>NW_028327174.1:149411004-150053611 GCF_987537825.1 Furipterus horrens
CCATTCAGAGAGCAGGTAGGTATTCTAAGTTAGACTTTTCATATGTGGTAAGATGGAACATTAGGGATGAGCTATAAACTTATAAATATTTTGTGACCTGAGCATTAGGGAGGTAGAGTATGGTGTGAATGAGCTGGGGCTTTGGAGTTAGAGATATGGGGGCTTAAAAGTTTAGCCTTGAAGTCTAGTTTAGCAATTAAGAGCCTAAGTCTATTCATTGTGGGTAATTGGAAGGGGGGTTGACCAAGGGTTATGGTAGGACTACTGAGCAATGAGAATGTAGCCAAAATAGAAGCTGTACATTGGAGGTGGCATGAACACATTAGGGCAGCTCGCCCAGGTGTAGAAAAGTTACACTGACCCAAGGTTGGGTGGTGAGGGCATGTGAGAGGGTTATAGGACAGGTGTCAGGACACCACTGGGGCAGGGGAGTTAAAAGTGCTTTCCAGAGTGATGTGGAGTGATCCTGGGAGGTGAGTCTGATGCTGAGCCTTAAAGAGTTGGTAGGATTTGGCCCAGTGGAGAGTATGTTCCAAGTAAGAGCACAGCATGGGTAGGGTGTGTTTGTGTATGTGTGGCGGGGGGCTGTTGGTGAGTAGATTGTCAGACTGCAATCTAATGGAAGTTGTATTTTCAGAAATAGAGGCAACTGAGGTAGAAGTATAAGGGTAGATAAAATTATAGAGAGCTTTTAAAATCAGCAGGAAGATGCTGTAAAAATACGGGATCATTAAAGGCCTAAGTACATGAGCAAATGATGGCTTTAAATGCTGTTAGTCTCATGATACAGTCTGGGGTGGGTGGTGGAGAGTGGGGGAGCCATAAGCCAGGCAATTTAATCCAGGAGACAATGATTTAAGTGTGGAATAATGAGGACCTAGACTGCGGTGTTGAAAAAAGAGAAAGGAAAGGGGAGGGATGGAAAATTAGATACATTTTGAATGTCAGTTCTGCAAGACTTGACAAGTTAAACAGGATTGAATCAGATGGATGACAGCAAAGGTGATTGCAAAGTATAAAGCAGCTGGCTAAGGAAAGATGATGCCATTGACTGTAATAGGGTTGTGAGAAGGTGATCTTCACCTGGAGCAGTAACGAAGCAGGGAAGGAGACCGTGAACTCTGTCAGACATGTAAGATGGAGGGGGTCTGTGAACCAACCAGATGGAAATATAGGTACAGTGTTAGAGCTCTTGGCAGAACTTGGTATATGGGTTTGGGAATGAAAGGCATAGAGACTACCACAAAAAGCTTAGAGATTGGAAATGCTTTTTGGAAGAGCAAAGCAAAGATAGAGAACTAAACCTGAGCTTTTGGGAAAACATTTTTAGGCAGACAGAGAAGCCAGTGAAAGACAGTATGGTATCTTAAGTGAAAAGAAAAAAGTTAAGAATGAAATGAGCAACAGGAAGAAATGCCAGTCATTCAGGGCTTTTTATGGCTTCTATGTTAAAACTCAAACTCATTCATTCATTCATTGATGTAACAAATATTCATTATAGACTTCTGTGTGCCAGAGTCTACCTGATAATGACTCTTCCCATCATTGCTGAATAATCTCTCCTTGTTCATGACTTAAAAAAAAAAAAAAAAAAAAGATTTTATTTATTTATTTTTAGAGAAAGGGGAAGGGGAGGAGGAAGAGATGAAGAGGAGTACTGTATCAATGTGTAAGAGAATCATCAATCAGTTGCCTCTTGCACACTCCCAGCTGGGGACCTGGCCTGCAGCCCAGGCATGTGCCCTGACTAGGAATTGAACCGGTGACCTTTTGGTTTGCAGGAGGACACCCAACCCACTGAGCCATACTAGTCAGGACATGACTTTTAAAAAAATTTTATTTTTATTCTTACCAAAGAATATTTTTAAATTGCTTTTAGAGAGAGAGGAAGGGAGCAAGAAACATCGATTGGTTGCCTTTTGTAGGGACCCCAACCAGGATTGAACCCTCAACCTAGGAATGTGTCCTGACTAGGAATTGAGTCCGCAACCTTCTGGTTATGGAACAACACTCCAACCAACTGAGCTACACAGACCGGGGCTCATTCATCGCCTTTGTTTCTGTATTTGGAACTTTACCTCCTCAGGACTTTCATCTACACAGTTCTCAGTATGGACACTTCTCCCCATCGTAGTGAGCTATAAATATCACTTCCTCAGGGTTGCTTCTCTGATTTCTCAAACTCCGTTAGTCTCCCATAATATGTTCCTAGGGGACTCTAATACTTCTTTTCTGTATCCTAGGCAGGTGCTCAATCCACTTGGCCATGCTCACCTTCTAATACTTCTTATTAATTGACATTTTTTATTAATTCTTAATAAATTGTTTGATGTCCATGAGTTTCATGAGAGATCTTTGTCTCTTGGCTCACCACTGAATTTTGGTATTTAGAACAGTGTCTGCTACATTAAATGTATAGTAAATGAATAGGCACTAAGAAACAGCTATTGAGTTTGTTATCAGTGAGAGTACGACTGATCAGAGACTAGTTTTAATGGACAGGAAAGATGAAGGCCATTTGGCTGAGTTTCTAAGTGGAGAGGAAGTGGAGTACAAGTTCGGAGCTTATTTGAAAAATTCAGTAAGAAAAGTGGGGAGGAACAATAGGATGGTAGAAAGCTATTTCTGTTCCCATTCTTTTTAGGTATTTCTTTTCTCAGATACTAGATGATTTATTCAACTTTATCTTTTGTTTTTTCTTTACTAATAGGTGACAACATTTTAGCAGTTCTTAAATATCTAGCTACATCTGATATGTTGGTTTCTTCTTCTAAGTATCGACATGGGAACATGGTCTTCTTTGATGTTTTTGGCCTATTTGTCATTGCCTACCCCTCTCGTGTTGGCTCCATAATCAACTACATGGTGGTAACGGCTGCTGTTTTATACCTGGGCAAAAAATTGTTGCAGTCCAAATATAAGAGTAAGTATCTTCCCTAAAACTGCAATACTGGCATGGTATATAGAATTTGCCTAAAGTTTTTAGTCAGTTTGCTTATATCTTTCCAAATAGTTAAAAATCCTGAGAAAAATAATATTTGATTTATGTTGTAAGAAATTTCTAAATGAATATCAGACTAATATGCTCATTATACTTTTAGTCTTGGAGAAGCAGGAAATTTTTATGTACTTATGCACCCCATAGAAGTATCACATAGCTATTAGAAAATGGTTTGTACAGATTGACTTTTAGTGAGAAATCCTATTAAAAGATCTTGTCTCTACTACAGACAAATAGCACACTGTTCTTAAGTATAAATGAATTCCTCCTAGTTAAAGTGTTCCCTTTTTTGCTTGGAATGTCTTATAGTCAAACTGGTATGTCCTGTTACTAGATAAAATATTCAGCAGCTAATTTAAATAATCCTTTATCACTAGTTATTTTCCTGTGCTCCTTCTTTTTGCATGATTTTATATGGAACTTTGTTTCCTATTCTTGCTGATATTTTGGTACATGAAGTATCCCAAAGGTGATGAAGATTGACTATGCACTTTTCCTGTCAAGAATATACCTGAACTATTTCTGGAAGACTTAGCTTTTTGTGTCTTTCGTACCCACAGACTCTTAGTAAATGTTACTTGAATATTATTCATTGATACCTTCCCTATTCCAGCATTTAACAAACCTTACCCCTAGGACATTTCAGTGTTTTTCAATTACAGTAGTAATTTTCTGTGTTAATGTTTGCCCTCTTAACCTCACTGATTGGTCTCCACATTGTGTTTTCTTTTCATTAGCAGCTAACTACATGAAGGACTTCTTCTGTGGACTTGGCATCACTCTGATAAGCTGGTTCACTAGCCTGGTCACAGTTCTCATTATAGCAGTGTTCATCTCTCTGATTGGACAGTCTCTCTCATGGTATAACCACTTCTATGTCTCCGTTTGTCTTTATGGGACTGCTGCTGTAGCCAAAATAATATTCATACACACTCTTGCAAAAAGATTTTATTTTGTGGTAAGTGTTAGGCATATTTCTTGATTTCTTTTTGTTGCCTTCAAGGATTGAAAACAAACTCAAGTGGGATTCATTGTACAGTCATGGGCCACTTAATAGTGGGGATATATTCTAGGAGATAGGTCATTAGGTGATTTCATCATTGTGTAAACCTCGAGTGCATTTACACAAACTTAGATAGAATAGCCTACTGCTGTGATTGTATGTGCTGTACTTTTATAGAATTGGCTGTACAGTATCACCACAAACACATGAGTAATGCATTGCAACATTACAATGGCTAAGATGTCACTAGGTGACAGGAACTTTTCAGTTCTGTTATAATGGTATGAAATCAGCATCATATGTATGTGGTCAGTTGCTGACGTCATTATGTGGAACATGACTGTATTTGGCCTTTTGAGCTATCAGCTGTTTGGCATGGTTATAGAAAACTGGTTCCCAGAACTGTGTTAAATTTCTGAAAGGCTTCTGATTCTGAGGATTTTGTTTTCTTGCAGACTTCAAGGAGGTTACAAAGCTGTAAATGGTGTTTGGGTGATGGCAACAGCAAGGCTTGTTAGCCCAGCCTTGTGGCCTCTGCTGAGTGTGCTGCAGTTTTTGTAACCATGCTCTTGAATCTACCAGCCCTTTCTGGGCTCACGTAATAATTTGAATAGCTCTGTTCACCATTGAACTGTAAGCTCCATGAGGGCAGGGATTGCTTTGTTCATTATCCCCTGTGCTTAGGCAGTGTCTGATGCATGGTACTAACACAAAGTAGGTATTTGCTGCCTGAAAGAATATTGCACCTGAAGCTACACTTAAAGTTTTCTCTTCCATTTCCTTCACTATTTTTTGGGATATGGTCTGAGGAGCCCTTCCATGTTAGCAGCCTTTCCATGTTAGAAAGGTTCTTTGAGGTTAGCCATCCATTTATGGTTCAGGTAATACTTGTGTCTTAGTGGTTTCAGCTTCCAAAAGAATTACACCATGGGCTCAATTTCACATGCTTATTCTTAGTACAGCAGTATGTAACCAGAGTATGGCTGACTATTGATGTGGGGAGTGGGGAAGAGGGGTGGAGACAAGAATTCTTAGTTCAGTACAGGTGCAACTGTTGTAGGCTTAACTATATAGTACACATCAGCATTTACTTTTGACTAATTTCAGTTGTCCAATCATAAAGCTTGGGGCTGAAAGCCCAGTTAAAAGAGTAATTGTTTCATTTTCATTTCACAAATATGCTTTTGAGTACCCAGTTGGCCTGGTACTGTGCTAAGGCCTGGTGGTACAGATTCATAAGGATGTGGTCTCTTTCTTTGAGAAGCTTACAGTTTCATTTGGGAAGATGGGGAAACTACAGGGATTACTTTCTATTGGTATGAAGTGATTAGAGTGACATATTCACAGCACTGTAGGACTACAGGGCCAGGAGAGACAAATTTTGTTTGTGGGAGTCAGGAAAACTTCATGAAGGAGGTGGTGACATTTGAACTGGGTTTTTGAAGCATGAGTAGAAGTGTGCCAGATAGAGAACAGGTTGATGGGCAGTGAAAGGTGGGAATGTACAAGGTGTATTTGGCTCATAGTCCACAGTTCACTCTGGTGAAGACATGGTTGATAGCCCAATAACTGTCCAGAGTGAAGTTGGATCATGGCTCTAAAAATCTGTGGGGCCACCATTAAAATTTTCCAAGCAGGATAGTGAGTGAGACAGTTGGTAGTTTAGTATGAAAACTGTGATAACAGTGTTTAGAAGGGATTAGAATGGACAGAGGTGCAAAGGATCAAGAGAGGTGAGAAGAAGGGAAATAGATTTGAGGGATGTTTGCTAGATCATCAGGTACATTTTGGGAACTTAATGTAAAACATTTTCAGTTATTACAGTTTTCATTGCTGAGGTCTTTGCTTTTAATATGTGAGTGGCATTCAGCTTCAAATTGAATCCTAAACATTTTTCTCTTTTAAAAAACCATGCCTCTTGGTTAACACTCTGCTGAACATCTTAGTACTTAAGGGACAATCGCCTATCTTTCATTGTTCAGGGCCTCGGGGGTGGGGAGGTTGTCAAATGAACTTTGACTCATTTTGAAAACATGTGACTGAAACTCTTGAGCTTTTGAAGTAGAGTCATGTAAAACAGACATGCCCTCGGCTATACACAGAGGTGAGAAGGTACAGAAGAGAAAAACTTAAGTATCTATTCCATTTTGGTATTTCCTCACTGAAACAACAACTTTCATGTTTGTATTAATAGAGTCACTAGTGCAGTTGTTAAAATGTATTAAGTTCATATGGCAGCTTTTTTCTGGGGAACTCAAGCTGCTGCACAGGAATACTCAGACTTCAGAGCTCAAAAAATATGGATCAAATTTTATAATGTGAGTATCAGGAATTCAGGACAAGGGCACAGTTGCACTACAACAGCGATTTTCGGCCTTTTTCACCTTATGGCACACATTAAACTAATTACTAAAATTTTGTGGCACACCAAAAAAATATACTTTTTGCTGATCTGACAAAAAAAAATTGGTATAATTTTGACTCATTCATACCAGATGACTATTGTTGTGTTGGCTGTCATTTCTTTATTTGACAATCTAAGGGAAAAGAGGTCAGTGCCTCTGACTAAATAGGATGGCATGTTCTTAAAATTCTTGTGGCACACCAATTGAAAATTGCTGCCCTGCAAGACCAGATGGAAATAGAAAAGACTCAGGAATGTGGCAAAATCAGGGATAGCTGTATGCTTTAAAGACACTGCAGTTTTCCAGATGTGCTGTTGGTGGCACTGCAGAAGTTTATACAGTCATTCCTCAGTGTCCCTGGGGGACTGGCCTCTGGACCTCCTTGATACCAAAATCCTCAGATGCTCAAGTCCCTTATGTAAAATGGTGTAGTATTCTACATAATCTAAGCACATTCTCCTCTCCACTTTAAATCATCTCTGCATTACTTATAATGCCTACTACCATACAAATGCTATGTAAATAGTTGCTATACTGTATTGGTTAGGAAATAATGACAAGGAAAAAAAGTCAGTGCATGTACAGTATATGTTAGCAACAATGTAACATTAAAAGATATTTTTCATATCTGTGGTTGGTTGGATACATTTGATGCAGTGCCCTCAGATAGGGAGGATTAACTGTACTGTCCTTCACAGATCACTTCTCTCGTTTACCTGAAATTCTTTGGAAGTTGTGTAAATAGGAAAGCTTACGGAGGTGAATGTTTTTAGGAGACTCTTTTTTTCTATTTGATAAATTTCCAAAGTTTTGTTTATTGCCTGGTGGAGGAAAAGCACAGATTATATACAAGTAATGATGTTTTTACCCCATTTTGTTAAATCCCCCTTTCCTGTGCAGCAATTTGAATTTATTACTTTATTACTAAAAGATAGACCCTGCTTAAAACAAAATGTGTAGGTCCTTTGAGCAGTGGAAATTATATTACAATAGAATATCTTTATGAATGGCCCATGAATGAGACTACTTGTATATTTTTCTTTCTTTCAGAATGCCAGTGACCAGTATCTGGGAGAAGTGTTTTTTGACATCTCACTGTTTGTGCACTGTGGATCCCTTATAGCTCTCACATATCGAGGGCTTTGTTCGGCATTTATTAGTGCTGTGTGGGTGGCATTTCCATTGCTCACAAAGCTTTGTGTGTACAAGGACTTTAAGCAGCATGGTAGGGTACTTTTGGTTTTGATACAAATGGGAAAATACCTTAAAATACATAAAATAAGGCTTTCAGGGCCTTTTTTTTTTTAAAAAAAAATCATTTTGGGAAGGCTTTCTAAATTGTTTAAAAAAATTTTTCAGATTACACAGATTTTTATCTCATACAATATACCCTATCCCATATTCATGTTTATGAACACATGCTAATATATTACTTATGCATTTTGTTTAATTCTTATTTGTATTTTAGTCCCACTGAGTGTTTTATCTCATAAGATAACATGTACCAAAAGGGCAAAAGTCACCTCTAACCTAATTTGTTAGGTGCCAAGGTACACTAGTACTATAAAAAGCTGTATCTCATTGTAGGATTTCAGAGATTTGTGTTTTCTTTCTCTTTTTTCCTAGGTGCCCGAGGGAAATTTATCACCTTATACTTTCTGGGGATGTTTATTCCTTACCTTTATTCATTGTACCTCATCTGGGCAGTATTTGAGATGTTTACCCCTATCCTTGGGAGGAGCGGTTCGGAAATCCCACCTGATGTTGTGCTGGCTTCCATTTTGGCTGGTTGTACAATGATTCTCTCTTCTTATTTTGTAAGGAAAAAATATTTTTATGTTTTCTTCTTCACTTTTTGTATAAATATGTGATTAGTTTGCACAATGATGAAATCGCCTAATGGCCCATCTCTTAAAATGTATCCCCACTGTCAGATGGCCCATGACTATACAATGAATCCCACTTGAGTTTGTTTTAAATCCTTGAAGGCAGCAAAAAAATCAACAAATATGCCTAAAACCATATAATAACATCTTTTGGGGAGGGTATGTATGAAACAGTGTTGCTTATCATGATAAATTCTTAAGCAAAAGAAATAGCAAATGGCAGTACATACTGTGGGTTTGGTATGGTAAGAAAATGTAGAATGGGGTTTTTGTTATTATTTTTGCCTCCTTATCCTCCCAAATCCTTTGATTATACCTCTTTTCAAATAACGTTTCAAACTACCTGAATGTGAATTTGCAGAATGCTTACCAAGTGAGGACTGGTTGAGATTACTTGGTGGTGAATTTTTATATTTTTTATTTATTGTTAATTATGCTTTAATCTTTATTGTAGTGGTGGATGATTCCTAATAGTGAGTTTTGAACTTACAAATTAGAGGCCAGTGATAATAAAAACACAGTAGTTCTGTTATTGCTGTTGAGCTAGTGAAGGAAGACAAACTCTGATGAGACTTTTTCCATTGCCAATCAACTACCTTACTGCTAACACAGTGTAAAGCTCATTGACTGAGTCTGTCTCCTTGAGTGATGTATGATGTACATTTAATGACATCCCAAATGCCTTTATTTAGCAAGTAATGAAAGTATCACAGGCTTGTCATTCTGCTTTATCAGTGTTCTGCCCTCAGAGAGAGTCCTGCCTTTGCTGCCGTTGTTTTTCTTCCCTGGGACTCCTCAGAGGGAAGAAGAGATATGACAGAGTTGACAGCCTGACCCCCTTTGTTAGAGCGAGCTCCCAGGAGAAGGCTTCCCTTGGCCTGGTCCACACTCTCCAGGACTCAGGGCTCTGGCTTGCCACATAGGGGATGCAGGTCTCTGTTGTGTGGCACTTTTCACTGGACTTCCTAAGAACAAGAAATAGTTACTGAATACCCATAGGTACACTCTGAAATTTGAGGCTAGGGGACCAAATAGAAGAGGTAGTTACGGCTTTATTATCATTCCTTCCTCCATGGAGATGATAGTGAGCTTTTTATATTGATAAAGTGAAGAACATCTTGTGTGGAGGTTAGGATCTAGAGACAGCAGGAAGGAACACATGCATGATCAGCACTATCCATGGAACTCCCTTAAATATCCAATACATAGATGTGCATGCAATGGCATAAATAGCCCTGTAGATTAATTCTTTAAGTACATTTTATTAATTATGCTATTATAGTTTTCTCAAATTTTTTATTCCCTTTGCTCCCCTCTGCCCAGTATTCTCCTTCCCTCCAGCAATCTCCCCCACCCCCCTTAGTTCATGCCCACGGGTCATGCATTTAAGTTCTTTGGCTTCTCCCTTTCCTATACTATTCTTAACATCCCCTTGTCTATTTTGTACCTACCGATTATTCTTCTTAGTCCCTGCATCATTTCCCCATTTCTCCCCCTACCCGCTCCCAGCTGATAACCCTCCAAATAATCCCCATACCTATGATTGTGTTCCTGTTCTGGTTGTTTGCTTAGTTGGTTTTTGTTTTTATTTTTTAGATTCTGTGGTTGGTAGTTGTTAGTTTGTTGTCATTTTAATGTTCATAATTTTGATGTTCTTAAGTAAGTCCCTTTGACATTTCATATAATAATGGCATGGTGATGATGAATTCCTTTACATTTACCTTGTCTGGGAATCACTTTATCTACCCTTCCATTCTAAATGATAGCTTTGCTGGAGAGAGTAATCTTGGTTGTAGGTCATTGCTTTTCATCACTTTGAATACTTCTTGCCAGTCCCTACTTGCCTGCAAAGTTTCTTTTGAGAAACCAGCTGATAGTCTTATAGGCACCTCTTTGCAGGTAACTTTCTGCTTTTCTCTTGCTGCTTTTAAGCTTCTCTCTTTATCTTGAACCTTTGGCATTTTAATGATGATGTGTCTTGGTGTGGTCCTCTTTGGGTCTAGCTTGCTTGGGACTCTCTGTGCTTCCTGGACTTGTATGTCTATTTCCTTCACCAAATTTAGGAAGTTTTCTTTCATTATTTTCTCACATAAGCTTTCAATTTCTTGCTGTTCCTCTTCTCCTTCTGGCACCCCTATGGTTCGGACATTGGTGTGTTTAAAGTTGTCCCAGAGGTTCCTAAGCCTCTCCTCAGTTTTTTCAATTATCGTTTCCTCATTCTGTACTGGTTGACTGTTTATTTCTTCCTTATGTTCCAGATCATTGATTTGAACCCTGGTTTCCTTCCCATCATCATTGGTTTTATGTGGATTTTCCTTCATTTCATTTACCATAGCCTTCACTTCCCTTACGCGTTTGCTGTATTTAAGCATATCTGTCAAGCCTGTGAGCATCTTTATCACCAGTGTTTTGAACTCTGCGTATGTTGGGTTAGCTACCTCCTCGTTGCTTAGTTCTCCCACTGGAACCTTGATCTGCTCCCTCTTTTGGGGCATACTTCTTTGTCTCAAATTGGCAGGCTCCTATGTTTACCTCTGGGTCTTAGGTAGAGCTATTGCCCCTGTTACATTATAAGGGGTGGAGCCTTAGGTATTCGTCAGTATGGGGCAACCCATTTCACTCCTTTGTGGTGCTGTGGGGGGGGGTCTTAGAGGGAACAATGCTGCTTGCTCAGCACTCGCCCCTTTTCTAGCACTTCTCCCACTTTTGTATGGGACTGGCACCCCTCTTAGCTGTTTCCCTGGCCATTGTTCCCAGAGTGGGTGGGTCTGCAGATGTTCTAGGGCTATGGGGATCCTCTAAACAAATGGACATTGCTGAGACACTGGCTGTTTCTTCCTTTGCCCTAACCCCCACTGTTTTCACAATCAGAAGCAATGTGGCTTTATTTTCCCCGGTTTTGTAGCCATGAACTGCGTGGTCTGGTCTGGTCTGGTCTGGTGCTGGGAGCACACCCCTGGTGTCCCTCTCTACTTTTTTAAATGTATGACTGTGCTTTCTGCCAGGTGGCCACAGCTGCTGTCACTGCTGCTGCCTCCACACTGCATTCTCTCTGCCCTGGCTCCGCCCCTCCTACCTGTCTGGATGAATATGTCTTCTTTATACATTTGTTTGTTGGACTTCCATGCAGCTCGATTTCCTGGAATTTCTGGTTGCCTCCAGTTTTGAGGTAGTTATAATGCCTTCTTAGTTATCGAGGGAGATGCAATGTATCTACCTACACCTCCAACTTGGCCAGAAGTCTGGATTATTAGCAGAGCTTTTAGAGAGTGCCTCTTGGAACACTTTAAAACCTCACTTAATTTTCATTATGTGAAATAGGTCTGCTGCTCTTTGATGCAGTGGATTATTCTCATCATTTTCTTATGTGTGGCAGTGTTAAAGATAGTGGCTTATTAATAGAGTGAGCACATTCTCTTTGGGTAGTGGAGAATTGAACCACAGTACTTATGTCAAAGAGCTTTTCTTTTAATCCTTTGGGGTTTATTAAATATATTTTCTAGAAAGCAATTAAATTCAAGTGATCAGTTAAAAGGGTTTTTGAATGGTATCCTGTGCTGGGGCTGTTGTGGTTATGTTGATTAAATGAGGGTAGCAAATTGTGTTTTCTTAACTCATTGCCTTGAGTCCTTGGGAACTTATTTCTGTTCTCAGTGTAAAAACATAAGATCTTTTACCTAAGACCAGTATTTTTTTTGCTGGAGATTACACTGGTTGGGATAGTGCTATACTGTAGATATAAAATTCTTTAATTTTATATAGTAGAGTTTATAGTAGGTTATGAATATTTGCTTCATTTTTCTATTTTCATCTCAGAAATATTTTCATATATGTTCTTTTCTACTTATTGGCCCTAGAGGGTGGGTGATTAGGGGGAGAAAGCAATAGGGGGAACTGGGGTTAGACTGTGGTTTCTCAAAATGTCTCCTTCAGAACTCCTAAGGGATTTTACTCATGTGTGCCCCCTACAACTTTTAATTCAGTGATTTCATTACAATTAATAAGCATACTTAGAATTTTCTGTTTGCCTGCCTTGAGACTGAGACACTTTTCTTGCCCGAGGTCAGATTTGTTGTTTTATTTGTGTTGGCTTTGGTGAACTCAGCATTGAGAGGGAGGGACAGTGTTACTTTGCACTGCTGTTTTTCTTCATATGCAGGAATGCAGGCGAAGTCCTGAAAGTACATGTAAATGGTAGTTTAGATGAATCCAACAACCTGACACTTTATAAAAGCATTATGAGTGAAATTTTAGGGTTTTTTTAAGTATATTTTATTGATTACATTGTTACAATAGTTCCAATTTTTTCCCCTTTGCTCCCCTCCACCCAGCACCCTCCTCCCCCAGCAATCCCGCCCCAAGTCCATGCCCATGGGTCGTACATACAAGCTCTCCCGCTTCACCCTTTCATATATTCTTGTTTTTTTTTTTTAGATAAATAAATGATTATTTTAACAATAAAAAATAACAATCCCTCCCTCTCAGACTTAAGACCCTTTATAATCTTATAAAGGACAGTGGGCGAAGGTCTCGAGTTCCTCTAGCTGCTTCAAGCTGGACATGGTCCTCGTACTACCTACGCTTGGGTCCAGAAATCCCTAATAAGAGTGGGGGTGTGGAGAGGAGGGTGGCCTTCCCACATGGGGAAGGATCGTGCAGACTCCAGGTCAGTTGGCGGTCCCCGGACAACGGCGTGCTTGGTTTAACAGGCTGGCATCCTTGTATTCTGGAGGCAACAGATTTGGCAACAGGGTTAAAAGACATCATTCAATCCATAACCACTAGAAAACGGAAGGCAGGGATTAATTTTTCAATGTCCCACATTAGGGGAAAAAACGGCTTTTTTGGAGGAAGGTGTGCCAGGCACATCTCACCTGTCCAAAACCCTTTTGCCCATTATACTTAATTTGGGCTGAGGGAAATATTTTAGGTTTCCCCCTGTCAGACCTCTGGGACCTTTCTGTCCAAGCCATTAGGATAGAAAAGAGAAACCAGTTTTAAAGTGAAGCCCACAGACCACCCCATACTTCACCAACCCAGGCACTTAGTTCAGCCAAACCATTGAGTCTCAGGAGGCAGCAATGTAGACAGGATTAAGTGAGGCCTATATGTACAGACGATCACTCAGGTAATGAGATCGTAGGCTTATGCCCTTTGAAAACAGAAAACACATGTTAATTTCTGTAACATAACCCACAAACAAGTCTCTAAATCTGTAAGACTGTCTTATTGGGAAGACATCCAGTTGCAAGGCATTTGACATTCTTCTTGCCTATAAATTAAACATTTTTGATGATACCACAGACATAGTTTAACTTTCAAATGAAAACATATTTTAAATGAAAAGAAACTTTAAAAGACGTTTAGCTGCACTACTTTATAGTCTGCCACTGGTCATTGTGATTTTCCTTGAATAACAATTTTTCTCCCTAAGATTACCCTCCTTGTCATTAAAGGGACTTCATTAAATCGATTTTTAATTTATCCTGTTCATTTGCATAAACACAACAAGAACAGCAAATGATCACTTATGATCTTTAGTTCTGCTTTGCTGGAACTTACGCAAGGAACATTTAGGGTGACCTTCAGTCTGCCCTTTAGGGCACAGAAGCTGAGCCACATACCTGGTATTCAGCCTTGCCTGTAAATACCTGTCTTTTCCAAGTCCTTCTGGTTTTCCATTGTGCCTTAAGGCTCCTTCTAGCCATTTTTCAGGAAAACAACCTTCATTCCTTCCCTGGAAAGAGTGCTGTGGACCGCACAACCAACCACGGTACCAGGCCTTTTATCTCATGGGCTTTTATTACCTTCGAAAGTCATTCCCAGTTCCTCAGGGCTTTTTGGTAATGACCAGAGCCCAAGCATGTCTCCTTTAGGCATGACATTCCAGTCAAAGTCTTGGTTAAAAAAAAACCCTCTATTAACAACTGGTCTTATTAGTTTTATACAAAGAAACTTAAGTCATTACTTCTTTAGAATGCCAAACTCTGGAGGGATCAGATAGGGAGAAAAATATACAGTGTGGAGGAAAATCCTTGTCCTTCTAATATTCACTGAACTGGCATTTCCATTCTTCATATTTTCATTTTTCCCCCACTAAAATTTTTTTGTTTGTTTTTCCATTACAGTTGTCCCACTTTTTTCCCCCTCTTGCTTCCCTGCACCCCGTCCTTCCCTTCTCCCACATTCAGTCCCCACTCAGTTGTCTATGTCCGTGGGTCATTTATACATGTTTTTTGACTAGACCCTTCCCCTTCTTACCCGCTTCTCTCCCTCCCGCCTCCCCCCTTGTTACTGTTAGTTTATTCCTTGTTTACATACCTCTGGATCAATTTTTATCATTTGTGTTGTTCATTAGTTTCCTGTAATAGGTGACAGCATAAGGTATTTTTCTTTCGTTGCCTGGCTTATTTCGCTAAGCATAATTCTCTCTAGTTCCATCCATGTTGTTGCAAATGGAAGGAGTTCCTTCTTTCTTTCTGCTGCATAGTACTCCATTGTGTAAATGTACCACAGTTTTTTGATCCACTCATCTACAGATGGGCACTTAGGCTGTTTCCAGCACTTAGCTATTGTAAATAGTGCTGCTATGAACATAGGGGTGCATAAGTTCTTTTGAATTGATATTTCAGGATTTTTCGGATATAATCCTAGCAATGGAATTGCTGGTTCAAAAGGCAGTTCCATTTTTAGTTTTTTGAGGAAGTTCCAAACTGTTTTCCATAGTGTCTGCACCAATCTGCATTCCCACCAACAGTATAGTAGGGTTCCCTTTTCTCCACATCCTTGCCAGCACAAGTTGTTTGTGGATTTGTTGAAGATGGCCATTCTGACTGGTGTGAGGTGTTATCTCATTGTGGTTTTTATTTGCATCTCTCTGAGGGCTAGTGAGGTTGAGCATTCTTTCATATGTCTATGGACCCTCTGTATGTCCTCTTTAGAGAAGTGTTTGTTCAGGTCCTTTGCCCATTTTTTAATTGGGTTGTTTGTTTTCTTGATGTTGAGTCGTATAAGCTCTTTATATATTTTGGAGATCAATCCCTTGTCTGAGATATCATTGGCAAATATGTTTTCCCATATGGTTGGTTTCCTTTTCATCTTGCTGATGTTTTCTTTTGCTGAGCAGAAACTCTTTAGTTTGATGCAGTCCCATTTGTTTATTCTTTCCTTTAATTCCCTAGCTTTAGGAGATATATCAGTGAAAATGTTGCTACGTGGGATATCTGAAATTTTCCTGCCTATTTTTTCCTCTAGGACTTTTATGGTGTCACAGCTTACATTTAAGTCTTCGATCCGTTTTGAGTTTATTCTGGTGTACGGTGTAAGTTGGTGGTCTAGTTTCATTTTTTTTGCATGTCCCTGTCCAGTTCTCCCAACACCATTTGTTGAAGAGGCTCTTTTCACTCCATTTGATGTTCCTTCCCCCTTTGTCAAATATTAGTTGACCATATAGACCTGGGTTTATTTCTGGGCTCTGTATTCTGTTCCACTGATCTTTATGTCTGTTCTTATGCCAGTAGCAGACTGTTTTGATTATGGTGGTCTCGTAGTATAGTTTGATACCAGGTATTGTGACACCTCCTACTGTGTTCTCCTTCCTCAAAATTGCTGTGGCTATTCGGGCTCTTTTTTGGTTCCATATAAATTTTTGAAGTATTTGTTCTAGGTCTGTGAAAAATGTCATTGGTATTTTAATAGGGATTGCATTGAATCTATAAATTGCTTTGGGTAGTATGGACATTTTAATGATGTTGATTCTTCCCATCCATGAGCATGGTATATGCTTCCATTTATTTGTATTTTCCTTAATTTCTTTCTTCAGTGTTATGTAGTTTTCTGAGTACAGGTCTTTTACCTCTTTGGTTAAGTTTATTCCTAGTTACTTTATTTTTCTTATTGCTATGATAAATGGGATTTTTCTTTCAGTTTCTATCTCTGAGATTTTATTGTTGGTGTACAGAAATGCCTTTGATTTCTGAATACTGACTTTGTACCCTGCTATTTTGCTGAATTCACTTATTAGTTCAAGTAGTTTTTTTCTGGAGTCTTTAGGGTTTTCTATGTACACTATCATGTCATCTGCAAATAATGACAGTTTTACTTCCTGTTTTCCAATTTGGATGCCTTTAATTTCTCTTTCTTGTCTTATTGCTGTGGCTAGAACTTCCAAGACTATGTTGAATAGTTGTGGAGAGAGTGGACATCCTTGTCATGTTCCTGACCTCAGGGGGAATGCTCTCAGTTTTTGCCCATTGAGTTTGATGTTGGCTTCAGGTTTCTCGTATATGGCCTTTATTATGTTGAGGTATGCCCCCCCATTCCCATTTTGCTGAGAGTTTTCATCATGAATGGGTGTTGTACTTTATCAAATGCTTTTTCTGCATCTATTGATATGATCATGTGGTTTTTGTTTTTCATTTTGTTTATGTGGTGTATTCTGTTTATTGATTTGCGAATATTAAACCATCCTTGCATCCCTGGGATGAATCCCACTTGATCGTGGTGTATCATCTTTCTAATGTGTTGCTGGATCCGGTTTTCCAATGTTTTGTTGAGGATTTTAGCATCTATGTTCATCAGCGATATTGGCCTGCAGTTTTCTTTCTTTGTTGTGTCTTGACCTGGTTTTGGAATTAGGGTAATACTGGCTTCATAGAATGAGTTTGGGAGTCTTCCCTCTTCTTGGATCTTTTGGAATAGTCTGAGGAGGATAGCAGTTAGTTCCTTCCTAAATGTTTTGTAGAATTCGCCTGTGAAGCCATCCTGTCCAGGGTTTTTGTGTGCCGGGAGTTTTTTGATTACTGCTTCAATTTCTCTAGTTGTTATTGGTCTATTCAGGCTTTCTGCTTCTTCTTGATTCAGTTTTGGAAGACTATATGTTTCCAGGAATTTGTCCATTTCCTCTAAGTTGTCAAATTTCTTGCCATACAGTTGTTCGTAATAATTTCTTACAAACCTTTGTATTTCTGTGGTATCAGTTGTGATTTCTCCTCTTTCGTTTCTGATATTTATTTGGGTCATCTCTCTTTTTTTCTTGATGAGCCTGCTTAAAGGCTTGTCAATTTTGTTTATCTTTTCAAAGAACCAGCTCTTACTTATGTTGATCTTTTGAATTGTTAGTTTAGTCTCTATGCCATTTAATTCTGCTCTGATCTTGATGATTTCCTTTCTTCTATTTGATCTGGGTGTTGCTTGTTGTTCTTCCTCTAGTTCTTGTAGCTGTAGGGTTAAATTTTTTATTAGAGATTCTTCTAGCTTTTTTAGGTAGGCCTGTATTGCTATGAACTTTCCTCTTAGGACTGCTTTCGCTGTATCCCATAGGTTTTGGGTTGTGTGTGTTCATTATCACTAGTTTCCAGAAACTTTTTGATTTCTTCCTTGATGTCCTTGTTAACCCATTCATTATTTAATAGCATGTTATTCACTCTCCATGAGTTTGAAAGTTTTTGAGTTTTTTCCTTGAGGTTGATTTCCAATTTTAAGCCATTGTGATCTGAGAAGATGCTTGATATAATTTCAATTTTCTTGAATTTGTTGAGGCTTGTTTTGTGTCCTACCATGTGGTCTATCTTTGAAAATGTTCCATGTGCACTTGAGAAGAATGTATATTTTGCTTCTTTGGGGTGAAAACTTCTATATATATCGACTAAGTCCATTTGATCTAGAGTGTTGTTCAATGCCTCAATATCTTTGGTGTTTCTTTGCTTCGAAGATCTGTCCATTGTTGACAATGGGGTGTTAAAGTCCCCTACTATGAGTGTGTTGCTGTCTATATCTTTCTTGGAGTCTTTCAAAATTTTCCTTACATATTTGGGTGCTCTTAAGTTGGGTGCATATATATTTTTAAGTGTTATATCTTCTTGATGGATTTTTCCCTTAAGTATTATGAAATGTCCTTCTTTGTCTCTTTTTATGCCTTTGCTGTGAAATCTGTTTTGTCTGATATAAGTATTGCTACCCCAGCTTTTTTTTCATGTTCATTTGCTTGAAATAGTTTTTTCCATCCCTTCACTTTCAGTCTGTGTAGATCTTTTGTTCTAAGGTGGGTCTCTTGTAAACAGCATATATGTGGGTCATGGTTTTTAATCCATTCAGCTACCCTATGTCTTTTGATTGCAGCATTTAATCCATTTACATTTAAGGTTATTACCAATAAGTACTTATTCATTGTCATCTTTTCCCTTTGTACTCATGTTCCTCTCTGTCTCTTTCTGTTTCTTCATCTCCTTAAAGCAGACCCTTTAGCATCTCTTGCAACGCTGGTTTGGTGGAGATGTATCCTTTTAGCCTTCTTTTGTCTTGGGAACTCCTTATTTCACCTCCCATTTTGAGTGAGAGCCTTGCTGGGTAGAGTATTCTTGGTTGTAGGCCTTTGTTTTTCATTGCTTGGAATATTTTTTGCCATTCCCTTCTGGCTTGTAGTGCTTCTGCTGAGAAACATGATGATAGCCGTATTGGAGCTCCCTTGTATGTTATTAGTTGTTTCTCTCTTGCTGCTTTTAGGATTCTCTTTGTCTTTGAATGTTGCCATTTTAATTATGATGTGTCTTGAGGTGGGCCTGTTGGTGTTCATCTTCTTTGGGACCCTCTGTGCTTCCTGGACTTGTGCGACTCTTTCTCTCCTCATGGTAGGGAAGTTTTCTGTCATTAGTTTTTCAAAGAGGTTTTCTATCCCTTGCTCTTCTCCTTCTCCTTCTGGAATTCCTATGATACGGATATTATTATGTTCCATGTTGTCCTGCAGCTGTCTCAGAGCCTCTTCAGTCTTGTTTCATTTTGTTGCACTGTCTGTGAGTTTTTGTCTACATTGTCCTCCAGCTCGCTGATCCAATTTTCTGCTTCCTCTAGCCTGCTTTTAATTCCTTCTACTGTGTTCTTCGATTCAGAGATCGTATTCTTCATTTCCTCCTGGCTTTTATTGATAGCTTCTATGTCCTTTTTCATGCTGGTGTAATTCTCAGTAAGTTCCTTGTAGTTTTTCTGGAGATCCCTGTAGTTTCCCTGGAGTTCTTTGTAGTTTCCGCTGAGCTCATTGAGTTTCTCCATAATCCATGTTTTGAAGTCCATATCTGATAGTTTGCTCTTCTCTATTTCATTTAGCACTCTTTCTGGGGATTCTACCTTTCCTTTCAATGGGGGGTCGTTTCTCTGTCTCCCCATTTTTGTGACTCCTATTGTTTGTTGGTGCTTCTTAGAATGATCTGCAGTTCCTGGATCTGCCGCTGGTGGCATCAGATCACATACCAGTTTGGCCCTAGGCAGCCTGTTGGAGACTTCCAGGGATCTACTGCGTTTGTCTGTTTTCTTTAGTTGTTAATCTATTCAATCTGTGATTAGCCTTCAGGCTTAAGGACCGTGGGTGTGGCAGCTTAATTCCTGTAGGCAGGGCTTTCGCTTCCCCTCAAGCTGACGCCACTTGGAGGGGAATGGTCTGCCTGCAGTACTGGGGATGAGTCAGCACTGGGACCTGGTCAGCTGCTCCCCCAGTTCTCCCCTCAAAGCCACAGCACCAAACTCTCCCCAAGTGTCTCCAGTCCTCTCTGCCTTTTCTCTGCTTGAGCCCAGGGTAAGTGGGGGCGAAAATATTTTCGTATGTGATCCACTTAAGAGCTCTTTTCCTCCCGCTGTTTCTCTCCGGCTAGCAAGAAACCCTGTGGCTTTTCGCTTTTCACAGCTGGATACTATTGTCCTTTCCACTCTGTTGCTGTAGGCTGGGAAGCCCAGTTGGGGGTTTAGACCCTGCCCTTCTCAGGAGGAACCCCTGGCTGCTGAGCTGTTTCTCAGTCCCTTCAGCTGCCACCCGTGGGAACCCAGGCAGCACTTGCGCGTCTCCACACTCCCTACCGGTCACGTTGTGAGTAGTGGCCTTTTCTGTCTCTCCGTGGTTATAAGACTTCTCTCCAGCTAGTGTTCGATTGGTTATTCCAGATGATTTCTCCAAAATTAAGTTGTAAACCCAGACTGGTCCTGGGAGGAGGTTAGTGTAGCTTCCACTTACTCCTCTGCCATCTTTGATCTTCCTGAAATTTGAGTTTTAAGAAACAGGCCATTTTAGGCTTAAAAACTTACCTCTGTTTCTTTAATAGAAACCTGATGTCATGATTTTGGTAAATAGTGTGCTGTGCAGTGTCAACAGCGCATTGGTAGAATAGGAAATAAAGTCATGATTTGACTGGTGATGGATCTACATCCTCTAGTCTCTTGGCCAAATGATCAGAGACACTTTTTCCTTTTTCTCTGAGCTGTTTGGCTGCCTGTCAAAAATACACCATCATGGCAGATGTGGGCATTGCTCATTTATCTAGGTTCTGACTTGTGATGGAAATCCCTTGTAATTAGTGTTTTGTTTACTGGGGGTTTGCACATGCTGATTTTCTTTGTCAGATAATACCTGTTACAAAATAGTCAGTTAAAGCCACCTTTCTGCCAATGGTAATTTTTCTATTTTTGTGTTTTGTATTTTAGATTAACTTCATCTACCTTGCAAAAAGCACCAAAAAAACCATACTAACTTTAACTTTGGTATGTACAATTACATTCTTCCTTGTTTGCAGTGGAACTTTTTTCCCATACAGCTCTAATCCTGCCAGTCCGAAACCAAAGAGAGTGTTCCTTCAGGTAAGAGCAATTTTGCCTGAGCTATTTGAAATCCTGGAGAGGAAAACTTTTGACTTTCACTAGTCAACAGGAAAACCAACTGACATTTCTATTGTTGACCTCTTTAGTTGTACTTGACCATTTTGTGTAAGACAATGAGGAAAAGATTGACCATCAAGAGGCATTCTTATCAGCTGGATATACTTCTCCAAGGGATCAAATTGGAAATGTCTACTTGTTGTTTTTATTAGTGTTCGAATTATAACAATGCACCTCCTTTGAGAAATGAGCAAATATGTATCATGGAGTAATGAGCTTTTCTAAGTACAGATTTTAAAAATGTCCACAGGTCAATAAAAATCTGAACTATCAACTGGCAAAATAAAATAGACATTTTAAAATGCTAGTAAAATTGATCTTTGGTAATGGTCAAAGTAATATGTGGCAGTGAAAACATTCTTAAATTTCAAGTTTTTCTGCAAACTTTTTAGAGCTGGTACTATAAAGCAGGAAAAAGGGCTAAGTTGCTTTATTTCCAGTCATCTTCTGTGTTAGAGGTTGTGGAGTGGCCCAACAAAAAGCCAAGAGTCACAACCTAAATAATTATTCAAGGACTTGAATAAATAATAATATTTGAACTTAAATATCAAGGAGCACATTGTGAAAAGGGCCAGCTATTCCTTGTTTGTATTCCTGAAGCACATAGTGATACATTTTTAAAAATCCTCAGATGATGATATGTTTATTGATTTTAAAGAGTGACGGGGAAGGGAGGAAAAGAGATAGAAAGAGAGAAGCATTAACGTGAGAGAGAAACATCAGTTGGTTGCCTCCCATACATGTCCTGACAAGGGATCCAACCTGAAGCCTTTGGTGTACAGGATGATGCCCCAACCACCTGAGCCACCTGGCCAGGGCGCATGGTGATACGTTTTATGTGACATTTTACAATTTGCAAAACCTTTGGCAAAGAACAGCTAATTTTTAGGAGATGTAATATTTCCAGTGACTTGCTCATTTTTTTAAATTAAAATTATAGTTAACATACGATATTTTATTAGTTTCAGGGGTACAACATAGTGTCTTGCTAATTTTTATACTTAATTCATCTGTAGTATTTAGGAAAAAGCCAGACTTTTATTTTTAAAAACCTCTGTTCTGATTGGTTTTGGGGTGTGCTTTCTCAGTGCCAGAAGTTGGTGAACTTTTCCTTTAAAGGACCAGATAATAAATATTTTAAGATCTTCCAGCCATGTGCTCTCTATTGCAGCTGCTGTCTTTACAGTGAAAGCAGCCATAGACAATACCTAAGCAAATGAGTATGGTCATGTTCCAATAAAGTTTTATTTATACAACTGGTAGTGGGCCATCTGGTGTGGGGGCTGTAGTTTACCAACCCCTGCCCTCTGCAGTCCTTTTTCTTTTCATCTTTCATATTCTTCAGAATGTTTTGTGTTAATAAAGCTATTGCAGATGGAACTTGGTGCCCTTTCATCTGTTAGGCAAAAGTCTGTCATCTAGTGGTGAACTGTGATTCCTGTATGTAACACACTGAAAGGGAAATGTGTGTGTGTATGTAGTTGCTATTTGTTTTAAGTTCTCATTTAAAAGGAGTTCCAGTGTTCATGGTTTTCAAATTTTTTATATGAAATTTAAATACATAAGTATATTTGTAAAAAAATAATAACAGTAAAATATATCTATAAGAAATAAAACAAATACAATAATAAAAGTCCATCGTTGAGTTTAAAAGAACATTAGCAGTATCTAAGAAACCCAAGTGTCCCTTCATGATCCAGCTTTCTGTTCCTCTCTCCCCTTGGGCCTCAAAGAAGTAATCACCCACTATCTTGAAGTTTAGAGTTAATCATTACCTTACTTTTCTTTATTTTACCACATATGTATACATTCCTAAACAACGTATAGTTTGGCTGTTTTTGAACTTCTTACAGGTAAAGCCATACCATAAATATTCTTTTGCCCAAGAGCACATGAGAATCTTCCGTGCTGATTGTGTCACTGTAGTACATTATTTTTCGTTGCTGAGTAGACTTCTGTTGTAGGATGACGCCCCAATTTGCCCACTCTCCTGTTAATGGACATTTGGGTTGTTTAAAAGTTTTTGCTAAGATGGACAAAAGTTTTTCTAAGGTACATATTCCAGAGTGGAATTGCCGACTTGAAGGGTATGTGCATGTTAACTTTATTAGGTAGTGCTGACTGGTTTCCTAAAGTCATTGTGCCAGCGTGCATGCCTGCCAGCGATATACGAGGGCTCCTGCTGCTCCACAGCCACCTCATTTCTTGGTATTGTCAGGCTTGTTCATTTTTGTTAGTCTGGGGTGAGGATGTAGGTGAAGGAGTTGAAACAATAGTTTTCTCATTAGTCTTGTTCTTTTTAGCATATGACAAGAACATTTCATGACTTGGATGGAAAAGTAGTTAAACGAGACTCTGGAATATGGATCAATGGGTTTGATTACACTGGAATGTCCCACATAACACCTCACATTCCGGAGATCAATGACACCATCCGAGCTCACTGTGAAGAGAATGCACCCCTCTGTGGTTTCCCGTGGTATCTTCCAGTGAACTTTCTGATCAGGTTGGTTCACTACTTTTCTGCTTTAGTCAGGGGTTAGTTTGTTCTCCGGTCCTGCCACTATAGCCTCCCTTCATTATTTAAACTCGTTAACACAGAAGTGCCATTTATACTATTTTTTTTCTACCACTGCAAAAGTTATATTTCTTTAGTGGGATGAACCACTTAGAAGTATAGTTTGTTTTTTCAAATTTAGAAAGTTTTTTCTTTAGAAATCTCACTAGTTAAGAAAGGGGTGGCCCTCTTAACTAATCTAATAGATAGGAGTTAAGCGAGTTCAAATTGTTTCATTTCTGGGAACTTTTTAATCATATGTCAGTGAATGATTAGATGAGAAGAGATAGTTTGGGTAGTGGAATCAAGATCACCTAAGGTCCTTGATTGTTTGGGAAGGTTTTATTCTGCAATCACCTGGGCTTCAGAGGAATAAGCATTATTTATTATATCCATCAGAGTTTATTTTCCTGCTCCCAAATGTGTTTCATATGGTCTGGACACAAGCATCCTATATATTATTGAGATATTGAATTCCTTTTCAAATAGGAAAAACTGGTATCTTCCTGCCTCAGAAGTTTCTCCAAGAGAACCCGTCCATTTCAGACTTGTATCCAAAGAACAGACACACTGGGATTCTATAAAGCTGACCTTTGAAGCCTCAGGTGAGTCATAGGACAATTTTTTCTTCTTGTCTTCAGTTCTTGAATTTTTAATAAGCATGTACGTTTTTCCCTCAAATTTATAATAGAGGAGCAGCTTAGTGTTTCTAAATGTAATTGCAGCTGATTATGATTTTTTAAAGGAAATTTAACAGACTTTATTGTAGAGCAGTTTGAGGTTTACAGAAAAATTGAGTAGAAAGTAGAGTTCCTCCATCTCTCACCCTCCCAGCTTCTCCTATATTAATATCTTGCGCTAGTGTGGTATGTTTCTTATAAACGATGAGCCAGTATTGACACATTATTATTAATTAATGTCCTCAGTTTACATTAAGGTTCAGTTTACTCTTTTTTTTTTTTAAGTATGTTTTATTGATTATGTTGTTAGAGTGGTCCCAGTTTTTTTCCCCCTTTGCTTCCCTCTGCCCAGTGCCTCACTTCCCTCCAGCAATCCCACCCCCCCTTAGTTCATGTCCATGGGTCATGCATATAAGTTCTTTGGCTTCACCCTTTCCTATATTATTCTTAACTTCCCCCTGTCTATTTTGTCCCAACCAATTATGCTTCTTAGTCCCTGCACCATTTCCCCATTTCTCTCCATTCGCCCTCTCAGCTGATAACCCTCCAAATCATCCCATACCTGTGATTCTGTTCCTATTCTGGTTTGCTTAGTTGGATTCTGTTTTCATTTTTTAGATTCAGTTGTTCATAGTTGTGAGTTTGTTGTCATTTTAATGTTCATAATTTTGACCTTTTTCTTAAGTAAGTTCCTTTGACATTTCATATAATAATAGCTTGGTAATGATGAGCTCCTTTAGCTTTACCTTGTCTGGCAAGTACTTTATCTGCCCTTCCATTCTAAACGATAACTTTGCTGGATAGAGTAATCATGGTTGTAAGTCCTTGCTTTTCATTATATTAAATACTTCTTGCCAGTCCCTTCTTGCCTGCAAAGTTTCTTTTGAGAAATCAGCTGATAGTCTTATAGGCACCTCTTTGCAGGTAACTTTCTGCTTTTCTCTTGCTGCTTTTAAGCTTCTCTCTTTATCTTGAACCTTTGGCATTTTAATGATGATGTGTCTTGGTGTGGTCCTCTTTGGGTCTAGCTTGTTTGGAACTCTCTGTGCTTCCTGGACTTGTATGTCTATTTCCTTCACCAAATTTGGGAAATTTTCTTTCATTATTTTTTCACATAAGCTTTCAATTTCTTGCTCTTTCTCTTCTCCTTCTGGCACCCCTATGGTTCGGACATTGGTGTGTTTAAAGTTGTCCCAGAGGTTCCTAAGCCTCTCCTCAGTTTTTTCAATTATCGTTTCCTCATTCTGTACTGGTTGACTGTTTATTTCTTCCTTATGTTCCAGATCATTGATTTGAACCCTGGTTTCCTTCCCATCATCATTGGTTTTATGTGGATTTTCCTTCATTTCATTTACCATAGCCTTCACTTCCCTTACGCGTTTGCTGTATTTAAGCATATCTGTCAAGCCTGTGAGCATCTTTATCACCAGTGTTTTGAACTCTTCGTCTGTTAGGTTTGCTGTCTCCTCTTCACTTAATTCTCCCACTGGAACCTTGATCTGTTCCCCCTTTTGGCCCATACTTCTCTGTCTCCTCATCTTGACAGGCTCCTGTGTTTGTTTGCCTCTGTCTTAGGTAGAGTTGTTGCTCCTATTATGTTGTAAGGGGCAGAGCCTTACGTATTCATCAGTAATGGGTGACCCATTTCACCACGTTGTGGCACTGTATGTGGGGGAGGGGTTAGAGGGAACAGTGCTGCTTGCTCAGCACTTGCCCTTTTCCAGGCACTTCTCCCACTTCTGTATGGGACTGGCATCTCTCTAGCTGTTGCCCTGGCTGTCGTTCCCAGAGTGGGTGGGTCTGCTGATGTTCTAGGATAGTGGGGACCCTTTAAATAAGTGGACTCTGCTGAGAGACCAGCAGTTCCTGCCTCCATCCCAACCCCCACTGGTTTGCACAGTCAGAAGCAATGAGGCTTGATTTTTCCCTGTGCTGTGACCGTGAGCTGCATGGTCTGGTCAGGAGCTGGGAACAGTCCCCAGGTATTCCTCCCCACTTTTTAAAATGTGTGACTGCGCTTTCTGCTGGCCTGCCACTGCCGCTGCCACTGCCACCACTGACTCCACCACCACACCGCGTCATCTCTGCCCCTCCTACCTGTCTGAATGAGTATTTCTTCTTTATTTCTTTGTTTGTTGGACTTCCATGCAGGTTGATTTTCTGGAACTTTTGGTTGTCTCTATTTTGAGGTACAATAGTTATATTCCTTCTTAGTTGTGGAGGGAGACCCAGTGTGTCTGTCTAGGCCTCCATCTTGGCCGCAAGTGTCACATCTCTTGTAGTTTTGCTTCATAAAGTAATTAGCTATGCTATTTGGTGAACAGAATTAATAATTTTTATGTGAATTACAGTTTTTAGTGCTTTTTGTCTTGAATTGTTTTTTCCTGATATCAAAGAGGTCTTTTTAAAATTGTGTTCATTTGCCTGAAATAGCTTTGTTCATATATTTTTACTTTTTCTGAATCTCTTTAAGTATGTTCCTTGAATATAGCATATGATTAGGTTGACTTTGTAAGCCTGTTAAGCCAAGTTGAAAACTTTTAGTGGCTGAGTCAGGTCTATTCACATTTATTTTTATGACTAATGCTTTGTGTCTCTTCTTTGCTCTTTAAGACATATTTTCTGGCATTTAAGGAAGTTTGTATTTTTGTTTTGATCACGTGTTAACTTTTCACTCTCTGTGTGTCAGGTTTTAATGACATTCTTTATCGCAAGGCCTATACGACAGTGTTTATCCGACTTTCCCTCTAATGTTTGTTACATGCAACATTCGTACATTAGCCTTCCACCCTCACACCTCAGTATTTGTCTGACATATTTGGATAATTCTATCAGTTCTTTTGCTTTAGTTTTTGCAGTTATCTCTTGGTTAGATGAAGCTTATTCTCTAGATTTCTGAAGAAATGCTCTCATGAGTGCTAGGCTCTTGTGACGGGGCCAAAACCTGAACCCAGGTTTTTTCACTGTAAAGTGTGTGCCTTTCCTGCTACACCTCATTACTTACCCTTGGTGATGATATACACTGAAAGTCCAAACTGGCAAACCTCCACTGGGTTTGCTGTGGGTGTCTTCAAAGTGATAGAAAACATGAACTTCACAGTCTGGTTTGGGTGGTGGCTTAATTGCTTTTTTTGTTGATGCTTTTAAAAAGATACTTGTAACTTATTTTTCTTCCTTTTATGTTATAGGACCAAGCCATATGTCATTCTATGTTCGAACACACAAAGGGTCAACACTTTCTCAGTGGTCTCTTGGCAGTGGCACTCCAGTCACAAGTAAAGGAGGGGACTACTTTGTATTTTACTCCCATGGACTTCAAGCCTCTGCATGGCGGTTCTGGATAGAAGTACAGGTGGGAATTTCCCAGCATTGCTGGTATCATTGGTCAGGTTCCCAGGCTGTATTTGGCAAGTATCAAATGCCTGGGATCAGTATTCTGCCTTCATAGAGCTAGAAAACTCACTAATTTTTTCTGCCAGGTCTTGGAAGAACAGCCAGAGGGAATCGTCACTGTGGCCATTGCTGCCCACTATCTTTCTGGGGAAGACAAGAGATCCTCCCCACTGGATGCTCTGAAAGAGAAGTTCCCAGATTGGACATTTCCATCTGGCTGGGTGTGCACCTACAGTCTCTATGTGTTTTAACCTTGTGAAGGAGTTCAGAGTAAATGCCTAGTGGGATACTTCATGTGACACATTTTCTCCTAATGTTATGTGGATATTTGTAATGTAAGTCAATGAATTTTAACGAGCATATGTTCAAAGAGCTTTATGGACTAACACACTTAAGGGATAAGCACTATAATGATTATGCTATGGGGGAGTTTATACATGACCTTTTTGACACTTGAAAATGCCAGTTTTCTGGCGCTTAAGCACATGTGGGTACTGCTACTACACTAATGTATCATTTTATACAACCTTAAGGACAAAAGCCAACAAATGAACCACTTCATTAGTTGTCCCGTTAGGATCTAAAAGACTACAGGCCCACTCACTGTTAAAGAGACAAATGGCATTTCCAATTAAAGCCCAAGACCATTTGTTTTGTCAGTAGATGTGGGTAAATTATCAATCACTGGAGTAATGATTCCCTTTGAGACCTAACTGGAGGTCATTAGAAAGCCATTTTAAGGGCCGGGAAGAACCATTGGGCTTTTGAAGTCCCAGCCCAAGCAGAGAGCTGTGCTTCTACAGGCAGCTTCTAGTGTGCTTTGCATCTCTGTAGTGAAGCCCAGAACCCAATGTGGAAACCTGTGCTGAGCAGGCGCTCCCAGCCCTTTTGACAAGTGGACACTGAGATCCATCATTGTGAAGTTGTTTTGATGCCTGCTTCCCTCTGAAACCTGTCTGTTCCCTGCCTCCACCTGACCAATTTAAGAAGAGGAGCATTTGCCCATCTACATTCCTCTGTGGGTTTTCACAGGTTCTTTTGGTTCAGTGTTGTTTGTGCAGGTACGTGACTGTAACTTCCTTCCTCAGAGCGCTGAGTTGCCATGGTGGCTGAGCATAAATTTATTCTTTGTTTTGTAGGAGGGAGTTTTCTGTTATCCAAGGTTAATCCTTAAAAGCATAATTTTACTGATGCACTGGGTCCTTATTTTTGTGTTTCCAGCCAGCTGAACAGATTGGTTTCTCAGTAACTTACTGTCCAGCAGAGCTGGCTTTCCTGAAAGTTGAGGTTGTGGCTTGTACTGGAACAAGATCCCTGTGCCCATAGTTATGGGGGTTCAGATCCTGCATAATGGCACCCCATAGGACTTATAGGTGCTCTTCGTTTTGAAGAAGATGGCTCTGCAGCTTGTAAGGGATATCACAGCAGTGGCTCTAATGGATTCTTGGCTCCAGCCATGGATGGCTTTAGTGAGTTCAGTGGTAAATGTTGCTCACTTCATTTTTTCTGTTAAGAAATATAAAAAGCTGCACTAATTTTGAGTTGGACAAATTCTGAATTTAGCAAGCACAGACCCCCCCCAAAAAAAAAACATTTTAGAGAAAAGCCATAATAGAAATTTAAAAAATTGGCACTTGGATCTATTTGAACAGAAAGAGTATATATAGTTAAGTGTGTGTCATGGAAGGAAATTCTTCTTGAAGCTGCTCGTGTGATACACACCATGTGATTTCCTAATCATACTCCTCTTATTGCCTAATTTGTGACAAAGCTGACTGGGCCCACACAGGGCTGTAGCCAGAGCTCAGTGGTAACATGCTGGCTGTGACATGCACGGACACTGGAGCCATTGCTTTTATTTATTTTTGACTTTGTAGAAACCATATTATTACTAGCTTCAAGTGCCTCACTCCTGCCACATTTATCTGTCAGGTGGTAATAAAGTTGAAAGTGTTTATAGTATAGCTTGTATGGAATCACAGTTGAGGAAAAATTAGAAACACTAATATCTCAATGAATTTCAAAATGTAGTCAGTCCTCCATATCTGCAGGTTCCACATCCATGGATGGAAAACATTACACTACGTAGTTCAGCCTATGAATGGTTCCATCTGTACTGAACATGTAGATTTTTTTCCTTGTTCTTATTCCCTAAACAATACAGTATAACAACTATTTACATTGTATTATAAGTAATATAGAGATGATTTAAAGGAGGATGTACGTAAGCTATATGCAAACACTGCTATTTTGTGTAAGGCACCTAGCATTGTGTTTTGTTATCCACAGGGATGCTCTAACCCTCTGCCCTGTGATCCAAAACGATGACTGTATAAGCATATACAGTCCCTGTGAGTAATTTGAAATTGATGACCAGAAAATATTTATAAGGGGAAAAAAGGCAAAATTCCAAGTTTTGTAGAAGGACATTATACAAAACACAAATAGTTCCTTGTGACTTTTTCCTTTACGAAGACTGTTGTTACTCCTTTTCAGTAATAATCATGGTTTTCCTTTTGCCTTTGAATTGTATCCTCACATGTAAATAATTCTCTTTTATTTTCTTTACCATTATAAAACTTACATACTGTGCAAGGTCTTAAAAAGATGCTCATTGCTCTCTGGGCACACTTAGTATTCTGGGAGAGTGTTTTAGTGCCAGAAATGATTAAGGAATTCCAGTATTCAGTGCTCTGTTGGTAAGTGTGCTACTGTCTGATCAGCAGCCTCTGAAATTAAAGAATTTGATTTTTCTTTTTCATTTTTGAGTATTTGGTCATTTTTCTTTTTCATTTTTGAGTATTTGGTCATTTGAATAACTCATTTTTTAAAAGGGTCTTTTCAAATTCTAAAACACACCATTTCCTGCAGAATTTAAATGTAAGCAGCACAGGAAAAATGTAAAGAATTGATTTTGAAGGAATTCATTCTTGAAATTTATACTGTGTTGGACCAAAAAAATGATTGTTGCATGAAGTATTTGTTTCCAGTTTAGCAGATGTAAATAAGCATGATAGGATTTCGGAACTGTGACTGCTGAGGGGGCCATAAACCACCTGCTGACTCAGGAAGAATGATGTCTGTCCATTTCTTTTCACTGGGTTTCTGACTTGAGGATTAATTGTTGCCTTACAATGTTACCAAAATAAACTTTTTAATATACTACTGTCTTTAACAGAAAAACAGATCTTTATTGTTTGTGTTCTCCTGCATCCTCATATTTGAAGTTATTTCGAGTCTACAGAACCTTTAAAAGCCTTTTAAAGAAACTGCTTAAAAGACTTAGATGGGTCATGTGAGCAAAGAACTCAACATAAAAATGTTTGTTTACTTCAAATGGAATCCTTATTACTGTGTAATGAGGTTGAGCATCTGAATTTCACAGAAATTAATGCCTGTTATTTGGTGAGTGTTGACCTTTAGCATATTTAGCAGTTTTAAATCATATCCATTGGTGAAGAAAACCACTGAAGGGCTAATAAAAATGTTTTGTTGGGTGACAGAGATAGGAGGGAGGGAAAAGAAATGGTCTTTCAGCCAGAGAGCTCATTCTAATCCCCACACAAGGAAAGTGCACCACTACTCCCCAAAACAGAGTACCCACATCTCTGTGAAAATTAAATTTTTGAGTCTATTTCCTTGAGAACAGTTCAGTACAAGGTGAAACAACTGAATGACATTCCTAATACACTTTACCAAATTTAAGGCCAATAAAGCCAAAATGCACTTAATGCCCCCTTATGTCTGTTTTTATTTTAAAAATAGCCAATTTTGAAATACATCAATTATGTTTTTGATACTGTTATTTGATTTTAAAAATATAACAGTTAATAATTTTTCTCCAAATTTGCCCCTATTACCACGATCAAGTGGGATTTATCCCAAGAATGCAAAATTGGTTTAACACTGAAAAAAATCCATGCAAATATATCATTAATAAAATAAAGGACAACTACCATATGATCATCTCAACCGATGCCAAAAAAATTTGTTCACAATACCTAACACCTTTTTATCATGAAAATACTTAACTAATAAGTGGGAACTTCCTCAATCTAATAAAGGTAACCTATTAAAAAAAATAATTTGTGATGAAGACTGAATGCTGCTTTCCAAGATCAGAAAGCTGAAGACAAGGAAGTCCAGTACTCCCACTGAATATTGTACTGGAGGTTCTAGCCAGGGTGGTTTTGCAAGTGGCAACCAGAGTAGCTGCAGACAACATGATTTATATAGAAAATCTGAAGGAATCCACAAAAATATTCCAGTTAATAAGTAAATCAGCAGTGATGAAGGATCCAGTATCAATATATAGAAATCAATCATATTTCTATATACTAACAAAGAACAATTCAAAAGTAAAACAATTCTATTTGAAAAAGCATCAAGAATAAAATAATTAGAAATAAGCTTAACAAAAGTACATTTTTACACTGCAGACTATAAAACATTGCTGAAAGACCGTGTTCAAGATTAGCAGACTTAATACTAAGATGGCAATATTTTCCAAATTGATTTACAGATTGAATACAATCCCTATCAAAATCCCAGCTGCCTTTTATGTATGCATGTTGAGAAATTGACAAGCTAATTCTAAATTTCCTATGGAAGTGCAAGGGACCAAGAGTAGCCAAAACAGTCTTGTGAAAAACTTTATGATTCATACTTTCAGAACTTCCTATGAAGTAGCAACAGTAATCAAGACAATGTGGTACTGGCATTAAGAGTAGACACATAATGACTTCTGGCCAAGATGGAGGCCTAGACAGACACACTGCATCTCTCTCCACAGCTAAGAAGGAATACAACTACCTCAAGACTAGAGACAACCAGTTCGAGAAAATCGAGCTGCATGGAAGTCCAACAAAGATATAAAGAAGAAATACTCATCCAGACAGGCAGAGGGGCAGAACTGGGGCAGAGAGGACACGGTGTGGTGGCAGCAGCAGTGGCAGGCCAGCGGAAAGCACAGTCATACAGTTTAAAAAGTCGGGAGGGACACCTGGGGAGCCCTCCCAGCACCAGACCAGAATGAAACTGACAGTCCCAGTACCAGAGAAAATCAAGCCTCATTGCTTCTGACTGTGAAAACCATGGGGGTTGGGGCGGAGGAAGAAACTGCCGGTCTCAGTAGAGTCTGCTTGTTTAAAGGGACCCCACAGTCCTAGAACATCACAGACCCACTCACTCTGGGAACGATGGCCATGGCAACGGCTAGAAAGGCACCAGTCCCCATATGGAAGTGGGCGAGGTGCCTTGAAAGGGGCGAGTACTGAGTGGGTGGCATTGATCCCTTTAGGACCCCTCCCCCACATACAGCACCACAACGTGGTGAAACAGGTCGCTCTGTACTGACGAATACCAAAGGTTCTGTCCCTTACAACATAACGGCTGCGACAGCTCTACCTAAGATAAGAGGCAAATACAGGAGCCAGTCAAGATGAGGAGACAGAGAGGTATGGCCTAAAAGGGGGAACGGATCTAGGTTCCAGTGGGAGAACTAAGTGACAAGGAGATAGCCAACCTAACAGACGTAGGGTTCAAAACACTGGTGATAAAGATGCTCACAGGCTTGACAGATATGATTAAGTACAGCAAACACATAAGGGAAGAAATGAAGGCTATGCAAAATGAAATGGAGGAAAGTCCACACAAAACCAATGGTGAAGGGCTAGAAACCGGGGTTCAAATCAATGATTTGGAAATAAGAGTCAACCAGTACAGAATGAGGAAATAAGAATTGAAAAAACTGAGGAGAGGCTTAGGAATCTCTGGGACAACTTTAAACACCATGTCCGAACCACAGGGATGCCAGAAGGAGAAGAGAAAGAGCAAAAAATTGTAAACATGTGAGAAAATAATGAAGGAAAACTCCCAAATTTGGTGAAGGAAATAGACATACAAGTCCAGGAAGCACAGAGAGTCCCAAACAAGCTAGACCCAAAGAGGACCACACCAAGACACATCATCATTAAAATGCCAAATGTTAAAGATAGAGAGCATCTCAAAAGCAGCAAGAGAAAAGCAGACAGTTACTTACAAAAGGGTGCCTATAAGACTATCAGCTGATTTCACAAAAGAAACTTTGCAGGCAAGATGTACTCAAGCTGGTGAAAAGCGAAGTCTTACAATAAAGATTACTCTATCCAGCAAAGCTATCCTTTAGAATAGAAGGTCAGATAAAGTGCTTCCCAGACATGGTAAAGCTAAAGGAGTTCATCATCACTGAGCCACTATTATATGAAATGTCAAAGGGACTTAAGAAAAAGATCAAAACTGTGAACACTAAAATGACAAACTCACAACTATCAACAACTGAATCTAAAAAGTGAAAACAATCCAACTAAGCAAACCAGAATAGGAACAGAATCATAGGTATGGGGATCATTTGGAGGGTTATCAGCTGGGAGGTGGAAAGAGGAGAAATGGGGAGATGGTGCAGGGATTAAGAAGCATAATTGGTTGGAACAAAATATGGTGAAGTTAAGAATAATATAGCAAAAGGTGAAGCCAAAGAACTTATATGCAAGACCCATGGACATGAACTAAGGGGGGTGGGATTGCTGGAGGGAAGGGGAGTACTGCCAGAGGGGAGCAAAGGGAAAAAATTGGGACTACTGTAACATAATAAAATATACTTAAAAGGAAAAAAAGAGTAGACATAGATTAATGTAGTACAATTATTCCAGAAATAAACCCATACATTTATAGTCGACTGAGTTTTGACAATTCATTGGGAAAAAATAATAAAGAGAGCTTCAGTAAATGGTTCTGGGATACTGAATATCCACATACAAAAAATTTAACTCAAAATGGATCAAAAACAAAAATGTAAGAGCTAGAACTATAATAATCTTAGAAGAAAGCATTGGCATTAGTGCCCATTTTTGCTAACCAAAAGAAATCCCAAGAATATGTTTTCTTTCATGAAAAAAGCTGTTGCCAGACTGACATAGGTCTTTCAAAAAAGCCAAGTGCCATAAAACAAACTTTCTGCAAGCAGAGGATGCCCTTTGTGTTTTGCCATGTCGGCTTATGAAGGTTTTATAAGAACGCTCTACTTTCAGATAGTGGGAGAAACCTGTATCTCATGAGTGTCCAGTATGCAAAATATATAACACTTGGAAGTTACAACAGAAAGATAAATGACCCAACTGTGAAATGGGCAAAGGATGTGAACATTTTTATCCAAAGACATATAAATGGCTAATAATCATGAGAAGACAGTCATAAAGGAAGTGCATATTTACAATGAGATACCACTTCATACATAATGCAGATGGCTATAACCAAAAATACAACAGTTAAGAAGTGCTGATGGTAACTGAAACCCTCCTCCACTGCTAGTGGGAGTTTTTAAAAATGGCACAGGCACTTGGGATACAGTTAAGCATTTCCTCAAAAAATTAACTACCGGTAGTTATCATATGACTCAGCATTCCCACTCCTAGACAGAACTGAAAACATGTCACACAAAAACTACTTGTATATATGATAAGTCAAAAAGTAGAAACCACCCAATCCCTTAAATAAAGAATGGATAAGTATAGTATATCCATCAAATATAATATTATTCAGCCTTAAAAAGGAATGAAATACTAATATACAGAGATGAACACCATGCTAAGTGAAAGAAGCCAGACAGAAAAAGCCATATATTATATGATTCCATTTATATGAAACATCCAAATTAGGCAAATCCATAGACACAGATTTAGATATAGGAAAAAGTCAAAATAATTTTTAATCCCACCTATTAGAGGTGATACCTGGTCTCTACCTTTTTACACATAAAGTTTTGTTCGGTGATTTTATATCACTTTTTCATTATATTTTAAACATTCTCCATGTCATCAACATGGACTGTCTGTTCCAATATTGTTGTCAGGCACCTAGGATGCTGCCAACTTGATGCTCCTATTCTAAATAATATTGTATATAAATAAATACTAAATCTGTCTGAATTTCTAAGTTACTTCATAATAAAAATTCTAAGAAGTGGAATTATATATTCAAAATAATATTTCTGAGGCTTTTAATACATACACTTTTTGTTGGTAACCTGAGATGGTGAATAACAAACTTCATGTAATGGTTTTATTGCCCTTTACTAGGTTAAAAAAAAAATTACAGAAGTAGCAACAACTTTAATTATAAGCAGAGATTAACTCTACACCCAAATGACTTCTTGTTTTGGTATTAGCAAGTAATTTAAACTTTGAATATATTGAATATTTGAATTCATTGGTTAAAATTATGGCTTAAACAGCTGATATGTGAACCAAACAAGGAAAAATAAAAATACGAGTTTTTAAAAATTAAAGTATATAACAAATTACCAGATAAATTTTCTGTATTTTTTTTTTTTTTGCTTTGGGGCCACCCATTCCTATTAGTTGAAAACCAAGTATTTTCTAGAAGACTTCATTTATGGCATTATCCACAGGAACACAGCTGCTTTAGTGATGCCATGCTTTGAAGAATGCAAGATGAACCTAGAAGCACATTAGGGTATTTGAAAAGATCACAGCTGTTTACAATGGTAAATCATTTTTATTGACTGAATATTCACATCAAGCACAAAAGTAATGGTAGTTCTTCTCCTAGGGGGCTAGGACAGGAGAAGAAATTTCAGTTTAGTTTCTTGCTGAGCTGCATGTACTCACATAGGAAACATATTCTATCTTAAGATTCAGGGAAAGTTGGTTTAAAACAAAGACTTAAATAAGAGTAGCACCAGAAGGACCAGGTACCAAAAATCACATATTCCGCCCATTCAGAAGTTTCAGTATGTGAAATTATTGCACGTGTAATGTAAAGAGTAAATGATAGCAAATTACCAAACCAAATAATTTAAAACAGTTTGATGAATTCTGAATTAAGCAATTTCAAAATGGTTTTGTTTCCCTTCAAAGGAAACCTGGCTAGGACAACTATTATCTAGCCATTTACTTTAAAAAACAAGGATAGAGGACCAAGTTTTAGTTCTAAACTGTAATTGCACTATGAGAAAAGGCTGTTTTACATAGTGGTATGAAGTTGGTCCACATCAAATACATTGTTATTATAAAAATAAGTTTTTGTAAAAAATAACATTGCATTCCTTTGTTCAAATTGCACAGTACAAACAAAGCTACCTAAATTAATACTGTTACAAGGTAATTAGAAGTACATACAGTGGATATGTGAAGCAGTTAAGGAGTATGCAGTTTTCATAATGTATGAAAACTAAAATTTAAGTCATATCTAGAAATACATAAAATATTTTAAAAATTACAATGAAGAATGCATTCTATACATACTAATTTTTAGTTAGCCATAATGGTACAGTATTCGGTATTTACATAAAACTCTCATTTTTATTCAATTTACAAAAGCAAATAAATAAGAAACTACATTAATTTGCACAAAACCTATTTCATTTCATGATCAGTACGACCACTTCTGTTACTTTATGACCACGCCAATACACCTGTCTTCCTGTATGAAGACTGCTCGAATTTGGAAAGAAGAGCAAGCCCTGTCTTTATTCCAAGAGTGAGTATATATAGCCATGCAGAATCCAGCATAAAACCTTACAAATTATATATAATACAAGCCCTAAAAATATGAACAGTGCCTTTGAGTATATTTACACAAGAGTATTCACAAAAAAGATAAAGTTCTTTGCTACAAAATAGTTTAGTGGTATCTAAGAGCATAATTGATAAGAAACCCGCAGACCTCTGCCCGAACTGACCCAGCAGGAATCAAGTGCGCACACCAACTCACAGGGCAACGGCTCCTGTCAATTAAGGACAGGGATTTAACAGGCAGGAACAGCCAGGGGCACATTTCCCTCACACTGGCATGTGCTGTGCCAGGGCAGCATCAATTCAGGAGGCCCCGAGAGAGTCCAGTGCTCTTGATCCAAGGGGCATTTCAGGTAGCTCAGGTACCTGATGAACTATAGCAAGCACCTTAGCATTTATTTTTTAAAAACAGTCTGGACACACGCTGAACCAGAAAACATGTAAGAAGCTTTACGTAGTGAAAAAGTAAGCTCATCTGGGGCAAAACAATCCCTATGGTTTAAGAGCTACTAACCTTTAAGAATAAAACCAAAATATTCTCATGTACATCTGTACAGTATTCTTTATTACTTTCTACTGAAGCTTAAAAACTTTTTATGAAAGATGACTTATTCTGATATCACATTTTTATGGAGTCAAAGAGATTTCTTAGAGGAGAGTTAGTTAAAAATTAATACCTTATCAGAATCTCTGAGCTGAGCTCTCCCTGGTTAAATCAACTAGGTCACAGTGTCCTCAGTTGCGCACATGCTGCTGCTAATTAATACTGCCCATGGTGACGGCATCCCACTGTCATTAGGACACAGAACAGTCGTAAGTCCCATCCTGAAAAGGTTCCTCCTCCTCTGCTCTGGCTGTGTCCTCCTCTTTCCGGCTGACGATGCCGCTACCTCCGACCTCACCCTGGGGGAGGCTTCCATGGACGGAGCAGGCCCTGCTCTCCTCTGCCCGGGGGCTAGTCTGTTCAGGAGTCTTACCCACAGTTATTGGCTGGAAAGCTTCAGGTTGGACCTGCTCTTCTGTTATCTCACTGAGCTTCTGTAGTTGTGGCTTAATGATGTTCAAAAATGGCTTATATCCAGGACTAAGTAGAGGAGAAAGGAAATTAGTTCTCATCTGCTGTATTCAAAAGGCTCCGTTGTGTTATGGATAAATTTTTACTAAACACTGATACAGTAAGGTCAGTGAAAGATGATGGGGAGACAGCAGGCAGCACAAGGAGGCAGGAAGGGAAGCTTTCTTAGGTGCCCAAACCAGCACAGAGGGGGCTGTGTGTGGCATTAGTATGTCTTACATTTCTGAGCACTAGGAGCAAATTATCTACTATTACAATTAAAAATCATATTCCACAGTTTAAATACCAATAGGAACTTAGACTTCAAAAAGAACATTCAGAGAACCTGAATGAATTTATCAATTAAGGAAAACTAGATCCAAGTAAGGGAAGACCCCAAATCCATACACAGCTTCATCCACTACTCTCTCTCTCTCTTTTTTGTTTAAACTAATTCTAGATCATCCTATTAAGAGTTTTATTACCATTCACTATTCTGAATTTGGGCTTGCTTAGTAGCTGCCATGGAATGTTAAACTCACAAAAACTTTACATTTTTATCTTCAAGTAGACATTTTTAGGTTATTATCTTTAATTTCACAAAACTACAAATCTGAGGTTCCAGTCTTAATTCTAAGATCATTTATACAGCATCAACCTGAACTCAGTGATACGCACTTTCATTTAAAAATGTCCAACATTATCTCACTGGATATTACTTATCTTAATGTTTGGTACAGAATGGTAATTAAAGAAAATAGCCTTAAAAATGAACCTATGCATTTTTATTTTGACCAACCTAAAAATCTCCTAATAAATGAACCACAGTGAAGCGTTAATGTGACAGGACAGCCAAGAAAGAAGCCTGAGGAAACCAGCACTTACCAATCTGTAGAGGCCCATCGGTCCACTGCATGCAGCCCTGTCTTTATGTTCTGTAACATCTCTCCATCTACCTCCGTAGTCTGTATAATAACCAAAATCTGGTTGATTATTGAGGATTCTCTAAGAATCAAGCCTATGACAATGCACCAGTCCAGACATCCTGCCTCCATAAAGATGTGTAGCAAATACCTATATATAAACAAACAAAATAACTGAGAAGGAAATATGGAACAACGAAGAATCTACAATGTTCACAGGAACGTAATCATTATCAGGAAAGTAGCCGCTGTACCTTATTTGTCCCAATATCCCAAGTAGGCATTCTGTGCTTTAAAAATGCTGAGAAACTCACCGAAGCTGGACCTGGGATTTGTGAGGCCCTTTGCTCGCCAACTCCATGGAGATGTGCTCTAGCTCTGACTGAGTTAAACTGAGTGTGGAGAAATTTTCATCCACCATCGTCCAGTCCCCATCCACCATGGAGCTACTTTCAGTCAAGTCAGTAGCTGAACCAATACTGCACTCATCACCTGATGAAGAAGTGCCAAAAGTTATAAACTAAATGTAAAAAATGTTTTAATTGAATTTTAAATATTGGCTGTTCTCAGACGTGGATTTCTCCCAAAGATTTTGAAACCAAACATTAAATCCACTGCTAAAATCCCCACGCTATATTAACAGTAGATATATTTTTTTAAGTATTTTTATGTTGTTACAGTAGTCCCAATTTTTTTTCCCCTTTGCTCTCCTCTGCCCAGTACGCCCCTTCCCTACAGCAATCCCCTCCACCCCCTTAGTTCATGTCCATGGGTCATGCATGTAAGTTCTTTGTCTTCACCCTTTTCTATATTATTCTTAACTTACCCCTATTTTGTACCACCAATTATGCTTCTTAATCCCTGTACCATTTCCTCATTTCTTCCCCTTCCCCCTCCCAGCTGATAACCCGCCAAATGATCCCATACCTATGATTCTGTTCCTATTCTGGTTGTTTACTTAGTTTGTTTTTGTTTTTCTTTTTTAGATTCAGTTATTGATAGTTGTTGAGTTTGTTGTCATTTTAATGTTCATAATTTTGATCCTCTTTTTCCTAAGTAAGTCCCTTTGACATTTCATATAATAATGGCTCGGTGATGATGAACTCCTTTAGCTTTACCTTTTCTGGGAAGCACTTCATCTGTCCTTCCATGCTAAATGATAGCTTCGCTGGATAGAGTAATCTTGGTTGTAGGTCATTGCTTTTCATCACATTAAGTACTTCTTGCCAGTCTCTTCTTGCTTGCAAAGTTTCTTTTGAGAAATCAGCTGATAGTCTTATAGGCTCCCCTTTGTAAGTAACTCTCTGCTTTTCTCTTGCTGCTTTTAAGATTCTATCTTTATCTTGAACCTTTGGCATTTTAATTATTATGTATCTTGGTGTGGTCCTTTTTGGGTTTTGCTTGTTTGGGACTCTCTGTGCTTTCTGGACTTGTATGTCTATTTCCTTCGCCAAATTTGGGAAGTTTTCTTTCATTATTTTCTTACATAAGTTTTCAATTTCTTGCTCTTCCTCTTCTTCTGGCACCCCTATGGTTTGGACATTGGTGTGTTTAAAAGTTGTCCCAGAGGTTCCTAAGCCTCTCCTCAGTTTTTTCAATTATCGTTTCCTTACTCTGTACTGGTTGACTGTTTTTCTTCATTAAGTTCCAAATCATTGATTTGAACCCCGGTTTCCTTCCCTTCATCGTTGGTTTTATGTGAATTTTCCTTCATTTCATTTAGCATAGCCTTCACTTCTTCCCTTAGGTGTTTGCTGTAGTTAAGCATATCTGTCAAGCCTGTGAGCATCTTTATCAATAGTGTTTTGAACTCTGTGTCTATTAGGTTGGCTATCTCCTCATTGCATAGTTCTCCCACTGGAACCCTGATCCATTCCCCCTTTTGGGCCATACCTCTCTGTCTCCTCATCTTGACAGGCTCCTGTGTTTGCCTCTGTGTCTTAGGTAGAGTTGTTGCACCTGTTATGTTGTAAGGGGCGGAGCCTTAGGTATTCGTCAGTACGAGTGATTGGTTTTCACCATGTTGTGGCACTGTATGTGGGGGAGGGGTCTGAGAGGGAACGATGCTGCTTGCTCAGCACTCGCCCCTTTTTCAGGCACTTCTCCCACTTCCATAAGGGACAGGCACCCCCCTAGCTGTTGCCCTGGCCGTCGTTCCCAGAGTAGGTGGGACTGTGGACGTTCTAGGATAGTGGGGGCCCTTTAAACAAGCAGACTCTACGGAGAGACCGGTAGTCTCTTCCTCTGCCCCAACCCCTCACTGGTTTGCAGTCAGAAGCAATGAGGCTTTACTTTCGCTGGAACTGGAATTGTGAGCTGTGTAGTCTGGTCTGGTGTTGGGAGCGCTCCCCAGATGTTCTTCCTGACTTTTTAAAACGTGTGCCTGCTCTTTCTCCTGGCCTGCCACCGCCACACTATTTCCTCTCTGCCCTGGCTCCGCCCCTCCTACCTGTCTGGATGAATGTTTCTTCTTTATATCTTTGTTTGTTGGACTTCCATGCAGCTTGATTTCCTGGAACTTCTGGTTGTCTCTAGTTTTGAGGTAGTTGTATTCCTTTTTAGTTGTGGAGGGATACACAGCGTGTCTGTCTACGCCTCCATCTTGGCCAGAGTAGTAGATATTTTTAGTCATTAGAAAACCAGGCATTATGTGCCTTCAGATGGAAAAACATGCAACTACCTATACACGTATAAAAGAAATAGCTATTATCTGACTACCTGACAAGAAATAGAGAGGAAACTGGTAAACTAAACCATAAAGATGCAATCACCAAAATCCACATTATGAGAAAATTCATGAAGCAAGTTCCTTCAATGAATAAATTAGAAAAAGAAAAGAGACGGGAACAATCACTAAAAAGAGATTTAAAAACATAAGCACAATGTATGAATCTTATTTGGATCTCGATTTCAAGCTATAAAAGAAAATTACAAATTATGAAACAACTGGAAATCTGAATACTTACTGGATATTTTATGGTTAAGGAACTATTAAATTTTTAGAGGGATAATGGTATTATAGTTATTTTTTTAAAAGTTTTTAGATACATACTGAAATATTCACAAATAAAATATATCATGTGTTAGATTTGGCTCAAAAAACAGGAGGGGGAAGTGGATAAAACTAATTTGGTCATGAAGCTGGGTGATGGATGCATGCATGGGGCCAAAGGATCCATTATACTATTATCTAAACTTTTTAAGTATGTTTGAAATGAACTCTTTAAAAAAAGCAATGGTGCCCTGGCTGGTGTGGCTCAGTGGATTGAGTGCAGGCCTGTGAACTATAAAGGGTTCGCCGGTTCGATTCCTAGTCAGGGCACAAGCCTGGTTGCAGGCCAGGTCCCCAGTTGGGGGTGCGCGAGAGGCAACTACACATTGATGTTTCTCTCCCTCTCTGTCTCCCTTCCTTCCTCTCTTTCTAAAAAAAAATTAAAAAAAAAAAAAGAAAAAAAGCAATAGTACCACCTCATGTCCATTATGATGGCTAATATTTTTTTAAAAAAGCAAATAAATGTTGGTGAGGACATGGAGAAACTGGAACCCTTGTCAACAATGGTGGAAATGTAAAATGGTACAGTTGCTATGGAAAATATGATGGTTCCTCAAAAAAACAATTTAAAAAGAGAATTACCATATGATCTGGCAATCCGACTTCTGCGTATGTACCCCAAAGAATTGTAAGCAGGGTCTCAAAGATGGTACTCCCATGTTCATTGCAGTATTATTCATAATAAACAAAAAGTGGAAGCAACGCACATGTATATTAATAGACGGCCGGATAAGCAAAATGTGATGTATACATACAATGGAATATTACTCTACCTAAAAAAGGAAATGTTCATGCATGCTACAACAGGGGTGAACTTTGAGAACATTATGCTGAGTGAAATAAGCCAGTTATAAAAAGACAAATACTGTATGATTTCAGTTATATGAAGTATCTAAAGTAGTGAAATTCACAGAAACAGAAACTAGAATGCTATCTGCCAGTAGATGGGGGAGGGAGGAATGGAGAATTATTACATAGGTAGGGTTTTTAGTTTTGTAAGATGAAAAGAGTTCTGGAGATTGGTTGCACAACAATGTGAATTGTAAACACTACTAACTGCACACTTAAAAATGGTTAAGGTACAACTACTTCAAAACAAAAGATAACTAGAAATTCTAGAAAATAAAACTACATGGAAGTCCAACGTATGAAGTTATAAATCAGCGGCGCCCTTTGGGCAGGCAGGAAGATCGAAAGTGGGTGGTGCTGTTTGCGGTCGTACCAGGGACAGTGGCAGGGAGAACAATCCCAGCAGCAGGGAGAACAATCCCAGCGGCAGGGAGAACAATCCCGGCTGCAGTCGAACCCCGGCAGCTTGCAACCCCAACGCTGGGGAAAGCAGCCACCACATCGCCTTGAACAGTGAGGCCCAGAGGGCGGGAGGACGGATCCCGGTCTCCTAGCGGAATAGCTGTGTGAATCCATCTTGGACCCCCGCCCCCACACAAAGCGCCACAGCGCTGCGAAATAGGTTGTGGATCGCCACTGGTCGCTGGGCAGTGACGACAAAGCACCACAGCGCGGCGAGAAAGGTTGCTGGACCACCGCTGGTCGCTGGGTTGTGACGACAAAGGGCCACAGCGCGGCGAAAAAGGTTGCGGATTGCCGCCGGTCGCTGGGTCGTGACGAGTACACGGGCACTGCCCCCTATAGCCGGCCCAAGAAAACAAAACGCATCTGTCAAAATGAGGCAGACAACTATAGAAATCCCGGTGGCACAGCTCACCAGGCAACAGATGAAGAACCTGACAGATGAACAAATAAGAAACCTGTCAGAGGCTCAGTTCAGGGCCATTGTTATCAGGTGGCTTACAGAATTAACAAAAGATCTGGAAAAAGATGAGAAAGAATCGAAAAACACTCATAATGAAAGGAACAAAACCACATACGAGACACATGGTGAGGAAATAAAATCCAGAGTTCAAATCAACAAACCAGAACACAGAGAAGGAACAAACAGTCAACCAGTGCAGAGAGAAAAAACGGGAAGCAAGGAAAATGATGAGAGGATCAGAAACCTCTGGGACAGCTATAAAAGGTCCAACATAAGAATCACTGGTTTGCCAGAAGGCGAAGAAGATGAACTAGAAATTGAAAAATTAAGTGAAAATATAATAAAGGAGAACTTCCCAAACTTGGGGAAGGAAATAGACTTACAGGTCCAGGAAGCACAGAGAGTTCCAAAACAACTGGACCCAGGGAGAACCACTCCAAGACACATTATAATCAAAATGTCAAAAGTTAAAGATAAAGAGAGAATCTTAAAAGCGGCAAGAGAGAAGAAAAGAATCATGTACAAAGGGGTTCCAATTAGACTATCAGCTGACTTCTCAAGGGAGACCCTGCAGGCAAGAAGGGACTGGCAAGAAATATTCAAAGTAATGAAAAGCAAAAACCTACAACCACGAATACTCTATCCAGCGAAGCTGTCATTCAGAATAGAAGGGCAGAGAAAGTGTTTCCAGGACAAAACAAAACTGAAAGAGTTCATTAGATCCAAACCACTGTTATATGAGATGTTAAAGGGACTGGTTTAGAAGAAGGAGGATCAAAACTATGAAATCTAAAATGAAAACTGCATCACAAGAAACAACAACAGAAGCTAGGGAATTGAAACAAAGGCAAACTAAACAGGCAATGAGAGTGAAAAAAGAACTATAGGTATGGGGAACATATTGGGGGGAGGTCAGCATGGAGGGGGAAGGGAGAGAGGGAGGGAGATGATATAGGAATTAAGGATCATGGTAGGAGGGAATGGAATAGACAGAGAGAGGTTGAGAAGAACTGTATGCACAACTAATGGACATGATCTAAAAGGGGGGGACAACTGGAGGGAGGGGGGCCACCGGGTGGAGGGGAGAAGAGGGAAGGGAAATTGGGACAAATGTAACATTATAATCAATAAAACACATTAAAAAAAAAACAATTAAGATTAAAAAAAAAATAAATGGTTAAGTTGATAAATTTTGTGTATTCTATCACAAAAAAAAATAATGGCAGCTATAAGCCTGCCCACATGGCAGAAGCTCAGTTAACAATGACAACAGACTGGACATCAAACTTCAGGTAAATACCTGGCCATTAAGAAAACCACAGAAAATAAGATATTAATTGCTACTTAAGGCTCCTGTAATTATATAAACCCAAGCAAAATAAATCACTTTAAAAATTCCTCAATTTTTAACTTACCCATTACTATAAGAACAGAGGTTGGCACACATTTTTTGGCAAAGGGCCGGATAGTAAATATTTTAGATTTTAAAAGCTAAGAGGCAAAATTAAGGATATTGTAAGGAAAGCTGCAAAAGAAAAAGAATATGTCCACATTTTTATATCAATGAAACAAAAAGAAGATAACTGAGTACAATTTTTTGTGATACAGGTATACTTATGAGAAGAATGGAATTTTTTATATGGGGATGGGTAACATTTTGCTTACTTGAGGTTCAAAGTTAGTATTTCTGTATCATTAAAATCGACTACAAAAGTTCATCTATTAGTGCTGATCTGTAATAAGATTTTATCTGTTTCATTTTACCTAAAATAAATATAGCGAAGTATTGTCAAGGCTAAATTGGCCTTGTTCCAGTAACTATCCACATCTCCAGCACATACTGAAGGGCAATTTTCAAGGGAACTGCTTCACAGAAAAGAGTGAAACTATTTCTGAAGTGCACACCATCTTTCTCCCAAAGGAAGTAAAGAAGAGCTAGGATTTAAAGTAACGTTTACCTTTATTAGATAAAGGTGATAGGAAGGCATCTTGCATTTGTGGTCCATGGGATGAGGCTGTGTCTATCTCATGATGGGTAGGGCCAATGTTGCTGAGCCAGCTCTGACTTCGCTGGACATTAGAGATGCCAGCATCTATCTCAAGGTTTGAAAAAGGGTCTGCTGATGGAGACTTTAACAGCTGCTCTCCCACTGCAAGGCAGGTCCAAAACAAAGGGGAAAAATGGGAATTTAAGGTACATACACGGTCATTTCCAATTCAGTCCTTTCAGCTTTTCTCTCCAACTCCCCCAACCCTAGAAGTTCAAAGCTAATTACTGTCTTACACCGCACCATCCCCCCATAAACCAGTGAAGTGGGACTGTCACAAAAAGGACTATGTACGGCCATCTAGCAGCCATCTTATATCATATCTTACTAGAACTAGGCAAGATTTTATTCTGTTCATGTTTTAAGTGATTTTTCTTGGATATAAGATGACACAAGGTTTCCAATGCCATAATAAAAGGCTTTGTTTAAATTTTCTTTTTTTAAAATTATTTTTCTATTACAGTTGTCTAATTTCCCCCAATTGCTCTCCCCTTCCCCACCCACCTCCCCTCCCCCTGAATTTTCTTAAGTGATAATTAGAACAGTCTTCCTAAAAAAGACCTGAACCAAAAATCTTTATCTTGTAATTTTTCTTTCATCAAAATGCAGTTTCATTTTGTCCTTTCCTAGTTTAGAAGATGGGTTCTCAAAGATGCATTTTTTTTTCTATTTCTTTGGAATGAGTCCCGTCAGGTAAGTAACATTTAGTTTATTTTGATTAACCAATCCCAAAATTCCTACCCACAATAAGTGTGGTAGCTTCTATATTCAGTCAATTCTCAACTTGTTGATAATCTGAAATAACAATGGTTAGATTTATAAATTAGACTTCAAGGTCACAAGTCTTAAGAGACGTAGGTTCCACTTTATTTACATCCTTGATCAAATGGTGGATGACCTAAATGATGTACAAAAACTGGGCTTTTATCTCTTCCTGAGTTTGGAATGCAAAGACATCTTTGAATATCAACTAATAGCAAAACTTCTAGATACTTGGAGTAAAATACAACTCTCCTGTACAAGTGGCACAAAGTCTGCATTACCTGTTCGGAATTTCCCATTCTTAAAAGGAGAACTGATAGAAGAGGCTGGGATGATGGGAAGAGGCCACAGGAAGTCTTTGTGGAGTCTCTTCAAGGCTATCACAAAGTTGTCTACCCGGGCAGCCCGGGCACGTTCCTTGCAGAGCCAACTAATTAATTCAAAGCCCAGCTGAGCTGCAAAGCAACCAAGGTCCTTGAGCCGAACTTCTTCTAAGAGACGCCGAGCATGTCTCCAAAGCATCATATCAATGTACATGTTCTCTGCACAGTCACTGTCTTTACTCCATCTATAAGTGTAAACACAAGAAAACTATAGAAAAATCTTTCCTAGAGGACTTTCTTTTATGCAGTAGCACTGATAATGCTGAGAAGGAGGTAAGAGATCCAAGGTCTAATTCTGATGAAGAGGAAGATAAACTTTTAGGTCTTCTTTGGTACCACAACCTGTTGAACAATACCTGGAACATAGCAGGCTCTTAAAACATATTTGTAGAATAAGTACATGGAATGGGAAAAAACGGGATACAAAGCAAACCAGGAAAAAGGGTGGTAACTGCTTGAAGGAAAGCAACAGAGCAAATAAATACTATATTTGAAAGGATCAAGGAAAAGAGGGGAGGAAATCAGATCAAAGAAACTAAGAAGAAGAAAAGTGAAATGAAATCTCTCAATGTGAGTTATGTAGACAACATAAAAAATAAATTTTTCTTTTAAATTAATGACTTGACCTAGCTGGTGTGGCTCAGTGGATCGAGCGCTGGCCTGTGAACCAAAGGGTCACTGGTTCAATTCCCAGTCAGGGCATATGGCCTGGGTTGTGGGCCAAGTCCCCACTTGGGGGTGTGCAAGAGGCAACCACACATTGATGTTTCTCTTTCTCCTTCCCTTCCCCCCTCTCTAGAGATAAAAAACCTTTAAAAAAAATTGATTAATGACTTGACTAAATATAGCGTATCATCCCTTACTTACATGAGCTGAGGTGGTATAATTGATATATAAACGGTAATGTGGAGCTTTCAGTGAGAGGTAGTATCGGGGCAGAACCGCCTGCCGTCAGATCTTTGCTCTGTCACTCATTAGTTCTATGAACATAACCAAGTTTATTTTCTGGGCCTCTGTTTCTTCACCTGAACAATGTGGGTAACAACAGTATCTACCCTTATCTTCCTTTTAGGGTTGTTGAAAGGATTAAAAGACCTACACATGCAAATGCTTTGAACTATGCCTAACACATGGTGAGCATCTAGTATGCATTAGCCATTATTTAAATTCAGGGTATGGCTGAGAAGCTGTTTGCCTGACAATTGTTTATAGGTTGCATTTTACTTGTATATAGCCCATGGCTGTGTGTATGTTACAAGTAGGGGTGATATTAATGGCTGTGATAAGAAAGAGCAGTTAAACATTGCAATAAAAAATGTTAAATAAACTTTCACTATGTGCCAGGCACTGCAGTCACAACACAAACAATATAAAAGAATTAGAGAAGAGAAAAATCAAGAGTCGAGAACATGCAACATAAGAAGGAATACGAGGAACTCACAAGCCAGAGGAAATTCTATTTTATAATGTTCAGTGTGAGCTCAGTTAACCTCACAGGAGCAATCACCCATTTATGGGTGATGCAGGCTTCAGCCTCCAGTGCACTTCCTCTTAGCTCTCTGTTTTAATGACTTCTCCAATCGAAAGAGTCACAGGAGAGTCAAGTACATGAGGACTACATTTTTACTTTTTGTCAAGAGGTACGGAGAGGAGGATAAAACTGTTGACTGTCAGAAGGCTTTTGTATTTGCTGCAGCCATATTATCTTTTTATTCTATTATCAGAAGTAACTTCAAGTTAATTGCATTCAGAGCGGGTATATCAAGACCTATTCTACAAGGGGCAGAAATTGTACAAAGAGTAAAGAAGTGAACTTTGGAGGAAGAAAAGGAGAAGTCTTTTGTGTGGTTCCCTAAGCTTTTTGGGAATTGGAAAAAGAAGTGCAATTGGATCAAGTGGTGGTTTTCCTAAGATCGGACTTTAGAAATACCCTGAAGTGAACTGTCTCACAGAATGACCTAAAAGCAGTAACAGCTTTTTATTTACCTTTTCCCAGAAGGACCAGATGGCATACTTAGTGTTTTCTGTAAGCTGAATTTATTAGCAGGTACATTTTCAGCTGACTGGGATAAACTGATGCTTCGATTCCTGAAGAACTCAAATCCACCGCTTGAACTGGGTTCCTAAGAGTATATACAATGTGCAGTACAGTTAAGAGAAAGGTGCCACATAGGTATACAGCCCAGAGAAGCTGTGCAATTTTGCAACTAACCTGAGCTGTAGGTGTGGATGGAGGTGTTTCAGATTCTCCAGAGCCAATAGCTTTAAGAAATCGAATCATGTGTCGACATAAGTCCCACTTGCCTTGTTCCAGGGCTGTGTTGAATAGAAGGGTGGCATGTTGCCTACTTACTGCTGGGACTTCCATATTCTACAAAAACAACCAAGGAAGACAAGCATTCCTTTTATACTACAAAAAATCTGAGAAGCTATGAGCAACTCTTATCTCCACGGTTCCCTAAACCCAAAGAAATGAAGTTGCAACACTGCAGGGAACAGTTTAACAGCAAAATTAAAAGAGCATTAAAAAGTGCCATACAAGAACAAGTGAGGCAAATACTCTGCTGGTATAATATAAATTATGATTTACTAAACTCCCACTACAGACCAGATATCTTATATAAACTTACATACATTCTTTCTTTCATTCCTCCTAGTTAATCTGCAAAACAGGTACGTACATCATTCCTATTTTACAGATGAGGGAATTAAGTAACTTGTTGAAGCAAGTTACTTGTGACTGAGTTTTCTAAGGATATGACTTAAAAGAAAATCTTTGCTTTGAGTAGTAGTATGTAGTATTGCTACACAAAGAGCATCCTAGATAATTGTTTCACAGATTTTACTTTACTGCCTGCCTTGACCTTCACGGAAAGAAGCCTAGTAGACAAATTTAACTGTAATTATTATCTGATAATCCACAGCAACTCAGGAATTCTGATAGAACAAGTTTTCAATTCCATTGCTTCAGAGATCACTGAAAGTCGAAGCAGTGACCTTAAACAAAAAAACAGCTGCATTAATTTGTTTCTATTTTTACAATTCTGTGGCTTTTTAAGACTAACCTAGGAATCAGAATTTCTTGGCCATCCAGACTCTGCTCGAGTTTCTCCTCTAGTTTCAATCAGTTGTCATGAAGTAAATAGGCAGACAGGAAATCTGCTTGAGGCAGTTTCAAACCAGGTTTCTAGTTAGCTTCTCGCATCAGTGAACACAACTTTGCAGTCATTCGAAAGACTTTTAAGCATAGCCTGTTCAATCCATATCAGACTGATAGGAACAACAAACTCTCAAGAACTTTTGTCAAATATGTCGTCGGCAGCCGTCCGTCTCGAGAGACGATGGTGTAGCTTCTTCAGAGTCTATCTGCACCGCCAAGAATGGCTGTGCAGTCCGACTCGGGAGTGACACGGTATCTGTCTCCTCCCGTGTTGAATCGACATCTTGCGATGACGCTGAAGCTACAGAGCCTGGGCAGGGTAATATGGAGGGTCTGCTGTTGCCCATGCAGCAGACCCCCCCTCTCTTCGCAGCTGAAGGGTCCAAGGGAAAGACGGAGTCAATACAGCTTGGTTTCAGGTGCGCCGCAGGAGTTGCCGGTGTTGACTACAACGTCAAACCGCCTTAGGGACTCCGGCTCCGGATTTTCTGTCGGGGTTTACTCCCTTAGCCTTTCCCCTGAAGAGGTATGCCGCAAGGCAGCGGAGGTTTTTTGGAGTCAGAGTTTTCCTTCTCTGATGTACCCTGACTGGAAGATCGAACCAGCGACACTTAGCTCGCAGGCCGACGCTCAATCCACTGAGCTAAACCAGCCAGGGCTTGTCAAATATATAATGAAGCAAATTTTCAGGAGTCTCAAAGAGCCCATTATTTTGAGAAAAAACCCTGTGAGGGTACTACTCTGTGAGAGGTCTGAGTCTCCCTAACTTGCTATAGGGAGCCTAACATAAGGTGCTCTGTTGTGACCCATGCTTTCATCAATTCCACACTCTAAGGACACAAGTCTATTATTATGCTGGGGGGGGGGGGGGTCAAACAAACGCAGTGATTTATTATGTTTCTTATGTAATATTCAATATTCTTGTGTAACATGTGCATGTTATATGTATTATAATACATGTAATACATTTCTCCAATATTATTCAAAATAATGTAAACTCAATCTGTTTTTAGGCCTATTTATGGCAAACAGGATTTTAAAAACCCTGCAATGCTACTTTATGATAGAGAAATTTTCTGTCATGTGATAAGAATGCTGTCTTCAAAAGGAAAGATATAAATGAACAAAAAACTGACTATATCAATTCCTTAAACACCAAGTGCCAAAACAGGACATTTCTTCTTTCCCCAAAGTTTAACTCATTCATTCTTGTACCTTTAAAAGAAGAGAGTTTTTACCTGTAAGATAATAAGGTAAGAGGCAGCTGTGTCCAAATCCTGAGCCATCAAACATTCCTCAAACAGGTCCTTGGGGTTTCCAACGGCTGCAAAAAGGTAATTCCACAGGGCATACTCAGTCTTCCTGGCGCAATGAACGACTGTCTGCAGGAAGAGCGGGAACTCGGTGATAAATTTCGCCACAGTGGGAAGCAGAGGGTCGGGAATGGGCTCCCGTGAGGTAGCTTCTTCTTCCAGCACTTCATGGAGCATGAGCTCCAGCACATGAGGGAAGTAAGGTAATGCAGAACAGGACTGGGCTAGGAGCAAGGCTTGCTCCCCAAGATTCCTGACCAGCAGCTGACGTAGAATGTGGTGGAGGTAGATCTGAGAGGTTCTCTCCACAACACAGAAAGGGAAGAGCACCTCCAGCTGTTCCCGAGCACTGTTCCGAGTATACAGAGAATCATAGAGCAAAGTGTCATTGACAGCACCAAGGACTAATGCGTCTTCAAACAGCACAGCCAATGGGTAAATATTAATGTGGAAAGGCAGCATGATCCGCTGGGACAAGAAGGAATGGGGCTTGCGGTGATCCCTAGGGAAGAGAGGGAGCCAGACTTTCATCCCTGCACCCCCACAGCTTAGCCAGAGGGCCTCCAGAAGGTGACGCTTTTGTTTATTTGCACGACAGGTAGTCCACACATTTTCAACAGACTGGGCTAGTACAACCGGAGGACAGAATGGCAGCTGGAGAAGGAGAGACAAGATCAGTTTTTTCCCATTAAATCTGTAGGTTAAGTTCCTAGGTACTAGTTTCCTAAGTCTTTCAAATTGAGAGTTCAACTTTTGGGGAAAATTAGAGTAATTTGTTTAGAATTGGAGCTAATAACAGTAACCTGGCCCTTCAGAGAATATGTATTTAAATCTAAAAACAAAAGAAAACCTATGAACTTCACCAGTTCATACATTATGCCATTGGAACTTGGAAATAATGTCTAAGCAATAACATCTGGAGTATGGAACATTTTATCATTTCAGGACTTTATCCTCCACCCTTCACAAATAGTCTTATACCCAGAGGCTTAAGACTAATTTTACACACTTTCTCAGATTCCAAATCACAAGACCATACTCTCCTCTTAAATTCTTTTATTCCCGTATCCTGAGCCCATGCATTCTTAATGCTCTAAATGACTTGCACTTGACTCACAAGTTTCCTTTGGTTGGGGTTACTGTCCTTCTCCCGGATCTGAGGGCCTGATCTGTCCCTCTGCATCATGATGAGCTGTCCTGCAAGGTTTAGCATAATGCTCTCTGCATCACGAGCCTGAAAGAAAAATAAACTGAATTCATACCAATTTCTAGGTACGTTTTCAGCATTTTCTCCTTAATCAGGTTTATAGGTTAAATAATCAACAATGTTGAGTGTGTACTGTGTACAGTCATTCTGCTAGGCTCTGTGTGTATGTACAAGACGCTTTCTGGCTAGGGTAGGAAGTGCTTAACACAATGCAATTAATAAGCAAATGAATATAAAATTGAGGGCTGAACTGAATTATCCTGGAGAAACTAAGAGAACTTCGGAAGTTCATGAAAATGAGAAGCTAGAGAAGGCATAAAGGATGAGGTGGTGCTTTAAGGATGGGTGGATGGAGAAGATTTGGTACTCTAGTTGAAGAATGCAATGTAAATGACATTGATAGAACAATTCTTTTGGAAAAGTGAGAACAATCTGTCTAGCTTAAGGGGTATTATAAGAAAAACACTGGATGGTACAGACCTTCAGTTGTAAAGAAGAATAGCAATTTGACTTAAAAGTTCACTGATACTGTACAAATAAAGAGTAGAAAGAGAGAACTGAATCAAAGATGATTTCAGAGTACTGAATATAGGTGAGGTGCTAGAAAAGTTGAGGTTATCACTGATAGAAGTTAGGAGAAATTAATTTAGGGAGCGAAAACTGAAGAGTTTTATTTTGTTGCCCATTAAATTTGAAAAAATCTTAAGACTTTCAAGTGAAAGTATTGTTGAGAATGACTGAACAACATATGAATATGCCAGAATCATAACCATAAAGTTAGGTTGGTAAACTGAAGGAAACGTGAGTTTTTTAGGCAAAGTATACAGGGATGAGACAGCAGAGGACTATCATCTAAGCTTTTGAAGGCCAGAAGAGAAACAGGAGAGCACAATGTCACATAAACCAAAACAAAAAAGAATTTTAGGAAGGAAAGGATGATTATTCAGAAAACTCGGGATTGTGTTCCAGCTCTGATACTTGCTACCAGGATGAATTTAAGCTGCCAATGGCTTTTGGGCACCCTATGTAGTCTACTTGCAATATACGCAGTTATGCAAACTGCTCCTTTGTCCTGTTTTCAGATATTACATGGGATTGTGTGTAAAGAAATGGCGAAAGGATCCAGAAGATTGATGGGCTCCTCATTCATTGTTGCTTTAGACTACGTGTAGGTAGATAGTAAGTGTCATATGAACTGTTGTTAATTTATAAAGAAGTAGAAATTTAAAAAATACCCACACACAAATCTCCAAGCAACTGTCACAAAGCCCAAGAACTTTACTTGAAGTCGTCAGTTCTCCATTTAGCCCATAATGACATGAAAACTAAAGATTTGAATATCTGTCCATAACACATGAGAAACAGCAAATAATATAGAGGTAGGAAAAGGAAAAATGGAAGTTTAAGAGGCATGTGGAACTTCATGTCACATCACCCCAGGAAGCATGCCACATCTGGTTCTCCCACTTTCAGTGATGATAAGCTATATGAATAAGACTTAGGTATGACCACCTTGTCCTTTTACTGTGAAGTTTCCCACCAACCTTTCATCTGATTGTTTTACCTAACAATAACCACTGCCTGAATCAGTTATTTCCTCAGGTGATTCTTTAATCTTTACATTCCTTCCACATATTTTACCTAGAATTCTGTAAAACAGAACTTTCCCTTATTAACTAGGATTATCTGGTTACCACAAAATAGTTTGTAGAGAAAATGGGCCTATATTTTAAAGGAGTTCAATGAAAGTGCCTTAACAGGAAGGAAAAACAGACTGAGCAGACAGGGATGACAAATCTACATAGAATTTTCCTAGGAAAATGGTTCCACATTGACATGAAGTTTGAAAATCACTGGTATAATGGAAGGAGCCTTGGAATAGAAATTCTGCAATTTGAGTCCCGGTGGCATCACTATATACTTTAACCAGAAACTATGGCATTAACTCTTTCTCTTTACTCATAATTATCTAATGAAGTCCTCTAAACTCTATATTCGTCCTCCTCCCTTCCACCTTCTTATCACTGCCCGAGCTTGGGCCACTAACACAAGTCACCTAGATCATTACAATGGTCTCCCAGCTGCTCTCTTTACATCCAGTTTTTGTCATCCTTATAGTTAGAATAAATGTTATAAAGTTTAGATATAGTAATGCCCAACTTAAAACCTTGTAGACTTTAAGATAAAGTCTAAAGCCTATATTTTCAATAGGACTCATATACTTACATTCCATGTTTCAGTCACTCTGAAATTCTTCCAATTCCCTGAGAGTCGTGTTCTCTCTTACCTATGGGCCTTTGTACTACTGTTTTTCTGCCTGAAATACCACTCTTAGATAACCACCTCTTGTTCTTCAGGTTTCAATTTAAATGATATAGGAATCTTCTCTGATTGTTTATAGACTACTCCAGGTTTTTGTTGTCCCCTCTTATTAGAGTAACCTGTACGACTTTTTGGTACACACATCAGAATTATAATTACTTATGTAATTATTATTTCTTCATTGTTGAGCAGGAACCATGTTTATTTAGTTTGCCACTATAACTCAGCATCTACATACAAGGCATATTCTGGATACTTAGTATTTACTTACTGAACAAATAAATAGTTCCTAATATCAACTTTAAAAGCTGAGATGAAAATTCTAAAGAGTCATAGTAGAATGGTACCTGCTGCGGCATCTTCAGAGTGATTCCATTCTCTGTACTCACTGATGTCAGAGTGACAGATACTACCAGGAAAGGATGAGGAATGTAGCGTGACATGGAGACTTCCTGAAGAACCTGAATACCAGCAGTAGTATTTGGACTGCAATAATAGTAACAACAACAACAATAAATAAATACATAAAAACAAAAAGAGGAAGAAATCCACAAACCTCAACAATAATGCTAGCAAGGTTGCTACCCCCTACCCCACTACTAATAGTATTAGATTTCATACTTACGGAGGACCCAAATGCCTTCTACCTATTATTCCCTCCTCCCCAAGCGTCTTTTAAGCAGCAGACTGACAAGGCTGAGGCACATGGAGATGTGCCCAAAGAACACATGGAGATGAGGAAACAAGACAGTAAGATGCAAAAGGAAAGAAAAAGCTAGGGAAGAAGCTACAAAAATAACTTATTTGGTTGAGAAAGGATATGGGTTCCATTTAGGCTACTATGATTTCTTAATTTTTATCTTTACATTACTGCCCAATCACTATCCCACTTCACCAAATACACACTTCATGGCTGCTTAAAAAAAGAAACAAACAAGAAATATCTGAGAGCAAAATAAAACTCAAGAGGCATGTTTTAAATGCTGCATGCCAACCAGATGCCAAAAAGAATATAGGCAGCACAGAGGACTGTCAGTTTCTCCTGCTCCAGACTGCAGCCATCTAGCTCATTGGAAAACGTGAGTCTGTGGAGAACATGCTTCCTAAGGTCTCAGAACTGTGGAAATCCTTTATACTTCCCCAAGCGTCTGGAACACTTGGGTAATTACTAACCTCTTGTTTTAAAAGCTGTGAAAAAATTAGTATCTAAATGGTTTACTTCATCCCAAATTAAGATTTTTTTTTCCAAATGAATCCAGTAAGATTACTTGAAGAAGTTAAGGGCAGGCTTACTTATTTCCTTATTTTGGTAGCTGAAAGATAACTACCATATGAGTATTACTATTTAAAATTTCTTGCTTTTTAACTCCTAAAACAAAAAACTAAACATACAATCAGAGTAACTATTTTGAAAAATGAAAACTACAGAGGAAACATGATACATAGGAGCAAAAAGTGACTTGTCATAGATATGGACTTACCCATCAGATTTTCTTTCAATACTGTAAAGGCATATTGAACAGTCTGCTCTAAACACTATTACCATATCCCGGAAGACACTAAGTAGTAATGTCTCTGCTTGTGCTTTGGTGACGTGAGCAAAGGCATTGTCCAGGTTAGATGTCCGCAAGTAAGCTCTCAGCTAAGGAAAACAAAAATAAAATTGGAAAAACAAGATGTCTATTGGAGATGACTAAATCCATGCTGTTTATCTACTGACGATTTTTCAAGTAAGAGGAGTCAAAAGACTAATCTGAGCATTAATAATAAATGGATAACATTTATATTTTGACAGGGAAGGCTCATTCTACAAATAATCAAAAGACGAAGTGATCAAAACTAAGACTACTATTATGTATGATACTCCTTTTAGACCTGCATATTTAGGCCTGATTTAAGGAGAGCAGCAATTTCTCAAAAAATAAACATTCAAATAAAAAAATTAATAAATCTCTAAGGAAATCTACCCTTATAAATTTTTGCTTCTAACTTTATTTATTTTTTACTATTTACAAACTATAGAGAATGTCTAAAAGCTAAAAATCATTAGAAGAATTTATACAAAAGTCCTGTTTATCCTTTTAAAAATTTAAAGTAGTAACCTGATATGAAAATCCCCATAACTAAAAATGCCTAATTTTTGATTTTAAAAAGTTTTATTTTTCAATAAATTATTTTTATATAAAATCAAATAGTGCTTAATATCTTTAAAATATAACTACATTATTTTTGAGAGAAAGAAACTTACCTCTTCTTGACGGTCACTTATGTTATAACATGCAAGGACAATAAAATCATTCCACCAGGCTAAGCCACCTGTCGCAATCATATTTTGCTCCTTAAAAGAAAATTAAAAAAAAAATTTACCTTTAATTTGTACTGCCAGAAATTACAATAAAAATATTCTAAACAGATAATGAAAGCTGAAGTTATTTCTGTTCTACTGTCATATTCCCAATTAAGCATTACTCTAGGGCTTTTATTAATGATTCATACGCTATTGAAAAAATAAGTATTTCTCTAAGTCAGAAAATACATCATTCAAAATACCCGGGTACCATGCAGCATCATTATCCCCACATTAAAGGATCTTGGTTTAAATTCTGGCTTTATAATTTATCAGGTGCTTGACTCTTTTATAAAATGGTTAACAATAGTGCCGTAACTGAGTTGTTATGAAGATCAATGCGATAAAATGTATGAAAGCATCTTAAAGTGCCTGGTACACAGTAGGCATCCATTAAATGTTAATTTCCTCACTTTCCTATTTTCATGCAAAACTCAACTGCTACCCAAATATTCATATCTCAAATATTCGTATCACATGCAGACAAGACAAGCAGGGAAATAATCTCAAATTTTGTTGTAATTTATTGTGGTCATATCTGATTAACTCAGCCTTGAATATAAGAGGCAAATCCTCAAGTTAAAGAATTATAGTATTTGATCTTAATGAGAATTGAAAACAAACCAACTACTTCAATACAAAATCCTTCATCAAGTATTAAGTGCTTTATCAGAATGGACTTAGACAATAATCAACATCATTTTTAATTTTATTTCTAAATTAGTAAACAGTGATTTACACTGTAGTTATTTCATATTGTAGTCCTCTTCGAGGAATCAGTTTTTAATTTCAAAAAGACTCACCTGGGTAATGTTTCCAAAAAGTTTCCATTTTTTGGTGAGTAAAGAGTAATGTGCAAAACCAAACTTGCCAACCACAGCAATATTCTGTCCAAGCTTATCTATAGCTGAAAACTGATTTAAAAAAAATTTTTAAATTCTTCTTTGCAAACTTATATACTTTATTAGGTATAAAGAGATTAATACTGCACCAGGCAAACAGTGTTAATAAATGAAATATAAAATGCTAAATTTAAAAATCCCTATATTTACACGCAACATACATTTGACTAAATTAGAGATGTTGTACACTAACAATGCACAAAGGATCCGGTATTAAAAATTATAATTTTATCAATGCATCCAGTGAAAGGCTCAATTCCCAGAATGCCTCTTGCAGCAAATGCTATCCAATGAAAGTTAACACCAACAAATTAATAACTCACCCGTATAGGCCAATTGCTCTCTAGATAGGTGCTGGAAATCTATAGAAAATAACACATCAGTTCGGTAAGACTTCTGAAATGGATTTAAACTTAAAAGCATTAACATCACAATATGAGATGTATTTTCTTGTACAATATTTAGTGTTTCCAAAAATACAGGTATTATTAGCAAAGTACTTGGAATTTACCATTTGTGTGCCAGCCAACATTTCACATCCCCTGTCTTAATCATTTCATTGTAAGTTCCTAGGCATCAGGCTTTTCTCTCTCTTTTTTTTCTCTTTACACCGTTTTTGTCTGTTTTAAATATTGAAAACAGTAAATATGGACTGACAAAATATTTTTAGAGAAGCACCCACAGGGGCAGCCAAAAATTGTGTAGATGGACAATTTGGGCTTGCTGATCTGAACTATCCCCAAAACAACCTTACCTAATAAAATCAGAGCCCCAGGCAAGAATATGTTTTTTTATTATTTTTACATTTTTGTGATTAAAACAATACATGTTTATAAAATTTAAGCAATATAAAAATGTACGAAGTACAAAATTAAACTCTCCTGTTATATCATTGCTCAAAGATAACCACTGATTAGTTTCTACTCTATCTCTAAACAAACATCCATATACATGTAAGATTGTGCATAAGCTATTTTTTATTGGGGTGTTCAATATATTCATCTATAAGAACTTTTAGTCTATTACACATATTAACTCTATCTGCAACATAAGTAGTAGAAACAGTTTCTCATGTTGTCTGCCTTACATCTTTGTTCATGGTGTCTTTGTTATCATTTTGAAGAATTTTAAACTTAATGAATCCTCTATGAACTATCAATGTAGATTAAATAAATTTTAGCTTTCTAGAGACTGTGACATCTCTATTAGCCTATTGATTAGGTAGTTTTCACGAGCATGTGGTGAATGTCGGGTAAAAATGAACAGAACAATAGAACTAGTGAAGAATCTTTAGATCCTGGAATAAGAGAACCATCAATTGATTCAAATTTATTTTCTTTTTACTCAAAGAAAAAGTATTGCATATTCAAAAAAATAAAGCCAAATTAAAAAGCCAAGTAAATGTCATCAAATCCAGTAAGATTCTTTGTGTAATATAAAGACAAAAGCAAACCAAATAAAAACAATATGCTGAAAACACCTGCATTAAGCTTGAAAAAGTTTATTTATAAAATTATGTTAGGCTTCACTTATTATCTAGTAAGCCCACCTAAATTCTAAATAAATTAATAACTTTTAGTGCACTAGGAAATTCTCAACTCTAGTGCTGGTTTGTGGGAGCCTCACCTACAGAACGAAAGATAACGGTGTCACAATACATGCTTGAGGAATGCTTAACTTACATCTCAAAGGATATGCTGTACCATTCAGGCCAATTAATAAAATTCACTATGATGAGTGAAATTAGTTCAGAATAATGGTAATCAAAGGTAATGATCAAGGGGAAAAATAAAAGTTGAAAGTAGTTTTTTAGGAGGCTGTAAGCAAAATTCTTTTCTTTTTTCTTTTGGATGAAGAAAACAGACACTTGAAGAAGGATGTATCAAGAGTATAATTGAGCCAGCCACTCATGACACTAAAAAGAACAATATCTTGGTGTTTCGTAAGTATTTATGAAATGTGTGGGTGGGTAAAATGTGAGGTGGGTATCTCACTGCCAACATGGATTCCAACACGAAGAGTTTCTACTCATGGAAACCTAGGTTAAATCTTATCATACGATCACACTCTGATGAATATCTGTAGGGAAAAACAATTTATTCTTTTAACCTCCAAAGTATATGAAGTACCACAAATGGCAAATGGTTTATTTTCACAACTCAAAATGTAAGTTTGAAATGCTTTATTTCTCATGCAGTCTTGTGTTTGAAGATGCTATAAAATGAGAATAAAAACTTTTATTTTTCCCCAGTAGGTCGCCTTTACCGATCTGTGCCACCTGAACTTTGACCTCTACCCTTAATACTGAAAACAAGAAATGGCAGAAGTGACCCGGAGAGCATTATGGTAAGTGAAATAAGCCAGTCAGAGAAAGACAAATACCACATGATTTCACTCATATGTGGAATCTAATGAACAAAATGAACTTACAAGCAATACAGGGGCAGACTCACAGATAGAGGGCAGGCTGACAGGTCTGGTTGCAGGGGGCGGGGGGAGTGTTGGGTAACTGGGAGGGTGGAGGGATTGAGTAAAAAAGAAAAAATACTCATGGACATGGACAACAGTGTGGTGATTGCAGGGGTAGGGCAGCGGAAGGAGGGTATGAGGGGGATAAATAATGATGGAAGGAGACTTGACTTGAAATGGTGAACATGTAATACAGTGCACAGATGATGTGTTGTAGAATTGTACACCTGAAACCTGTATAGTGTCACCCCAATAAATAAACAGAAGAAAAAAAAAAAAAGAAATGGCAGAAGCAAGGAAAAGAGGCAGCTAATAAATAATGAAGAAACTCAGGGCAGGATTCCACACTCAGGGCACAAAAGTCATGGCACACCACTGAAAAAAACTGAGTTCCAAGGTATAGAATCTCTACCCTTAATATCTTAGAGTTCTTCAGTCTCTCAAAGAACCAAAATTTTCCCCTTAAAATCATCCAGCTAAAGCCCTGTCCCCTGCCTAGACTACTTTTGTCTGTAACTGGTGAGTCCTAGATTTGATCTGTGCCAGATACCACACCTGGTGCACAGGGATGACAGTAAATTGTTTCTAAATAATACAGCTTTTAAAATCTTCTCTGCTGACATCCTTAACATAGTGCTGAATACATTGTAGGTGTTTATCTCCCACATTTTGTGAGTCTTACTCTTTCCAAATAGTTAGCCATGTTAACTATAAAACCAACACTTCAGAACACTGGATGATAATGATTCATGTACCTTTCAGAAATAAGTGTTTATATTCTACAAAATACTGCATATTAAAATAAACAGCAATCAAAGAAGGAACATAGCCTAAAACCACAAGGATACTATTGTTTTTGTTTTTAATTTCCTATTATTTTTGCCACATCTGTCAACAAACTACTTTCAAAATTTTTTAAATGTGTAGCTAGGAAAACTAAATTAAACAAACAAACAAACAAAAAGCACCATCTCTACAAGAAGTTACTAACCCTGTTTCAGACAAGTATGTATTTGTGATGCTTTAGTTAAAGGAAAAAAAAACATAACATACAATCTTCTAATCAGAAAACTAATGAATGTAAGGTAGAAGGCTTCAACGAACAAACAAAACATCCAGTGGTCTAAGTAAGGAACAGACAGAGCAGCAGAATTAGTTGGAGCTCACCTGATGAATTCTAAGCTGTACAAAAAGCATATAAAGTATATCTCACATAAACAAAGCTGCTATGATGGAGTATGTGGGCACTAATTCTAGACAAGAACATATGTCAGTGGGGGAATTAAATGAGCACCCTTGTTTCTTCAGGGTAATCATTACTAATGGCTAAAGAGCCTGAAAAGTAAAGCATTATATGAATACTGTAAACTATCCTACCAAAACACCACCACAACACTACATTGGCTCATGTGGCTGGAGTGCCAGCAAACAAAATACAGGGCAAATTCAAGTAAAAACACTGCCAAATAGACATATTCTAGGGTTTAGCACAGGGTCAGCAGCATTCAACATTTAGCACCTAGGTTTTAAAATAGGTTAGACTGCTACTTTAATTTATATTATGGTAAGGAAAGTCTGACACTACTCTGCTGTGCGACCCTGGACAAGCCACCTAACTTCCCTGAGCCTCAGTTTCCTCTATAAAATCCAATAGGACTACATGATCTTTAAGGCCCTTCCAGCTCTAAAAATTCTATGAGTCTATTATAACTTAATTGTTTGGGGAGTATAACTCTGGCATTATTTTTATTAGTTTCAAGAAACTGAAAACTTAGGTAAAGCTAGAGTTAAACAAGTTCATTTTTTTGAGTATTTCAGATATCTGAAGAACAGAATGACATAAGAATCTTGCTAGTACCTACTTCATCTAAAGTTGTAAAATGAGTGTTACAGGATTCAAATATGGGGTACTTCATAGATGGCTAAGAATCACAGAATCACTGAATTTTTGAGCTGGAAGGAAATTCAATTCTTGTTATTGCCTGATGGATTTTTGAGTTCCAGACCTACCTTCTTTGATCCTCTGCTCTACTTGGCTCTCTGGCAACACAGACCTGGCTAGGCAGAACTGGCATTGTTGCTAGGTCAGTGTAGAATGAATAGTTCAGAGTATGGGGAAATGAAAATAGCAGAGAAATGGCTATAGGAGAGAAGGGAGCAGTGGAAAATTTTAGTCAAGGAAGTAGCTGGTGCAGTTTTATTTAAAAATTGTTACTTGTTACTAATTATTAAATGGTATGCACATTGTTTGATTTTATGAATTTATTAATTTAAGTACACTTTTAGTGTATACAACATCAATGTAGGAGATATTTCTCCTTTAATTTTCACATAATGACCATTCTATTGTCTCTCATTATCTTTATTCAGAGTCAACTGAAAGTAACATGGGAGCTGAAGTAAGCTATTAAGGGAAAAGAACAGAATGCAGAAGTAAGGTAAAGAATTGTGGAAATAGAAACTGAAACAAACTAATCCAAGTGTAGGCTCTGATGGACCTAAGACATTTTGGTATCAAAAGGGGAAAGAAAACACTTAGGATTGAAACTGTGTATGAAAGTTTCTTTCAAGAATCTTCAATTTATTGATTTACCTAAATTTTATTTGGTATCAAAATCCAGAATTTTCATATTAAATGCCAATTTATCAGAATTACAAGAAACTGCTGATTTAAAGTTGTACCAGAATGAGTAAATAATTTGGAACAAGATTAAGTAATAATAGAATTATTAACAAAACGTTCTATACTGACCCCAAGTCTGCAATTTTGGTTTAAAGTCAGGCAATTAACCTCAATATGTCCCTATTAGAACTACAAGGACAGCTGCTGCACAGGGCACTAAATCAATACTGTTACTTCCCATGAACAAACTACATTTTTGCCTATGCAAATCCACGGAGCTGTATTTATACCCCATACCCCCGCCAAAGCTGGAAGTAAAATAAATAGTTTTGCTTAGTAAGAGGGCAAAACATAAACTTCCAATTTTTAAAACTGCTCACTATAATGGGGATATGCTCTACATTGAGTGGAAAGGAGGCAGAAAACAAGAAAACAAGAACATAGAAAAAGCAAGAGAGACATGACAGTCAAAAAGGTTTAAAAGTTTCTCAGTTTTCTAAAGAAACAGGATATATTTAAAAATCTGCTCCAGGTGCTCTTACCAAGGACTAAGCCAATAGGCACTTAAGACTTACTTGTACCACATGCCAATGACGATGTCCAAGTAAAGTGCTTAAACTCTGAGACTCGAAACTGCCATCTGCAAACGAGCTCTTTTCCCGACTGGGTTTAGAGTGTACTAAAGAGCTCCTGGGATTCTGGGTTTGTGAGGCCTCTCCACAGTTTAAGTACAATCTATCCTCCCCTTGCAGCAACACTTGCTCTTGGTTACTCTAAATGATGGGAAAAGGAAGTAGAGGGGCAAGGAAGGAAATAAAAACGGCTCAATATTAGGTAGGATAAAGAAAATGCATCAGTTTAGTTTTACTACAGGAAATGTACCATATATTTTACTGTTCATTTTCCTCATAGAGGACATGACTACAAAATGATCTTATGCATTGTTTTATTTACAAAGAATGAACAATGTTTTAATGATTACTTCCCAGCATAAAAGAAATCTTTAAGTCCTTTTATCATACAGAGTCCAAAACATGCCCAGGTTTACAACTGCTACTGTAGTCTTTTATTACTACTTCAATATGACAATGCTATGAGAGCTTTTCCATCTGAAAATTGAACATAAATACTCATTATCTACAGTTCAAAAATTAGTTTCACAGAAAATACTTCATGAGTGCTGGGGTGGTAAGAAAACATGTCTTAAACAGCTTGTGTGTGCGCTCACTCATGTGCCCACATGGCAAGAAGGGGATGGATTAGGAACAGGGATAACATGATGTTGGAGGCCCTTTTAAACCACAGGGAGGAGGAAGAATACAGTATTCCCTCACTTATCACTGGTATTACATTCTAGACCCCACCGCGAAGTAGGAACCTTATATTTATTCTATACTCTTAAACCTACGTAACTTTAACAACATACGTATACAGTACCACAAAATCCCGTGATATAGTGAAAAATCCTCAATCAATAATTAATTATAATATTTTTTAAAATCTTGCAATACAGTGAGGCCGCGATAAGTGAACTGCGATATAGAAAGGGACTACTGTAGTCTCAGTCCATGGTCCTGGTTCAGAACAACTCAATAATCATTTAACAAATGTCTGGTTGGTACAAAGGACTGTGCCAGGTTCTGAGAATATTTAGACAAATAAGACAGTTTCTTCTCTTTGTGATTATGCCCTCGTTTTCAACTAGAAGGCCAGTGTTCTCACACAGAGGCAGACTCTTCACTGTCTTTTGAAGTCAACAGATCGATAACCCAGAGCCCCTCACCTTTCCCTTGTAGTACAACGTTATCTTGATAGAAAACTCAAGGGTGATTTAAAATGACTATTAATGATGGGGGGAGGAAGAAATACTCTTGTTTTTCTGGGGGATTCTTATTCTTCAACTACAGTAACAACATAGAAGATTCAGACTATTTCCACATAATTTCTTAATGTAGTGTACATTTTATTTACTTATTATTTTTTAGACAGGGGAAGGGAGGGAGAAAGAGAGGGAGAGAAAGATTGATGTGAGAAACATTGATCAGTTACTTCTCATATGTGCCCTGACCAAGATCAAACCCGCAACCCAGGCGTGTGCCCTGATCGGAAATGAAACTAGTAACCTTTCTGCTTTGTGGAAAGATGCCCTACAAATTGAGCCGCATGGGTCAGGGCATGTGTTGTAAATTTTAAGTGCGCCAAATATTTAAAAACACACTGATGGCAGATATTTAGACATGCACTCCTAACATGTAACATATACTATCATTACATATTAACAATATATAAATATTGTTATTTCAGATTGATAAAACATGAGGAATTTACATAATAATTTGGAGCACTATTTCCCAAAGCAGTTTCTTCAAGGTGTTCCTTAAAAATTCAGTTACCTAAGCTTGAGAAATATTGGTTTTTATACACCAACCCCTGGATTTTCATAAAGCACGCTAACATATTAAGGACTCTAGAGACCCACAATAAAAAAAGCTCTCCAGCTTTCACTTCTTTATTTCGCATTTACATGACAATAGAACTTTTTCTATTCTGTGTAACTGCTATTTATATTTTGTGTAAGTAATGTCTGGTGGAACACACTTTGGGAAACGCTATTCAAATAAAGATTAAATTTTATTCAAGTTATTCAAGTAAATTTGTAAACACTGCTTTTCCTCAAGTTGCTTGTGATCTTATTGTTTTCAAAAACCTACTCAGAGATAAAATTTTGGTGGAAATTTAATAGAAATTTTAAAAAACCCACAAGAATCATAGAAAAAAATACAATGAGGACAATATGCCAATTCTAAGAGTATATTCAACACATCTGTGTCACAGGAAGGGTCAGATCCTATACGAAAGCCACTAAAACAAACAAGCAAACAAACAGTTTTAATTAAATAAACTTACCATACAAGGGTTTACGGTGAGTACACTCTTGATAAACTGAAATAGCAGAATGCCAGGCTGTTTAACTATACTTCTGGGCTCAGAATCAATTTCACTATTTTGAGAACAGAATCCACTGATTACCCATAGGTGATAGCCTTCTGCACCCCAGCTCTTAAAGGAGGGGGAAAGAGAAGAAAAAGGGGGGAAGAAACAAAGCAATAAAAAGTTTATTGTTATTCTTTCCTAGCTTCAAATATTCCAATTCTGAAATAACCAACAATAGCATTATTGACGACTTCGGAAGGTTAGAGAAACTGTGACAAATAATGCAGACAAGAATCTACTTCTAAAACAAACACCTACACCTACATCTCCAGTAGAAACCACCATCACCGTTCTCTACCCAGAACAGTGAAAACAGGACATACCAATCCTAACTCCAAATCCTAAGAAACACCCATTGCTTGCTTAACTTCTCCATTAATTTAACTGACTCTCAAGTACAGAGAAATTCTTTACAGAGGAAGACCCACGTTACTTAACTGAAGCTTCACAAAAAAGCATCCAAAACAGGTGCAATTTTGTACAGAGCAAAACATAATGGACTGGCAGCTACGCGACCAGGGTTTTCACTCCTGCTCGGCTACCACTTTGTAGTGTTACTTTCTTCCTCTGTAAAATGGGAAAGTTCAGGCAGTCAATTTTAATGTTCTATAAACTAGATTTCATGATAGTTTATTTTTTAGTATTAGTGATATCCAATCTGCCAAGACCAAGAAAACAGTAATGAGGAGTCCAACAATTGTTAAAAAATTTCAAAATCATCGTAGTTTTGCTTTCCCATGGTAAAAGCTGTACAAGCTAACTAAAATGCTTATTTAGATTCTTAGTTTGTGACTAAAATAACTGTGGGGACAGACATCAACTGGGGTCCTTGGTGGTTAAGGTTTGGGAACCACTATGCAAAGTAACCATGGTGATTTCAATTCTTCAAGCAACAGAAGGTCAGAAATTTCCCCCTACGTAGTGCACTCATAAGCACTAATTTCACAAAGACGGTCCACAGAGGGGCTATATTAAAAAAATGTCTTTTATATAAAGACAGGAGTTACACCTCATTGCTTTCTAAAGAACACAGGAAAACAGGTAACAAAAACATTGTTATGAAAGTAACTAATTTTCTTGATATACATTTACGAAAGGTTTTAAAAATATGCTCAAATAATGCACAAGCCCATATCCCCCAAGAAAAATAGCCAATGAGCATTTCACTTTATGTTAAAAAGAAAGGAAGTCATGAGAAGCAGGTGCTGGTGAGTCACACAAAACACAGAAGTATATTTAGGAAATACAATGGTCTAATTTCACTGTCACTATGTTCACACAGATGACAGGGGCTTGATGGACACATCTAAGCAAAACCAAAATCAAATACTGAAAGTTGAACAGCACCCTGATTTAAAAAACAAAAACAAACAAAAAAAAAATTATAAAAACTGCATAAAAGGTTCTGCTGAGACTAAAATAGCTTGTAATTTTATCAGACCAATGTGAGAGAATAAAAAAAGAAGAAAAATCCAAGTTTCCCACACTCTACCAAACAGAAAGTACCTACCATAGAGTTGATCTTAAGAGGATCTTTTTTGGTACCGTCAGACCTATAACTAAAATAGAATAGAAACTTAAATAAAAAGAGTCTTCTAATTATTATACATATATTTAGCTTTAATTTTTAAAAAATCAAATTGATTTTGTTCTTTCAAAACAGAAATACAAAATGCATGAAATATGAGACTGCTGGTTAATTCACGCAGGTCCATCATTGAGACAGTCTTTCGGGTTTCAAGTAACTTCTTGACAGGACCATGCAGTTTGGGAACATGTGTTCATCTTGTTAGGACTAAGGTTCAGAGTAGTTTACAAAGTGGGTAGACATACCAATCTACTTTTATCAGTCTAGTGGGTTAACCTACATTAACCTAATGAGATCATATAATTTCTAATTTCCTACTAGTTACTTATATGCATAGTTTATCACTCTTATTAAATAACAAGATACTTGAAAACCATATTTAGCCTTGAATCTAACATGGTATCATATACACAACAGGGATTCAATAAATAAATTCATGTTTATTGAATGAACAGTAAGTTTTAAGAGGATGGATGTTTGAATAATCAATACATTCTGAACAAATTAATTCTGAAGCTTACAAATTTTTGGGGGATGAAAGTGAACTAAGGCAAAAGGGTATCTATGACATAGTTTCTGTGTGTGTGTGTGTGTGTGTGTGTGTGTGTTGTCTGAGAGAAAGGAGTTATTTTATCTAAAATTTGGCTTTACTGACTCACACAAAATCTCCTCCAAGTGTACAAAACAGCTGAGCTCCAAACACACTCTGTGTGTGTGTGTGTTGTCTGAGAGAAAGGAGTTATTTTATCTAAAATTTGGCTTTATTGACTCACGCAAAATCTCCTCCAAGCGTACAAAACAGCTGAGCTCCAAACACACTCCATAAAGAAAGTCCTCCATATTCCCAGGTCACTATTACAACACTATTGTCAGGAGACCATCTGACCAACTTAACAGCTCCTGTTTTGTTCCAAATATCTGTTAAGAAATGTGAGGAGAGTTAAAAATAAATGATTGCTTCAGAAATACTAATTTTTTGTCTATATTTTCAAGTTGAACTAAGCAGAAAGGCATCTCTGCTTCAAATAATGAGATGAATCCTGCTCATTTATTAAAAAAACTGTAAGGACATTAGTCTTAACCTTACATAAGCAGAACACACTCAGTGCACAAGTTATTTATAAGAAATGAAAGCTGTCTGGGGCCACTATTAGCTTGAATAACTATAACTGAGTATGTGTTCTTAAAAGTCTTCGGCTTTGGGTGAATCAGTTTCTGTACAATTGGGATTAGACCTCCCTTGAATGATTTAACATTGAATGTTAAAGTATTTTGCAAAATATAATGTGTTTTAAAATGTAAAATAATATTCTACCACTATCTTCATGTTCCACTGGCAAATATCAGAGGGATCCAAGTAAAAATAAACTGAAGTTTAATCTTATAATAGGATTAAGTAAGTGAACTCCAGCTTGTGTATACCAGGTGCTCATATTTTCTTTTAACTAATAGCTGTTCTTTCAACCCCACGTACAACTACTAAAGGAGATCATTTCAATGTTTAGTAAAACCAAGTTTCTTTACCATAAAGTTAAATGATATATACGAACATTTCCATCAGCAATTCCAAAATATCTATAGTATTGCTTGCTTTAAAATTAAAATTCTTTTCATTTGCAATATTAATAAATTTTTGCTATAAGTACTACGCTACAAAGGGGAGGTATATAAATTTTAGCCTATAGAAGACAGGCATGGTTAACATGGTAAGAACTTTTTCCCTCTATGTTTGAATCCTCACATTAGCAATTCCCAATATAATTCATGTATATGAATAACTTATTTATATAGATGAGAAATAAATGGGAACATACAAAAGAAACATAATATCTTATTAGTATACTTTACACTTGTCCAGGAGAAATTGAAAACCAAACCAAAAAACACAAAATCAAATCAAAGTTTACAAAATGAAACTAATCCCATGTGAAAGAAAAAAAGAAAAGTAAGGTTTAAATGTGTTTACTGTTATGAAAAGATGTTAATGTTCACTGAAAAGGATAGGGTTAAACAGTATTCCTATTATCCCACATAAATATATATATATACATATATATATATATATGTATACACACACACACACACACACACACACACACATAGGTAAATAACATGCTTATCTATTTCTAAGCATCATATGCATATTGAAATACAGTTGCAGAGATATACAATGGTGGTTAACCTAGTTTCCAGGTAGCAGGATTATGGGAAATTTATCTAGTTGGTAACCTACAATGAACGTAGATTATGATAATGAAAAAAATGTTAAAAGTAATCTAAAGACTTTCTGTTACAGAGCTGAACTTTCAAGAAAGAAAAGGATTATCTCCAGGAACAAAAAGAAAAGAGAAAACTGAAAGCGAGATTGGTTACTGCTTGAACCAAGGTGGCCTATGGCAGGCGTGGAAAGTGGGGAGAAAGGTTGGAAATACAGGCGTGGAAGGTCGGGGATGAGACCTAGCAATGACTAGGGAGTTGGGGTTTCACATTCCATATACAAAAATAAAAAAAAGGTCTCAGGCCAGCATGAGTCTGGGAATCAGAATGGAAGTTGCTGTATCATGTAAGAACTCAAGTACTGCAATCTGTAAAAACCAGCCAATGGAGCCAGAGAGAAACAGGAAAGCTTGTCTCTGTTTGTGATATAGGAAGACAATACAAGTCTTCCTACATCTTAAGCAGGTTTAGAGCCCCAGGTTTTGTAACTCAAGGAGGCAGAGTTCTCCCACAACAAAGACCATAAGAGTGAGAGTCAGTGGATAATCAAAGGTCAATCTGAAAAAGTCACTACAGTGCTATCCAATAGAGGCAATCAACAGAACTTTCTGCAATGATGTAAATGTTTTCTATTTGCTTGGTCTCATAGCCACTGGCCACATGTGGCTATCAAACATTTAGATGTGACTGCAATTGAGGAAATGATGTTTTAGTTTCCTTTAATTTCAGTTAGTTTAAATAGTCACATGTGGCAGGTAGGTAATGTATTGGAGAGCATAATATAGGCATGAATTAAAATTAAAAAAAAAAAAAAAAAAGAGCCAAAAACCACAATCAAAACACACATTACTCTGTTCTTGTAAGTTGCTGCAAAATCTGGCCTTAGAGAAAAATATAATACTGTATGCAGACCTTTAAAGGCTACAGAATAAGAATGATAAAAACTTAAGGAGCAAAGGAACACAAGAGCGAATAGTATTCTACCTAGTTCATTAAAAAAAAAAAATTTTTTTTTCACTTGGGCTGCATCTACTCTCCATGCAGAAATATAGGATTTTTCAGGTAAAGAGAAGACAAGAGACAAAGATGAACTCTCAAGAACCTGCGGGTAGTTTGGTAGTTAAATAAAGCATAAGACTGCAGTTCCTAGCTTGTGTGCCAAGGTTCCCATGGCACTGTGGAAAACTCAAAAGGAGTTCCAGGAGATAATTTTCAAGAGAAAAACAGTGATATACGAGGGGGGATTCCCCCCCAAAAACCTAGAATTATCTTCTGGAGTACAGGCTTCCCCCAATAGATGAGTGTTCTAGGAACCCATCTGTGTCAGCATACCAGCTGGCATTGTTGTGAGAGGCTGCATTTGGCTTCAGTGAATTTTTTTTGAAAACTCTTTCAACACCTTTGCCCATTTCATGATGGGTGATTTATGAGCGCACCTGCCCACACCACACTGAGTGTTCAGCAGTGTTTGACCAAACTGGCATGACCCCATCCTCTCTATTCACCAGATCTCGCGCCAAGTGACTTTGTTTCCTCTGGATGAAAAAAGTTCTCAGAGGAAAACATTTTGCCTATGTGGAAGAGGTGAAACAAAAAAACAACAGAAGCACTAAAAAGCATCAAAACTGACAAGTTCAAAAACTGTTTTGAGCAGTGGAAAAAAACATCTCGATAGGTGTATTGCATCAAATAGAGTACTTTGAAACTGAAGTTTAAGCATGAAGAATAAATACACAATTTTTATCAATAAATTTTGGGTTTTTGTGGGGGGGAGGGGTTGCCTCCTCTGTATAGTATCTGTTGGACAGAATGTCAACTATTAGCTCCAGGTAGTTCAGTTGCAACACTATGTCATGCCACATTTATTTTGATGTTACACCTTTGTGAAGATGGATTTTTGTGAAAAAAAGTGAAGTGTGTGAAAATCAGTGTGGAACAGGAAATGTGGGTGACTGTACTCAATCTGACACCAAGGTCTGAGAAATTGTACAGTGTCCAACAGGCACACAGCACACATCCTGTTAGTAAAAAACAGTACTGAAGAATAAAATAAAAATACTTTCTTTCCATGGATGTGTATTATTTTTTGAAAATGCTACTAGGTTGCTAGGCCATAGATAACATTTAAGTTGTTTAGAACTAGCTACTTAATAAACAGACTTTTTGGTACTTCTTTTAGCATAGAGTAAAATTATGGAGACACTAAGGCCAGAGGGAATCAGAAAATAATGCCAGAGAGATTTGGCAAAAGACCTTACATGCTATATGTGTGGCAGACACTGTTGGTTGCTTAATCCAACATTTATTCCAATGCTCATTCTCTCTTGAGCACTTCTGCCATGGAGGCTTGGAAAAGCCTAAGGTAGCTACGTAAAATAAGATCCAATTAGATCGAAGTGGAAGGAAGATAGGTGGAGCGGGTAGTAGATGGAGTTGCTTCTAAAAAAGCTTTTGCCTTCCTAACTCTTCCCCTACAAAAAATAAATAAATAAATAAATAAAAATTAAAAAATAAAGAAAAGAAAAAGCATGACCTGTTTCCTCCTTTCTTCTTGACTTGAATGCAGAAGTAATGTTTGGAGCTCAGAAGCTACCTTATGAAGGAAAGGCCAAACGAATGCCAGTAACAGCTTACCTCTGGATTTCTTGCTATTTCAGAAAATAAATTCTATTTGTTCAAGCCACGGTAAGTTGGGCTTTCTGTTAGTTTCAGTCAAAAGCATTTCAAATGACACAGACTTCAAACTTAATCTTGTGGACAAGATTCATGAGTCACTAAAGGGTTCAGAAAGAGGCCTTTGTTTTGTTTATTGTTGTATATCCAGCATTTAGAACAGTGTCTGGCCTGTATTAGGTACTCAGTAAGTACTTATTGAACGAATAAATTGAATTAGAAGGAAAAAATAACAGAAGCAATGAAATCAGGTCAGAGATAGAGCAAAGTCTAGAGGAACACATGGGTTGAAACTAAGAAAGAATAGAGAGGACTAAATGAAGGGATAAAAGAAGTATCCCAGGAAATCCTTGGATCACATAGAATATTGTTGTGTGTTTTAACATTACCTGACCTATATAGCATGATTTGAAATTAGCATTCACTATACTTATCTGTACATTAAAATGTTAAAATGAGGACAAAAAAAAGGAGAACTTACCAGGATATTGTTTTGCTGTTAACTCTAGTTTATGAGACAGAAGCATAGCTCCAGTGGTGTTATCTATCGTATAAACCTGTACAGAACCACTGTAAAAACAAAAAACTTTTAGTGAAAAAAATACAAATACAAAAGTCATTATTATAGGAACTCTTAGGTATTGCTGGTAGGAATGTAAACTAGAAAAAAACCATTTTGTAAATAAATTGTAGTCATTTCATAAATCTGAATAAATGCATATTCTGTAATCTACTATTTCACCTCTAACTACATCCCAGAATAACAATGCCATGTATAACATTCATTATAGTATTGTGTATAAGAGCAAAATGTGGAAATCTGAAGAAAAAGGAAAAATGAACTTTGGTATACTGATGTAGAAATATACCATATATCATCAAAAATAAATGAAATTTGGTTACATGCATTAAAATAGATAGCATAGACATATACTATAATTTTTCTATACAGTAAAAAGACATTCAAAATATAGTAGTTAAATATATTTGTGGTAAAAACGCGACAAAGACCTAATATATTGTATACTAACTGCAGATTAGTGACTGTGCTGGTGGAGAAAGGGGATATTGAAAAAGAGGGGCAAGCAGCGGGCTTTAGCAGCACTAGAAATACGCTATTTTTCATGTTAGATAGTAATTTATACAGATCTTTTATTATTTTTATATCATATTACTTTTTAAATCTATACACATGACAGATGCTCTTTTGTGTATATGGTATATGTAATTATTTTATTTAAAACATATTTACAAAGGTCAAATTTATAAAGGTCCAGAAACCAAAACTAAAAATCTATATTACTTCTAAACTACATTTCAAAACTAAACTTAATAATCACTAAAAAAACCCATTTCTGTTTATGGAGTTTTCATATCAAAACATGAACACAAATATTGTTTGTAAAGTACTTTTAACTCCAAGGCAGCTTTTGCACACCTTAGGATGGCACTGGCTTGTGACTGCCAGCATGTTTGGCATTTATATACATTCCTTTGTGGTAGGAGAAGTCAGATGGTTTCCCCAAGCAGCTCTGATCCATTTCCAGCCAGGTTAAACTCTTCTCAAGGGTTAGGAATGGGACAAAATAAAATACCTGCAATAATAGGCCTCCTGAAGTTATCCCACAGTAAATTAACGCTGTTTGTAATTCCTTATTTCTGTTTTTTATTTCAGATAATTTCTTTTGCCATGTTCTTTGAGTTAATACTAATCTTTTCTTCAACAATGCTTGACTTTGGTCTTCTTTATGTCTTCCATGTTTCAGCTTAATACTCAAAAGGATCCTCTACAGATCTCTGGAGTTCTTTCTTTGTGCCACTCTCTCTTTGATGTCTGTCCTGTGAGCCTAAGTTGCTTCGGTCTCCTCCGTCTCATTTCTATGTACTCAACTCAGGGACTCTGCCAGGCTCTATCTTCCAACCTCATGCTATGCCCTGGAAACTCTCTCAAAGTAATTACAGCTGGGGCATTTTTAGAGTTTTCTTATTTTGTTTTTCATCTTTCAGGAACCACTGTCTTTTGTTGCTTGATGTCCTATTTCTTGAACTGAAAACACCTGTTTCATATTTTTGCCCATTTTCTTTTCTTTCTTTCTTTCTTTCTTTTTTTAAGGTGGGAGAGAAAATCTGATCTGTTATTCCAGCTTAGAAGCCAAATATCTATAATATACATCTTTTCAGACTACCTGTCCAATCAAAGACCATGCTGAAAGACAACACTAAGTGAGTGGCTAGAAAGTTTTTGGTTTGCATCTAACAAACTGTCAAGTACTAACTCTGGGTTGCTGAACTCTAACAAGTCAGTGAGGAGTCCAAATATTTCTAATATAAGTAGGTGCTAAGTCAATACTTAAAAAGACTGAAAATTAACCCTTTTGGTATTCTATTGTGCCCATTCTCTTCAAATTATTTTTCTATTTCTCATTGGCCCATTTTAAGAAAAAAATTTTAAATTTTATTAATTTTTTTAGAGCGATGGGAAGAGAGGGAGAAAGAAAGGGAGAGAAATATGTGTGAGAGAAACATCTATCAGCTGCCTCTCACATGCACTCCAACTGGGGACAGGCCTGCAACCCAGGCATGTGCCCTGACCAGGAATCGAAGTGGCGACCCTTTGCTTTGTGGAACCGATGCTCAGCCAACTGAGCCACACCGATCAGGGCAAGAAAACTTTTTCATTAAACGACATTACTTATTAATCTCAAAACAAACAACATATATCTAGAATAGAGATATGGCTATTATCACCATAAGTAATCAAACTTAGCAGCATTAATAGCGGGACAACTTGACATTATCGCTATATAATGCCATAGGAAGAACACAACATCATGTATAGCAAAAATGTTTAACCAGAATCTAGACAAACTTTTAAATATGAACGTAAATGTTTGGTTCTAAGACTGATTCCTTGTGAACTGGCATCCTAAAAGAAGGATGGCTTCTTTTACAATTCTAAGGACACAGCTACAGCCAAGTGTGCAAGGCAATTAATCCTGGTAAGGAATGGCAGTCAGAGCTAGAAGCCACTAGTCTGCTATCTCACACAGCTACAATCACAAAACCTATACCCCAACCCAGGACCATGACAAAAGAAAGGCTGGTACTCTCCCAACCAATGAAAACTGAGATGACTGAAAGGCTGAAGGCCAAGATTCTACCTTCACTATCCTGGGGCAAGGGCTGGAGCGCCTCTCCTGGACTCCCACAGCTGGCCGTGCTAGGCCCGTGGTGCTAGTCCTGAATGTAGGTGAGGTGAAACTGTACATCTGCCACTGCTCATGTCTTTGTGAACTTCCTAGCCACTGACTACATTGGCTTAAGAAGAACCAGCTGCGAAGTCCCAGTCATTACAGGACATGACTAAGTAAATGCCATTATGAAGAAAGACAAATTCAGAATGCAGGACATTCTATAAACAGCGGACATAAACTCCTAAAAAAGTTAATGTCATAAAAATAAAAAAAGTGTGAGGACTGTTACAGGCAACAGATGATTAAAGAGAAATAATAACCACATATAATTCATGAATTTTGATTGACTGTGGCTAGAACAAAGGAGCAATAAAAGAAATTTTGATGAATTTCAACATGAATTGAGAATCAGATCTTAGTAGCAATTTACCATTATTTTCTCATGTGTGATGAAGGTATTAGATTTTTAGAAGACAATCTCTCTTTTTATGGAAACTAAGAAATAATGTAAATGTCCACTAACAGCAAATTAGATAAATTATGGCAAATTCATACACTAGAACACTATTTACAAATCAATCAAAAACGATTTCAGCTACTGGCAAAGAACATGGAAAAATTAATTTCACAATGTTGACTAAAAGAAGATACACACCATACAATATGATTCTATTCATATGAAGTTCAAAATCAGGTGAAACTAAATTATGCTCTTTAAGAATGCATACATGGGTGGTAAAATGACGAAGACAAGAAAATGATTACCACAAAAGACAGGAAATTGGTTAACTTTAAGTGAGTCAGGGAAGGAACAGAAGTTGTGATTAGGATGTAGCAAGGGTAAAACTTATATTGGCTGCCAATTTTCTATTTCTTGATCCAGTTGTGAATAGACAGATGTTTGTATTAAAATTACTTACAAAACTAATATTTGGATTATGCACTTTCCTGTAAGTATGTCTTTACAATGAGATTTAAAAAGGGTATTTTAACCTTCATGCCAATAAATTTCAGCGTGTATGTGGAAAAAACAATTCCTGAAAAAACAGAAATTGCCAAATTAGGAAGAAAGAGAACATCTGTATCTTTTTATATCTATTATTAAAACTGGATTAAACCAGTAATAAAAATAATGACCATAAAGACAATTCTAGGCTCAGATGGCTTGACAAATTTGACCATACATTCAAAGATGAACACAGAAGAGAAAGAGAGTAACAAACACTTCCTCAACTTGTTTTATGCGACAAGGAGAATTAGAAACCAGGAGAATAAGAAAAATTATAGGCAAAATGTACTTATGAACATAGATTTTAAAATTCTAACTAAAATGTGACCAAATGAAATCCATGAATATGAAAAATATATGCTTTTTCTTCTTTCTTGTACTAAGTTAAATTACTAATATATCTATACTTTCTCCTCAGTAAAAAATAGTGTGATGAGAATGAAGATTCTTCACTTTACAGAGTTATTGAGAGTGTAATGAAGATGGTGATTTATACACAGTGTATTATTTATACTAAAAAGATACTTTGGACTTCTGGTCAAGATGGAGGCATAGGTAGACATGCTTTGCCCCCTTGTGCAACCACAAGAATCATGACTAACCTCAAAACAAAAAACACCCTGAAATGCCAGAAAATCCAACTGTATGGAAGTCTGACAACCAAGGATTTAAAGAAGCCATATTCATCCAGATGGGCAGGAGGGGGAGAGAGAGGGAGGAGGGGTGGAGAGAGGGAGGAGGGGTGGGGAGGGCATGGTGTGGTGGTGGTGAGGCAGTGGCAGTGGTGGCCAGCGGAATGGGCAGTCCCACATTCACGTATAATGAATAAAAATCGGGAGGGATACCTTGGGAGTGACTGATCCCAGCTCCAGACTACACTGTGCAGTCCAGGGTTCCAGCACTGGGAAAATAAAGCCACATAATTGCTGCTATACAAACCAGTGGGGGTTAGGACAGCAGAAGAGAACTGCTGGTCTCTTGGGAGAATCCATTTAGTTTAAAGGGCCTGCATGGTCCTAGAACATATGCAAACCCACCCCCTTGGGGAACCACCACCAAGCAACAGCTAGAAGGACGCCAGTTGCATATGGAAAGTGGGTGAAGTGACTGAAGTAACTGGAAACAGGGTGAGTGCCGAGCAAGCTTCTAGCAGCCAGACAGCAGCACTGCCTCTCTCTAACCTCTCTCCCACATACAGAGCGACAAAGCAGTGAAGGGGGTTGTGCTGCCCTGGTAAATACCTAAGGCTCTGCACCGTACAACTTAAGAGGTGCACTAAGACAGAGAGTCAAAGCAGCTCTACGTAATACACAGGAACAAACACAGGGAGGCTGCCAAATTGAGGAGACAAAGAAATACAGCAGTCCCTCTCTATACTGCGGTTCACTTATTGCAGCCTCACTGTATTGTGGGATATTTAAAAATATTATACTTAATTATTTATCATGGATTTTTCACTATATAGCGGGATTTTGTGGTACTGCATACGTATGTTGTTAAAGTTATGCAGGTTTAAGAGTGTAGAATAAATGTAAGGTTCCTACTTGGCGGGGAGGTCTAGAACGTTAATACCCGCAATATGTGAGGGAATACTGTATGTCCCAAATGAAAAAAACAGAACAAAACCCCAGAAAAAGAACTAAACAAAATGAAGACAGCCAACCTATTATATGCAGAGTTCAAAGCACTGGTGATAAGGATGCTCAGAAAACTCACTGAGTATGGAAAAAACAGAAGGGAGGAAATGAAAGCTACACTAAGTGAAATAAAGAAAAATCCACAGGGAGCCAACAGTGAAGGAAAAAAAACTGGAATTCAAATCAGCAAGAATGAGAAGAAGAAGACAAAGAAATAGAAAACTTAAGTGAAAAAAATAATGAAACAGAATTTCCCTAATTTGGTGAAGGAGACAGACATACAAATCCAGGAACCACAGAGAGCCCCAAACAAGCAAGACCCAAAGAGGACCACAACAAGACACATCATTGTTAAAATGCCAAGGGTTAAAGATAAAGAGAAAATCCTAAAAGCAGCAATAGAAAAGAAGAGTGTTACCTACAAGGAGTTCTCATAACACTATCAGCTGATTTCTCAAAAGAAACTTTGCAGGCAAGAAGGGATTGGCAAGAAGTATTCAAAGTGATGAAAAGCAAGGACATACAACTTATATTACTTTACCCAGCAAAGCTATCATTTAGAATGGAAGGGCAGATAAAGAGCTTCCCAGACAAGGTAAAGCTAAAGGGGTTCATCACCACCAAGCCATTATTACAGGAAATGTTACAGGGACTTATTTTAAAAAGAGAAGATCAAAACTATGAGCATTAAAAAGGCAACAGATTGACAACTATCAAGAACTGAATCCAAAAAATAAAAAACAAACCAAGCAGAACAGAAACAGAATCATAGGCATGGGGATCATTTGGAGGGTTATCAGCTGTGAGGGGGAAGAGGGAGAAATGGGGAAGTGGTGCAGGGGTTAAGAAGCATAATTGGTTGGTACAGAATAGGGGAAAATTAAGAATAATATAGGAAAGGGTGAAGCCAAAGAACTGATATGCACAATCCATGAACATGAACTAAGGAGGATGGGACTGCTGGAGGGAATGGGGGGCACTGGGAAGATCATTTGGAGGGTTATCAGCTGGGAGGGGGAAGGAGAACTGAGGAAAAGGTACAGGGGTAAGAGGCAAAATTGGTAGGAACAAAATAGTAAATGGAGAAGACAAAGAACTTATATGCATGACCCATGTTAATGAACTAAGAGGGGGGGAGGATTGCTGGAAGGAAGAGGAGAGTACCAGGCAGAGGGGGGAGAAGGGGGAAAAACTGAGATAACTGTACTAGCGCAGTCAATAAAATATACTTTAAAAAAAAAAAAGATATTTTGACTCACAGCTATCAACAACTGAATCTAAAAAATAAAAACAAAATCCAACTAAGCAAACAACCAGAACAGGAACAGAATCATGGGTATGGGGATGATTTGGAGGGTTATCAGCTGGGAGGGGGAAGGGGGTGAAATGGGGAAATGGTGAAGGGATTAAGAAGCATAATCGGTTAGTACAAAATAGATGGGGGAAATTAAGAATAATATAGGAAAGGGTGAAGCCAAAGAACTTATATGCATGACCCATGGACAAGAACTGAGGGGGGTGAGATTGTTGGAGGGAAGGGAGGCTGGGCAGAGGGTAGCAAAGGGGAAAAAAAAATTGGGACTACTGTAACAACACAATCAATAAAATATATTTAAAAAAAGATATTTTGACACTTGTAGCTGGAGATTATACAGATATATATTCTATAGAAACACTAAGTCTCATTTTAGAGCAAACCGGAATTTTATATTTAAGAGAAAAAAAAAGAAAGTTTGAGGACTAAAGAGCACTATACATAGTGTAAGGCATTACTGTAAGTATCTGCTACAGAGTGAGGCAAAAAACACAATAATTAATAAACAACACAAGAATAAACTGTTTTATGTACTCACTACTATAAACCTACTTTTGCCCCACCCTATGTAATCTTTTTACTTAAGCTAAAATATAAGTGTGAGAGTGCGGTACCTTTGCTGTTTTCTAATGTATCCCAAGTGCTTATAATTGTGCCTGGGACACAGCAGACACACAGATATCTGTTGAATAATTTGTATTCTACTTTATTTCTAAAATGTGCATTATTTGAATTAAAGGAAGAAACTGATTTTATGTATGAAATTTAAATTTGCTCCTTAACTAAGGCAATACCCACTGATTCAAAGACAATGTCAGCTCTAATGTCTTAAAAAAGAAAAATAAAACATCTTCCTGATCCTGTTAAAAAGAACCTACATTTTAACTGACTTAATTTTTTTAAACTTGTAATTTAATTTCTTATCACCGAAGAAAAGCTCACTTTTACAAATTAAGGTAATCTTTGAAATTTACCTTTTAGATTTGTTTCAATCTAATAAAATACTTTTAGTTATACTAAGGCTGGTTCATAAATTACAATAGGATGACAAAGTTTACAAGTGTACTAAGAACATCTGACGTTTAAAAGAACATTACTAACTACTGTAACAACATAATCAATAAAATATACTTAAAAAAAAAAAAATAAAAGAACATTACTTTTGCCAACAATTCTTAAAATGCAGAAGTCTGTATCAATTACCTTGCACAACCAAATGCCATTAGTCGATACTTGTTATTCACTGCTACACAAGTTCCATCAACAACATCTTGTGGCCAAACTCCATGAAGCTGCTATAATAAAGAAAAACAGTTAAGGCTTAAAAAGTATTCTCCAAAATACATTGTAATAAGTATAATTCTTCTTCAATAAACATACAGTTTCCTAACTTTACTTGGTTTCATCTGGATAGAAAAATATTCCATCAGAACTACTATCAGAATTTTCTTCCTTAAAACAACAATTTCATTAACTAGGGTCAATAAATATTCTCCAAATGAGCTCAGTCCAGTGCTGATCTATTTATAAACACTACAAAAAAGGACATTCAATCTCTAAATTCAAATTACCATATATTTTGCACTATTAAGATGCACCTGACCATAAGACACACCTAGGTTTAGAGGAGGAAAATAAGAAAAAAAATATTCTGAACCAAATGGTGTACTAAAACATTTAATAAAATATAACAATAATATTTCAACCATGTAAAGTGAACAGCAGTCAACAGTGGTATTAAGAACCATCATCACTGTCATTAACAAATGAGGAGAGACTTTAAGGTTCAAGTACTCTTCTAGTTTTCTGGGAACCCCAAGAACTCATCATCACTAGTGTCAGAATTTGTGAAGCTCAGTTGCTCACAATCACTGGATATCACTTTCTTCGCTATCTTCCTACTGACCAGACGCCCTGAGATTCAGCAGTAAAGTGGGATATTTAAGCATCCCCAAGGGTTTTGCATGGGCCCACCGCTTCTTCTTCTAATAGCTGTCGCCACCACTGACAGGTCAGGCAATACACATCATGGTCTGTAATGCAACATTCCCTCCAATTTTTGGGGGGAGAAAAGTGCATCTTATGGAGTGAAAAATACGGTAAATGAAGATGATTTTCCTGTTAGGAAACAAACCTCTTGATAGCATAAACTGCACCTAGCACAGTGTTTAACTTCCCAATCAGTGGGAAATAGTAAAATTTATTTGGTATATTCTTTAAAAAATATATATTATTCTGTAATAGTTTCAGGTGTACAGCATAGTGGTTAGATAATCATATACTTTACAAAGTGTTCCCCTGATATTTTCAGTACCCAAAAGACACCATACATAATTAGAGTATCACTGACTATACAAAGGTCTGTCCGGAAAAACTCCAGCTGTTTATTAATATAATGAGAATACTTTGCGTGACATTGATGTAATACGGCAATGAAGGAGCGGGGACCAGAATGCACAGGTGTGAACAATGATGACTTCACTGTACTACTCAGTGGGGATGGTAGATGCCATTGAGTAAACATATGTACTGTGTGACTAGCATTCAAAATGGCTGAGTGAGTAGAGCAATGAATCTGCATCACATTTTGCATTAACCTTAAACATTCCTCTGGAAACTTTTTGGATGATTCAGAAGGCCGCAGCTATGGGCAACTGCAGATTGACAGCTTCATCATGACAACGTGCCCACTCATGCATCACATCTTGTGCACAGTGTTTTGGTGAAACATCAATCACCCAGGTGACTCAGCCCCACTACAGCCCAGATTTGGCACCCTGCAACTTCTGGCTTTTCCCAAAAATAAAATCATCTTTGAAAGGGAAGAGATTTCTAACCATTGATGAGATTCAGGAAAATATGCCAGGGCAGCTGATGGTGACTGGGAGAACTGTGTTAGGTCCCAAGGTGCCTACTTCAAAGGGGACAGAGACATCGTTGTCCTATGTAAAATGTTTCTTGTCTCTTGTAGCTTCTTCAATAAATGTCTCTATTTTTCATATTACATGGCTGGATATCTTAGACAGACCTCATATTTCCTACAATGCACTTTAGAACCCCATCATTTGGTATTTTCTTTAGAAGTAATTTGTGATTTGTTAATTGCTTACTATTCTCTATTATTCCTTTGCTTTACAGTATAATGGTTAATAGCCATGGCTCAGTGGATTGAGCGTCGGCCTGCGAGCTAAGTGTCGCTGGTTCGATCTTCCAGTCAGGGCACATCAGAGAAGGAAAACTCTGATTCCAAAAAACCTCCGCTGCCTTGCGGCATACCTCTTCAGGGGAAAGGCTAAGGGAGTAAACCCCGACAGAAAATCCGGAGCCGGAGTCCCTAAGGCGGTTTGACGTTGTAGTCAACACCGGCAACTCCTGCGGCGCACCTGAAGCCAAGCTGTATTGACTCCGTCTTTCCCTTGGACCCTTCAGCTGCGAAGAGAGGGGGGGGGTCTGCTGCATGGGCAACAGCAGACCCTCCATATCACCCTGCCCAGGCTCTGTAGCTTCAGCTTCACTGGAGAGGACACTCCAGCGTCATCGCAAGATGTCGATTCAACACGGGAGGAGACAGATACCATGTCACTCCCGAGTTGGACTGCACAGCCATTCTCGACGGTGCAGACAGACTCTTAAGAAGCTACACCATCGTCTCTCAAGACGGACAGCTGCCAACGATCTGACAACGTGACATAACACCTCAGGTCTACCATTCATTTGCTGAAATGATTATTTCACCTTCCCAAGCTTCAGTTTTCTTATCTGTAAATTACCTATTAAGACTATTCTGAAGATTAAATGAGAATGTACATACATGTAAACCACTTAATACAATGACTAGCATTCAACAAATTAAGCAAAAATGAATGGCACTATTACTAAACTTATACTATTTTATTCTGAATACAGATATAGAATAGACTCAGATCCATTTTCTTTTTCAGATCAAGGACATCTTAGATTACAAATTCTAAGGCAAAGGTCATCATGACACTTTAGTAAGCACAAATAACAGCACACTAAATATATATTTTTATTTAATTACCAAATAAGCTATATAACTTACTATCTAAACAAGGAATATTTGCTTCTTTTTGTGGGAATTTTAATTTTCAATCTACATAATAAAACTGGCATTATTTACTTATTTTTTTGATAAAAGAAGAGTTAAAACATTTATTTCTTGTATGGTGGCCTTGAATTTAATATATAAAGGAAGAGTTGTCTTCAGTAGAATCCCAACAATCCTTTAGAAAATGGCTCCTTTGTCATTTTCTCATCATCCAGCTTGAGGGCCTCTCACACATACATCATGAATACCAGAGTGCACAGCCTTATAAAATTTCCTAGGGGTCAACAATTCTTATAGATGCTATGGACTTGTTTTATTTGCTCCACACCTTCCCACTTCGCTGCACCCGCTGCACCAGTCATCGTTCTGTGTTTAATGGCCAGTCAGCCTCCAGGGCCTGTCTGGATGAGTATTTCTTCTTTGTATCTTTGTTTGTTGGACTTCCATGCAGTTCGATTTTCTGGAACTTCTGGTTGTTTCTAGTTTTGAGGTAGCTGTATTCCTTCTTAGTTGTGGAGGGAGTTGCAGCATGTCTGTCTACACCTCCATCTTAGCCAAAAGTTTAAAAACTGGCATTATTTTAGGTAACAAAAAATGGTAAAGATAGCATTGAGCATTATTTCTTTGCAAGACTTCTTAGATTGAAATTTATTCCTGTAACAAGTACTTTTTTTTTTTAAATCCCCACCCAAGGATATGTTCTTTGATTTTAGAAAGAGAGGAAGGGAGAAAGAAATGTCAGTTGGTTGTCTCCCATATGTGCCCTGACCAGGGATCAAACCTGCAACTTTTTTGATGTATGGAACCATGCTCCAACCAACTCAGCCACTCGGCCAGGGCTATAACAAGTACTTTTAAGGTGCCCACTATTCACCAGGCATTGCTCTAGGTGCCGTGGATATGGCAAGTATTCACACACACGCAAATCCCTACCTATAGCTCTGCCTTACATTTGTTAGGAGGCTTACAAATAAAAAAATTTATACAGTATATTGGAGGTTGATAAATACTACAGAAAGAAATAAAGCAATTATGGGAAAGAGGGAGTATGGGGGAAGGATGTAATACAAAATAGCTTTCCCTATAAACATATGTTATGAGGAAAATGCTGAAGGAGATATATCAAGTACAAAGGCCCTATAGATAGCATTTCTGGCATGTTCAAAGAGCATCAAAGAGGTGTGTACAGATAAAGTGGAGTAGAGGAAGACGAAGTACAAGATGTGGTAACATATAGTAGGAGGCCAGAGTTATAGACTTTGAAAGCCACTATAAGATCTTTGTCTTTGACTTCCAGCCATGATGGAGGCTTAGGTAGACACACTGCATCTCTCTCCACAACTAAGAGGGAATACAACTACCTCAAAACTGGAGACAACCAGAAGTTTCAGAAAATCAAGCTCCATGGACGTCCAACAAACAAAGATACAAAGAAAAAATACTCATCCAGACAGGTAGGATGGGCGGAGCCGGGGCAGAGAGGACTCGGTGTAGAGGCCACAGCAGCAGTGGCTGGCCAGTAGAAAGCATAGTCATACATTTTTAAAGAGTAGGGAGGGACACCTGGGGAGCACTCCCAGCACCAGACCAGACCGCACAGCTAACAATTCTAGTGCAGGGGGAAAATATAGCCACATTGCTTCTGACAGTGAAAACCAGTGGGGGTTGGGGCAGAGGAAAAAAATGCCAATCCCTAAGCAGAGTCCATTACTTAGAAGGCCCCATGGTTCTAGAATGTCCACAGACCCACCCACTCTGGGAACCATGGCCAGGGCAACAGTTACAGAGGCGTCAGTCCCATATAGGAAGTGGGAGAAGTGCCTGGAAAAGGGGCAAGTGCTGAGCATGCAGTATTGTTCCCTCCATCACATACAGTGCCACAATTTGGTGAAATGGGTTGCCCCTTACTGATGAATACCTAAGGCTCCCGCCCCTCACAACATAACAGGTGCAACAGCTCTACCTAAGACACAGAGGCAAACACAGAAGCCTGTCAATTTGAGGAGACAGAGAAGTATGGCACAAAAGAGGGAACAGACCAAGGTTCCAGTGGGAGAACTAAACAACGAGATAGCCAACCTAACAGACACAGAGTTCAAAACACTGGTGATAAAGATGACCACAGCCTTGACAGATATGCTTGAGTATGGTAAATGCAGAAGGGAAGAAGGGAAGGCTATGCTAAGTGAAATGAAGGAAAAATCCCCATGAAACCAATAGTGAAGGGAAGGAAACCAGGGTTCAAATCAATGAATTGGACCATAAGGAAGAAATAAACAGTCAACCAGAACAAAATGAAGAAACAAGAATCGAAAAAAATGAGGAGAGGCTTAGGAACTTCTGGGACAACTTTAAACATGCTAAATATCCAAATCACAGACGTGCCAGAAGGAGAAAAGCAAGAGCAAGAAATTGAAAACTTATTTGAAAAACTAATGAAGGAAAACTCCCTTATGTGGCAAATGAAATAGACATACAAGTCCAGGAAGCACAGAGAGTCCCAAACAAGCTAGACACAAAGAGGACCACACCAAGACACATCATCATTAAAATGCCAAAGGTTAAGGATAAAGAGAGAATCTTAATAGCATGCAAGAGAAAAGAACAGTTACCTACAAAGGTTCCTGTAAGACCATCAGCTGACTTCTCAAAAGAAACTTTGCAAGCAAGAAGGGACTGGCAAGAAGTATTCAATGTGATGAAAAGCAACGACCTACAACCAAGACTACTCTATCCAGAAAAGCTATCATTTAGAATGGAAGGGCAGAGAAAGTGCTTTCCAGAAAAGGTAAAGCTAAAGGAGTTCATCATCACCAAGCCATTATTATATGAAATGGTAAAGAGACTTATTTAAGAAAAAGAGAATCAAAAATATGAACATTAAAATGACAATAAACTCACAATTATCAACAACAGAACCTAAAAAATAAAAATAAAAACAAAAGGAAACTAAGCAAACAACAAAATAGGAACAGAATAATAAATATGGGGATCATTTGAAGGGTTATCAGCTGGGAAGGGGAAGGGGGAGAAATGGGGAAATGGTGCAAGGATTAAGAAGCATAATCATTGGTACAAAATAGACAGGGGGAAGTTAAGAATAATATAGGAAAGGGTGAAGCCAAAGAACTTATATGCATGACCCAGGGACATGAACTAAGGGGGGGGGGAATTGCTGGAGGTAAAAGGGGGTACTGGGCTGATGGGAACAAAGGGAAAAGAAATTGGGACTACTGTAACAACATAATCAATAAAATATACTTAAAAAAAAACTTCTTTAGCTTTTTCTCTCCAATTTCTCAATCAGGAGTCATTGGAGTGCCTTTATTTTTTAAACTTTTCTATTATAAATTTTAATACATTAGAGAAAAATACACAAAACAAAAATGTACACCTCAATAACACCACAAAGTAAACATCTGTAGAATTAGCACTCAGGTCAATAATTAACCGTACCCAAAAGTCCCCCAACAGTTTCTTTCCTGATCATATATCCTCACCTCTATCACAAAAGTAACAAATATTCAGAGTTACATGGCAATCACTTTCTTCTTTTCCTTTAAACCATTACCACTTAAGATACATTCATATAAATTCCACTTTAGAATTCCCTGTTTTTATTTTTCCTTTAAATTTATATAAAATAGGATCATAGCATATATCCTTTTGTGTCTAACTGCTTTCACACAACATATCTGTGAGATCCATACAGCCTCGTTTGTTCATGCTCACTGTAGCCCCAAACACTGGGCCTTGGGCATCCCCCAGCCTAGTAATCCTTTACTGTCTAACTAGTTCTCCAAAACCTTTAAGTACACTTTAAAAATATTTTTTCTTCAGCTTTTCTAGTTGTATTCAGCAGGTTTTGTCCTAATTATACACTCCCACTGAAGGGTTCTAAGCAGAGGAATGGTATAACCTGACATATTTTAATTTATCTGTTAAATGTATTAAACAAGGCCAAACAGAATTTTTACAAAGCACTTAATATCTAATATAAAGATATCATTAGTGTTTCCTAACTATCAGTAATACATATGTATTATTTCCTTGTAACTTATATTTTATATTTGTAACATTTAATAATGCCCATCTACTTTCCATTATTTTTTAACTTTTAACTGACTGAAAAATTTTCTTTAACCAAATACTAATAAAAACTGATAGAAAAGAGTCAATCACTTTTCAGCTCTCATATTTTTTTCAGTAAAAACATTTAAATCTCAAATATAATTATTTGTACCTTGTAAAAAAGTTAGGTTCTTGAAAAAGCTTATCTTTATTCTTATTTACATAGTCACGTTATTACAAATGTATTATTCAGTACTTTACTAAAGATGGTAATGCCATGTAAAAAAAAAAAAAACCCTTAAAAAAGCAACTTAAATCCTTTCCAGTTAAAAACAGCAAACTGAACATGAATATTTAGCTTCTCTGATTCTTAAAACCACACATTTATAATAGTAAAGATTTTTTTTCAAAAATCATAAACCAGCAAGGTCAAAGAACGGAAGATGAGGTAGTATCAGAAAATTCTGGAAGCTGGGAAGTATAAGGATGAGTAGTAGAATCCTTAACTGGAAATAAAGAATTCCAAGAAGCATTCTTTACATCACAGGGTACACAAAAGGCTTGGGAATTAAGGTATCTCTGAAAGGCTGAACTGAAAGTAGAATTGGTTCAAAGCCTGTTTAAGCAGCATCTGGGTCTTCCAGGAGTACCTCCCCAATTTGAGCTGCTAAAAAACATCCCATTTCCACTCTAACAGAAAACTAGAGCTTTTTCTTTGGTGAAAAACAAACAAACAACAACAACAACAACAAAAACTCCAATCGTATCTGGACCACAATGAGAACAGGGATAAGTAAAAGTTTCCATTCTGAATCTGGATCCTCTAGTTTAAGTCTTCCCTAACTCAAATTCTAGAATACTGGGCCAGCCAGTTATGTATTTTCTTGAAAAGATTGCAGGACTCTCCTCAAATAAACTTTGGATATAGAGATGGAAGGAAAGGAAATAATCCAGTTAGCTCACCATATAGTGAAGAGCACAGTCAGCCAAACCTCACAGATTATCAATGAATCCAGAATTTTATTTTGGGTCTCTATAATAGCAACCAAATTAATAAATTAACTATTCATATTGGAATGTACCATTAATAGCAAAATGATCACATACAAATAAAGGAGTAAAGGAAATCCTCCAGATGATGATAAGAGATCCCAAAAATATAATTGTTAAAAGTATGTATAGTGAGCAAGCAATCCAGACTGGAGCAGGCCAGAGGCTTCTTTGAGAAAGTGAAATGGCTAGAACACCTATACGTTAGAAAGAACTAAGAAGATATTTACACCACCAGCAAACAGTTTGAGGATGAGTTAGTAAGTACATAGAAACTAAGCAAATGTAAAGAACTAACAATTATTAATTCCAAGTGGGAGCGAAAATCTGCAGGAAAAGAAACATAATCATAACATTTTACATGGGACAGGTACTAACTTAAGTGTACAAAGCAATAACAATATAAAGAATGAACAGTAATATAATCAAAACCACAATAGCTATATTGGGAAGCATGTGATGGAAAAAGGGAAGAAGGAAGTACATAGTCATCTGCCACAGTGACAGGTATATAAATACAGCCTAAAAACTAAAAGTTAAAGGGAAGTACACAAAATAGTGAAGATAAATAGTAAAATAAACAGTAAAGGAATAAAAAGTAGTTGCCTACAGGAATGGAAATGGGATGTGAAGAGAGCAGGGAGGAGGGCAGGAACTACAATTTTTCTTCTGTGTGTCTCACAGAATTACAGGTCTACTTATACTATTTACATGTATAGTTTTTATATTAAAAATTATTTAACAACTCCTAAAATCATAAATTAAAAATGGGGGAAGGATTTAGTAACACAGACTAAGTCAATGCACAATAAAGAAAATAAACATTCAAAGTAAGTAAGTCATACCTCTGCAGTAAATCTACTGGACACTGGTGTAATAAATCCAACTTTACCATCGTTAAACACCACAGCAAACCCATCAAGTGTGGCACAGTATTCCATGTCTCTGACATGCACATTGGCAAAGCCCAGGAATGAACCTGCTGATGAAAAAGTAAGTACATGAAATATGAATATAAATATAGTAAATAATTCCCTCACCTTTTTGTTTACAAACCCTGTAAGGACAGTTAAAAGGGAAACATAATGACCTGCCCTGGTCAGGTACTTCAGTTGGTTAGAACATTGTCCCAATATGCCAAGGTTGCAGGTTCGAGCCTGGGTCAGGATACACACAAACATCAACCAATGAAGGCATAAATAAATGGAACAAAAAATTGATGTTTCTCTCTCTCTCTCTTCCTCTCTCTCTCCCAAAATTCTAAGAATAAAAATTAAAACAACATCTTAAAAACACTAAGCAACGAAACTATTCCTTCCTACTGAGGCGCACACACACACCTTCCTTGCATAATTAATTCCAAAGCAGAAAAATCAATGTTTATCCACAGAAAATATCTAACTAGATTATATCAAATATTAAACATCAGTTCTACCCCATGCAGAAAGCATAACTACCTCTAGATGACTGCAGATCTACTGAAAAGGGTACTGTGCAAAGATTAATAGCTTTCCTTCCATTTGTCATTCCTTCCCAGTGAATAAGATGAAGAAGTCCATCAGAAGTAGCAACTAGGAGATCTTCCAGCACAGACTGCAAACTGTAGGGAAGTAAGCAATTTATCATCAGTTACCTTTTAAGAGAGTGAGGAAAGCAATGAGTATGAATATAATTGCTCTACAGAACATTCATTCGGAGAAATAATGAAACCACTTATACAACTGTCATTTATTCATAATTTAGTTATATAGTAGCTTTATGTATGTACAATTCAATCAGGAATCAGAAATTCTGGAAGAAATGGAAGACTATGGGTAGCCATAGTCACAAATTTGATCAATTAAGTTAAAAAATAGAAATACTGAAACAACAAATTAGAAGATGGAAGGATAAGTGATAGCTGACAAGAAAAGAAGCAGAGAAACCATAAAAAGAACAACTAATGAAAGGATGACAATCTGGAGTCATTGAGTATAGTGTAACATGCTTTAGCCCCATTCAACAGAACTTTCACCAGTGATAAAAATATTCTGCATCTGTATTACCAAACATGGTAGCCACCAGCCATACATGGTAACTATTCCGTAGAAATATGGCTAATGTGACAGAAGAAGTGAATTTTAAATTTTCTTTACTTTTTAACTAATTTAAATTTAAATAAGTTTATTTGATTAGCAGCTACTGTAGTGGAAAGCATAGTTCTATACCACTCTATTTCTAGGGTATCATGAGTCTCACGCTGTTCATTCATTGAACATTTATTAAGCCCACACTCAGTGGCAGATGTTACGCTCTCTGATGGACATTCCAAGGTAAGTTTCTCTCTTCAGAAAATTTCAGTGGATTAAGTATTGAAAAGTAATTATGCATTATGATTTCAGCATTTACTTAACTAATGGCAAATAAATGTCTACTTGACTAACTCTTATAAGCCCAGTCCCAAGGGCAGTGCTAGTTATCTTTGGCGGTAAATGTTTGTGGGAGGAAGAAAAGAAGGGAGAAAGAAAAATTCATCAATGAGATTGCAAAAGTACTGGCAGAAAGAAAGAGAAAGAGAACAAGAGGAAAAAAAAACAGTGGAAATTGGTATCAAAAAAGTCAAGGGAATAAGATGGATTTAAAAAACAGTACTCGAGACTTCAGGTCAATAGTGGGGCACAGGTAAACACATTTCGCCTCCTCACACAACTACAGCAAAATGTACACCTAGACCACAAAACAAATATCACCCAGAAACATCAGAAAATCAAGCTGTATGGAGGTCTGACAACCAAGGATTTAAAGAAGTCACATTCATCCAGACAGGTAGGAGGGGTGGATATGCGTGGAGAGCCACAGAGGCGCAAAGACACAGGACAGGTGGTCCCATATCCACGTGTGGTAGATAAAAATTGGTAGGGATACTCTGGGAGCGAGGGATCCCAGCCCCAGACCAGACCACCGAGCCCAGGATTGCAGTGCCAGAAAGATAAGTCCACATAATCTCTGGCTGTAAAAACCAGTGGGGAACTGTAGGACTCTCAGGAGACACTTCTTAAAGGGCCCACAACAAGCTTAGGACATATACAGACTGACTTCATCTAGGAATCAGCACCAGGGCAACAGCTGGAAGGGCACCAGTGGCATATGGGTAGAAATTGAAGTGACTGGCAAGAGGGAAAGTGCTGAGAGACAGCTTCCTCCCAGACAAAACTCCAGAGGCCAGGCAGTGGTTCTGTCCCGTCTCCGAGTCCTCCCCCACAGTCACAGAGTGGTGACACAGGTAGCCCCACCCAAGTGACTACCTAAGGCTCTGCCCCATACAACTTACAGGTGCACTTTTCTACAACAGGCCACACTACTAAGACAGGGAGTCAAAGCAGCTCTACCTACTACACTTTTACAAACACAGGGAGGCTGCCAAAATGAGGAGATGAAGAAATATGGCCCAAATGAAAGAACAGATCAAAATTCCAGAAAAAGAAGTAAATGAAATGGAGATAAGAACCTATCAGATGCAGAGTTCAAAACATTGGTGATAAGGATGCTCAAAAAACTCAAAGAGTATGGCAAAAAAATAAAGGAAGAAATAAAGGTTAAACAAAGTGAAATAAAAAATATATATATACAGAGAATCAACAGTGAAGGGAAGGAAGCTGGGATTCAAATCAATGATGGAACAGAAGGAAGAAATAAACATTCTACCAGAAGAGAAGAAACAAGAATGCAAAAAAATGAGGAGAGGCTTAGGAACCTCTGGGACAACTTTAAACGTACCAACATCCGAATCCTAGGAGGGCCAGGAAATAAGGAAGAGCAAGAGCAAGAAATTGAGAACTTATTTGAAAAAATAATGAAAGAAAACTTCCCTAATTTGGTGAAGAAAATAGACATACCAAGTCCCAGAAGCACAGTGTCTGAAACAAGATAAACCCAAAGAGGACCACACCAAGATACATCATCATTAAAATACCAAAGGTTAAAGATAAAGAGAGAATCTTAAAAGCAGCAAGAGAAGTTAGTTACCTTCAGGGAGTTCCCATAAGACTGTCAACTGATTTCTCAAAAGAAAATATGCAGGCAAGAAGGGACTGGCAAGAAGTATAGAAAGTGATGAAAAGCAAAGACCTACAACCAAGACTACTCCATCCAGCAAAACTATCATTTAGAATGGAAGAGCAGATAAAGTGCTTCCCAGACAAGGTAAAACTAAAGGAGTTCATCATCACCAAGCCATTACTATATGAAATGTTAAAGGGAATTAAATAAGAAAAAAAAAAAAATCAAAACTATGAACATTAAAATTGTAGTAAATTCACAACTATCAACAACTGAACCTAAAAAACAAACAAACAACCAGAACAGAAAAAGAATAAGAGATATAAAGATCATCTGGAGGCTTACCAGCTGGGAGGGGTAAGAAAGAGATTCAGGGAAAAGGTGCAGGGATTAAGAAGTACAAATTGGTAGGTACAAAATAAACAGGGGTATGTTAAGAACAGTATAGGAAATGGAGTAGCCAAAGAACTTATATGCATGACTCATAGACATGAACTGGGGTGGGGGGGTGGGGGGAGGTTGCTGAATGAATGGGGCACCAGGTGGAGGGGGACAAAGGGGTAAACTGGGACAACTGTAACAGCATAGCAAAACATATTTAAGAAACAGTGCTCAAGAGTATCAAATGCTATAAAGAATTCAAATATAGAAAAGAATGACAAAATGTTATATGTTTATAACATATATCCTAATACACACTATTAAATTTCCTTTCATACTTAAAAAGTTGAGTTTAATTAATAAACTGAATCCATAACAGTAAATTGTTTTTTTTTTAATGCTTTAACATTTTATTATATATGTTTTATTTTTTAAGTATATTTTATTGGTTATGTTGTTACAGTAGTTCCAATTTTTTTCCCTTTGATCCCCTCTTCCCAGTACCCACTTCGTGCAGGCAATTCCACCCCCTTTAGTTCATGCCCATGGGTCCTGCATATAAGTTCTTTGGCTTCACCCTTTCCTATATTATTCTTAACTTCCCCCTGTCTATTTTGTACCAACCGATTATGTTTCTCAATCCCTGCACCATTTCCCCATTTCTCCCTTTCCCCCTCCCAACTGATAACCCTCCAAATGATCCCCATATCTATGATTCTGTTCCTATTCTGGTTTGCTCAGTTGGATCTTGTTTTTATTTTTTAGATTCAGTTTTTGATAGTTGTATGTTGTCATTTTAGTGTTCATAATTTTTATCTTCTTTTTTTTAAATAAATCCCTTTGACGTTTCATATAATAACAGCTTGGTGATGAAGAACTCCTTTAGCTTCACCTTGTCTGGGAAGCACTTCATCTGTCCTTCCATTCCAAATGATAGCTTTGCTGGATAGAGGAACCTTGGTTGTAGGTTGCTTTTCATCACATTGAATACTACTTGCCAGTCCCTTCCTGCCTGCAAAGTGTCCTCTGAGAAATCAGCTGACAGTCCTATAGGAAACCCCCTGTAGGCAACTCTCCACCTCTCTCTTGCTGCCCTTAGATCTTTCACCTTTGGAATCTCAATCATGATGTGTCCTGGTGTGGTCCTCTCTGGGTCCAGTTCACCTGGGACCCTCCGTGCTTCCCAGACCTGTATGTCTATCTTGTTCACAAAATTTGGGAAGTTTTCCTCATTTTTTTCAATTCTTGTTCCCTCATTCTGCACTGGTTGACTGTTTTTTTCATTCTTATGTTCTAAATCATTGATTTGAGCCCCGGTTTTCTTCCCTTCACAATTGGTTTCATGTGAATTTTCCTTCGTTTCACTTAGCATAGCCTTCACTTATGCGTTTGCTGTACGCAAACATATCTGTCAAGCCTATGAGCATCTCTATCACCAGTGTTTTGAATTCTGTGTCTGTTGGGTTGTCTATCTCATCTGTTAGGTTGGCTATCTCTTCATCACTTAGTTCTCCCACTGGAACCTTGATCCATTTCCCCTTTTCGGCCATACTTCTCTGTCTCCTCACTCTGACAGGCTCCTCTGTTTCTTTGCCTCCGCGTCCCAGGTAGAGCTGTCGCTCCTGTTACGTTGTAAGGGGCGGAGCCTTAGGGATTCGTCGGTAGAGGGTGACCTGTTTCACCACGTTGTGGCGCTGTATGTGGGAGAAGGGTTCGAGAGGGAACAATGCTGCCTGCCCAGCACTCTCCCCTTTTCCAGGCACCTCCCCCACTCCTGCATCGGACTGGCGCCCCCCTAACTGCTGCCCTGGCTGTCGTTGCCAGAGTGGGTGGGTCTGAGGATGTTGTAGGACCATGGGGGCCCGTCAAACAAGCTGACTCTGTTGAGACCAGTAGTTTCTGCCTCCACCCCAACTCCCACTGGACTGCACAGTCAGAAGCAATGAGGCTTGATTTTCCCCAGTGCTGGGACCACGTGCTGCAAGGTCCAGTGAGGAGCTGGGAACATTCTCCAGGTGTCCCTCCTGACTTTTTAAAACATGTGACTGCATTTTCTGCCGGCCTGCTGTTGCCACCGCTGCTGCCATCACCACACCGTGTTCTCTCTGCCCCGGCTCTGCCTCTCCTACCTGTCTGGATGAGTATTTTTTCTTTATATCTTTGTTTGCTGGACTTCCATGCACTTTGATTTTCTGGAACTTCTGGGTTTTTTTAGTTTTGAGGTAGTTGTATTCCCTCTTAGTTGTGGAGGGAGACATAGCGTGTCTGTCTACGCCTCCATCTTGGCCAGAAGTCTCTTTTTTCATGTTTTAATTCTTTAATTAAACTTTGAATTCTTTGGGAAGTTGAGTTCAATGACTCATTCGCCAAAGATTTGAAACAATAATTTACTATATTTCCTTCTAAACTATAAAAATATTTAAAGAGTAGAATAACATGTTTCCTGACCCAGATCGATCTCTTGAATATCAGAGCATTATAATCAGTTTAGATTCCCAGTTTTAAAGTTCACCTTTTAAAGTATTATATATTTTTTTCACTTCTAATTTATATTTTGTGATAAAATTTATATGTGTATGTGCTGAGAATACAAAAATGTTATTTAACTGCCTGCTAGGCAAAAATCTTCTAACAAAGTTAACAAAATTAGAATCTCTACATCATCATCACCCAATGCTGTTACAAAATATGAACACACTTGAGAAAACAGGAAAATGTGACCCACAGGCAAGAGAAAAACTGATCAACATAAATAGACACATAGACAATCCAGAATTAATAATGACTTTAAAACACTTGTAATAGACTATCGGCCAAGATGGAAGCATAGACAGACATGCTGTATCTCCCTCCAAAACTAAAAAGGAATACAACTACCTCAAAACTAGAGACAACCAGAAGTTCCAGAAAACCAAGCTGCATGGAAGTCCAACAAACAAAGATATAAAGAAGAAATACTCATCCAGACAGGTAGGAGGGGTGAAGCCAGGCAGAGAGAACGCAGTGTGGTGGTGGCAGCAGCAGATGCGGTGGCAGCAACATGAGTAAACACTGTCACACATTTTTAAAAGTCAGGAGGGTCACCACGGAAGTGTTCCCAGCCCCAGACCAAGCCACGCAGCTCATGACCCCAGCACCAGGGAAAATAGAGCTTCATTGCTTCTGACTGTGCAAACCAGTGGTGCTTGGGGCAGAGGAAGAAACTGCCAGTCTCTCAGCAGAGTTTGCTTGTTTAAAGAGCCCCCACCGTCTTTGAACGTCTGCAGACCCACCCACTTTGGGAATGACGGCCAGGACAACAGCTAGAGAGTTGCCAGTCCCATATGGGAAGCAAAAGAAGTGCCTGGAAAAAGGGCAGGTGCTGAGTGGGCAACATTGTTCCCTCTTGGACCCCTCCCCCCCACATACAGCGCCACAGCATGGTGAAACTCATTGCCCGGTACTGATGAATACCTAAGGTTCCGCCCCTTACAACATAACAGGAGCAATATCTCTACCTAAGACACAGAGGCAAACAAACACAAAGCCTGTCAAGATGAGAAGACAGAGAAGTATGGCCCAAAAGAGGGAACAAATCAAGGTTCCAGTAGGAGAACTAAGTGATGAGGAGATAGCCAACCTAACAGATGAGGAGATAGCCAACCTAACAGAGAAGGAAATAGCCAATCTAACAGATATAGAGTTCAAAACACTGGTGATAAAGATGCTCACAGGCTTGACAGATATGCTTGAGTACAGCAAATGCATAAGGGAAGAAGTGAAGGCTATGCTAAGTGAAACAAAGGAAAACCCACAAAAAAAACCGATGGTGAAGGGAAGAAAACTGGGGTTCAAATCAATGATTTGGAACCTAAGGAAGAAAAAAAGTCAACTAGTACAGAATGAGAAAACAAGAATTGAAAAAAATGAGCAGTGGCTTAGGAACCTCTGGGACAACTTTAAACATGCCAACATCTGAATCATAAGGGTGCCAGAAGGAGAAGCGGAAGAGCAAGAAATTGAAAGCTTATGTAAAAAAATAATGAAAGAAAACGTCCCAAATTTGGCGAAGGACATACACATACAAGTCCAGGAAGCACAGAGAGTCCCAAACAAGCTAGACCCAAAGAGGAGCACACCAAGACACATCATCATTAAAATGCCAAAGGTTCAAGATAAAGAGAGAAGCTTAAAAGCAGCAAGAGAAAAGCAGTTACTTACATAGGGATGTCTTAAGACTGTTAGATGACTTCTCAAAAGAAACTTTGCAGGCAAGAAGGGACTGGCAAGAAGTAAGTATTCAATGAGATGAAAAGCAAGGACCTACAGCAAAGCTACCATTTAGAATGGAAGGGCAGATAAAGTGCTTCCCAGACAAGGTAAAACTAAAGGAGTTCATCATCACCAAGCCATTATTATATAAAATGTTAAAGGGGCTTATTTAAGAAAAAGAAGATAAAAACTATGAACACTAAAATGACAACAAACTCACAACTATCAATAGCTGAAACTAAAAAATAAGAACAAAATCCAAGTAAGCAAACCAGAATATGAACAGAATCATAGATATGGGGATCATTTGGAGGGTTATCAGCTGGGAGGAGGGAGGGGGAGAAATGGTGCAGGGACTAAGAAGCATAATCGGCTGTTACAAAATAGACTGGGGGAAGTTAAGAATAGTATAGGAAAGGGTGAAGCCAAAGAACTTATATGCATGACCCATGGACATGAACTAAGAGGGGTGGGATTGCTGGAGGGAAGTGTGGTACTAGGAAGAGGGGAGCAAAGGGAAAATAAATTGGGACTACTGTAACAACATAATCAATAAAATATACTTAAAAAAAACACCTGTGATATAATGATCAAAAAAATCAATAGGAAAATAATAGATATAGCTTCTTCATTCAATTGAATATAAAGAAACTCATTAAAACAAAGGCTGTGCCCTGGTGGGTAGTTCAGTCGGTTAGAGCATCATCCCCATACAACAAGATTGTGGGTTCGATCCCTGTTCGGGGACAGCAACAAGAAGTAACCAGTGAATGCATAAGTGGAACAACAAATTGATGTTTCTCTCTTTGAATCTCTTAAATATATTAAAAAACAAACAAAGGCTGATGTCAGTTGTTAAAGTAATGAATATTTCCATAAAAGTTAGTAAATAGGCCTTGTTCCCAGGTACTGAAGTGCCTGCCCACCACTGATTCCCTCCATCACAAAGAACTAATTACTATAGGATTAATTCTTGGCATCAGGGGATATCAGGACCCTGTACCAATAATAAATATTCCATGTCTTTTCATGCTGCACTGGTTTTTAAATATTTTAAAAATTACCCCTAGGTATAAATACATAGAAAACCACATAAATATATTCTAATATCCTCAGAGAACCTCTACAATCATTGACTTCATGGGCTTTATAACAGCTATCTAGTATTCCAGAGTTTTTAAAAAAAAAATGTGTGTGTGTATATAATTCATAATGATCAATTCTCAAATATGCAAATATATTTAATATCTAACTAATATTGCACACTATATACTACTTAGGGCTTTCCTAAGTGTCAGGGATGGAACAAGATATGGAATAAACTATAGTATTTATTAGTATTAACTACATGGTATTAGTGCCTTTTACCTTTCTATCAATAAAGTTCATATGTTTAACATTAATCCTACTCTTTTTTTCAATCACAAATTAAAAGATGGCAGTACTCTTGCCATCTTATGCCTATAAGCAACAGTATAACCATTATCCCTAACTTTAAATGACTTACATTTTTGGTAGTGGAAGGGAAAAGAGTTGGTTAGCCCAAACCATCATTCAGTTCAAAATCATATAGGAAATCTCTAATATCCAGCAAGTACATGTTACAGGTACTAATAACTTTCCTCTAAAATGCAATTATTTTACTGAAGTTTTGAGAGAAACCTTAGAGATTTCCAATCACCTAACTTTGTAGATTAAAAAGTAGTACCTGACAAGTTAACTTTCACAAGATGGCAGGAATTCTTCGTTTAAGGCTCTTCTTTTATCCCACTTCCACGAACCACATAGTTTTTACCACCAGGTGGCGGTAGAACACCATGCTTCTACAGTTCCGCCTAGTTTGATATCCACAGACACTCAAAATTTCTTATACAAGTTACATTATTGAAAAGAATCTCTAAACTTAAATAAAATCTGAAGTAGAGTGACTTTTGACCAAAGTAATGAATAACCTGATTTAATCTTTTGTAACCCTGATAACATTTAAGCAAGCAAAAACAAAAAGCATTCTTCTTTTAAGAATGCTCATATATTAAAACGTATATTAAGCCAAGTAAGACAACAGCCAGTCACTTGCATACAATTTCATTTAATAGGTTCTATTATCTGTACTGTAGTCCAACAAAATAGTAAAAGAAGTCTTTTATTATAACTGAATCAGAAGAATTTTAAAAACACAGGCATTACATTCTTATAGTTCAATATTTAGTAAGAATCATAGTAAAAAGTCTTTTCCCAAAAATTGTCCCCCAGCCACTCAGTTCTCATGCCCAATTTCTTATGTATTCTTCCAGAACAATACATAGTCTAACACCACCAGCTCCTAAAAACAAATATGAACATTATTGTATAGAGGACACCTCTCTTTTTTCACCCAACAACATATTTGGGAAGTTTTCTCCAGCAAAAAGTAGTACCCTAATTGGTTTTACAGATGCATATTATTCCCATTGTATAGATATAAGAATATTTATTTAACCAGCTCCCTATTGATATTTAGGTGGTTTTCAACATTTTACTACTGTAAGCAATGTACATTAAAAAACCCTGTAAGCATGTATCTTCCAATATGCATTATTATATTTGCAAGATTAAATCCTGGAAGCAGAAATGTTGGGCAAAGGCTATAAGCAGTCATAACTTTGGTAGATACTGCTTAATCGATTTCTATAGATATGGTATCAATTTATATTCCCACTACTAAGGTATAAAGTTCTCATTTCCCTACTCCCTCCCCAAGACAGTATGTTATCTAACTGTTCATAAGTATTACTCACTTATTTAATGTCCTAATGAAAATCTAAGATATTAATTGGAATATAAAAATAAAAACAAATGTCTTACATTCTTTGTCCATTTGTTCTACTGTGTCATCTTCTTGTTAAAGAAAACGTGTATTATGGAAATTGGCTTTTTGTGATATTCACTATATGTGCTTGTTTTCAGTTTGTGTTGTCTTTCAGTCTTTCTTTCTTTGTGTGTGTGTGTGTGTGTTCACCCAAGCAGATTTTTTTTTAACTTTTATATAATTGAATTTAGCACTGTTTTCTTTCATATGGTTACTTATACATATTTTGACATGGAGGTTTTAATGACTCCTAATAAAATATATTTTGAGTTAGAATACTACTTTTACCATTTCTCTCATCCTTTTCTTATAGCAAGTCTGGGCAATAGAGGTAAGAATTGATGGCCATTTTGATACATAGAATGTTGGAATATTACCATTAAAATTTCACGATAATATATGGCTGGGCTCAATAACAGCTAAAGGTTCTTGGGGGGTCCAACTTTAACCCTGGATTTATTTAAAAATAACTCTTTATTTAAAAAAAAACAAAACAAAAATATTGTAGTAAAAACTTTACCCTAAAAAATACAATTTTGACAAGATCCACACAGCAGAGAACTAAAATGTCAAATGTGACGCAATTAAGTAAATAAAGCTAAATTATAGGTAAAGTCATTTGTCTTTTTTTACTAATGGATGGAAAATTAATTTTAGGTACAGTATTCCCTCACTTATTGTGGGTATTACATTCTAGACCCCCCCTCCCACTAGGTGAAAATCTGTGAAGTAGGAACCTTACACTTATTTTAGTATTTATATATATTTTAAGGCTTTATAAAACCCTTCCCACACACTTATAAACCGTTCCCAGTCCCTTATTAACCTTTCCTACACTTTTATAAACACTACTTATGTTCTTAAACATATTCTACACTCTTAAACCTATGTAACTTTAACAATATATGTATACAGTACTGCAAAATCCCACAACAGAGCAAAAAATCCACGATAAATAATTAAATATAACATTTAAAAAAATTCCGCGATACAGTGAGGCTGCGATAAGTGAACCGCGATAAAGAGAGGGACCACTGTATTTTTGGTACTCTGGTCTTCTTACCACAAAACCTTTATTCACACTTGGATCAGAAGACTCAAATTTCTTCCAAATGTATGTATGTTTCCCCAAACTTATGAAGGCTATAGAAACAAAGGCACTTTCTCTTTTTCTCAACTTGTATAATTTTTATCAGTATCTGTTAAGTAACATGGACTATGTCGTATCATTCAAATAATTCTACATCTTACCAAAAATATAAATTTCTAAAATAATATATGGATGGTATACCTAATTATGGGCTTATTACAATAATTTAAGTAAAATAATGTACCATCTGTAAATTTTCACATTTTTCATAAGGTATTCAAGTATTTCTAGGGCTAAAAATGTTATCCTCAATGAAAAGAAATGAAATCATGATTAAGCAACTACATTGCCTATTGTCATTACAAAATGCTATAATTAAGCAAAGTACTGTACCTCATAATGGGTGCTTGCAAATCCAGTATTTTCCTCATCTCTAAATTTAATGCTGGAGCACACTGTTCTTCCTTAAAATGGGGTGTCCCCTTCATTTGTGGACTTCCTCTAAAAAATAGCAAATACAGAGGATTAAAGAGAAAGAAATTGGATTCTCATTCACTCTGTGACTAATACATACCCAATCAAAGGAAGTAAATTTAATCAGACTTATAAATGAGGTGATCATATTTTAGGTTCTCAAATGAAAAACAGACCTAAATTTCATTAGAGCATACATATCTGTTTATCAATTAGAAATGAATGTGTTAGACCAACGAAACTTTTGTTAGAGAAGTGGGAGTGAAGGGAGCAGAGCAAAGAATCTTGGGAAAACACAAGAAAAAAGTGAACTCTCAAAGAGAACCAACAGACATTTTGTTTAAATTGACTGGCAGGTCTTTCTGAGTTGGGCAACCATGGAAGATACATACCACTCTATATAGTACACGTTCAAAGTGATCCAAATCCTCACCTTGTCTTACCTAACGTACTCCACACCTCATCCTTCATTTCTATCCTTTGGGTGTGTATCAGAATTGGTCAGATTCAGGTATGCAAGCAGATTATTTTACATAAAACTTGTCAATAAAAAGCAAAATGGCTAAATCTGAAAACTCTGTGGCATTAAATGGCTGTAACTAGAGTGGCTGGGTCAATGTCAACATAACAAAGCTGTCACATGCAACCACTCAAAAAGACTATAAAGCTGTCCCGGAATCTTTATCTCCACATGGCATAGGACCATCTTTCTCCATGTCTGTGCTGGAATTTAATAGCTATCTGTGTCTTTTTTCACTATCAGCTATCACTTACTCTTGGCAACAATTAGCCTACCTAAGTCATTTTTCCCTCTCCAGTCACCTATAATCCTGGAAACCAATTTGTCACCACCATTAAAATTATGTACAAAGAATCTAACAAGAGCAATAGTTTTCAAAGTACTTTGCCTTGTGAAAATTATTTTGATGCTGCAAAAGCTTTTAACTCACTTTTTAGTTTTAGATTTTTTTCCATATAGAAGCTTGGTGGCAATCTAGTGACTGATGTGTTTAGTTCTGGGAAATTTATGTTTTATTTATTTTGTTAGTATATTCTAATGAGGTTCTCTAATTCTCTTCTCTTTCTGGAACTCCTACTAGGTTAGATACTGGAACTTATATTAACTTTTACTTCTCCCTTTTCTCTTGTACTTCGTCTTTTGTTCTATATCCTGGGAGAGTTCCTGACTGTTTTTTCCAATTCTTTTATTTCTGCTTATCATACTTTTCATTCCAGGAACTTCCTCATTCACCTCCCTCTTTTTCTTACAGCATCTGTGCTTTTTGTTTTAATTAGACAATATCTGTCTGAGGTTGTTAATTATCATTTCCTCAAAGTGTGTTTTTGTTTCCTACATTGTCAATTTTCTTCAAGTTTCCTTTCTTTTTTCTTGAGATTCTTTTTTTTCTCCTGTCTCTTTTACATTGGAAACTTTCCTAAAGTAGCTAACAATCCTTGGCCATTCATGTTTAACAAGTTAACAAGAACAAGATAATTATAAGCTTGGTGTGTTCAAGTTGGGCTTGTCAACCAGTGGACTTCTGAGTAATGACCAATTAAAATTTTTGTTGAGGTATTCAAATATCAGCAGGGCCTTTTGGGTCATTTTCTGGAGTGGTTTAACCACTTCTCAACCCTGCTAGGGATATCTAAGCATAGAATCCATAAGTTTAAAGCCAAGCAGAGGAAACAGGCTTGATGTCCTACTGTTCAGCATTACTACTTTCACTTAATCCCCATCTTTAGTTTACCATCTCATCCTAGTCCTACACAATGTCTAGAATTCCTCTGGTTTAATAAGACAACACATTTTCTATATCCTGTGATGTAGGACCAAGAAATCTTCATTCCTTATTCAGACTTTTAAAATAATCTCCTGGTTTAAGGCCTCTGGCTCACTCCTATCTCTGTAGTACTAGTGCATCTAATTCCTGAGTCTTCTTAGGGTTTTACAGATCAAACAAGTTGTTTTTCATCAGTACCATGTAGGTAACCTCAGGCTCTAGGGTTTGATATTCTTCCTAAATCATTTATTCTTTCTCATCCAACTTTTTGCTAAAGGGTTAGACACACACATCTAGCTTTCATTAAAAAATGAAAAGAGTATATTTCAACATTTTGTTCTGCTGGTTATTTTCAAGAGAAAGGATGAAAATCCTTTTTTCATATAAATAATCTCATTTACTAAAGCAAAAGTATTATATGAATTTTAAAGCAAATTTAGGCAAATACTGACTTTTCAATGACTTCTATTATAAAATTAAAGAGATAAATTTCACAGGTAAATTTCCAACCCTTCTTCCAAACATATTAAAACGCAGAAAACTGTTTAAAATTACATTAATTTAAAAATCTCACTTTCTGATAAAAAAATATTACTTAATAGTTCAACAATAATTTGAAAGTATAGCATCAGATTTTTGGAAGGAAGTCATGAACGATAGGCTGAAAGTATAAATTAAACCAGATTATAAAGAGCCAAACAAAAGTCTCAAAATCCCTTAATTACCTTTTTCCTAATTTCTTTTATGACGTTGGACTCAATATTACTACCTCAAAATAAATATATAGCAGTTTAGAGATGCAGCTAAGAGAGTGGCATTCGAAATGAGAAATACCTGGGTTCCAATCCAGGTTCTACTTTTCATTGGCAATGACTTTGGAAAAGCCACTTTCTGAATTACTTTCTATGCTTTTGTGTATCTATAAAATGAGAAAAATGAGTTAGCAGGTTCTTAATAACTTGAGGTTGTTATTGTTGTCTAGGTTGCCTTTTGAATACTTAAACATAATCTGCCTCCACCTGATATTTAAGACAACTCATGTGTATTCAGAAAAGAAGGTAGTTCATGAAAAGGCAAGTTTCAAGGTGCTAGAGATAGGCAGAAAGTAGGCTCTTAAATGCCAGGCAGAGCCCTTGGACATCTTTTTGTGGGGACTGGAGAGCAACAAAAATTTGAGATAAGGAATTAAAACCCTGAATATACAGAGAACTCCTGAAACTCAACAAAAAATCAAAGTAACCTTCAAGAACAGCAAAGGACTCAAACAGACATTTCTGCAAAGCTATACAAATGACCAATAAGCACATGAGAAGACACCCAACATCACTATCAGCAGAAGCATGCAAATTAAAACTAAATGAGATAGCACCTCACACCCACTGAGATGAGGACTATACAAATAGTCACCCAGAAAATGACAGGTGTTGGCAAGAACATGGAGAAATTAGAGCCCCTGTGTACTGTTGCTGAGAACAGTACAGCTGCTGAGAAAAACAGTACGGCATTTCCTCAAAAAATTAAAAATAGAGCCTTGGCTACTGTGGGTCAGTGGACTGAGTGCCGGCCTGTGAACCTAAAGATTACTGGTTCAATTCCCAGTCACAGCACATGCCTGGGTTGCAGGCTAGGTCCCTAGTTGGGAGAGCACGAGAGGCAACCACACACTGGTGTTTCTCTCCCTCTCTCCCTCCCTTCCCCTTTCATTAAAAATAAATAAAATCTTTTAGAAAATTAAAAATAGAATAACTATATGATACAGCAATTCCACTTTGGGTATAAACCCAAAGGAAATGAAATCAGAGTCTCGAAGAGACATCTGAATACCTATCTATGTTCATAACAGCATTGTTCACAATAGAGAAAATGTGGAAGCAACTCAAGTGTCCATCAACAGATGAATGGATAAGCAAAATGTGGTATACAGATACAATGGAATATTCAGCCTTTAAAAAGAAGGAAATTCTGACATATGCTACAAAATGGGTGAACCTTGAGGACATTTTGCTAAGTGACATAAGCTAGCCATAAAAAGATAAACATTGTATGATTTCACTTACTTCTATAATGGTACATCTTAAAATTTGTTGCAATGATTAATGCTGCGTTATTTTACCACAATAAAAAATAAAAAAAAAGTTTTCTAATGGGTTCTTTCTGAAATAGTATTATGCCAGTGTTTTTATATCTTTATAATCTAGGTATTTAAATGATTTAGAGTAAGAATAACTCAAGACTTTTTATTAAAAAGATTTTATTGATTTATTTTTGGAGAGAGGAAAATGGAGGGAGAAAGAGAGGGAGAGAAACAACAAATGTGAAAGAGAAACATTGATCGGTTGCCTCTCGCATGTGCCCTAAACCAGGGACCAGGCCCACAACCCAGGCCTGTGCCCTAATGGGGAACTGAACTGGCAAACCTTTTGCTCTGTAGGACAAGTCTCAACCAACTCAGCCGCACCACCAGTCAGAGCCTAATCCAGACTTTAAAAAAAAGTTTCTGAGACAAGAATCACATCATATCTGTTTGAAAAGTAAATCTGGTATCAAATCAAAGTATGGATTTCAGTATGTAGGAGAAAAACACTAAAGGGAGAGAATAAGTTAATAAATAAGGTTTTCGATAGGCAAGGAGAGGCCATGAGGGCCCCTAATAAAATTGAAAGGCAAATTATAGAGACACTAAAGAGTTGCCATCAATCAATACAACTTGATTACTACACAAATATGAGAAGTGAAGAAATAGACTACTTCCAGCCAAGATGAAGGCCTAGATAGACATGCTGCGTCTCCCTCTACAACTAAGAAGGAATACAACTACTTGAAAACTAGAGATAACCAGAAGTTCCATAAAACTGAGCTGCATGGAAATCTAACAAAGATATAAAAAAAAAAATATTCATCCAGACAGGTAGGAGGGGTGGACCTGGGGTGGAGAGGACGTGGTGAGGTGGCGGCAGCAGCGGCAGGCCGGCGGAATGTGCAGTCAAACGTTTTCGAAAGTCAAGAGGGACATCTGGGGAGCACTCCCAGCACCAGACCAGACCGCACAGCTCATGGTCCCAGTGCCAGGTAAAATAGAGCCGCATTGCTTCTGACTGTGCAGATGAGTGGGGGTTGGGGCAGAGGCAGAAACTGCTGGTCTCTCAGTAGAGTCTGCTTGTTTAAAGGACTCCCATGGTCCTATAATGTCCGCAGACCTACCCATTCTGGGAACAATGGCCAGGGCAACAGCTAGAGAGGCGCCAGGCCCATACAGAAGTGGGAGAAGTGCCTGGAAAAGGGGTGCGTGCTGAGCAAGCGGCATTGTTCCCCCTCAGACCCCCACCCCCACCCCACAGCACAACAACGTGGTGAAATGGGTCACCCCTTACTGACGAATACCTAAGGCTCCGCGCCTTACCACATAACAGATGTGACAGTTCTACCTAAGACAGAGAGGCAAACAAACACAGAAGCCTGTCAAGATGAGAAAACAGAGAAGTATGGCCAAAAGAGGGAACGGATCAAGGTTCTAGTGGGAGAACTAAGCGATGAGGAGATAGCTAACCTAACAAACAAGGATACAGCCAACCTAACAGATGCAGAGTTCAAAACACTGGTGATAAAGATGTTCACAGACTTGACAGATATGCTTAAGTATGGCAGATGCATAAGGGAAGAAGTGAAGGTTACGCTAAGTGAAAGAAAGGAAAATCCACACAAAACCAATGGTGAAGGGAAGGAAACCAGGGTTCAAATCAATGACTTGAAATATAAGAAAGAAAAAAAAGTCAACCAGTACAGGAGTAGGAAACAAGAATGGAAAAAAATGTGGAGAGACTTAGGAACCCCTGGGACAGCTTTAAATGTGCCAACATCTGAATCATAGGGGTGCCAGAAGGAGACGTGGAAGAGAAAGAAATTGAAAGCTTATGTGAAAAAATAATGAAGGAAAACTTCCCAAATCTGGTGAAGGAAATAAGACATACAAATCCAAGAAGCTCACAGAGTCCCAAACAAGACAGACCCAAAAAGGACCACACCAAGACACATTATCATTAAAATGCCAAAGGTGAAAGATAAAGAGTCATAAAAGCAGCAAGAGAAAAGCGAAGTTATTTATAAAGGGGTGCCTATAAGAGTATTAGCTGATTTCTCAGAAGAAACTTTGCAGGGAAGAAAGGACTGGCAAGAAGTATTCAATGTGATGAAAAGCAAGGACCTACAACCAACACTACTCTATCCAGCAAAGCTATCATTTAGAATGGAAGAGCAGAGAAAGTGTTTCCCAGAGAAGGTAAAGCTAAAGGAGTTCATCATCACCAAGGCATTATTATATGAAATGTTAAAGGGACCTATTTAAGAAAAAGAAGATCAACACTATGAACATTAAAATGACAACAAACACACAACTATCAACAACTGAATCTGAAAAATATAAACAAAAACAAGCTAAGTAAACAACCAGAACAGGAACAGAATCACAGGTATGGGGATCATTTGCAGGGTTATCAGCTGGGAGGGGGAAGAAGGAGAAATGTAGAATTGGTGTAGGGACTAAGAAGCAAAATTGGTTGGTACAAAACAGACAGGGGCAAGTTAAGAATAATATAGGAAAGGGTGAAGCCAAAGAACTTATATGCACGACCCATGAACATGAACTAAGGGGGTGGGATTGCTGGAGGAAAGGGGGGTACTGGGAACAAGGGATCTAAGGGGGAAAAAAATTGGGACTACTATAAAAACATAATCAATAAAATATATTTTTTTTAAAAGTGAAGAAATAAACATTCCAAGATTTTCAACCTCAAACAACTGTATAAGAGATCATGGCAACTCTAATAAATTTTAGAAAAGTAATAGCATGTCTGGGTTGGTAGAGAGGAAATGAGTTAGGTTTAGCCACAATGAAATGAATGCTGCCTACAGGGACATCTAAATGAATATATCCTGCAAGGTGGACCTGAAGCTCAAGAAAGTGGTACTACATTGAGAAAACAGTGTATGTGGACTGCATCCACATATACTGAATAACTGAAATGTAGAAGAGAACACAGAACAAAACCCTAGGGAACACTAAAGCATAACTTAGGTATATAGTAAGTAATTTAAGGTTTTGATTTAAACCCCAATGAATGACATCTTTATAAAATAAATGGTATTAATTCCATTTTTCAGGTAAGTAAAATAAAACTCAAGTAAAAGACAGCAACATGATTAATCCTGAAAGCTAAGGAAAGCTACTGAAAAATTTTATGTAGGGAAATGGCATGTATTGATAAATTTTATGTTAGAAACTTCATTCAGGAGAAAATCTTAAAGATGGTTTAAGAAGATGTTATAAAAACCCAGGAGAAAAGTGACAAAACCCAAACTAAAGTAGTATTGCTACAAGGTGGAAAAGACATGAGGGATACATACAAGAGAGACTACACAAATACATAGAAGGTAGAATAGAGTAGTTGTTACAGACTTGCTATTAGAATTATTAAGCAGGTAGAGCAAATAAACTCAAGTAAATGGTGGTGTCATTTACAGAAAAAGGAAATTGGCATGCATAGGCTTTCTCATGATTAAGATACTTAAAAACAAGAAAATTTTCATTTTTACTTGACAAAAAAATTTCTTCCTTCTGACTTTTCAATTAATTAATAGATAGGACCTAAAATTTATTATGTTAATATTTTCTTAACTTTCTTACCTGCTAAATCTCACCAACCTAGAATGCTCTACTCCTGGGTGTATGTTTTATTTCCTCACTTCTTAAGAGATCTTTTTAAATGTCATCTTCTCAGCCAAGACCCAGACCACGCAATGTATTTTAAGTTGTGTCTGCACCCTCTTCCTTTTCTCTGCTTTATTTTTCTCCACAGAATGTATATCCTGATTTGCAATGTATATATTTTACTTACTTATCACTGTCTGCTAGAACACAGCTCTCTGTGTAGAGTTTTCTGTCCATTTTCCCCCCACTGCTGTATCTTCTACCTACAACACTGCCAGAGCTTGAAAAAATTCAATACTTGAATATATGAATGGATGGAAATAATTTTCCAGGAGTTTTCTGAAAGAGGTAGTACCCTTATCCCCAGGCCTTTATATATGTTTTTTAAAAAGCTTTTTGTTTATATTATCACACATCCAAACAGCCTTCAGTCTGATGAGAATAATATGTAGGGACGGCTCTCTGAATTGGGCAATCATTCTTTGGATTTAGGTTCCAGTCTCAGAATTGTGGACAACAGGGAGTAGTTTCACTGCCCAGAAATTATACAATAACCTCCCTACAATCTTATTAATAAGTGCTCATGCAATTATGACGATAGAAGCTAGAGAATACATAAAATATGCAAAGTTAAATAGCTAAAGGTTAGACACACACATTTACAGAATAATGCAAATCAAAAGTACTTATGTGATGTTTTGAGAAGATCACAGAAATAAATTTTAAAAAGCAGTTTATTCTCCAGAAAACTAACACTCAAAACCTACTAGGAAAAAAAAAAAAAAAAAAAAAAGTGGAGGGAAACATGCACATCTCTAACTAACTCAAGACTTCTTTTCTCCTGTAAATTTTATGTAAATTAGCACAAGTATCTGGATTTTTGAAAGAGTAAGTTGTGTTGAGGTTAGAAACCACAAACCTTGATTATTCTTTTCTTGCTTTCTTCTTAGCACTAATTCATGAACAGTCTGCTCAAGTTTCACAAACTAATGAAATATATTGGGAGTGGGGGACTCAGGGAGTTTTGATGGTTGTTTTGGAGTGATTTTTTCCAGTGGAAGTAATACCTGTATTTTTAATATTTGATAATTAAATGTACTGAATTTTAGCACTACTTTTTTCGAAAGAACTTTGGCGTCAACAGGCTGGTCTCTGACAAAATGAAGTTAACAGGAGTGGTGAGATAGAATAAGGAGGAAAATCTCTGCTTTCAACAAAAGTTTATGATGACATTTATTAAGATTATTTTCATTACAATGAAATAAATTTGATTTGCAGCTTCAAGATCTACTAAACTCATATTTAAAGATAAACACACATTTTAAAGCTAAACACAAATTATTTCTGATTTATTCCTGGCAGTTTCCTTCATTAATTTCACTGCAAGTTCCAAGACACAGAAGAAAAGTCAGATGACCTTCAGTAGATAAGTCTGTCCACTGGTCTGTGTAACTCATAGGAAGGGATAGTTTAATACACAACAGAATTTATAAAGACAAAAACTAAATGACCTATGAGGCATAAAAAGTCATTAATAAGACTGCCATCATTGTTGAAGGCTGACTCACAACATCAACAGGAAGGATGCTGGAAAGAACACTATGTGGAAACTATGGAAGATCACAGTATCTGACCTGTCTCAGTTGGAGCATAATGTAAAATGATAAGCAGTCTGAGGTTAAGATGCTGTTACATAATACAAGGGAGTTGAGATACTCTGGAAAAACTCATGTGATGAACTCGTAAGATTTAGTGTATGGAAACAAAACAACAGAGTTACTATAGCTGAGAAGATGACACTAACAACTGGCCTCAATTACGATGCTTCTATTTATCAGGACTGTTATAAGCTGCTCCAGATCATTTCTCCTCTTTTTGATTCCCTATTTCCGAAATAAATACCAAAGTAGAAGATGGCCAAACAGGCATGAATACAGTTGAGGCAATAAAGTATTAGTGATAAAGAGCACAGACTTTGAAGCTACAACGCTCAAGTCTGAATCCTGTGCCACTTACTAGTGTGACTTAAATGAGTTACTTGGCCTCTCTTTGTTGCAGTTTATATAGTTACTGGACCTAACTACCTTTTTGGGTTGCTACAGGTATTAAAGGAGTTTCAAAAAGTGCTTAGAACAGCATCTTGAACTGCATAAATGTTTACAATGATGCAAACGACAATGATACACTGTCAAAACTAAATGTTTTTAAAACTCTCTTCAAACCTGTACATGAGCCATTACTTTCTAGGTTTTAAAAACTTCAAACAAATAAAGCATTTTTATTCCAATTTTAAAATAGGTTCTAAAACTATAAACTTAACGGACTAAGTAACCCAACTAGAAAGTAGTTCAGCATGCAAATACACAGCAGGCTGACTCTAAATCCACTAATTTGCTCTGCTCTGCTCTGCACAAGTGATTTTAAAATCACTATGAGAGATTTAAAAAAAAAAATTATGTAGCAGTTACTATAAGTTAAAACTCAGGAAAAAAATACATTATTATCCAAATACAAAAAAATTTAAAATACAAAATATATATTATGTAATATATAAAATCACTTTATTTTTATATATAAAATCACAAAATATTAGAAATAAAGTAAAACTTTGGTAAAAGAAAAAAATATATTAGTGATAATAGCAGCTGTCCTTTATTAATCTTCCCATGAGCTAGGCACTAATCTGAACATTTAATATGCATAATCTCACTTAATCCTAGGAAATAATTACTACTGTGATCTCATTCTATGGATGAGGAAACGGGTTTTAGAGGTATTAAATAACGAATAGAAGCCATACAGCTGAAAAGAGGTGGAGATGACATTCAATTCCAGGTCTATCTGATGCCAAAGCCTAATCCTTTATCCACTATTCATGCTGCTATAAGGTTATACACATTTATTGAGGTCATGTATTAAAACCCAGAATCTTCAATATAATATGTGTAAAAACACTCAAGTTAAAAATAAAAACAATGCTTTTTATTAGTTTTCTAGCCTAACATACACAGTTAAGTAGTGTCTCCTGAAGTCTTAGAATCAGAAAGCAAGAAACTTAAAAAACTTTTGTGGAACACAAAAGTGATTCTCAAAATACTATTTCAAAACACTATGTGTGTATGTAAATCATATTAGTGAGAAGAAATAAAGAAAACAGTACTTTTCACTGTTTCAAGGGATGTTATTTCCCTACCCAGCCCACCTATAGCAGTATAAATTAATCCAATTAAATTCAGATTATTCTAATTATTTTTTACTGACAGAAACATGTCTAAATTCAGCAATACAATGGGTTTAGATGCATTAGTTCAAAATACACAAGTAAATGATATTTTGACACTGATTACAAATTCTCCAAAAGGTTCACAAAATTATTCAGAATGAAAAAAACCAGCAAGCTAAATTTAAAATTTCTAAATACATCAACTTCCTTTCACAATGTTCATACCATTTTAACACTGCAATTTTTCTGCCAAAAGGATTTTTGCAGGCAAGATTTTTATTGAAAAATAATCAAATTAAATTCCATCATTAAAAAAATTCTGTTCTTTACGAAAGATTTCCAAAACTCAGAAATAACACGTCAGTTAACACTATATTTATTTACAAAAAGAAGTGACTAGAAAAATCTAGATAGTTCCCTAAAATCCATCATAAAGAAAACTGAGCTTCATGACAGTCCCAAAATTTATTCTCAGGAATATAACAAAGTGTTATTTGAAGAAACACTTTCATACTGTCATTTAAAGAAAATTATGGCCTTTTTTTTTTTAAAATAAAGATTTTATTTATTTATTTTTAGAGAGAGGGGAAGGGAGAGAGAAAGAGAGAGAGAGAAACATCAATGTGTTTCAAGTACATCAAGGTACTCTTGAGTACCTCCAACTTGGGACCTGGCCTGTAACCCAGGTATGTGCCCTGACTGGGAATCAAACCAGTGACACTGGTTCGCAGGCCAGCACTCAATCCACTGAATCACACCAGCCAGGGCCTCATTTTCAATTTTTCATATACATGGATTTTTTTTTTTTTTACCACAGGAAATACTCAATTGACCAAAAGGCCCATTAGGTTTTTTTCTGTAAAAAAAAAAAAGACACATATTTCATCTTGACCAATAACTTGATTTGGATATGTCAGCTATCTCTCACTATTGGCTTCCAGTGGGTGGAGGGCAGGGGTGCTGCTAAACATCTTCCAGTGCATAAGACAGCCCCACAGTAAAAATCTGGCCAAAACGTCAATAGTACCAAGAAACTTCACAAACCACTTTTGAAATGTTCGATCAGTCACAGCACCTTCTCCATATACAGCACAAATCTTTTTGTGTGTGTTTCAGTTGTGCTTTTACCTTTCTTGAAATAATGAAGCATAATGTGCTGCAAATATTATGCATTTTCTCCCATCTTCAATATTAAAATGGCTGCACAAAAATGTACCAATTTTAATAAGTTGTTTTTAAATGCACCCTGATATGACAGCTGTCACAATACAATCTAACAAAATTGTTTCAAATGACGTTAAAGACAACTAAGGACTACTGTAAGCCATCATATAGAAAATACTAAATGAACTTTTTGGCCAACCCAATATAATAAATGCATATCAAAAATTTTGGAAAATTCAAGAGTTGAAAAAAGCTGAAAAATTACTACAGTTCTACCATTCAGGAGCAATAACAATATATATTGTTCTAGCTTTTGTCTCTTGATGATTTTTGTTGTTTTATTTTACAAAGCTGTGGTCATATTATGTATATAAGTTTGTGTGACTTGTTTCTTCACTAGGCATTATATAATCAAATTCTCATTTATAAATCTTTCTGAGATATTATATTTAATGATGTTATTATTTAAGAATATACCATAGTTGATTTACAAACCAATTCTCTAATATTCCATCTCTGTGTTTATCTACTAGAAGTTTATCTACTTGACAGTTTCTCCACAACTATTTTTGTGCTAAAATGTGTTGTTTTTTAAAAAAATTGTTGTATTTAATGTTTTGTTTTGAGTTATTAATGTTTAGTTTGAATTACTAATTAACACAGGCTTCTCTTGTGTTTGTTAGTTGTATTTCCTCTTATGAAACTGCTTCTGCCTATTTATCTTTTGAAATGTTACTGTTTCTTAGCAATTTAGACAACTCCTTTAAAAAAAGTAGTAAACCTCGGTCCTAGTTCCTGCAAAAATTTTCCCAGTTACTTGCCCTTTTAATGTTGTTGTTTTTTTTTCCCGTTAATTCCCAGAAATTTAAATTGTCATATAATGAAATATATTTTCCTTTAATTTCTTAAATACATAATAAACTCTGGCTGTCTTGCACTATCTAGAAATATTATATTAATGGCTTGATCTTTTTTTTAAAGAAAAATGTTAGGCTTTAAAAAGTTTTGCTCTTTTATTTCAAAAGTTCTTTCAATAAAATGTCCTCTCATTTCGAAAGTAAGGTTAAAAAAAGGAATAAAAAACAAACCATGCCGAATGTATAGACCAACATAGTTTAAAGATCAGAAGTCCATGTTCCACCCTGGCCCAGTGGCTCAGTAAACTGGAGCGTCATCCCGTATACCAAAAGGTTGTGGGTTTCGATCCTCAGTTAGGGGCATGTGTGGGAGGCAACCAATCGATGTTTTTCTCACACATCAATGTCTCTCTCTCTCTCCCTCTCTCCCTCCCTTCCTCTCTCTCTTAAATTAATAAAAACATATCCTTGGGTGAGGGTTAAAAAATAAAAAAGTTCTCTCAAATTGTTTATATACATGCAAAAATTATATACAAGAAAAAGTGCCCTTTCAGCTTACTAAGATGTTTCACCTCTTTCCCTCATGATTGCTTAGCTTTTCCTTAATAAGGATGGGAGAATGCTAGATCTGGAGTACATTAGTAGTAATTCTGAAATGTCCAAGAAGGGATAGAGTTCATCCAAGACTCCCAAGTTTATTTAATTACAGAATTCTTTATTCACATAATGACAGTTCTAAGACTTGATAATTTTTGAAACTCTATTTTGGAAATGCTTGCTTAGCATATTTTAATCACTTCAGACAACCCAGAACTGTAATGTTTTTGTAAATACACAGTATGTATATCAAATATTAAAAGAATGAAAGATGAACTTACTTGGGATACACTGGTTCATAAAGATACTTGTCCCCTCTTGTAGATGTAATATGAAAAAACAAGATGTAGCCATTTGCTGTCTGAAAGATAAATTTTATTTACCATGAATTAAAGTGTAAGGCTATGACTGTAACCCTAAATTTTAATTTTATATATTCTTACTTTGGAAACACTTCACTCCTTAGAACCCTCTTTTGAAAAGCTATAGTCTAATTATACAAATTTTTTAAATGAATTTGTTTTAAAATAACCCATCTTGTTTAATAATAAAATATTTTTAAAAAATTTTTATATTTTTATGAAAATATTTCAATACATGTCCTTGAAATCAACAGTTCATATTATACTGTAGACATTAATATTCTAAAATAACTGTATATTAAATAGATGACTTTTGTAAAAGCTATACAACTGTTAGAACTCTGCAATAATATGACAAATATTTTTTCCAAGTTTTTAAAACAACGTCACCAAGTAGTAACAGTATGAGACATGTTCTACTCAAAATTTGTATAGTACAACTTCAGAATGGCATAAATATTTCAAAATCAATTAAGTGGTCTCTGATTTACTATATTACATACTCCATGACACAGAAGAAAAACAAAACAAATCTTCAATTTCCAAAATTTGAACATCAGTTTATTTCTCTAAGTTAACAAAATGTTTTAAAAATATAACCTGTATTAAAATAGTGTCAATATATGATCATGGCACATATTTCTGACTCGTGAGGCTCAAACAACCATTTTACATTTATATAAATATAGAAAATACTTTATGTAGCTGATGCTAACCAAATATTTTCAGGCACAACAGAGTGAAGTGGCAAATGTTTTGCCTAAACTACTTCATACTAATACTGTCTTCTTACCATTTTAGAAGCAGGTGGGCTTCTAAACCTTTTTTAAGGTTTCAAATTTCTTCCCAGTACTGACTTTCTGCGTTTTACTTAAAGGAATGCCAGAGAAAACATTTAATTGCTTTAGCAAAGCCAGGTTTTCTTTTTAAGCTCTAAATTCTATTATTTCATAAAGTATTCCAAATCTAGTTCAACATATTGGGAAACAAAAGGAAAAAGAAACAAGAACCTTTCGAATAAGATTATCATTCTATTTCCTCATGTGCAATTTTATATTCCTCTAACGTGTTAAATACAGGATCAAAAGGAAAAGGAATTCAATCAAACCATATAAAGTTTAACAAACATGACCTCTATACAGGTTAGTGACTATTTAAAATTTATAAACTCTACTGTTACCCTATACAGGATAGAAAAGTAAAATAATATGGCCTAGTACTTAGATGAATAACATAACATACAAATGTTGTCCAGAATATCAGTCAGTCAAGGTCAAAAGTTTGACATTTCAGAATATCAAATGCTAATAGTATACTCAGAAATTTAGCAAATACGTAGAAGACTACAATGCCAGGGAAAATATAGCTTCATTTTGCACATAAGTATAATAGATGAAATTACAAATAATGGCTTGATTTACTATTTTGGTATTCTGTATCAATCATCTTTACTAAGTATCTATGACTCTGCATGTACACTAAATGCTATATAACCTCCAGATCTCAATGACAATGATCATTGTTCTAAGACAGGACTGTTTATGAAAAAAGTCTTGATAATAAACAATAATCCTTAAAAATTAACATCTTTATTTAACTAAACCAAATCTGTTATTATGTGGTGCAATAATGGCCCTTCTCTTCCTACCCCAAAATACTGCAAATAAGCATATAACTAACTATTGCTTAATCTGTAGGCAACAGTCCCAATACCTTTCTCTAGTATTCACACACACAACAACGCTAAACTAATTTTTCTAAATAAATGAAAAAGTAAAATAAACAACCCTATAGTTCTCTTTCCTGTTATCATCCTGTATCTTTAATTTCTTCTCTTTCTCAGAGGCATACTATTAGATTATATGGCTTTAATCACAGAGGCCCAACACTTTCTGTATGCAACTTAAATGACAAGTCATCATGTCCTTTCCTTTGTATTTCCATGACTAAGAATCATAGATACATAAAGATAGAAGCTTTAAAGAGGATAAAAGAAGGAAATCACAACTTAAACAGAGGATGGAACAGGCTTGTCTATATTAGTGCCACTTAGAAGAAAAAGAACTACAAACAATATTTTTACAGGACATCAAAAATTCAGTCAGGGGTATGAATATTAAAGTTCAACATCACTTTTTTTTCCATTGCAAATCTAGTAATGAAGATTTTTTAAAAACCATGTACACTACCTCAGCTAATTCCATATTTTAAGAAGAGTTTGAAATCTGGAGGTGGTGGTAGTTGATGATATTACTATTAATTGCTTGTTTGCATTTTACTTTGTTTAGGCATTTGGGACATTTTCCCTTGCTATCCCAAATTAAATTATTTTATGACTGATTCATGACACATATACTGTGAATAATAATTTCTTGTAAACAGGAAAAATTTAAATCCAACTGTGTCATGATGCGAATCAACTGCTGAATTATTAACTAAAGTCTAACTTGTAGACAGCAATCCCAATACCTCCCTCTACCATTCACCATCCAGCGCTTCTACCTTACATGAATTCATTAGATACTTCAGAATTTCCCCTCTTAGTGCATTTCTTCCTTAGGACATACACTTTCCTTCCTTCCTAAAAAATATGCTTTATTGATCATGCTGCTACAGTTGTCCCAATTTCTTTTCCCTTTGTTCCCCTCCACCCAGTGACCCCCACCTCAGGTTGTCCTCCCCTAGTCCATGCCCATTGGTTGTGCATATAGTTCTTCTCAACATTTTCCTATCTACTCCACTCCCTCCTACTATGCTTCTTGATTCCTGTACCATCTCCCTCCCTTTCCACCCTTCCCCTCCCTGCTGACCTTCCCCCAAAATGTTCCCCATACCTATAAAACTTTTCCCACTCACGTTACCTATTTAGTTTGCCTTTGTTTTGGTTCCCTAGCTTCTGTTGTTGGTTGTTGTGATACAGTTTTTATTTTAATGTTCATAGTTTTGATCCTCTTTCTCTTAAAAAAGTCCCTTTAACATTTCATATAACAGTAGTTTGGATCTGATGAATTCCTTCAGTTTCACTTTGTCCTGGAAGCACTTTCTCTGCCCTTCTATTCTGAATGATAGCTTTGCTGGATAGAGTAATCGTGGTTGTAGGTTTTTGATTTTCATCCCTTTGAATATTTCTTGCCAGTCCCTTCTTGCCTGCAGAGTTTCTTTTGAGAAATCAGCTGACAGTCTTATTGGGACCCCTTTGTAAGTAATTCTCTTCTCTCTTGCTGCTTTTAAGATTCTTCTTTATCCTTAATTTTTGACATTTGATTATAATGTGTCTTGTTGTGGTTCTCCCTGGGTCCAGTTTTTTTGGAAATCTCTGTGCTTCCTGGACCTGTAAGTCTATTTCCTTCCTCAAGGAAGTTCTGCTTCATTATTTTTTCACATAATTTTTCAATTTCTAGTTCTTCTTCAACTTCTGGCAACCCTATGATTAGGATGCTGGCCCGCTTATAGCTCTCCATAGGTTTCTGAGTCTCTCCTTTTCCTCATGTCTTGTTTCCTCTTTTTGCACTGGTTGACTGTTCCTTCCCTATGTTCCAATTTGTTGATTTGATTCCTGTTTTTTTTTCCTTTACCACTAGTTTCATATGTGTTTTTGTTCATTTTGGCAGGACTAGCTTCCATTCCTTCCCCATCTTGTTTAAGATCTGCGGTTAGGTCTGTAAACATTTTTATAACCAAAGCTCTGAACTGTGCCTCAGAAAGATTTCCTATTGGCTGCTTTGTTAGATCAGATATTTGCTGTCTGGTCAGCTGCATCACCAGGATCTCTATCATGATCTGTGCCATCCTGACAGTTTTGTGGTATCTTTGCTTCCTGGGCGGGGCTGTTACACCTCCTACACTATAGGGGGCGGAGCCCCATGCACTCACCACAACCGGTGACCCATCTCACCATGCTGTGGCGTTTTGCATGGGGCAGGGGTTCAAGATGGATTCCTGCTGTTCACTCTCCACTGAAAGACCAGGAGCATCCTCCTCCATCCCCACCCCCTCCGCGCCTCACAGTCTAAGGCAATTGGGGTCTGCCTTCCCCAGTGTTGGAATCGCAAGCTGACGGGGCTGGTCTGCTGACGGGGCTGGTCTGCAGCCGGGGGTGCTCCCCAGGTGCTTCTCACCTCCCCATAAATATAGGTGTCTGTGCTTACCACCATCCCGCCAGCACAGCTTGACCTCTCCGCTCCAGCTTCACCACTCCTACCTGTCCAGACAAACACCACTTCTTTATAACTTCATACGTTGGACTTTCATTTATTTTCTGGAACTTCTAGTTATTTCTGGTTTTGCGGTAGTTGTATTCCTTCTTAGTTGTGGAAGGAGATGGAGCGTGTCAGTCTAGGCCTCCTTCTTGGCCAGAAGTCCAGGATATATCCTTTTTATTATGCTGAACAGAACAAGTTTATGCATCTGGCTCCAATGACCTAATTAACATATTACAAAGATTTCTGTAATAATTTACAAGATAAGGATTTGATTTAGAGATGTGTCTTCTATCCCAAATACTGTCATTTCAGATTTCAAATACGGCAGGAATAATGAATTAGCATTTTTAGATTCTTTATACTGGTTTGTAAACAGTGTTTTCTGTTTCTAGCTTTATTTCTTTATTACATATGTTCAAATAAATAAAATTAATCACCCAATCACATCACTAATGATCTAACATTTTTATATCTTTCAGACTCTGTACATTCACATACATGAATATATTCAAACTGGAAATGATAAAACAGTTGTAAATCACACATACTCTCAAAAAGAGGTGGTGAATATCTTTTGACATGAATACTCTTCAAAAATTATTCCTAATACTATTACATTGTTTTACACGAGAGCACTAATTAAAAAAAAAAAAAAAAAAAAAAGAGGTTATCCCTTTTACATCTTTTCAACAAACTGTGCTAGAACAACTGGATATCCATATGCAGGAAATGAACTTGGATCCATACCCTGCACCATATACAAAAATGAACTCAAAATATATCACAGACTCAAATGTAAAATCTAAACCATAAAACTTCTAGGAGAAAACAGAGGAAGAAAATAGGAACCATGAGAGAACTGATCAACCTGACTTCAGCAAAATTAAGTACTTCATTCATTAAAAAAAAAGTGTTAAGAGACTGAAAAGACAAGTCACACATATTAGGATAAATTCTTTTGTAAAGCATATATAAAATAAAGGAATTGTACCCAAAATATGTTAAGGATTCTAGAAACCCAACAATAAGAAAGCAAAGAACCCAATAAATAAAATAAGCAAATAATTTGAACACTCTACCACAGAAGATGAGAAGATAAACAAATGAAAGAGGTTCAGCAATAGTCATTAGAGAAGTGCAAATTAAAACTATTATGAGATGCCACTACGCACTGTTAGAATGGCTAAAATTCAAAAGGAATACAATACCATACCATACCATATGTTGGCAAGGAAGAATGAAAATTCTTATACACTACATGCAGAAATGTAAAACGGTGCAATTACTTCGAAAAAAGTTTGGCATTTCCTTAAAAAGTTAAACATGCACCATCTTATGATCTAGCTGTTCCATTCTTGGGCATTCACCCAAAAGAAAAGGAATTGTATGTCCATATAAGGATTTGTACATGAATGTTCATAGGAGTTTAGAATAGCTAAAAACTAGAAACATTCAAATAACCACAAATAGATAAATATCCACTTTTGGTATATCCAGAAGATGGAATATACTCAAAATGAACCACTGATTCCTGACAATGTGCATGAAACTCAAAATAATTATGCTGAGTGACAGAAACAAGAAAAAATAAGAGTATATATCATACGATTCCATTTATATAAAACTCTAGAAAATGCAACCTAATCTGTAGTGACGGAGAGCCAACCAGTGGTTGATTTTGGAAGGAGATGGATCATAGCAGGAGGAACTACAAAAGGCTTCAAGGAAACTTGTGGGGATGATGGATGCATTCACTATCTCGATTGTAGCAATGGTTTCAAAAGTTATCAAATGGTACACTTCAAATATGTGCAGTTATTATATATTGGTTGTACTTCAATAAAGCTATTTAGAAAAAAGAAATGGAAGTGATTGTTGGATTTGTAGTGGAAACTATTGCTCCTTTGAAAAACTTCCACCACCACATAAAAAAGCCTCATCTAATCTACTGGAGAATAAGAGGTCACAGAGAAATACAGAGTGGATAGCTCCAGCCATCTACCTAACATGTGACTGAGGGCATCTGGGACTGTCAAGCACCAGAGGAGCTGTCAGATGACTAGCCACATCAGTGACTGCAAATAGACCAGGAGATGAACTGCTTGACCAAACCCAAAGCAAATCACAGGATGAGAGTAAACAAACAAGTGGGTTTTTCAGAGTCCTTAACTAAGATCTGAAGATAATGGTTCAATAAATAATATATGTGAAAAAAAATTTAAAAAGGTATAATTTAAGGAAAGGTTAAGAATGCAAAGTTATGGAGAAAAGAGCGAAATTCAAAGAGATCCAAGAGAATCACACAATAATCACTTCCGAAACAGTTGTCACACCAAGATGAAAGGACAAAAAGATGAATGGGCACTGCTCTGCAGCTTGCTCTATTCCACTCCATTAGAATACTCTGCCCTCTGCTGTTATTTGGTGACTCTATACATTAACGCGCTAGAAGGGGGCAAAAATCACAATTAAACAACAGGGATTCTAAATTAAACTGATATCCTTCCCTTATTTCCAAATAAATTATGTCCTACTTCATGTTACAGTAACTCTCAGGTTTCAGCAGAACGGACTATACTTCTATTTAGCTAGGTGTGAAGGGGAATATTAAAGGTAGCAGTGGGAAATAAGAGCTGGAATGACAGGTTGAGGCCAGATCACAGGAGATCCTGAATCTGAACACTAAGCAGTTTGGGACACATTTTATATGCAATGGCAAGCCAATGAAAGGTTTGAAAATAAGAATATAAGAGCTGTGACTTAGTTATGCACAATTAAGATGCATTTCAAATAGAGAAAAAAAACTAGCTAAAAGTTTTGAGTTCTAGGAAACCTAGACAAAATATAAAAAGGCCTCTACTAAGGTCATGGCAATGAGAATAAAAAGAAGATGACAGTAAACTAGAGAGAGGACTTAGCAACATATTGGTGGCTAGATGGGAATGCAGAGTCAAAGGATTCCAGATACTTCATCTTTTAGTATGAGATTATCTTTTAGGATCTTTTCCTATTATAAGGAAGGTTAGAATAAAAATACTTATACATATACCTAAATACACTGGTGATACTATTTATCAGATATATTCCTAGAAATGAGACAGTACTTAAAATTCATTTGAGTGCTCCTTGTGCCTGGATATCTATACATTGTTTAAAATTTAGAGAAACTTTAGGCATAATTATGACTTTGTATCATGTTTACAAAACTGATATTCTATGCCTGATATTCAGATAAAACACTCTCCCAAACACCATGAACCAATTCATTTTTAATTTTTTAAGTATATTTTATTGATTACTTTTTACGGCAGTTGCAATTTTTTTCCCTTTTGCTCCCCTCTGCCCAGTACCCCCTTCCTTCTAGCAATCCCACCCCCCTTAGTTCATGTCCATGGGTCGTGCATGTAAGTTATTTGGCTTCACCCTTTCCTATATTATTCTTAATTGACCCCCCACTTTTTTGTGGTGGTGGTGGTGGTGGAAAGGGTAGTGGTGGTGTGGTGTGGTGCCCTGTCTATTTTGTACTAATCAAGTATACTTCTTAATTCCTGCACCTGTTCCCTGTTACTCCCCCTTCCCCCTCCCAGCTGATAACCCTCCAAATGATCCCCACACCTATGATTCTGTTCCTATTCTGGTTTGCTTATTGGATTCTGTTTTTATTTTTTAGATTAAGTTGTTGATAATTATAAGTTTTTTGTCATTTTAGTGTTCATAGTTTTGATCTTCTTTTTCTTAAGTAAGTCCCTTTGACATTTCATATAATAATGGCTTGGTGATGATGAACTCCTTTAGCTTCAACTTGTCTGGGAAGCACTTGATCTGCCCTTCCATTCCAAATGATAGCTTTGCTGGATAGAGAAGTCCTGGTTGCAGGTTGCCTTTCACCACATTGAATACTGCTTGCCAGTCCCTTTCTGCCTGCAAAGTGTCCTCTGAGAAATCAGCTGACAGTCCTATAGGAACCCCCGTCTTTATCTTTCACATTTGGAATCTCAATCATGATGTGTCCTGGTGTGGTCCCCTCTGGGTCCAGCTCGCGCGGGACCCTCCATGCTTCCCAGACCTGTATGTCCTGTATGTCCATCTCCTTCGCAAAATTTGGGAAGTTTTCTTCATTTTTTCCAATTCTTGCCTCATCATTCTGAACTGGTTGACTGTTTTTTTCTTCCTTATGTTCCAAATCATTAATTTGAACCCAGGTTTCCTTCCCTTCACCATTGATTTTGTGTGGATTTTCCTTCATTTCACTTAGCACAGCCTTCGCATCTTCTCTTATGCATTTGCCATACTCAAGCATATCTGTCAAGCCTGTGAGCATCTCTATCACCAGTGTTTTGAATTCTGTGTCTGTTAGGTTGGCTATCTCCTCATCACTTAGTTTTCCCACTGGAATCTTGATCTGTTCCCCCTTTTGGGCCATACTTCTCTGTCTCCTCATTCTGACAGGATCCTGGTTTTGTGTACGTCCACGTCCCAGGTAGAGGTGTCGCTCCTGTTATGTTGCAAGGGGCGGAGCCTTAGGGATTCATCAATACAGGGTGACCTGTTTCACCACACTGTGGCGCTGTATGTGGGGGAGGGGTCTGAGAGGGAACAATGCTGCCTGCCCAGCACTCGCCCCTTTTCCAGGCACCTCTCCCACTTCTGTATGGGATTGGTGCCTCTCTAGCTGCTGTCCTGGCCATTGTTCCCAGAGTGGGTGGGTCTGCAGATATTCTAGGACCGTGAGGGCCCTTTAAACAAGTGGACTCTGCTGAGAGATGGGCAGTTTCTGCCTCCTCCCCAACCCCCAGTGGTCTGCACAGTCAGAAGCAATGAGGATTGATTTTCCCTGGTTCTGGGACCATGAGCTGTGAGGTCCAGTGAGGAGCTGGGAACACTCCCCAGGTGTCCTTTCTGACTTTAAAATGTGTGACTGCACTTTCTGCCAGCCTGCTGCTGCCACCACACCGAGTCCTCTCTGCCCTAGCTCCACCCCTCCTACCTGTATGGATGAGTATTTCTTCTTTATGTCTTTGTTTGCTGGACTTCCATGCAGTTTGATTTTCTGGAACTTCTGGTTGTTTCTAGTTTTGAGGTAGTTATATTCCTTCTTAGTTGTGGAGGGAGACACAGCGTGTCTGTCTACACCTCCATCTTTGCCAGAAGTTCATGAAGCAATTCTTAAAGCAGTAAAAGGTTTTCTTTCCACACCCCATTAAAAAAGTGTCAGTGAAATTTCTTTTAACAGTACAAGTTGATAAAGAGGTGACTGTGGTTCTGTTGGTGATACAGAAATATATTTTGGATACAACTGACATGTCAGACAATGATGATGCTTGAGTGGGAGTAGTCAGATAGTAAGAAAATTACATGGGGATAGCTGCTTCAATATGACTTAATAACTTGCAGTCATGCTGTATTGCTCTACAGATTCTGTCAATGACTTTTTATAAAATCAAGTCCCAAAGCATCTCCTAGGTTCAGCTTTATTCCACAAAAGCTAGTAAAATTAAACAATCATGCTAACAGTGAAAGGCAGTAAAGCATAATATTAAGACTTTAGAACTCTAGAACCAGGCTTCATGGTTTAGAATTCCATTATCAGCAATGTAATCTTAGGTACCTAGTAGCCTTGTAATCAGTGGCAGGTTATTTAACCGCTATTCCTTTCTTTAACTGTGTGATGGGAATAATAAAATTACTTACATTTAATGTATTTTTTACATTTATTTTTAGAGAGAGGGGAAGGGAGGGAAACATCAATGCAAGAGAGAAACATCAATCAGTGAATTGTCTCATATGTGCCCCAACAAGACCAAACCTGCAACCTAGCCCTGTGCCCTGACCAGGAATCAAACCAGTACCCTTTTGCTTTGCAGGACAATGCCTAAACCACTAAGCCGTACCAATCAGGGCAAGAATATATTAATTTTACTACACATAAAGCATTTACAATAGTTCCTAGCAAAGAACAGACATCCAAAGAATTTACTGCCATAACTGAATCCTCAAGTAAATAGTTTATTCATAATCAATATATTTCATTTAAGAGGCTAAGAAAATGTACAATACATTTGAGGAAAAGGACCATCAAAATTAGTAAAGCTTCACAATCCAATTACACTTGGGTTACTAAGAAAGTTCACTTATCCAGTACCCATTCCATGATAATATACAATGCCTTCATGTTTATTTTTATTGTACCTTGATAGATTATCTTTTAGTATATGTGGCTATTTGCAAAGAGTGACTGCTTTACTGAACAGGTAATAAAAAAATATCAGTGACCTTTCTAAATTATTACCATATAGCTAATGATTCTCTATCTGTATTATTCTACATTATAAGAAATAAACATTTAAAATAACCTCTTTTGCAGGCAGAGAATATAAAAACTTGAACAGATAGAAATGGTTTAAGTTGAGCTTCTGGATTCTGGTAAGATAGAATGACTGAGCCCATGTTGCTGCCCTGGCTCGTGTGGTTCAGTGGACTGTGCACTGGCCTGCGAACCAAAAGGTCACTGTTTCGATCCCCAGTCAAGGCACATGCCTGGGTTGCAGGCCAAGTCCCCAGGTGGGGGCGCAAGAGAAAGAACCACACATTGATGTTTCTCTCCCTCTCTTTCTCCTTCCCTTCCCCTCTCTCTAAAAATAAATGAATAAAATGTAAAAAAAAAACCAAAAAAAACATGCGCTGGATAAGCCTGGAGGATGCTGTCAGAGTCAAAATCTCTGGAGTTCTCTGGGGAGAGAATAGGTGCTGAGGGACCAAGTCAAAGGGAAAGTTCTGCTTTGCCACTCCTGAGGCTCTGGTTCCCTAACCAAGGTTAAAAAGCAGAAGCCCATGGCTCTTCCCAGAAAAGCGGTGAATGTGATTGCTCCCAGAAGTGGACATTGACAGGGCTGTTCACATAACCCTGATGACTTCAGTTGGCATAGAGAAGAGGTTGCACTGGTGAACTAAACTGCTCCCAGACCTCATGGGGAAGCCTTCAGCTTACAATCCTTCCACTTGAAGAAACTTCCTGAGAATAGAGGAGACTCATCCTAAACTTCAACATAGGACAAGAGTTTGTAAGTTGTCTGCCTCTACAAACTGGCATTTTAGCTAACATCTGCTGCTTTGCACTGCCAGAGACACCCACATGAAAGCCTGACCTCTGTGGGTGGCTAACAGAACACAACTAAGAAAAATTCAGCTTATATGAAAGCTCAGTAACCTTATAATGGAAGACCTAACTAAATGGCTAAAATATATGGATCCTATTAATGAGCCACATAGGTGAGAGAAAAGAATGCAAATAAATTAAGGAAAAAGTATTTAGGATTTTCAGGAAGGTACTATAAGAACATAGAGAAAATTGTTCAGAGCTACTATATCCTAACAGAAAAACTCAACAGATGAACTGATAAAGAACAATCTTTTGTGGGTTCACTCTAGAAAATTAAATGGAAACAATCTCATTATATAGAACATATAGAGATAAAATCATAATTGAAAGATCAGAGTCTTGGAGGAGAAATTTTAGGTTTGCAAATAATGAGTAAAAAAACAACAAAAACAACAATAAAAGAGCCCTGACCAGTGTGGCTCAGTTGGTTATAGCATCATTCTGTAACCAAAAAATTGCAGGTTTGATTCCCAGTCAGGGCACATACCAAGGATGTAGGTTGATCCCTGGTCTGGACACCAATCCCCAGTTTGGGTGTGTAAGGGAGGCAACCAACAGATGCTTCTCTCATGCATCAATGTTTCTCTCTCTCCCTTCCTCTCTCTCTAAAAAACAATAAGAAAAAGGTCCTTGGGTGAGGATTTAAAAAAAAAAGAAAATAAAAGACAGAACAAGTCTTGTTTCTTGCAGAAACACTTCAAATCTTTAGAATGAAGATGCTAAGATTACGTTTTAATGAGGGAAGTTACTGTAGAGGGGGACAAAGGGAGACAGTTTAATGAAAAAAATACATATCTAGCAATAATAAGCAAAAATGACTAAATTTCAATCATAGAGAAATTATTCAGAAAAAAGAACAGGCTGTCTGCAAAGGGAACAGAATCAGATTAGCACTAGACTTCTCATCACTAACACTGGAAACCACAGTGTATTAGAACAGTATCTTATGGCTTGAAAAAAAATAATCTTAATCTAAGAATCTTACACCTAGACAGGATATTCTTTTACCATGGTGAAAAGAATGGTATGTTCAGATATTACTTAACTTAATCTGTGAATGAATACCATGTGCAGTAAATGCTCCTGGCACTGGAGCCACAGTGAAGAAAATTTACATGAAAACTAGGATTGAAAAATGAACACAGGCAACCTGAGAAGAACTGCAAAGGCCAATAAACATATGAAGATACCAAACCTCACTAACAATGACACAAATGAAAATTAAAATGACAAGACCATTTTTCATCAATCTAATGCAGGCATAAATGCAGGGAAACAGAAATCTTAAGAATAATTGATAAATAATTCTAGCCCTGGCTGGTGTGGCTCAGTGCCAGCCTGAAAACCAAAGGGTTGCCAGTTTGATTCCCAGTCTGGGCACACACCTGGGTTGCGGGCCAGGTCTCCAGTTAGGGCATGCAAGAGACAACCACACATTGATGTTTCTCTCCCTCTCTTCCCCTCTCTCTAAAAATAAATAAATAAATAATAAAATAAATCTGGAACTGCTACAATTTTATTGAGAAATAATTTGGCAGCATTGATTAAAAAGAAGATATATATATTTTGACCCAACAATCCAACGTAAGGGCAAATAAATACACTAATACTGGGTTGGCCAAAAAGTCCATATTGTTTTTTCCATAAAAGACATTTTTCATTTTCACCAATAATTCTACTGATTTGGATATTTTGAGTATGTCGGCTACCTCCCGTGGACTATAATGTTGATTGTTCTCAATTTATGTCTCAATTTGATTGCTATCAACATCAACTAGTCTACAACAATGTGGAGCATCATCCAGTGAGAAATCTCCAACACAAACCTTCACAAACCACTTTTGACATGTTTGATCAGTCACAGCACCTTCTCCATACACTGCACAAATCTTTTTTGCGTTTCAGTTGTGTTTTTACCTTTCTTAAAATATGCATACTATGCAGTAAATGTTGCCCATTTTCTTCCATCTTCAATATTAAAATGGCTACACAAAAATTCACCAATTTTTATGTTTTTTTTAAATGCACACTGATACAACAGCCATCACAATAAAATCTAACAAAATTGTTTCGAATGAAGTTAAAGACAACTAAGCACTACTAAGAGCCGTCTTATGGAAAAGACCAAACAAACTTTTTGGCCAACCCAATACAAAAAGATGCATATCTAATAATGTTTACTATAGCACTGTGTATAGTTGTCAAATGTCCAGCAAGTAAAAAAAAACAGCAAATAAGAAACTTCCATAATATAGAATATTATACAAATATTAAAATTAAGTTAGAAGTATATAAACTAGAAAAATAAGTCATAATACATTAAGAAAAAGCAATGAAACTGCACAGTAATGTGTAAATTAAGATCCCAATTTTGTGTGAAATTCCTATCTCTACCAATTCAAAAATACGCTCATCTATAAGTTAGAATCCTATGCAGACATTCAAAACCAAGTGACTGGAGAACGCAGAAGTTAGACAATGTTCATGATTATGTCAAAAAAGCAGACTATGAAACTATGATAGCTTTCTATGAAGAAAAATTATGTTTCAGATAATCTACTTATAAAACTCAGATTTATCAAGTCTGCTCCCCATCAACAACTGACACTACCAATCACTTATAGTAATGTCACTTTGGATTTAAAAACAAAGACTTATACAGCTTTTCAAAATTCATGTGTTATTATTTATAAAAACATCTACAATTATCCATGAAAAATATATAAGGACATAAATAAAAATTACTCTCTGTGAATGGTGGAATTACTGACAATTTTTTAAATTTCTCTAGGTTTTTCAGGCTTCCTTCATTGAACATGTATCACCCTTATAACCTAAGAATGAAAACTTTTAAAAATCCAATTTTTATAACCTTAAAATTCCTAGGAGATAACATAACAGAAAATTTAGATGACCCAGGGTCTGGCAAAGACTTTTAGATATGACACCAAAGAATGATCCATGACAGAAAGGACTGATAAACCAAAAAACTTCTCTCTGAAAAATATGTCAAAGGAATGAAATGGTAACCCATAGACTGGAAGAAAAAAATTTGCAAAATACATTATCTGATAAAAGACTGTTATCCAAAATATACAAAGAACTCTCTTAAACTCAAGAATAAGAAAAAAAGCAACCCAATTAAAAAATGGGCCGAAGACCTTACCAGATACCTCATCAAAGATATACAAATGGCAAATAAGCCTAAGAAAAGATGCTCCACATCAGAAACATGCACATTTAAAAAAATGAGATAACACCCTATACCTATCAGAATGGCCAAAATCCAAACACTAAAAACAAACACCAAATGTTGCCGAAGATGTGAAACAACAGAAACTCATTCATTGCCTATGGGAATACAAAATGGTGCAACCACTTTGGGAGAGTTTGGTGGTTTCTTTCAAAACCATATATAGTCTTACCATACGATCCAGCAATCATGCTTATTGGTATCCAGAGGAGTTGAAAACACATCCACACAAACCTTCACATGAATGTTTATAGCAGCTTTAACTAATCACCAAAACTTGGAAGCCAAAACCAAGATGTTTTTCAGCAGGGAATGGACCAAAAAACTATGGTACAGCCAGACAATGAAATATTATTCAGTGCTAAAAAATGAGCTATCAAGCCATGAAGACATGGATGAACTTTAAATACTATTACTAAGTGACATTAGCCAATCTGAAAAGGCTACATAATATGTAATTCCAATTATATGATATTCTGGAAAAGATAAAACTATGAAGACAATAAAAAAGATCTTTGATTGCCAGGGGTTATGAGAGATGAACAGATAAACAGGAGGAGCACAAAGGACTTGGGCAGAAGGGCTAAGTAAAACTACTGTGTGTATACTATAATGGTAGATACATGTCCAAACCCACAGAAACACTAAGAGTAATATAACACCGTAATGTAAGATATGAACTCTGGGTGATAAAGATGCGTGAATATAGGTTCATCAATTATAAAAAATGTACTACTCTGGTGGGGATGTCGATAATGAAGAAGGTTATGCATGTGTGGTAAAAGGGAGCATAAGGAAAAATCTCTATACCTTCCCCTCAATTTTGCTGTGAATGTAAAACTTCTTTTTAAAAAGTCTTTCATAAATTCCACTTATGATCCTATGTATGTACATTAAAATGCATGCCCTGGTCTGCGTGGCTCAGTTGTTTGGAGCACTGTCCCATAAACCAAAAGGCTGTGGGTTCAAGTCCCACTCAGAGCACATAACCAGGCTGCGGGTTTGACCGCTGGTTGGGGTGCCTATAAGAATCGATGTTTCTCACATCAATGTTTCTTTCTTTCTTCCTTTCCTTCCCTTCTTTCCTCTTTTCCTTCCTTTCTTTCTTCCTCTCTCTCCCTCCCTCTCTCCTTCCCTCCTTCCTTCCCTCTTTCTCTCTCTCTCTAAAATCAATAAGAAAATGTCCTCAGGTGAAGATAAAAAAAAATTTCTTATCAGCTAAAACATTAATTATACAAACAGAGATGAAGTGACTTGAATCCCATCAGTACTTACCAAGTATTTTAATATGAGCCAGACTACAGTAGTTAAAATTAATCATGACATCTTCACCAGGTTTCAGAAAAAGACTATAAGCATTAACCAGGTGAAATAAAAATCAAATTTTCAATAGTCAAAAATAGTAAATCGTTTTTATCTTTTCACATATGCATTTTTATCTCCCCAACATGAGGACAGGAATAATTACTCCTAAGTTCTTTCTTTCTTTCTTTTTTTTTTTCATCCTCTCCTGAGGACATTTTTTCATTGCTTTTAGAGAGAGGCGAAGGGAGACAGAGAAACATTGATGCAAGAGAGAAGCAGTGATTGGTTGCCTCCTGTATGTGCCCAGGTGGGGATCAATCCTGCAACCTAGTTATGTGCCCTGACTGGGAATTGAACCCACAACGTTTTGGTTATGGGATGACACTCCAACCAAGCCACACTAGCCGGAGCTAACTTCTTTACTTTCTAAATAGTCAGTAGAGTGTAAGTTTAATAAATTAATGTGAAATTACTTCTTTTCTAAAAAGAAAGCTAATAGGCTGTCTTCTGTTTATTGAGGGTGTAGAGGCTGTCTCTAATTACTTGGTACCTGACCCTGGGATTATTAGGGCAGGAGAACAGTGGCCCAGAGTGTAAGAGCTGCATAAAAGAGGTAGTTGAAGGTACAGGCTATGAATTGATTGGTTTGTATATAAAAGGTATGTATACCCACAGATGAATCCTTTACTATCTGCTGGAATTGGCTAGACCTAGGAGTCACAGTCTCTCCACGGTCAGCAAAGCTCCAAGATGTCAAAGCATCAGAAATACAGGAAAATAAAAGGAAATAATTAAGGCACTGGCTGGGTAGCTCAGCTGGTTAGTGTCATCCCCATATGCCAAGGTCGCATCTTCAATTCCTGGTCAGGGTACATATAAGAACCAACGAATAAATGCATGAATAAGTGAAACAACATATCGATATGTTTTTCTCCTCCCCCCACATCCTCTCTCTAAATTCAATTTTAAAAAAAAAGAATAGAGAGGGAAAACAAATTTTCATAAATTTTATCGATACAAAATTCTAAATATAATCATAATGAAAACTGAGTATATTTCTTCTTTGTAGTACACATCCACGAAAGAGAATGAATTTTAAAAGGTTAACATTTTTGCTTAATTGGGGTTTAAAGTTACTGTTCCCTATCAAAATAGATTGCAAAGTTTCCTCTATTAATGTTGGTCTGTAATGAGATTTTACATACTTGATATTTGAAAATGTCTTCTCACACAAATACTGATATCAACCCATGAGCATATAACTTTGACTATATGCAGTATTTTTAGGCAATTATAGAAGTCTACTAGATTTTTCTCTTGCTGTCTGCCTTTTAACCTGTCCTTAATATTGTAAATTAATTACTTGCAACTGAAAGTTAGGTGGAATGCTCCTCATTTCCACAATTCAATGGATTCTGAAATATGGAAATTTCCTTTGCCACTGCACCAAGGTCTGAAAATGACTCAGAAAACTTATTTACTACTAATTTTTGTTGGAAATAGAAATCTTACTTTTTTGTCTTAACTTTTGAAAGCAGTGGAAGTATGAAAAGCAGTCTGACATTACTTGAGTCAAACATCAGTTGTCATCAAATGACTTTAGCATATATACATTTCACATAAAAGCACTGTTTTGCTTTGTAAGTTTAGACTAAAGTCATTAGGCAACATTACCAAGTTTGCAGCCAAAGCTATCTTCCAAAGTCGTTCAGTGTCAGCGTTGTGTCTGCAGGTGGTTCTTCGCGTTTAAAAAATTTCTATCTCAGCCCCTGAGCGCAAAAAATTTACAATAAACCCTTACCACTGACAGCTTTGGGGTTGAGCAAGTCAGATATGCAGCTTGTATTTCTGACAAAAACTTAAAGTAACCACAAGCTTTATATGCTTACATGTGCACAAACTTTGTAAACTTGTCCAAGTAAGTAATAAATAAGCCTTTTTCTATTCCACACATATTTTTACCACCATCAGTTAAAACACAACTTACTGGATTCTACTCCAGGTTGTACTGAATTAGCATTTTCTTCAACTTCTTTGAAAATCTTTACACCTGAAGTTGTTCTACTGATTTTGTATTCATAGGGAACAATTTGCATTCATTTCATACTCTGCATTGATTGCTCAAATCAAAAACTGAAGAGTACTGTAACGTTTGTCACTTCATCAAGAACCAAGCAAACTTACTCTGGGTGCATTTTTCATTTCTGTGAAGAGTTTCTGGTACGATGAAACATTTCCTTTTAAATTTTCTAATTTTTCTAACAATTTTAGTGAATTGGAAATACTGTGATTAGTACTTAACTAAATACTAGGTTGGAAAATGTCAACTTACATTCTTTTGGCTTCACTACTGTGTCACTGCATAATGAACGCAGTATTTTGCAATGTAATTCAACAATAAAATAATCCACACCAAAAATCTATTTTTCCCTTCTTTTGACATAATAGGTATGCACTAGTAATAAAAGTAATATAAAGTGTCACAATATGAAGATATGCATGACACTGAGAACACTGAATTTATTGTATAATGAGCAGGAGAGAGAAGAGTAGAAGTATCAGTGTCACTGTCAGGACTACTCAAGTCAGCTGTTGTAGCTTAAAAGCAGCCAGAGACAATATGTAAATAAATTAGTATTTTCATGCTCCAAGAAATGTTACTTATAAACAATAAAATTTTAATTTAATTTAATTTTCAAGTGCCAAAAATAATATCCCTCTTTGATTTTTTTCAATCATTTAAATACATAAAACTCTTCTTTGCTCAAAGTCCATACACAAACAGGCAGTAGGGTAGATCTGGTATGTAGCTAGTAGTCTGCAAGACCCCTACTGTGGGAAGTGAGAAACTACTTAATATTTTTGATCATGTGGATCACTTTCAGATGATTAACCCAGTCAGTATTAAATAGCATGAACTAGAAAAGGACAGAAAACAGAGATATAAGTTAGTGTAGTAGTTAAGGAGTACAGTAAATGAAACCTGAGTACCTTGGTTTAAATTCCTTCTCTTCAATATACACTATCTATGTGACTTTGGATAAAACTTTCTCAGAGTCTCAATATACTTATCTACTATGAAGGATAACTGTACAAGAATAATTGTACCTACTTCAAAGTGTTGACTTAAAAGATTAAAAGAGATGATCCACATAAACTAGTTTTAGCAACAAAAGTATTTATGTAAGAGGTGCTCAATAAATGCTTAACCATACATATTATTGCTAATTCAAATTAGGTAATGATGACAGTTCAAGAGATGACAGTGACAAAACATAAACTGAAAAGGAAAAATTAAATCAGACCTAAGAACATTAACAGAACAAAAAGAAATGCAGATGAGAAATTAGTATGACATAAATATAAAGTTTATAATTTTTGTGAGACATCCTTAGGAATGGAGGGTGGGACTAGTCTATATTTGCAAGTACTGTATGAATATGGAGAAAAGCTTTAAAAATCTGGTAAACAGATTTCAAGGACAAAACAGGAAAGTGAAAAGAATAAACAGAAAAGGATATAGGCACTACATTTAGAAATGGAAGAAGTAGAACCAAGAAAAAAGATATAGTAAAAATAACCTGAATAGAAGATTTGGTTCAGCAATTTTTATCGCAGAAGATAAATACTAATGGGTTTGAAAAACTGAAAGGAAGTCACCTAAGAGAATCAAGTTTAAAAGCAATGTAATAATTTAAAAAAAAAAAAAATCTACTTACTGACACAGCTATCATTGTACTATCCGGCCTCCATTCAGCTTGCTTGTAGGATCCAAACTGAGAAGATGATTTTGCAGGTTCCTTGTAGGTTACAATTAACACACTAGGCTGGAAAAAGACAGCTGTGTTTTATTAATGTTGCATAAGAATATAGATAAATAAATATAAGATAATTTATCATGGAGTACTCAAAGTGTTTTAATAAATCTAAAAGTATAATAAAATATAACAATCTAGTATTAAATAATTAGCTTAAATTATCCAAGCAAATCAACTAAAAATAACCAAAAAGAAAGATAATGTGAATCGGCCAATATCTATTAAAGAAATGGAATCAATAATTAATAACTATTAAAAAAATAAACAGAAAAAAGTAAAACAGGCCTAGATGTGTTCACTGGTGAATTCTACCAAGTATTTAAGGAAGAAATTTAAGGAACAAATGCTCTATGATATCTTTCAGAAGACTGAAGCAGAAAAAATACTTACTATGAGGACAGCATCACCCTAATACTGAAACCAGACAAACACATTACAAAAGAGTAAAACAACAGTCCAATACCACTCATGAACATAGCTGCAAAATTTCTCAACAAAATATTAGTAAATCTAATCCAACAATGTATAAAAAATATTATAAAATATGAACAAGTGGGATTTATTCCAGGTGTGCAAAGCTGGATCAACATCTAAATAGCAATGTAATCCATCACATCAACAGAATTAAGAAAAATCACATGATCCTATCAGTAGACATAGAAAATTAATTTGACAAAAATCCAATACTCATTCATGATAAAAACTCTCAGCAAACTAGGAATAGAGGGGAACTTCCTCGACTTGGTAAAGAACATCTACAAATAACCTATAATTAACATCATATTCACTGGTAAGAAACTAGCTTCCCTGCTAAAATCACAAACAAGAACATCCCCTCTCACTACTACTTTTCCTACTGGAAATGCTAGCTAATACAGTAAAACCAAAAATAAAGGAAATAAAAGAAATACACACCGGGAAGAAAGAAAGACAACTGTCTTTGTTCATAGATGACATGACTGACTACGTAGAAAATTTGAAAGAACCAACAAAAATGAAAAAACTTGTGAAAATAATAGGTGATTGTAGCAAGGTTGCAGGATACAATGTTAATATATAAAAAGCAATTGCTTTCCTACTTATCAGCAATGAACAAGTGGAATTTGAAATTAAAAGTACAATACCACTTGCATTAGAAACAAAAATCATTTAGGTATAAATCTAACAAAATATGTAGATGGTCTATATGAGGAAAACTACTAAATTTTGATGAACAAAACAAAAAAAGAAATAAATAAATGGAAATATGTTCCAAGTTCATGGACACGAAGACTCAACAATATCAAGATATCAGTTCTTCCCAACTTTGAGTCAACACAATCCCAAACAAAATCACAGTGAGTTATTTTAGAGATATCAGCAGATTGATTCTGAAGTTTATATGGAGAAGCAAAATACACAGAATGGCTAATTAAGTATTGAAGGAAAAGAACTAAGTAAGAAGACTGACATACCCTCCTTCAAGACTTTATATAAAGATACAGGTATCCCCCATATAACATGTCACTCCTATAACACGGTTTTGCTCTAAAACAGTTATTAGAGAACTGGGGAACCCCCCCCGGGGAACCCCCCCCCCCCCGTGTAACACGGTACTTCTATGACATGGTTTCAGTCTAACACGATATGACTGTAGAAGATACCCAAGAATTGCTGGTATTAGATGAAACTGATGAAGCCATTTTGGTGGAAATGACATCTGCAATGTGCCAAGATAACTTAGGGGACGACAGCACAGATTAAAATACAGAAGTTAAACAGTTTACTCGAAAAAGTGTAAAGAAAGGCCTAGACTTAGCCAAAAAGTTGAGTCATATTTCTTAAATGAAGATCCTTGCACTGAAAGGAGCACAAAGTTTAAGAGAGAACTTCAAAAGTGCTTAGCACTGTATAATGAAATTTATAAAGATCTCTCTGCTAAAAGCAAGCAATCTAAAATAACAGACTTTTTGCAAAAAGTAGAGCACAGAAATCAAGATAATGCTGAAGAAAGTTCAGAGGATGAAGATATATTGTCAAAAAGAAAACGCATTCAGTTAATGGAGCTCAGTAGTGATGACAGAGAAAACTTTACTTAATTCATATTAATACATAATACTTTTGATGAAAATTGCTTTAATAAAGATATTTCTCTTAATTATAAAAATATAATAGCATGTTCTTTAATTTCAGAAACTAACCCCCTTTTTGCACTAGTTCTCTGTTTTGTATAACACGGATTCACATATCACGGCATTTGTTAGGAACCTAACACCTGTGTTATAAGGGGGTTACCTGTATAGTAATGAAGACAAAGTGATACTGGCAAAAAAAACAGAAAACAGATCAATGAAAAAGACAAGAGGGCCCAGAAATATATCCTCATAAATATAGTCAACTGGCCTTTAATAAAGGAACAAAGGCAACACAATAGAAACTGAATGGTTTTTTCAACAAATGGTGCTGGAAAAAGGGATGTCTACTTTCAGGCACACAAGAAGGTTCCACAGGATCCTTCTGTACTATCTATGCCCTTACCCTAGAATCAGCTGTTTTTCCCAGGAACTTGTGTCTTTTTATTAGAGACTAGTGTTTAGAAAACAAGATCTGGAAACAAGATTCTTGTTGCTAGTGTGTTATTACTGCTTCTAGCTTCTTGGTCCTCTCAGAAAACACAGTGTGAAACATATGTACCTGTACTAACCCATATATCTCTTCACATTTCTTTCTATATATACATGGTTTTTTAAATTATATTTTACTGATTATGCCATTACAGTTGTCCCAAATTCTACTGAGTACTGTAATCCAGAAACTCCTTGAAAGGCATCTGAATGCTGGATGAATGTGAAATTAGACTCCTCAAACTTGGTAGGGAGACTCAGGACACCCTTTTGCCAGAATTCCTACCTCCATTCAGTGCCATGAAAATCCTCCAGTTCCCAACTAATCCCCAAGGAACAAAAGAGGTGAGCTGAATGTCCAGTGACCCAACCTTTCCACAGAAGCTCTCCCAGAGGACTGCTTTCTGTCTTGCTAGTCTTGGAAGACTGACAGAACCAGCATAATCTAGCTACCTGTTGGAGAATAGAGGCAGTGGCTTGAACTGGTAGTCATCACAGCTCCCCACAGCTCAGCACAGAAAGAACAGAGGAAAGAGTTCAGTTCACAGCTCTTTCCTGAGCAAAGAAAGAGTTGGTCCACATATCCAATGCACAAGCTTCTATAGAGGCTATCAAAAGGAATGGCTTTTGTGCTGCTTGTCTCAGGGTGCTGATAGGATCTAGAAAAATCTAGCTGTCAGGGAACTAAGTGAGAAGAGAAATGGAGATTTAGGCAGGCAGTTGCCATAATAAGCCCCTACTCCCTGGCTTAGCACACAGCAAGTGGACAATAAACTCCAGCTCCCAAATTCTCCCTGGGGAGCAAGTTAGTCCACATCTCCAATGCTCAAACTTTTCTGGGGGCTGCCCAAAGGGAGGAGCTCTGCCTTGCCTTTCACAGGGTATTGATAAGACCTGGCAAATCTGGTCACCAAGCAGCTAGTAAGAACAGAGACAGAGGTTTGGGGTGTCATAACTGCTCTCCCAGCTCAGTACGGAGCAAGAAGAAATAAACCTCAGCTCCCAGCTTATACCCTGGGAGGAAAGAGTTGAATCCAACTTTTCAAGAGAGACTGCCTGATGAACAATTTCAGTCTCACTTGCTGAAGTGCACTGAAAGAATCCAGCATACCCTAGACACCTGAGGACTGCAAAGAACAAAGGAAGCATGTTGGACTAACCTGAGGTTTGAGAGTCTGTCAGGGATCTCTGGCCGGCTGACTGGTGGGAGTCTCCTAATATATGAGATCAGTTTATGAATTGAGGGAGAGGTGGTTGCTCTGTCTAGTACAAAGTCACCAACATAGTTAATAAGATTTTTGTTTTTTTTAAAGGCAAGTATTTTCCAAACAAAGAAGATAAATCTCCAGAAACAAACCATGATGAAACAGAGATACGTGATTTACAAGGCAGGTAATTCAAAATAATCACCAGAAAGGTCAGGAGAACAATGGTTAAACAAAGTGAATTTCAACAAAGAGATAGAAAATACTAAAAAGTAACAAACAGAAATCATGGAGCTAAAGAATATAACTGAAATAATAATAATTCACTAGAGGAGTTCAACAAAAGAGTAGATTAAGCATAAGAAAAGGTCAACGAACTCCAAGAAAGGCGATTTGAAATCATTCAATCACAAGAGGAAAAAAAAAGAGTGAGGAACGTTTAAGGGACTATGGAAATGGACATCTACATCCAAGAACCCCAAAGCAGCCCCCCAAAAGGAACGCAAATAAACCCACACTGAGAGAAATTATAAATTGTCTAAAGTAAAAGCAAAGAGAGTATTTTGAAAACAGAAGTAAAAGGCAACTTGTGAGGTACCAGAGAACCCTCATAAGACCACAAATGGATTTCTCAGCAGAAACCTTGCAGGATGATATTCAAAGTGCTGAAAGAAAAGGTGCCAAGTAAGATTACTACATCCAGCCAACTGTCCTTCCAAAATGAAAGATAAAGCCTTGTCCAGATAGCTTAGTTGGTTAGAGTGTCATTCCAATATATATGCCAAGGATGAAGGTCCAATTCCTGGACAGGGCATGTACGAAAGGCAACTGATCGATGTCCCCCCACGCCTCTCTCTAAAATCAATAAACATATTCTTGGATAAGGATTAAAATGAAATAGGCTAAAGACAAATAGACATTTCTCCAAAGACATACAAATGGCTGACATATATACGAAAAAATGTTCAATGCCACTAATCATAATAGAAATGGAAAAACCACAATGAGATGTCACCTCACATCTATCAGGATGAACGTTATCAAAAAACCAAAAGACAGCAAGTGTTGATGAGGATTTGAAGAAATTGTAACATTTGCACACAGCTGCTGAAAATGTAACATGGTGCAGCCAATATGGAAAACAGAGATTACTTAAAAAATAAAAGATAGAATTACCATATGATCCAGCAATCCTACTTCTGAGCATTTCCGAAGAACTCAAATAAGGATCTGAAGAGATATTGGCACTCCGATATTCACTACAGTGCTATTCACAACCACCAAGATATGACAACAACCCAATGTACATTGTCAGGTACATGGATAAAGAAAATGTGGTGTACCCATACAACAGAAAACTTCCTATTTGGCTTTAAAAAAAATATAGGTCCTGCAATATGCAGCCATATGGAGGAACCTTGATGACATTTACATTTTACTAAGTAAAATAAGCCATTTACACAAGGAGATATAAAACATAATTACACTTATATGAGGTATCTGAAACAGCCAAGTTCATAGTATCAAAAAGTGAAGTGGTAGAATATTTGAAAACACTTTTAAAGAGGTCAAATGTCATGTCAAGTGTTTATATCACAATAAAATAAAATTTAGGGGAAAAAAACCCTTTGTATGTTAACAATATATTTTAAAATAATTCTAGTTCTAAAAAAAATAAGAAAACAGGCAGTGGAATCATTTTACAAATCTCTGTAGAGTCTACTATAAGAGACTATGGCTAGGTTCTCAGTTTACTTCTACATTCAGTCTTTTGTGATGTGTTGTTTTAATCGAAATATCATTATATGAAGAAACCCCAGTCTTACACAGATTTATAGCTGGATTTTTAAAACAATGGCAAATATTCTTTAATATTACACCAAAACTTGACAAGGGGTAGTTTCTTAAACCTTAGTTGTCATATTATCAATAAAGTTTTGGTACTTTGTTTAAAAATAATACCTTGGACAATATTTGCAACTTAAAAAGAGAAGAAAAATATAGTTGGGGACACCATTAGGGATTTATTTTAAGAATACAGAAAAGAAAGGAAAATTAGAATAGCAAAACAACTTTTGAAGACAACTTAGCTGCAGGACTTTACACCACCTGACTTTAAGGGCTATTATTGAGTTAGCCAGAATGTTTGTTTAGTTTTTTTCCATAAGATGGCTCTAGTAGTGCTTAGTTGTCTTCAACTTAATTTGAAACATTTTTGTTAGATTGTATTGTGACAGCTGTTATATCATCACACATTTAAAAAAATTATCAAAATTGGTTCACTTTTGTGTAGCCAATTTAATAATGAAGATGGAAGAAAATTGGCAAAATTTTTGGCCTATTCTACAAACGACAAATAGCTTTGCATACTGTGCTTTATTATTTCAAAAAAGGTAAAAATGCAACTAAAACACACACACACACACACACACAAAAAGATATGTGCAGTATATGGAGAAGGTGCTATGACTGATCAAACGTGACAAAAGTGGTTTGCAAAGTTTCATGGTGGAGATTTCTTGCTGGATGATGATGCTCCATGGTCAGATAGGCCAGTTGAAGTCGACAGAGATCAAATCAAGACATAGAGAACAGTCGATGTTATACCATGTGGGAGGTTGCCAACATATGCAAAATAAAGTTACTGGTGAAATAAAAAATGTGTTTTGTTTTTTTTTTAATGAAAAAAAAATACAGGCATTTTGGCTAACCCAATATAAAGTTATAGTAATAAATAAAGTGTGGTACTGGCATCAAAACAAACAGACTCTAGAGTTCACATGTAGAGAAGTCAAATGGAAGATACGAAGTCAATTCAATGGACGGATGACTTTTCAACAAATGGTGCTGAAATAAGAGGCCAGCCGTACGAAGAAAAATAACTTTGATCCATACTTCGTACCATTTAAAAGTATTAATTCACAAGGTATTTTAGACCTATTTTAGACTACTTAGAATCTTGTAAAAGCCTAGAAGAGAAACCTCAACTCTGACAGAAGGAGTGAGAGGAAGAAGACAAAAACAACAAAATAGTTGTCATTTGCTTAGCAACTAAAATACATACAAATTAGATACAAGTTAGAATAAATTGTTGTTTTTTTTATAATTTTTATATCTTTTTCCTGTTTATTAAAATTTTTTTTTCCTAGGCCAGTACAGTTGGTTAGAACATTAACCCGATATGCCAAGGCTGCAGGTTTGATCCCTGGTCAGGGCATATACAGGAGTCAATCAATAAATGCATAAATAAGCAAAACAACAAATCGATGTTTCTCTTTCTCCCTCCCTCAAAATCAAAAAATTAAAAAAAATTGTTCTCAAAGAACAATATTAACCAACTCAATCAGAAAGGAAATTTTTAAAACAGGTTTCTATTGTTATAATCAGCAATAACTTACCTATCAAATAAAGATAAATAAGAGTTAAACAGAGTGACAATATTTAATCAGTAATTTAAAACCATAGTATGTTTACTAATTTTCATTTTTAAATACCCCAGTACTTATATATTTTATAAAATTTTCACCTCTGAAAATGATTAACCTCTAATTTAGGAGTAAGAAAGCATACCGAATATGAGGTTTTTACTCTGCACCCATATCAAAATAAAAGAATAATGTACAATAATGTGGGCTTATGAAATTGCTAAGTTTTGAAGTGAAGCAGACAACCATCAGTCTTCAGTTTCACCTCTAGTGACATACATTTTGCACAGATATAATAGCAGAAATCCCATGTATAAAGGTTCTCAGTTAATTATCAACCCTAAAAAACAATCTTTTCTAGGAGGCAATTTTACTCATTACAGCACTGCTTCTATTTAAATATATGTACATCTAAAAAATCCTGTTAGATATTTCTTATAACACGCGGCAACACAAAACAGAAACCCAACGTTATGCATGAATCTTTCTGTATAAAATTTCATACTATTAAAGCAGATTTTCTTACTAATTTTCTTACATCAACCAATATCCTAGATGATCCTATATTCCTTGAATATCCATAAAAAATATGAGGACCTACATGGATAAATTCTTAGTAATCTCCCACTTCAAAGTGTTATTTCCACACTCTGCTTATTTTATTTTAATAAAATAGATAATAAAAAAATTAAGGATACATAAGGTATAAAAATAAAATGAACAACTACAAACCCATCATCCAAGTACAGAAATAATTCGCTATCAATATTATGACACTCCAAGTACCCTTTCCTCATGATTTATGCCTATACCTCTTCAAGATACAACCACTATCTTTGATTTTGTGATTATAATCCTGCTCTTCTGTAACTTATTTGCTTCTTGTACTGAATTATTACAATTCACTTACACATTCTATTAATAAAAACATTTGCATTAAAAAACGATTTGTGGGAGCCCTCCGGCCAAGATGGAGGTGTAGACAGAACAAACAAAGAAGGAATACAACTTCCACAAAACTAGAGATAACCAGAAGTTCCAGAAAATCAAACTGCGTGGAAGTCCAGCAAACAAAGAAAGAAAGAAGAAATACTCATCCAGACAGGTAGAAGGGGTGGAGAGGAAGCGGTGTGGTGGTGGTGGCAGTGGCTGCAGCAGCAGCAGCAGGCCGGCAAAAAGCTGTCACACGTTTTAAAAAGTCAGGAGGGACACCTGGGAAGCTTCCCAGCTCTCACCAGACCTAGCAGCTCACAGTCCCAGCACCGGGGAAAATTAAGCCTCATTGCTTCTGACTGTGCAGACCAGTGGGGGTTGGGGTGGAGGCAGAAACTGCAGGTCTCAGCAGCGTCCACTTGTTTAAAGGGCCCCCAGGGTCCTAGAACGTCCACAGACCCACCCACTCTGGGAACGACGGATAAGGCAGCAGCTAGAGGGGCACCAGTCCGGTGCAAAAGTGGGAGAGGTGCCTGGAAAAGGAGCGAGTGCTGGGTTGGCAGCATTGTTCCCTCTTGCACCCCTCCCCCACATACAGTGCCACAACGTGGTGAAAGGTTGCCCTGTACTCATGAATCCATAAGGCTTTGCACCTTACAACGTAACAGGAGCGACAGCTCTACCTGGGACGTGGAGGCAAACAAACACAGGAGCCTGTCAAGATCAGAAGACAGAGAAGTATGGCCCAAAAGGGGAAACGGATCAAGGTTCCAGTGGGAGAACTAAGCAACGAGGAGATAGCCAACCTAACAGATGAGGAGAGAGCCAACTTAACAGACACAGAATTCACAACACTGGTGATAAACATGCTCACAGGCTTGACAGATATGCTTCAGTATGGCAAACGCATAAGAGAAGTGAAGGCTATGCTAAGTGAAACGAAGGAAAATCCACACAAAACCAATGGTGAAAAGAAAACCGGGGTTCAAATCAATGATTTGGAACATAAGGATGAAAAAAGTCAACCAGTGCAGAATGAGGAGGCAAGAATTGAAAAAAATGAGGAAAACTTCCCAAATTTTGCAAAGGAGATGGACATACAGGTCCGGGAAGCACGGAGGGTCCCAGGCAAGCTGGACCTAGAAAGGATGACACCAGGACGCATCATGACTGAGATGCCAAAGGTGAAAGATAAAGACAGAGTCCTGAGGGCAGCAAGAGAGAGGCGGAGAGTTGCCTACAGGGGGATTCCTATAGGACTATTAGCTGATTTCTCTGAGGACACTTTGCGGGCAGGAAGAGACTGGCAAGTAGTATTCAATGTGATGAAAAGCAACCTATAACCAAGATTACTCTATCCAGCAAAGCTATCATTTAGAATGCAAGGGCAGTTGAAGTGCTTCCCAGACAAGGTGAAGCTAAAGGAGTTCATCATCACCAAGCCATTATTATATGAAATGTTAAAGGGACTTATTTAAGAAAAAGAAGATCAAAACTATGAAAACTAAAATGACAACAAACTCACAACTATCAACATCTGAATCTAAAAAATAAAAACAAAATGCAACTAAGCAAACCAGAATAAGAACTGGAACAGAATCATAGGTATGGGGATCATTTGGAGGGTAATCAGCTGGGAGACAGGCGGGGCAGAAATGGGGAAATGGTTCAGGGACTAGGAAGCATAATCGGTTGGTACAAAATAGACTGGGAGATGTTAAGAATAATATAGGAAAGGGTGAAGCCGAAGAACTTACATGCACGACCCATGGATATGAACTAAGGTGGGTGGGATTGCTGGAGGGAAGGGGGGGTACTGAGAGGGGAGCAAAGGGGTAAAAATTGGAACTACTGTAACAACATAATCAATAAAATATACTTTAAAAAAAGGATTTGTGGATCAACTTGTTTGGTTAAAATATAAGTAATGTTGGGGGAAAGTGGTCTCTCTGACCATACACAGTCCAATTCAATGCACTGTGTAAATTGTAAAAGTCGATGAATACAACAGGCACTACCATCATAAAACTATGATAAGTATGGCTCATTTATGTTCATATAACAGAATTGCAAATCTATGATGCTTACCTGTTTTCTAATACTTTTGTTGATTTTTAAAGATCAATAGTTATGACTGCACCTGGTAAATATTTGTAAAACAGATTCCAGATTGATTTTTAAACCTTGTAAGACACTTCATTTTCAAAATTAGGTCATTAGAGATTAAGTAACTATGTAGTATGTTCTCTTAGGGCTGCTGTTATAAATAGCAAAAAATGGATGGCTTACAACAAAAATTTATACTGTCTCAGTCTGGAGTCTAAGAGTCCAAAATCAAAGAGTCAGCAGGGCCATTATAGCTCTGACATCTCTATGGGAAAATCTTCCATGCCCTATCTAGCTGCTTGTGTTTCTCGGCTTATAGAAGCATCACTCCAGTCACATGGCCATCTTCTGTATGCCTTCACAGTCGTCTTCCTGCTGTGCCTATCTTTGTGTTCAAATTTCCCCTTTTGAAAAAGGTAATGTCATATTGAATTAGGGCCAAATCTCATGACCTTATTTTAACTTGATGACCTTTAAAAATACCCTATTTCCAAATAAGAGCACATTCCTGTACTGGGGGTTAGAATTTCAACATATCGTTATGGAGGGCCATGTATCAACCCTTAACATTCTTGTTTTAAATGCTCCATAACAATGAGAAGGGTACTAAGAGTAAATAAAAATATCCTATGACTGTATGTCATACTATATGTCTATACTAAGGATGTCCAATCAAACTTTTTGCAATGAGAAAAATGTTTTCTTAACTATCATATAGTACATACTAGTCAGATGTGACTACTGAGCACCTGAGAAGTGGCTCGTGTAAGAAAATTATTTTCTTTTACTTAATTCTTAATAAATTAAAAATTTAATAACATGTGGCTAATGATCTCCATACTGGATATACCGAAGTAGGTACTACAGAACTGGTGATTATTTAAAGGACGGGAGACCAACTCAGCTTCAAAAATGCTGCATTAAAGTTGAACAGGTTTCTTCACTACAGAAGTTTGGGAAATCTTTAGTGGGCTCTGATACACTGTACATCTTTAAAAGAATACAGTATGTATTATTTCCCAAGCTTATTTGGTTAAACAATTCATCTCTCCCCTAGATTATCACATAGTATCAAGAGTTCCGTATACCAGTCTTCAAGAAGTTCTAGTCCACAAATGTCAAAGTTTTGCATATACATTATAACTGATAACTAAATGTCATCAATTTTTAAGAGCCTATTTAAAAAATTTCAAAGTGTATAATCTATTGATTATTAGTATATTCAAAAAGTTGTACAATAATTATGACGAAACTTCCAGAGAATTTTGTTATCACTCCAATAAGAAACTATACCTATTAGTGGTCTTTCTCTATTCTCTCCTTCCCCCCAGCTCCTATAACCAATGGGACTACTTTCTAACTCTATATATAGGGCGAGGCAAAAAGTAGGTTTACACTTGTGAGTACATGAAACACAGAGTTTATCTTGTATTATTTATTATTGTATTATTTTCCATATGAACTAAAAACCTACTTTTGCCCCTATCCTGTATATAATTTGCTTATTCTGGAGATTTCATATGATTCTGTTCATGCCTGGCTTCTTTCTCTTAGCATAATGCTTTAAGGTTCACCCATGTTTTAGTATGTATCAATACTTCATTCCTTTTATAACTGAATATTCCTTTGTATGGATATACCACTTTGTGTTTATCCATTCACCTGCTGGTGGACATTTGGGGTATTTCTACTTTTTGGCTATTGTTTAAAGTGCTGTTATGAAAATGTGTACAAGTTTCTGTTTGAACACCTGTTATCAATTATTTTGGGTATATACCTAGGGCATAACTGCTATGTTTAACTTCTTGAGGAACTGACAAACTGTTCCTCACAGTGGCCACACAATTTTACATTCTAACCAGCAGTTCATGTGGTTTCTAATTTCTCTACATCTTTGTCGACTCTTGTTATTGTCTGTCTATTGTACCCACTTCTAGCAAGTGTGAAATGGTATATAGTGATTTTAATTTACATTTCCCTAATGACTAATTCATGTTGAACACCTTTTCATATGCTTATTGGCCATCTGTATATCATCTGTGGAGAAATACCTATTCAAATGCATCGCCTGTTTTTTTTAACTGAAATCACCAAATTTAAAGAGGTTCTACTATCTGAATTTTTAAGTTGACTACTAGAGTTGTTTTGTTTCTATAGGAAAATTCTTTATAAATGTATATTAGGCTCCCTGGCCAGCTCAAAAAGTCTATTCAGTGTGTGTGTGTGTGTGTGTATGAAAAATAATGTAGTGGTTAAGAACAATATAGGCTCTAGAGCCTGAATGTGTTCAAATACCGTCTCTGTCATTTACTAGCTTTGTGGACTTGGAAAAATGATTTAATATCTCCAGTTTCTGAATCTTTATAACAATAGAACTTGTCTGACTAGATCCCACTACTATAAAAATTAAATAAATAACACATCATTTGGCAGAGTGCATGTCACTCAATAAGTCATAAAGATTATTTGTTAGTTTTAATATTTTAATGTCTCAGAATCACATAATTAAAAATACTATAAGACAAAAGTGAAAGGGATTAAGAAAAAAGAACTCATAGACACAGACAACAGTATGGTGATTACCAGAGGGAAAGTGGGGGATAAATGGTCATGGAAGGAGACTTGGGGTGGTGAACACACAATACAACATACAGATGATGTATCATACAATGGTACATCCGAAACCTATATAATTTTACTAACCAACATCACCCCAATATATTAAAAATACTATACAACAAAACTCTCAACTGCTTCTTTGAAATAATTTATTTAAAATTTCTACCTAAGACACCAGTAACATACCACTTCATTCTACATATAGCTTAATAATTAAGGAGAATATCTGCTGAACTCTCTGGCAGAACAGGGCTTGGCAAACCACCAGATAGGAAAAGAGCAGCAGACTAACTGGAAGTGGGCACATAAGACTTTCTGGAGTGATGAAATGTCCTGAATCCTGATTGGAATAGTGGTTATATAAGTATATACACTTGTAAAAATCTATTTGAGATCAACATTTCACTGTACATAAATTTTACCTCAAAAAAAGAAGTCCAAAAGTAAATAAATAAACCATCACTTAAGAATACATACATACTGAGTGCTGTTTACAAAGGCAGGTAAGATTAGTAATATATTTTAGATGACTTTCAAAATCTTCTGGTTAATGGCTGACAATCCACTATGTATTGTTTTCCAAGTAGATACAGGACACTTATCAGTAACACGCATTTCCCCTATTGATAATGCATCAGTAAAAATGAGTTCATGCTTCAAGCATTCCTTAATTTCTGAAGTGCTCCTTTCCTTAAGGGTAACAGCTAATGACTGTGACTGATATTAAAATGAGATGATCAACTTGATGCACAGGAAAAGGACAGGCAATCAACTCTGGCTATTTCTCTCCTATATGAAATGAGTAATACATAAGCCCCATTTTCAAGCTCTTCAAATCATACTTTTTTCTCCTACCATGTTACTACTGTTTATCCTGTGAAATATTACCTCATTTAACAAGTGCTCTTGAATGAAAACATCTTTAAAGTTAATTTCATGAACACAACATCATTCATAAAATGTTCACACTAGGTATGTTTAACTGTAATCAAGCCTTAAAACATAACTTCCAGTTTATAAGAAATACAAGATTCAAGAAAACATTAACAACTAAACAAACCATTGTGTGGTGATGAGTTGCAAGGAAAGTGGCTTAATGTATTAAAAATACATCTATGAACTGAAAGAGAGAGAAGGAGGGGAAAATATTCCAGGTTAAGAGACTGAAAAAATACAAATAAAACTAACAACCCAATGAGGTGCATGAACCTTGAGCAAATCTTTGTTTTAAAATTATAAAAAATTCTATGTAAGTAATTTGGGGACTACCAGGGAAATTTACAAATCCAACTCCTTATTAGGAAGTATAATATTAGGGAAGTAATAATTTTCATAGAATGGCATATATGTGAGCATCATTTTTAGAAGATGTACACCGAAGTATGTAGGTACCAGTGAAGTCTTGATGTCTGCAACTTTCAAATAGTTCCCACAATACACACATAGACCCATATATACACACACAAGCAAATAAATAAGGCAATCTGTTGACAATTAACTCTGAATAGTTAGTATCCAGTTATTCTGTATGTTTTAAATTTTTTATAAAACTTTACAAAGAAAATAAGGATGATTGGTTGTATTTTCTTAAATAAGCAAACAATATATTCAATGAAGTAGAGAAACCAGCACAAACAAGCATACCTCATTTTATAGTGTTTGGCTTTACTGTGCTTTACTTTATTGCACTTCATAGATATTGCTTTTCTTTTTCTTTTTATTATTTTTTTCTTATTGTTTTTCTATTACTTTTTTTTCTCTTCCAAAATGAAGGCAAGATCTTCCAGCAGCATAAAGATTATAACTCATTAAAGGATCTCAGATGATGGTAAGCATTTTATAACCATAAAGTATTTTTAATTAAGGTATGTACATCATTATTTAAAGATATAATGCTACTGCACACTTAATGGACTACAGTATATGCTATAAATATACCATTTATATGCTTGGGTGGGGGAATTCATGTGACTCACTTTATTGCAATATTCACTTTATTTCAGTGGTCTGGAACTGAACTCACAATATCTCTGAGGTCTGTAACAGTCCCTTTAGACAAGCATTTCAGTTAAGTGCTATCTATGTACACAATTGAACATAATTAGAAGTGGAAATTTCTACATACAAATTCTACACAGAGCTGAAGGTAAGCAATCTCTATAATTTATCTCAATTTCCTACCATACAGTTAAGTATCAACTGTGTGTCAGAAGACAACATACCTCACCATGAGAGTAATAATGAGTAAGTTTTATGTACTATATGACTTAGTCTTCACTATTACATATCATCTACATGCTACATAAAAAAATCAGGCAGGACCCAAGAAAACCTGGAATTTAATTATAAAAAATTGTGTTTATTCTTACATGTGTTAAACATCAGTCACTTTCAAAGTACTCTCCATTTGATGCAATATACCTAGCAAGACTTTTTGCCACTGCTCAAAACAGTTTCTGAACTCGTTAATTTTGATGTCTTTTAGTGCTTCTGCCGTTTTTTGTTTCACCTCTTCCACACTGGGAAAATATTTCCCTTTGAAGAATTTTTTCATCCAGGGAAACAAACAAAAAATATCACTCAGCGAGATTGGGTGAATAGTAAGGATGGGGATGGGGGTCATGCTGTTTTTGGTCAAAAACTGATGAACACTCAGTGCAGTGTGGGCAGGTGCACTTGTAAATAACCCATTATGAAATGGGCAAATGCAGTGTTAAGAATCTTCAATAAAAATTCACGGAAGCTAAACACAGCCTCTCACAACAACACCAGCTGGTACACTGACACAGACAGGTTCCTAGAACACGAACCTAGCAGCGGAAGCCTGTACTAAAAGGGCCACCCTTCAGAAGATAATTCTGGTTTTTTGGGAGGTCCCCCCTCATAATCAGCTTAAGAAAGAGTTCTGGACTCAAACAGTCAGTTAACTGAAAAATTAACTTAGTGACAACTACCTAATGTTCCTATTCCAGAAAAATAATAAACATTTAAAATATATACTAAATAGGCCCTGCCTGGACAGCTCAATTAGATGGAGCATTGTCCCTCTGCACCAAGGTTGCAGGTTCGATCTCCTGTCAGGGCACACACAAGAAGCAACCAATAAGTGCATAAATGAGCAGAACAACAAATCAACCCTTCTCCCAAATCAATAAAAATAAGTAAATAAATATACTGAATAGTACACATTCTGGTTTGAAATACATTCCTGTTGAAAGAATTTTATTCTTCCCATATACCATCTTCCCAATACAGTTTCATAAGTTTTCCCTGAGTTCAACTTAATAATGGTGAAGCCCAGCTTACCCACCATCTGCTTTAACATTTCAGTTTCCTCATTTAAAAAATGAAAAGGAAATGTTTATAATGGAAAGAAAACCATTCCACTTCATAGTATCATTTCATTTAAAGGGCATAACATACTAAAAGGTTCCAAGCACTGTGCTTGGAATTTAGTGAGCATTTATTTTATTATTATTATTTTTTAAAATCCTCTCTCAAGGACGTTTTTTCATTGCTTTTCCAGAGAGATAGGAAGGGAAGAAGAGAAACATCAATGTGAGAGAGAAGCACTGATTGGTTGCTTTCTGTAGTGGCTGGACGTGGGACCAAACCGCAATCTAGGCATGTGCCCTGACCAGGAAATTAAACCTGCAATCTTTTGGTTACGGGATGACGCTCCAACCAACTGAGCTGTACTGGCAGGGGCTAGTAAGCATCTATTAAACAATATTTAATGTGAATATAACTGTTTGAATATGTTTTTTAAAAGTCAGCTGTTGCTAAGATATCTTTCAAACAGATTGTTTCAAGTTTTATTGTTTCTAGTTTATATGAGAAATGACATGGAACAATCTCTTCAAAATAAGCTTTAGCATTAAATGTGGATTTGAATCACAGCTCTTCCACTTATTAAATAATTTCTCCTATCATAAAATTACTTTGAGTATCACTTTTCTTATTTGGAAACAGAATTAAGACCAATCTCCCAAAGTCACTGTAAGAAATATATAAAAATATTTTAAAAACTAAAAAAGGGACTAACATAATAGGAACTCATGACTTGTTAGTTTGTACTTGTTTTTGTTTTACGTTTTTTAAGGTCAATGGGATTTATATTTCATATGATTGATAGTGAACAACAACTGTATCACCTCTGTGCTTCAAAAATACATGATACTGATGATGGAAAGGAAGCGATGAAAACCATGGCAACAGCAAGCAAATAAGACCCAACAACAATTATTGAATATTGTACTACAAATAACCAACTTTCATATATATTATCTCCCTACCACCTATCCCCCACCTGACACACACACAAAGGAACCAAACTTCTCAGTTTCCCAAAGGACAAGACAGCAGCAACTACATAAAAAATTGTATAAACTTGAAGACAAAAACTAAGGAATTATTCCTTCTAAATACGTAACTGAAATTATGACACAAATAACTAATTTCATCCATTTTACCCCATTATGACAGGAAAACATAAAATTGCCTCGCAAAAGTTAAAATCACAAGGACTTCCAACAATGGCAGAGTAAAGGTTTACAAATCCTATCCCCATAAAACTAAACAAAAAGGTCAAAACAAACATTTCAAATATCTGTAAACTGACCAAAAGCAAACAACAAATTAAGAACCCTTAATACATGAAAACTGCTAAACTTCAGGTAAGTACTGTGGGAATAAATGGTATTCTTATTGAGACTCCCATTCCCTCCCCAAAACACGGCAGGCAGTAGAGCCACCAGGATGGAGTCGATAGTGAAAAACAGCCGCTTTGCTGCTAGAGATGGGTGGCTTTGATATGGAGCAGACAGTAGAAATAGCAAATCCCTTAGAAAACAATCAGGGAAAGCTGACAGTGCTGTTAACAAGAGGTTGCAGACCTTCTTTGGGCAAGGAATACATTCCACAACCGGCCAGAAATTGAATAGGGAGATACTGAAAATCAGAGAGGGGAATAGAAAAGCTTGCCACACTTCCTTGGTTCACTGGGAGACAATACTTATGAACAGAAAGAACCCTGGAGGACCCAAGCTCTCCACTCATTCCCGTCTGACAGGGAGGCTGTGTACACGCAAAGACAAGACAATGAAAGGCCAAGCTCCCCAAACATCACCGGCTCACTGGGAGAATGTTTACAAGGAAGTCCCAGAAGGGTCTGGCAGGAAGTAAAAGCTAGAACAGACATAAAAATGTCCTGAACTTGGCATGTGCTCTCCAACCCACAAACTGAGCAATCAACAGAGAATACAAGCCTTACAGGCTCATGCTTGAACAACACCTCTAAACACTCACTAGGCAAACATAGAGGCAACCCCTAGGAAGCCATGATAAAAATAAAAATAAGATAAAATAAGCAGAGATGTCACTCGGTGGTTGTAGGGAAGATAAATTTTGCAGATTAACTCCATGCCAAGTTACTAAAAAATACTTTTAAAAAATTGGCAACAATGACCCTCAGGGGAAAGAAAACCAGACTTGGGAGCTGTTATAATAAGTTATCTAAAATGCCCAATTATTGGAAAACTTGCCATCCCAACATCGATGGCTGCTAACACTACTAACCTGCTGCAGCTATTGCCTCTAGAGCTGGTGGACGAGTATACAGGATCAAGAATTCACATTATGATAAAGAGTGATAAGGAAATCGTTGGCATGCTTCCAGGATTTGATGACATGAAATCATGCCAGAAGGAAGAATTACTAAATTAGACCAAATTTTGCTAAATGGAAATAATATAACAATGCTGGTTCTTGAAGAAGGACCTAAAGTATGAATGGATTTTCCTTGCCTAGATTCTGTTTTGTCTTATAGTGACAAAAATATATATATAAGTCATTTTTAAACCCTTCAATGTCTGGTTCTGTGAAACTAAGTTTCCTCTTAAAGGGGAGTGCTTTTGTAAATGCCATTATTTTAAGTTAATCATGACTATCTTAGAAAAAGTAGTTTGCTTTTGAAGACTAAGATAAAGATGGTTTTGGTTAAAAAATAAAGTCCCCATTTATAAATAAAAAATTAAAAGACAATACGAAGAAACTAGAAAGTATAACCCAGACTGAATGAAAAAGAAAGTATCTCTGAGTGGGCCCAGAAGAGAAGATGAGTTTAAAACAACCATGATAAATATATTACAGAAAGGAAAGGAAGTATATTTGAAGAATCAAAGAAAAATATGATGATAATGTCTCAAATTGTGGGGAATCTCAAAAAAGTAAAAGCAATAATGAAAATATTCTTGAGTTTAAAAGTATAATAACAGAAATAGAAACTTCATTATATATGCTCAACAGCACATTTGATGTGGCAAAAGAACCTAAAAACATAAAAATAATTCAATAAAATTATTCACTCTAAAAAGACAGAGAACAAGGACCAGAGTAGAGAAGTACCTGTGGAACATGAAGTGCACCAATATATTACTTATAATGGGGAGTTCCAGGAGGCAACATGGGATAAAAATATATTTGAAGAAAAAAACAGGTGCAAATGTCCCAAGTTTGATGCAAGACATTAAGTCCCAGATTCAGAATGCTTGAAAAAATCCAAATGGGATACATACTTACATATATTCATACACCATACACAGACTACTGAAAGCCAACAATAAGAAAATGTTGTAAGTGTCACTGGTTCGATTCCCAGTCAGGGCACATGACTAGGTTGCATGTCAGGTCCCCAGTTGGGGGGGCAAGTGAGAGGCAACCACACAGTGATGTTTCTCTCCCTCTCTCCTTTCCCCTTTCTCTAAAAAAAAATAAATGAATAAACAAATAAATAAATAATTTTTAAAAATGTTGTAAGAGCAAAAGTAAAGCAACTGATCACACACAAAAGAACAAAAAACAGACTTTTTATCAGAAACAATGAAGGCCAGAAAACCATAAAATGAAATATTTAAATGCTGACACAGAAAAACTGTCAACCATTAATTTTGTATCCAATAAAACTATTCTTCAAAACTGTAGGCAGAGCAAAACATTCTAAATAAAGAGACTGAGAATTTGTTGCTGGCAAACCTGCAGTACAAGAAATACTAAAAGAACTCCCTCAGAAAAAGAGGAAATGACATCAAATGGTATGCAGAGAAGAGTTTATAAAAAAGGCCCAAGAAGGCTATACTAAAAAGGGTCTGCTTGCAAGGCTGGTCCCTGGCTGGCATAGGGGAATTTGGATTTTGGGAGGGTTCCAAGCATTCCTTAACTGATCAAATTAGTTGAGTATGCCTAAATCGTTTGTACAAACTATATGGCTTATGCTGAAACAGGCAATGTGGAATTTTTAGTACGATGACTGATTGACAGTGGGGAAAAAGTGTAATGACCACCATAACGACTAAAAAAACAAGCAGGCAGGCAATTCCACAGAATATAACAAGAATTATAGGGCAATTCACTTAGGGAAGATTGGGCCAGAGCAGATGGCCCAGCAGTTTTGCACACATTTTTCTACACTAACGATTCCTTTTATTGCATCTTTTTTATTTTTTAAAAGTATAACTCAGGTACTAAGGATTGACAGGACAAAGAATGCAGCCACTCCAAAGCCATATCTACAGGTGATCCTTACTGTCACCGGTTTGATATTCACCTTGGTTGTCATCCTGGCCATTCCTAACAAAACTATTTGTGGGCCCTGGTTGCTGTGGCTCAGTGGATTGAGCATCGGCCTGCGAGCCAAGTGTCGCTGGTTCGATTCCCAGTCAGGGCACATTACTAGGTTGCATGTCAGGTCCCCAGTTGGGGGCACGAGTGAGAGGCAACCACACAGCAAAAAAAAAACAAAACTATTTGTGGTTGCATTTTAAGGAACAGAAATACTCATTAACTAGAAGGCTTAAGGACAGCGAGGTTAGTCAAAAGTTACAGCATGAAAGGACATGGAGATGGTTTTTGTTCACATCTATACATATGTGCTAAGCAGAGCACCTGCAATAAAAACCTTGAGGACTGAGTCCATAATGAGCTAACATGGTAGACCATAGTGCATGTATGTTGTCACAATCCAATGCTGGGTTTACCTGTAAACACATCCTATATGACTACACTGAAAGAGGACTACTGGAGCTTGCACCTGGTTCCTTTCAATTTTCATTAATGAGCCTTTGAAATATTTGCTTTCTATCCTTTTGTTGTAGTAAATCATAAACATAAGGCCCTGACTGGTGTGGCTCAGTTGGTTGGGCAATGTCCCACAAAGTGAAGTGTCACCAGTTTGATTCCTGGTCAGGGCACATGCCTGGGTTGAGGATTTGGTCCTTGGTCAGGGTGCGTATGAGAGGCAACTGATCAATGTCTCTCTCATGTCGATGTTTCTCTCCCTCTCTTTCTCCCTCCCTTCCCCTCTCTCTAGAAATAAATAATCATAAACATGAGTATAACTATAAATATATATACATATATATCCAAAGTGTTTTTTCTGATCACAATGGAATGAAACTAAAGATCAACAGCAAAAGGAAAATTGGAAGACTCACAAATATGTGGAAATTAAACAACCCATTTTTAAACCACCAATGGGAAAGAAAAAAAATCACAAAGGAAATCAGAAAGTACCTGAGACAAATGAAAATGAAAACACAATATACCAAAATGTATGAAATGCAACAAAAGCAGTGCTAAGTAGGAAATTTACAACTATATATTCTTACATTTAAGAGGTCGAATCAATCTTACATCTTCTAAAAATATAAAAAGGATAACAAATTAACTCAAAGGTAAAAGAAGCAAGGAAATAATAAAGATTATAACAGAGAGAAAGCAAGAAAAGAACAGAAAAACAATAAAGAAAAAAAAACAAGAGTTGGTTCTTCAAAAAGATCAACAAAACAGAGAAATCTTTAGGTAGACTAAGAAAAAAAAGACTCAACTAAACATAATTTAAAAAGGGGGACATCACTACTGAGTTTACAAAAATAAGGAGAGGAAGCAGAGATCTCCTGGGTGTGCATACTGTCTCAGGGCAGTAATTAGCTCAGTACCTGGACCCGGAGAGGCTTGTCTTGCAGGTGAGGATCAAAATAGAACAGAAACAGATGCCTTCTATTAGAGTAAACCGTTTGATCCATCAGAAAAGTACAAAATGGTCCACAAGAGGAGAGGACTTGCTTTAATATTCAATTGTGAGAGGTTCTTCCGGTACTTGACACAACGTGGAAGGCAGAGCATGAACTTAAACAGAGATGACCTTACATGCAGGTTGTCAGATCTAGGATACAAAGTGAAACGCTCTAATGATCTTAAAGAAGAACTATTGCTCAAAATTCATGAAGCATCAACTTCTAGTAATGTAGATGGCAACTACTTTTTATGTGTTTCCGAGTCATAGGAATGTGAAGGTAATCACATTTACACATATGATGCCAAAATTCAAATTCAGAAATTGAACTGGCCTATTCAAAGGAGACGAGTCAGTCTAGTAGGAAAACCCAAGGTATTTATCATTCAGGCCATGTTGGGGAAACCAGAATGACACGCCGGTCATTCCTTTGGATGCCATGGATCATCAGACAGACAAGCTGGAGGCCAATGTCACAAAGATGGATGTGGCCTCAGTTTAACACAATGCCTGCTGGAGCAGACTTCCTCATGTGTTTCTCTGTTGAAGGTTATTCTCATTGAATTGGTTCTTAGTACATTCAAGATTTGTATGAGATGCTGAGAAAATCTGGCTCCTCCTTAGAGTTCACAGAACTCCTGGTGAATAGGAAAGTTTCTCAGTGGCAAGTGGACTTTTGCAAAGACCTAAGTATAATTGGCAAGAAGCAGGGTCCCTGTTTTATCTCCATGCTAACTAAAAAACTGCATTACTTTCCAAAATCAAAATAAGGATATTTTATCATAATGTATTTGTATTCAAAATAAATTTCCCTTTTTAAAAAATATAAGTAAGTACCACTGGATTAAAGTTATGGTACAGAAATTTAAACTGTCTTAAGGTTTAATGAGAGAACTTTTTAAGAAAATAATTCATACTGGACAATGGTGAAAGGGTTTGATAGATGTAGAAACAAAACCCTAAGGGAATTACTATTAAAAAATCCATAAGCACTTCTAATACTTGACTTCTGTAAACTGCAAGATTACTCAAACTATCTGGCTGATTTAACTTGTATTTTGTGAATTTTTTAATAAAATTTTTTGAACCCCCTCTCAAAATTAATAAATAAATAAAAAGGATTATAAGAGAGTACCATAAAAAACTGTATGCTGACACACTGGATAACCTAGATGGACAAATTCCTAAAAACAAAAAAACAAAACACAAACACAGCCAACAAACACTGAAGCAGGAATAGAAAATGTGAATAAACTTGTAACTAGTAAGAGGCCAAATTAGTAACCAAAAAATGCCCAACAAAGAAAAGCCCAGGACTAAATGGTTTCACTAGTGAGATCTACAAAACTTTTAAAGAAAAATTAGTATTAGTCCTTCTCAAATTCTTCCAAAAAACTGAAGGAGGGACACTAACTTATTCTGAGGCCAGCATCACTATCCAGATACCAAAGCCAGACAAAGACCCTACAAGAAAAGAAAATTACAGGTCAATAACCCTGAAGGCTGTAACTGGAAATATCCTCAATAAAATCAACAGCATATTAAAAGGATTATAAGCCCTGGCTGGTGTGGCTCAGTGGATTGAGCACCAACCTGCAAACTGAGGGGTCACCAGTTTGATTCCCAGTCAGGGCACATGCCTGGATTGTAGGCCAGGTCCCCAGTTGAAGGCATGTGAGAGGCAACTGATTGATGTTTCTCTCCCCCTCTTTCTCCATCCCTTTTCTCTATAAATAAATAAATTAAAGGATTATAAATAATAACCAGTGGGATTTGTTTCTGGAATGCAAGAATGGTTCAACACATGAAAATCAATCAATGTAATACACCAAGTTAACAGAGTGAGGAAAAAAAAATACCACATGGCCATCTCAGTTGATTCAGAAAAATGTATCTGGCAAAATTCAACAATCTTTCATGGAAAAACAAACTACCGCAACATAATTAAAACCATATATGATGTTCATTCTTCCAATCCATGAACACAGTATATGTTTCCATTTATTTATGCCTTCCTTATTTCTTTCTTCAATGTTCTGCAGTTTTCTGAGTACAGGTCTTTTACCTCCTTGGTTAAGTTTATTCCTAGGTACTTTATTTTTCTTGTTGCTATAGTAAATGGGATTTTTTCCTAGTTTCTGTTTCTGATATTTCATTGTTGGTAACAAAAATGCCTTCAATTTCTGAATACTGACTTTGTATCCTGCTGTTTTGACAAATTCACTTCTTAGGTCAAGTAGTTTTTTGTGGGACCTCTAGGATTTTCTATATACACTACCATGTCATCGGCAAACAATGAGCTTTACTTTTTCCTTTCCAATTTAGATGCCTTTTATTTCTTTTTTCTTGTCTGATTGCTGTGGCTAGAACTTCCAATACTATGTCAAATAGAAGTGGTGAAAGCAGACATCCTTGTCTTGCTCCTGATCTTAAGGGGAAAGCTTTTAGTTTTTGCACACTGAGTGTGATGTTGGCTGTAGGTTTCTCATATATGGCCTTTATTATATTGAGGTATGCTCCCTCTACTCCCACTTTGCTGAGTGTTTTTATCATAAATGGGTGCTAAACTTTATCAAATGCTTTTTCAGCATATATTGACATGATCATGTGATATATTACATTTACTGATTTGCAAAAAGTATACCATCCTTGTATCCCTGGGATGAAATCCCACTTGATCATGGTGTATGATCTTTTTAATGTACTGCTGGATCCAGTTTGCCAATATTTTTTTGACGATTTTAGCATCTATGTTCATCAGCGATACTGGCCTGTAGTTTTCTTTCTTTGTTGTGTCTTTACCTGGTTTGCAATCTATCGATTTAATGCAATTCCTATTAAAATATCAATGACATATTTCAGATCTAGAACAAATATTTCAAAAATTTATATGGAACCATAAATGACCCTGAATAGCCTCAGCAATTTTGAGAAAGAAGAAGTAGGAGGGATCACAAAACCTGATATCGAACTATATTACAAGGCCACTGTAATCAAAACAGTCTGGTACAAGAATCAGAACAGACATATAGATCAATGGAACAGAATAGAGAGCCCAGAAATAAACCCAAGTCTCTATGGTCAGTTAATATTTAACAAAGGAGACAAGAGCAAAAAATAGAGTAAAAATAGCCTCTTCAATAAATGGTGCTGGGAGATCTGGACAGGTACATGCAAAAAAAAAAAAAAAAAATGAAACTAGCCTTGGTTGGTGTGGCTTAGTGGATTGAGCACCAGCCTGCAAACCAAAGTGTCACCGGTTCAATTCCCAGTCAGAGCACATGCCTGGGTTGTCGGCCAGGTCCCCAGTTGATGGCGTGCAAGAGGCAACCACCCATTGATATTTCTCTCGCTCCCTCTTTTTCTCCCTCCCTCCCCCTCTATCTAAAAATAAAGTCTTAAAAATAATAAATAAAAATAAAAAAGAAACTAGACCACCAACTTACACCATACACCATAATAAACTCAAGATGGATAAAGACACAAATATAAGTCATGACACCATAAAAGTCCTAAAGGGAAAAACAGGCAGTAAAATTTTTGATATCCCACACCACAATATATTTGCCAATATATCTCCTAGGGCAAGGGATATAAAGGAAAGAATAAACAAGGACTACATCAAACCAAAAAGCTTCTGCACGGCTAAAGAAAACATCAGGAAAATAAAAAGGGAACCAACCATATGGGAAAGTGTATTTGCCAATGATACCTTGGATAAAGGTTTGATCTCCAAAATATATAAAGATCTTATACAACTCAATACCAGGAAGACAAACAATCCAATTAAAAATGGGCAACAGACACTTCTCCAAGGATGCTCTAGTCAAAAAGCAAGTATAAAGGACCTGCGCATGGTGACAGCAGGGTGGGGCTTGACTGCGGGAGGGGGGCATGGGCAGGGCAGGGGTGAGGAATGGGTAAAAATTGGGACAACTGTAACTGAACAACAATAAAAACATACAGCCAAAATCATACTCAAAGGTGAATGAATAAAAAAGCTTTTCCTCTCTAAGGTCAGAGACAAGGATGCTTTCAACATCCCCATGCAAAATACTACTGACAGTCCTAGTCAGAGTGATTAGCAGCAAAAATAAATAAAAGGCACCGAAGTCAGAAGAAAAAAAAAGGAAAATTATCTCTGCTCTCTGTTAACATCTCATACGTAGAAAATCCTATAGATTCCACACAAATTGTTAGCAATTATGAGTTTAGCACAGTTGCAGTATAGAGCATCAACACAAAAATCAGTTGCATTTCTTTGTAATAATGAATATTGAAAAGTGAAATTAAAGAAACAATTCTATTAACAGTATCAAAAAGAATAAAATACTCAGGATTAAGCTTAACCAAAGAAAGTGAAAAACACATACAATGAAAACTACAAAATGATACTGAAACAAATTAAAGGAGATGCAGATATATAAAAAGACATGCTGTGTTCACAGATTACATTAAAAAATATTAAGATGTCCATACTACCCAAAGCAACCTACAGATTCTATGCAATCCCTAACAAAATCCCCACTTTTTTTTCCCCAAAAATGTGAAAGTTCACCTTAAAATTAATATGGAATCTCAAGGGACCCCAAACAGCCAAAAACAATCTTGAAAAAGAGTAAAATTGGAGGTATCATACTTTCTGATTTCAAAGCTTACTACAAAGCTACAACAATAAACAGTACCCCATGGCATTAAAACTACTTGCATATACGATTACGTGTTTTTCAACAATGGCACCAGGATCATCCAAAAGAGAAAAGAACACTCTTTTCAACAAATAGCACTAGGAAAATTAGATATCCAACAGGAATAAATAAAGTTTGACACTTATCTTGCACTGTATGAAAAAACTAACAAAATATATCACAAGCATAAGTGTAAAAACTAAAACTATAATTTCTTAGGAGAAAACACAGAGCAAAAACTTCAAGACACTAGATCTGGCAATGATTTCTTGGATATGGTACCAAAAGCACAAGAAACAACAACAACAACAAAAAAGTTAAGCCGGACTTCATCAAAATTAAAAAACTTTTGGATATCAAAGAATACTTCAAAAGAGTGAAAAGGCAACCCATATAATGAAAAAAAATATTTGCAAATCATATATATGTTAAGGTATGATATTCAGAATACAGGAAGGACTACAATTCAATAACAAAAAGACATAACACGATTTAAAAATGGGTAAGGAAACTGAACAGATGTCCCTCCAAAGAAGTTATGCAAATGGCCAATAAGCACATTAAAAGGTACACAATATCACCTCTCATTAGGGAAATGCAAATCAAAACCACAATGAGATAACACTTAGCACCTACCCATCAGGATGGCTACCATAAAAATAAAAATAAAAAAAGCAAAGAACAGGTGTTGGAAAGAATGTGGAGAAATTAGAACCCCTGAGTACTGCTGATGGGAATATAAAATGGTACAACTACTATCAAAAATAATGATTTCTAAAAAATAGCAATTTCTCAGAAAATTAAACACAGAATACCCATATGACCCAGCAATTCCACTTTGGGGGACATACACAAAGATATCAAAAGCAGGGACTCAGCCCTGGACTGGTGGCTCAGTTGGTTCAAGCATGGTCGAGAACACTGAAAGGTTGCAAGATTGACCTAGTTGCAGGTTTGATCTGCAGGTCAGAGTGCTTAAGGAAGGCAATGGATCGATGTTTCTCTTTCTCTTTCTCTTACTCTTTCTGGTTGCTATGGTGGCACAACAATGTGCCACAGAACTGCACATTTAAAAAGTATTAAGAAGGTAAATTTTATCTTATATTTTACTACATTAAAAACAGAAAAGTAAAAAGAAGGGGGCTGAAAAAATTGCTGTTTTACTATAATCAAGTCAGTTTGAACCTTAAGTGTACTATAATGAATCTGTATTATAATTGCTAGAGCAACCATTAGTAAAGTAACTCTAAAAATATAATTAAGCAATCAACATAATTAAAGGAGTAATAGATAAACAAACCTAAGAGATATAGAAAACAACAGCAAAACAGCTAATGTAAAACCAACCACATCATCAATTCCACTATATGTGAATAGACTAAACATTCCAAATGACAGGGATTATCAAACTAGATTTTAAAAAAAAGATCAAAATATAAGTTGTCTATACTTCAGATTCAAACATGGAAGTAGTTTGAAAATAAAAGGATGTAAAAAGGTATGTCACAAGTGATAACTGTAAAACTGTACTGGTAATAATATAAAATATATACTTTAAGAAACAAATTAGAAAAAGAAACATTTCATGTTAATAAGAGGAACATTTCATATTAATAACATTTAATTAAAGTATCAATATAAAAGATACATATAACAATTATAAGTATATACAAACCTAACAATGCAGTCCCAAAATACATAAAGCAAAACCTAACAAAACCGAAACAGGAAACAGACGATTCAAACACAGAGCTACCGATTTCAATCTCCATGCTCAATAACTGCTAAAACTACACTGAACACTAGCAAGGATATAGAAGACTTGAACAGTCACACCAACCAGTTTAACCTAACATTTAGAGAACACTCTGTGAAAAGCAGAATGCATATTCTTGACAAGTACACACAGAAAATTTTCTAACACAAATGGCACACTAACCCATAAAATACATCTTTAAAATCTCAAAAGATCAAACCTCCAGAAAAGGAACTAATGAAATGAAGATGAGCAATCTATCAGATGCAGAGTTCAAAATACTGGTTATAAGGATGCTCAAGGAACTCAGTGTGGACCTCAACAGCATAAAGAAGATCCAGTCAGAAACGAAGGATACACTAACTAAAACAAAGAACAACGTACAGGGAAAAAACAGTAGAGTGGATGAAGCCAAGAATCAAATCAATGATATGGAACATAATAAGAATAAAAAAGAATCCAAAAAAATGATAATGCAAGCAGCCTCTGGGACAACTTCAAGCATTCAATATTTGCATCACAGGTGTGCCAGAAGGAGAGAACAAAGAACAAGCAATTGGAAATCTATTTGAAAAAAACAATGAAAAAAATAACTTCCCTAATTTGGTGAAGGAAATAGATATACAAGTCCAGGAAGCACAGACTCCTAAACAAGATTAATGCCAAGTGGCGCACTCCAAGTCACAGCATAATTCAAATGTCAAAGGTTAAGAGAGAATCTTAAAAACAGCAAGAGAAAAGGAATTAGTTACTTACAGGGGAGTTCCCAAAGACTATCAGCTGATTTTTCAAGAGAAATTTTGCAGGCTAGAAGGGACTGGCAAGTCAGGAAAAGCAGGGACTTATAGCCAAGATTGTTCTACTCAGCAAAGCTATCATTTAGAATCTAAGGGCAGATAAAGAGCTTCCCAGACAAGAAAACACTAAAGGAATTCATCATCGCCAAACCATTATTTATGAAATGTTAAAGAGACTTATTTAAGAAAAAGAAGATCAAAACTATGTTCAATAAAATGGCAAAAATACAGATCTATCAACAATTGAGTCTAAAAAACAAACTAAGCAAAGAACAGAATCATGGATATGGAGAGCGTTTTGATGGTAGCCAGACGGGAGAGGGGTGTGGGGAAATGGTTGAAGAGATGAGGGAATTAAGAAATACAAATACATAGTTACAGAACAGTCATGGGGATGTACAGTACAGTATAGGAAATAGAGTAGCCAAAGAACTTATATAAATGACATGTGGATATGAACAATGGTGTGGGGATTGCCTGAGGGACTGGGGGTGCTGGATGGAGGGGAGCCAAGGGGGAAAACTGGGACAACTGTAATACCATAATCAATAAATTATCATTAAAAAAAATAAAAATCAACAAAATACAACACAAAGAATAGGCTAAGATTCCCCGGGCTGGTGTGGCTCAGTGGATGGAGTGCTGGCCTGCAAACCAAAGGGTTGCCAGTTTGAGTCCCAGGCAGGGCACACGCCTGGATTGTGGACCAGGTTCGCAGTTGGGGGCAGGCAAGAGGCAACCACACATTGACGTTTCTCTCCCTCTTTCTTCCTCTCTCTTTAAAAATAAGTAAATAAGAGCTAAAAACAAAAGAAAAGAATAGACTAAGATCAGTAAAACCAAAAGTTGGTTCTCAGAAAAGATCCACAAAATTGATAAAAAGTTTAGTTAGACTAATGAGGGGAATTCCTTGAGGTATCCTATTAATTTTAGGATAGGTTTTTATATTTTTGCAATTAAAAAAAAAAACTGTTGTAATTGCACTAAATCTATGGATTGTTTTGGGTAGTATAGGCATTGTAACAATATTAAGTCTTTAATTAATGAACACAGATATGAACGCTTTCCATTTGAGCCTCCTTTAATTTTTTCCAGCAACGTTTTGTAGTTTTGAACATACATGTCTTTCGCCTCCTTATTTAAATTTAATCCTAAGTGCTTTATTCTTTTTGATGCTATTATAAATGGAATGGTTTCCTAATTTCATTTTCGGATGTTTGTTGTTACTGTATAGATATGCAACTTACTTTGTGTGTTAATTTCATGTCCTACAATTTTGCTAAATTTATTTATTAGTTCTAGCTACAAAAATCAATTTCTTATCTATCCTATATGCCAATAACAATCTGAAAATTAACAAATTACATTCAAACTGTGTCATAAAATATAAATAAAACACCTGAATACATTTAACAAAATGTTTAAAAGACCTGTACACTGGAAACTGCAAAACACTGCTAAGAGAAATTTTTTACAATGTAAATAAATGGACAGACACCGCATGTTCATTGACTGAAAGATTCCATCCTAAAATGGCAATTCTATGTATTGCTCTACAAATGTAGTGCGATCCCCTGAAAATCCCAGGGTGTTTTCGGGTAGAAATTGACAAGATGTTTCTAAAATCTATATGGAAATGCAATGGATCTAGAATAAGCAAAATAATTTTTACAACAAAATAGGACTTGCACCACCCAATTTCTGAACTTGCTATAATACTACAGTGTGATTCATGCATGATGACAGACATACTTGATCAACAGAATTAAAAAGAAAATAGAGAAATAAACCCTTATATTTATGGCCTACTGGTTTTTGGGATAGCTGCCAATGTAATAAATAGTGAAGAGAGTCCAAGAAACAGTGCTAATACAAGTGGATCTGTATGTTTAAATACAAACAAAATTAAATCTTTGCCTCATACCATATGTTTAATCAACTCAAAATTGATGAAAGACTTATGTATAAGAACCTAAAACTATAAAACTTACAAAGAAAACACAGAAAATGCCTGTGACCTTGGATTGGTCAAAAGTTTCTTACCTAAGACACAAAACGCATGATTCATGGGAAAAAAAACAAAAAACAAAGCTAAACTTCATCAAAATTAAACTTCTGCTCCCCAAACCATTAAAATACTGAAAAGACAAATCACAGACTGTGATAAAATATATACAAGTCATATATCTGATAAATAACTTGTATCCAGAGTATATAAAGAACTCTGATAACCCAAGAAGACAGACTCCAATTTAAAGAGGGGGGGATATATCTGAATAGGTATTTCACCAAATAAGATACACAAATGGCTAATAAACACACTGATTAAGGTGCTAAACATTATTAAGTCTTAAAGTCACAATGAGATACCTCAAAAAGCCCACTAAAATGGTTATAATAAAATGGTGTAGAGAAACAAACTTTCATGTATTTCTGATAGAGATGTAAAATATTGCAGCTACTTTGAAACAGTTTTGCAGTTTCCTAAAAAACTAAACATTAATTTATCATATGACCTAGCATTTCCACTCCTAAGTATCCCCCTACAAGAAACGGTAACATATATTCACAGAAAGACATGTAAACAAATATTTATATAGCAATATTAACCAGTGAATGGATTTAAAAACTGTGGTATATCATACAATGGAATACATTCAGCAATAAAAAGAAGTATCACAGAAGCATTATACTAAATAAAAGCCAGACACAAAAGACCACATATTATATGATTATACTTATATGAAATTTCCAGAAAAGTCAAATCTGAAGGGACCAAAAGGAGGCCAATGGTTTCCTGGAGTTGGAATGAGAGCAGAGGTTGAATGCAAATGGAGATAATACCTATTGTTTGCCATAAATGTTCTAAAACTAGATTGTGATTAATGATGGTAGCACAACTCTGTAAGTTTACTAAAAATTACCATGCACTTCAATACGTATACATATATAAACCTCAATAAAACTGTTAAAAATTAAACCACAGCAAATTCTACTCAAAATCAACAATATCCAAAATTTTGTATGTAAATTTATATATAATTTATTATTGAAAAAGGCAAATCACTTGGGGAGACAGATAAGCTTGTGATGGCAACTCAAAGTAAAGCAATTCTAATGAACTTAAAAGAAAGGTCAAATATCTTGATTCCAATCAACTGGTGCTTGCTGTTTCAAGCAAGTAGAGGGACTTCAGGCCAAGATGGAGGCATAGGTAGCAACACTGCATCCCCCTCCACAACTAAGAAAGAATACAACTATCTCAAAACTAGAGACAATCAGAAGTTCTAGAAAATCGAGCTGCATGGAAGTCCAACAAAAAAGATAAAGAAAAAATATTCATACAGACATGTAAGAGAGGCAGAGCCAGGGTGGAGAGGAAGCAGTGTGGCGGATGCAGCAGCAGTGGTAGGCTGGGAGAAAATGGGAGGGACACCTGAGGAGGACTCCCAGCACCAGACCAGGCTGCACAGCTCACGGTTCCAGCACCAGAGAAAATAAAGCCTCATTGCTTTTGATTGTGCAAACCAGTGGGGGTTGGGGCGGAGGTAGAAACTGCCCATCTCTCAGCAGAGTCTGTTTGTTTAGAGGGCCCCCATGGTCCTAGAACATCTGTTGACCCACCCACTCTGGGAACAAGGACCAGGGCAACAGCTAAAGAAGAACCAATCCCATATGGAAGTGGGAGAAGTTCCTGGAAAGGGGGCTAGTGCTGAGCAAACAGCATTGTTCCCTCTCAGACCCCTATTCCACATAACAGTGCCACAATGTTGTGAAACGGGTCGCCACCTACTGAAGAATACCTAAGCTCCACCCTTATAGTGTAACAGGTGTGACAGCTCTACCTAAGACAGACAGGCAAACAAACACAGGAGCCGGTAAAGTTGAGGAGACAGAGGAATATGACCCAGGAGAGGGAATGGATCAAGGTTCCAGTGGGAGAACTAAGCAACAAGGAGATAGCCAACCTAACAGACACAGAGTTCAAAACACTGGTGATAAAGATGCTCACCAGCTTGACAGATATGCTTAAGTATGGCAAACACATGAGGGAAGAAGGGTAGGCTATTTTAAGTAAAATGAAGGAAAAGCCACACAAAACCAATAATGAAAGAAAGGAAACCAGGGTTCAAATCAATGATTTGGAACATACGGAAGAAGTAAAGTCAACCAGAGCAGAATGAGGAAACAAACAAGAATGGAAAAAAATGAGGAGAGGCTTAGGAACCTCTGGGACAACTTTAAACATGCCAAAATCCGAATCACAGGGGTGCCAGGAGAACAGGAAGAGCAAAAATTTTAAAGTTATGTGAAAAATAATGAAGGAAAACTCCCCTAATTTGGCGAAGAAAATATACATAAGTCCAGGAAGCAGAGTTCCAAATAAGCTAGAACCAAGGAGGACCACAACAAGACACATCATAATTAAAATGCCAAAGGTTAAAGATAAATAGAGAATCTTAAAAGCAGCAAGAAAAAAGAAGAGTTACCTACCAAAGGGTTCCTATAAGACTTTATCAGCTGATTTCTCAAAAGAAATTTTGCAGGCAAGAACCATTCAAAGTGATGAAAAGCAAGGACCCTACAACCAAGACTACTCTCCAGCAAAGCCATCATTTAGAATGGAAGGGCAGAAAAGCGCTTCCCAGACCAGGTAAAGCTAAAGGAGTTCATCATCACCAAGCCATTATTATATGAAATGTTAAAGGGACTTACTTAAGAAAAAGAAGATCAAAACTATGAACATTAAAATGACAACAAACTCACAAGTATCAACAACTGAATCTAAAAAATAAAAACAAAAACAAAATCTAATTAAGCAAACCAGAATAGGAACAGAATCATAGGTACGGGAATCATTTGGAGGGTTATCAGCTGGGAAGGGGAAGGAGGAGAAATGGGGAAATGGTGCAGGGATTAAGAAGCATAATTGGTTAGTACAAAATAGACAGGGGGAAGATAAGAATAAATATAGCAAAGGGTGAAGCCAAGGAACTTACATGCATGACCCATGGACATGAACAAAGGGTGGTGTGATTGCTGGAGGGAAGCGGGGTACTGGGTAGAGGGGAGCAAAAGGAAAAGAAATTGGGGCAACTGTAACAGCATAATCAATAAAATATACTTTAAAATATTTTAAGTAACTCACTTTGTAGCAACTCTGAATTCTAGAATATTTATAAATATTTTTAAACTGTAAATTAATTTTATCTAATTTCATAAATTACCTAATTTAGCTGTAAGTGAAATGCTTTATTTAATTCTTCCTATAACACAATTTTAGGTGACATTCAAACACTGTATTATTTAATAATATAGTGAGAAAATAATTTCTTCAATTCTTCGTCAACCCTTCTGATTTAGATAAAAAGGAAATCTGTATGAGGTGCTAGTTTGCTTTTAAACCTCTTTCCTGTACCTGCTAACAGGAAGCTATTTACATAACATGGTTTTCATTGTTTTCCCTCATACAGTAGTCCTCTATTCATACAAATGGTGCTAGGTTTCCATTTGTAGTTAAGATAATCTGATGTATCAGAGTTAAGCTGTATATGTACTATGAGAACAGGGCAAAAAAATCACGAATGAGGCATGTGAAGGACCTAAATTCAGGAAAATTTGCTTCCCATGATATAAACCACCTAGGGCACAGTAAACTGAGAATGAATGTTTACCTGTAATATGGATAATGTCATTGATTCACAAGCACCTAAAGATGAGTGAAATACCTTTATTTGTTTATACTGCTTCTTTTGTGTGTGTCTTTCTTTTTTGACAGATTACATCAATATAAACACATACTGGGAACCAACAGTTTCCACTGATTAAACGACTGTACAATAGTTTAAGTTTTGGTGCAGTATAGATTATCTAATAATTAAAGTAGGACCCTTTATCAAATACCACTTTTATTTCTAGTTTTATTGATATAATTGACATACAGCCTTGTGTAAGTTTAAAATGTACATGTTGATTTGATACACTTAAATCTTACAAAATGATCACCACCACAGTGTTAGCTAACACCTGAATCAGGACACATAATTACCAAAAATTACCATAATTACCACTTCTACACTTGTAGCAACTTCCAAGTATATAATACAGTATTAATAACTATAATCACAATGTTGTGCATTAGATCCCCAGAACTTACTCACCTCACAGGTGGAAGTTTACACTCTGCTCATCACCTCCCCTTTTCCCTAACCCCCACCCCAAGTCCCTTGTAATTAACATTCTAGCCTGTTTCAATGACTTTGGCTTTTTTAGATTCCACATATAAGAGATATCATACAGTATTTGTCTTTATCTGACTTATTTCACTTAGCATAAAGCCCTCAAGGTCCATCCATGTTGTTAATAATGGCAAGATGACCTCGTTTCTCTTGGCTGAGTAATTTCATTGTGTACATATACACATCTTTATCCATTCACCCCCTGACATATACTTGGGTTGTTTCTATATATTGGCTATTGTGAATAACATGAACTACTTTTCTACTATGTGTTTTTTAAAAATATTTAATTCACTTTCACATATATAACCCTCCTTAAAGAAGTTTTTTTCTGAATTTAAACTGTAATTTACCATACCATATTTTTTAAATTACATGTTAACACTTAAAATAATCTTTCAATTATTAAACCTTTAAAAATGTCTGTGCTACACAAAGGACAGATATCTTGAATTTATTAATTTATTTTTTAAATGGTTATTAAGCCTACGTTTTGTGCAAGGCATTATAAATAATACAAAGTAAGATCATTTCTGAACTCCAGACAGTTATAATCTAGTTGTAGAAATAAAGCATGTGGCAAACTTACAATACAAAAAGAATTCATCAATAAAATGTATACTTCTGATATGGTAAATAAAAAATGATTCATGTAGAAAGCAGAATTTCAACAGAAGCTAAGGATGAATTAATATGCTGATAGGCAGAGATGGGGCAAGAGAGCATTTCAAGAGGGGAGTGTCTCTGATATCAAACAAGGAATTTGAACTTCATTCTTTAACCCTTTCAGTGCCATGCGTAATTAGAAATTTGGATCAACATGAGAAATAGTTATATCAATATATAACCTGAGGTACAAAAAAAAAAAAAAAGAGAGAACAAAACATAAAATACAAATTATTCCATTGTTATTTACATTTATAGCCATTGAAAAAAGAGTCGCTGGGAGCAATGCTGGCACTTTGGGGAAAATTTGTCAGCGTCGCTCACAGCAACGTTGGCACTCAAAGGGTTAACCAACGCTGAACCCTAAAAGACTTCCAAGCAATGGTTTATAAGGAAGGCTCTTTTAAGGCAGTAATAGAAAAGATCTGAAAGGGTGAGAGTTGGGTAAACGTAGGTACAAATTAAATGTCCTTCCTGAGTTTACACAGTTAACCAGATACCTGATCCTACAACTTGCTTCCCTGAACACCTATCTCACTGTTTTCTATTATTAGCATACTCCAACAAGAACAAGACTTTATTCAAAGTTACGCAAAGACACATAATTCGTAAGTTATTTTTATTGGTAACCTTCACAGTAATAATTCACAAATTTTTCATTTATGTTAACACACTATCTTTGGATAAAATATTTTGTTAAAATACATAAAGTATGCCCCTTCATCCCTTTCATATAGGGACCATTTATGCTTTCTTTCACAGGTGTTCAAAAATACTGAGGATAGCTTATATATCTGAAATAATCAATGACCTGAAAATTGAGATGACTATTTTAGAATTACAGCATTCTAAGATACCATTTTGTGTTTCATATTCACATATGTAGAACTCCATATTAACAGTTAAATAATATGTATATTACAGGAATAATTCCAGTCTCTCTGGTATAGTACAAAATACAATTCATTTCACAAAACACCCTTGTCAATCATAAATCATAATGTGCTTTAAATAGCAGCTTCATCCTTGAAGCTGAAATTAGTCCTTTTATAATACCCTTGACAGAAATATGTTATCAATTGTTTCATAAAGTCACACCTCTATCACCTCAATTTAACATACACAAAATCTTTTTTGAGCACTCTTTTTTGGGTTCCAAAATATCCAAATGATCCCTGTTGTAAACTCTTGAGTAGTTTTTAGAACTTCTAAGTAGAACCACAAAATAGAGAAACCAAGTTTACATCATGTTACACTCAAAACTTGTTACACCCTCAAACTAAAAATGAATAAAAAAGCAAAGTATCTACAAAAACTCTTTTGTTCATAAACACATCTAAACAGCACTATACTGTATTTCCCAAATTTGGAATCTGGAAAGAATTTTGAAGAGCTATGACTCTGTAACACTGGGATTCCCTTAGATACTTAGCCTATATAAGAGTAGCAATAAGGAGTATGCAAAAGTCCACTGTAAGACCCATGAAATGTACGGAAGTTACTTTTAGAGACTTTACATTAATGTTTCCATAGTTTAATGACTAATCAACATTTTATATATAGCAATTCTTTTGGACATTAAAAAAAAACCAACTTAGACAAATAAATGCATGTTCCTTCCACAAGGCTAGTTTTCTTTATTAAAACAATACATGCCTTTTAAGTGAGTTTAACTTATTGAGAGCCAACAAAATTTGAAGCAAAGCATGTAATACTCTCATCTCTTTGATGTCTTCTGTCATCTCAAAAGCCCTCACGCTGCTTTTAAGACTTCAATTTCTCCATAAAACCCTTCTTTAGATCTTCAAAATTCACTTTATTCTATGAAATTACTTGCATATACAACCTCTCCAATATCAAAGCTTTCATGTTCTCATGCAAACATTTTAGCCCAACTCAGTCTAAATTATGTGGGAATAAATTATAGCTCCTCAATTTAGCTAGAGGTGTTTTCACATTTAGAAGAAGTTTGTTACCTAAATTTGTTTTAACTTACATAGTGTCAGTAAGTTTAGAAATTAAAAAATCAAAATAAAACCTTTCAGATTTAGAGTAAAAAGATATAGCACAGGAAGAGGAGACTGGAAGCTGGAGTCTGGCACCTGTTCCCCATTCACCCAGTTCTACAAAGAGCTTAAAATCACCTTGTCTATACTTTATTTTTAAAGTGACAAAGCTGATGCCAAAGATCAGGATTAACCACTCATAAACCTACAATACTTCGCAGCCTCTCCTAAGATAGCCCTCCATTTCATTTTACCTCATACTTCTGGACCCATAGATTACCTACAACCTAACTTTCTGTACAATGGACCTTAATGGTAGTGGCCCCAGGACTTCTGAAGAAAGAAGCTATCTGTGTGTACCATAGGAGTTTGAATGAAAGGTGTATGAGTAGTTTTAAATTCCAGGACTGCCTTAGATTTACAAAATATTTACATAGTAGCTCCAAAAGCTGGGGGGGGGGGGGCGCGGGGCGGGGAGATACTCTCAATATTCACAAAATTGGAGCATATTTTTGTTTCTATTATAGAGGACTAAAGTAACCTACAGGCTTCCAGTCTATTCATCCGTCATACTAAGTTGAGTTCTGCCTATATATAAGTTAGGTCTACCGTTTTAAAGATTAGGAAAGTTAAATTTTAGTATTTACAATTTGTTACATTAGAGAGAAATTACCCACTAAACTCAAAAGACAATTTAAAGTTCAAGTTATAATTATTTTTTCTGCATGTGCTTTAAAGATAATAGTTACATACACCCAAACAAAAAAAATTATTCAACTGGCATACACAATGTAAATGAATTAGTATCTTATTTAAGAACCAAAAAATGCAAACAAGCACCAGACAGAATAGTCAGTCACAAAGTCAGCTTTATAACAGCCTATTTTGTTTTAATACATATTTAAAAATTAAATCAGCCAAAACTTAATGGTAAAAGTCTGATTCACAGTCTATGATAGTCATACAAAGGAGACACCAGAAATGTCTAAATCTCATCATCACATTTACCAGGGTTGCGTGTGAGGGCATCGAAGGGCATTCAAACGGTTAAACAGAGAACTGAGGCTTTTAACTAATATAACTAACGCCAGTGTTTCACATAAATCTAATAAAGCAAAGGTCACAACCTATTCCCACATAATCAAGCTAGCTCTGAAAAGAGAAAAACTTCACTCTGACATCGATTAGTACTGCCTTCTTTGGAAAAAAAATTAGTGCACTTTTATACCCTGTTTTGTAGCTTTTACAGACAGTTCGCGGAAAATACAGTGTATCCCATCCACTGTTTACTTTTTAAGCTTTTTATTGTATCTACTCGGTAATTAGATACAAGAAAGAATAAAACGAGACTCACAGCAAGCAAGAACAGAACTCAGTTTCATGCTCTCCCCAAGTGTTACTATTTCCAGTTGTTAATATCCCTGATGCAGCGCGGACAGATTTGAGTTCTACTTCAGCCCCTACTAACTCCACCACACCACCCCCTCCACACACAATTCTCCACTGAAGAGTCCAAGTGCAGCAAAGAAAAGGACCGGCCTGGAAATGGGGAAATGTTGGGGTGAGGCGAGGTGTTGGATAACCAGACCTTTAGAGAAAAAATAAAGAACTCCAGCTGTAGTTGGTAGAAATAAGTTATCAGAGGCCTGTAAAGTCTGGCACTGGGTAAGAAGCCCAACAGGCTTTCCCTAACTCCAAATCAACGACCTTTAAAGCAAGAGAGAGGTGGGAACACAACAGCCGCAAGGTTTCTAATTGTGGAAAGTTTAAACAAATTTGTTCATCAGGGAATGGGGGAAGGGAGAGGAGGGCAAGTCTGGGCTCCGCCGAGGGAGCGCGCGCGGTGTGCCCTGTGCGCAGAGGTCGGTCCAAAGCGGGAAGGTACAAGGATTTTTGGCAGCAGCAGCGACTGCATCTCTCCCGGAGCCCCAGCAGGAGGACGGGCACGGACCCCGAGTCAGAGTAGGTGGAACAAGGAGGTGGACAACCAAGACGAGTGGGTCTACGCGAAGGGGCAAGGGTCCGGGACTCTGGGTGGAAGTTGAGGGCGGGGTGGTGCCGGGACGCCAGGGAGCGAGAGGCGGCGGGCAGCTCTACTTACTCGGCAGTACCAGATGCTGAGGCGGGCCGAAGCCAGCACTGCGAAGAAAGTCCTCTGGGGGTCCGACTGAACGTGGAAAGGTGCCTCGGCCAGGCTCCCCAGAGGGCAGAGCAGCCTCTTGGGCCACCCACTCAGGAAATACATGGTCCGCGCGGAGCCGCCGAAGCCGCGGCGCCCGGCGGCCTCCGACCCCGTCCGTCACACTCAGCGGCCCGGGGCCGGACGCCCGCCTCCCACACCGCCACTGGCGGAGTCGGCGGCGGCGGCGGCAGCAGCTCGGAGCATCTGCCCGCTGGCCTGGCCGGGCCGGGCCGACGCGATGCTAAGCTACGAAGCCACCTCCGAGCTGACGGGGCCCGGTGTGGGGGAAGGAGGGAGGAGGGAGAGTTCGGCCTGAAAGGGGGCGGGAGGAGCGCGGAGGCCCGCCCCGACCCCGCCCCGTTCTCCGGCCGCGAGGGCGTCACCACACCGCGCCGCGTGGGAAGGCTAGCGCGCGCGCGCGCACTGGAGACTTCTTCCTCCCTGCCGCCCCTTCCCCGCCCCCTCGCCTGGCTCTCTGAAGCTCCGCCCTAATCACGAGCGGCCTCTGCGCAGCGTCTATACGCAAGTGGTTTAGCTTTTCTTGCTTCTCTGCGCCACCCACTCGCAACCTGGAGCTTGAAGTCTTGGTGGGAGGGCGGGGCAATCGCTTGAGACTTGGAGGCCCGGAGGCAGAGCAGGGCCGGACGCTACGGCGAGGCTTCTGGGCCTCCGGTACACGCTCCTCCCCTGGCCTAGCCAAATTTGAGTTCCCTTTTGGGTTGGTAAGTCCTCCAGTGAGAGCTGCCAGGCGTTGCTCGGCCTCGGCGGAGGGGAATGGGGAGAGAAGAGGGACGATTGCGGGAGTAGGGGGAGGGCGGGGATCGTGTGTCATGTCACACACCCCACTAGCGTTCCCACCTCGGGCTTTTGGCCCCGACCTCAGTGCTGGCCTGTTGGGTCCCTTCGCCCAGTGATCCCTTCTTGTGTGCAGTGAAAGCTGGTGGTTAAGTTCCTGCATTCATGAAGTATGCATCCTAGAGTGGGGACCTTTATTCAATCCATAAATAAACCACCAACGACTTAAGTACCTGAGTCTTGTCCTTTTTCCTTCATGCGTTTTAAATCTAGCATATATTTTTGGAATCAGTGTGCATTAATCTGTCCTTTTGACTCGTCATAATGTTGGAAAAGATGAAGCTGTTTGTCTCCTTTACCCTTCGTAGGGTATGTGCCAGAAAAGACTTAGACCTCATTTCAGAGCTGGAAGGGACTTTAGACATTATGTAGTTCGTTGTTTAACTTTTGTACCTCAGAGGTCACTTTAACAACTTTCATTGACAACAGTGATTACCTTTGAATAGGAGGATAGCATGAGTGGGGATAGAGTGCGGAGTGGAAGTACGGGGCGGGGGTCTGGAAGAAAAACTTGCTTTTCTATATGTTTATATTACTTTTTCAATTAAAATATTTGAGTTAGCCCAGGTTAAAAAGAAAACAAAAAGTTAACTCATGAAAAAAAGTAGCAACATAGAAAAAAAAGTAACTTAACCCATATTAGATGTAGCATTGTAGTTGGTATTCCTAATAAAATATGTAACTTTACATAATTTTTCTAAACATTCACTGCATTCCACAGAAGGTGATCAAAAAACCCAGATTCCTCAAATCAAAGTTGAAACTGCCTCAGGACTTGCGGTCCTCTTGTGGTCAGACTGTGTCTCCTTCCTGGTGTCTCCTTCCTGGTGTCCCCACCCCCACCTCCTCATCCAGCACAGCAGCTTGGAACATAGTAAGAAGAGTAAACTCTGAAAATACTTGTCAAATGAAATATTGAATGAAACCCCGATCCAGCTGAACTACACCATTAAACAAATAAAAGAGGCCCAGAGAGTTTTCTCGACTTGCCAGTATAAAATTGTAGAATAACAGTTGCATCATACTTTCTTGTAACTTAGATTCATTTATGCAGTTGGCAGAGAGAGGAAATGAAAATGTTACATTGCAGCAATTCCAATGGCAATTTTACTGAGTGCATTTGTCTCAACTCTTGGCCCCAGGGTCTTTGTTCTCAGACTCCTAAGTGTGAGCATATTTTGCACTCACGTCCAGTTTAAGGAACTTCTAAGTAACTTTTGTAGCACTCAGTTTTAACTTTACTTGGCTGACTTTAGAATTTAATTCCCCTGCCACACTCCTTTGTAACAGTTAATATTTACAAAATATTTTTTAATGTATGGCTTTATTTAGTTCCACAGTAAATCTTCAAGGTAAGTGTAATATTACTGTCATTTTCTTAATAAGGAAACGGGCGCCAGAGGGGTGCAAGAGCCTAAATCACAGGGCTTGAAAAGAACTTATCTTCCTTCTACAGATCCAGTGATTTTTAGACTGGATTGAACTGAATTTTGGTAGTTGCTTCCTTCAGGGAGAGGGAGAGGGGGAGAACCACTAGGCCTTTCTTCTTACGGGGAAAAAAGTAAAAGTGACTCTTCACAACAGCTTACTAAAGTTTCCCCATTGTGATAGAAACCGTTTGGACTGGATTTTTCAATTTTCAAATATCATATTCCAACTTTATTTTGTAAAATCTATTAGCAATTCCCATGTCCTGGATCTTGCTTCTCCCTATTCCCCTCCCCATCACCATCACTAGTCAAATTTACTGAAATCTATTCCGAGCTAAGACTAAGCTAATAAAAGAAAGTTAATAGGTGCATGTTTTTATCTATGAAACTAATAGGCTTCTTAAAAAATTATTACAATATATAATGTTGGTAAGGGTGCACAGGAACAGAGGTACATTTATAAACTTGGTGGGGATATAATTTGGTGCAATTTTTCTAAAGGGTAGTGGCATTACATTTAAAAAAAGAGATCTTAAAAGTATGCATACCCTTGGCCCCAGCTATTGTTCCCTATGATTATTTTCTAAAAAAATAAACACTGATATGTAGAGAGATTTAGCTTTAACAATGCATCCCACAACGTTGTAGTGAAAAGGAAATAAGCTAAATGTCCTCCCAAAGATGTTAATTATAGTTCTTTCTTACAAAGGGATATCGTGTAAGAATAAAAAATTATGTTGGGAAAGAATAATCATAGAAGTATTTCAGTATATACTATAAAATAATGAAAGCAGATTAAAGACAATATGTAAAATATCCTATGTTCACAAAAAATATATATGTGGTTAGAAAAAAAGAAGAAAATGCACTATAATCTTGGTGCTTACTGCTGATGATAGGTGCTTTTTATATTCATTTTTGGACTTTTTTGTATTTTCCAAATTGTCTAATGAACTCATTACTTTTGCAATGAGGAAAACAGTTATGTAAAACAGTTAAATTGCTAATGATTGATAATGTCTCACTTATCCTGATTTAAGTGGGGCTTGTAGTGCTGGCAAATCAAAGGGAGTAACATAGTAATGTGGAGTTTCAGGCACAGTCCCAAGACTAGTGAGAGGATTAGGAGTAAAGGTACCCTGAGTCACCAAACTAAAAGTAGGCCTTGTGTACTTCACACGTTCACAGACTTCTGATGACAGCACAGAACTGGGACCAGAATTTGGTTCCAAACACTTCAATCCCAATATTTGGTGAACTCCATAAGAGCCAATAATAATATTCACTGAAGATGATATTGCTTTAGTTTATGACTCTTTAATATGCTTTTTATATTCAACCTTATTGTACTTCCATGTGCAACTAATATGTTTCTGGGTTAGACTGTGTGTGTGTGTGGCTACCACACTACCATATATGTTGAGTGACCACTGAAAATGTCCCTATACTATATCTACATACATAATCAATATATATATAATCAATTTATTTAAACAAAAACAGCTCATATATGACTATGCTGGACTCTTGATTATCATTTATCCCATTCTGAAGATTGGTAATGAATATCTCAGCTTAAATGATATGTCTGGGTTTTGCTTCAAAATAATCTGGGGATGAGTAGAAAGGTGGAAATTACATAAAACAAGATTGGCCATGACGCGATAATTTTTGAAGCTAAGTGCTGGGTACTTGAGAATGTATTGTGTTATTCATGCTCCTTTTCTATATGGTTGAAATTTTCAATAATAAAAAATGTTAACATTTAAATTAAAAACATCCCAGTAACTGTCGTATGTGGCTAACCGGTCTACCTTGTCCACAGTCCTCCTCACAGTAAACAGTATTAAATATTAGTTGGAAATGCCTTGACTGGCATGGTTCAGTGTGTTGAGTGCTGGGCTGTTAATCAAAGGGTCTCTGATTCGATTCCCAGTCAGGGCACATGCCTGGGTTGCAGGCCAGGTCCCCTGTTGGGGGCGTGTGAGAGTCAAACCACATAGTAATGTTTCTCTCCCTCTCTTTCTCCCTCCCTTCCCCTCTCTCTAAAAATAAATAAAATCTTAAAAAATATATATTACTTGGAAACATTTAATTAACCATAAAAGCAGGATGGCTTATTAATAATAAGCCTTAATAGATGCAAATGAGATTTCCTGGGCTGGCGAATGACCACAAACTAGAAAATAAAGTGAAGAAGTCCATTGTTCCTAATCAAGCAAAATGGGGAAAAAAGTTACTATTCTTTCTCTTCCGTCTTTTTAGAAATAAAAAAAATTTTTAATTCCTTTATTCCTTTAAATACTTTTAATAAAAATTCCTTTATTAAAATAGGAAGAGGAGTTGGAAAGAAATTGTTTAACCCTGTGATGTGAAATAGTAGAGTTCACCGTAATTCTTATCAGATGTCTCTTTCTTCTTCCCCCTTCTTTACCTCCACTTCCTCCTCCTTTTCCTCCTTCTTCTCCCTATCTATTCAGACAAATATGCCTTTACTATTTTGGGCAAAAATTCATATTCATAAATACGAATATGGGATAAAACTATCCCTTTATTCCTGTATTTATCAGTGAGCTTAGGGTCAAATTTACTGGTTAGTTGTAACACATCATTCTGGTATGTAACAATTTGGGCTTCTGTCTTATTCTCATCCATTATTCTTATGTTTCCACTAGGTTTAATCTAACAACAAGAATTATAAGCCCCAATGAGTACAATTATAGAAATTAACAAGTTTCATGAAATTTTTATCAAACCAACCTTAACATTAACTGTATAACTGTTATGTTTTTTAACAGTTCAAAATATTATAGAAGGGCAACACTGTTCTTTTTATTACCTTTTTTAATAGTTTATATTCTGTTGTGGTAAAACACAAAACATAAAATTTACCATTTTTAAGTGTACAGGTCCTCAGCATAAGTATATCCACATTGTTGCAAAACAGATCACCAGAACTGGCAAAAGTGAAACTCTGTGTCTATCCCTGATAACCACCATTCTAATTTCTGTTTCTGTGAATTTAATTACTTTAGATGCCTCAAATAAGTGCAATCATAGAGTATTTGTCTCTTTGTTGACTGGCTTTCTCACTTAGTATAATGTCCTCAGGGTTATAGCATGTGACAGGATTTTCTTCCTTTTTAAGGCTGAATAATATCCCATTTTATAGATATCCTACATTTTGTTTATACATTCATACAGTGATGGCTGCTGGGGTTGTTCCCACCTTTTGGCTATTGTGAATAAAGTTGCTATGAGCATTGGTGTACAAATAACTGTTTAAGTTCCTGCTTTCAACTTTTTTGGATATATACCCAGAAGTAGGTTTGCTGGGTTATATAGTATTTCTATTTTTAATTTTTTTTAGGAACCTTCGTACTGTTTTCCATATAGGCTGTACCATTTTATAATCCTACCAATAGTGCACAAAGGTTCCAATTTCTCCACATTCTTACCAACACTTGTTATTTTCTGGGTTTTTTTGTACTAGCCATTTTGATGGCTGTGAAATAATATCTTACTGTTGTCTTTGATTTGCATAACCGATTATTAGTGATGTTGAACATCTTTTCACATACTCAGCCATTTGTATGTCGTTCTTGAAGAAATGTTATTATTACCTCTGATACAATATCACATCAGCAGGTGTGCACCAAATGGTAAAGCTCAAGGGCAAAACTTTGAGTTTAAGTTTTGGATTATGTAATTTTATATTCTCCATCAATTATGAATGTTATTAGTCCTCATGCTCAAAGAATTGCAAGAATCTTACAAGTATGACCTTCTAGTCAGAATGGACCTGAAATATTATACAGTCCAATTTTCACACCCAACAGAAATATAAGTGAATTTCATAGAGTGGATTTACATCTATTTCAAACATAGAAATAATTTATAAAAACCACTAAAGGATTAATATAAAAGGAACATATCTATTAAATTGAATACTTGATTATAAGTACCTGAAAAGAGATATGGGAAAGTGGCTGCATATTTTTTAAAAAAGGATTAGAGGATAGCTGTCAATCTATTTGCAACAGGCATCTATATAAAGTGTAATTATGAATGGCTTTTCTTTTTTTATTCTTAGCATTTTCTAATTTTTTCTTTTATAATCAGAAAAATAATAAGTGCTATTTTTAAAAATTATGTTAAATTGTTATTGAGGATATTAGATTTCCCAAAGTGTGGTATGCTAATCACCTACATCAGAATTACCTGGCAATACATTTATTTTGTAATTTTTTTGGCAATACATTTAAAATGCAGATTCCTTGGCCAAGTCTTGGCTTCCTGAATCAGAATTTCTTGATGGTGAGGTCCAAGAATTAGCATTTTCAACAAATACCCTGATGATTTTCATGCATATTAATAAGGTTGATCAAGAATTGATTAGGTAAATAAGCTAAAGTGCCTGCTCTTTGTACTCTCTTTATATGTGGGCTAGAATCTTTCTACTAAATCTCCCAGTTCTCCTAACATCATGTAAACAAGTCAGAATGTGCACTAGATTCCTAGAAGTGTGGGCATGATTCCTCCTTTGCTGTAGAGACCAGGTGAGAACATGTGGTTGAAGTGACCTTCAATCATTCAGTAGCAACACCATGAGTGAGTTGAGCCCATGCTGATCACCTTCATGGTGCCCTGCTCACCTTCTAAGCTACCCTTAACTGTTCCTCATCTACAGAGTGGAGATGATAATAATACCTATCTTATCAGATTTTTCTTTTATTTTATTAATGCTGGAAACCAAGAGCTTGGAGTAATCCATGCCCTTAGCAGTATATTTTGAGTCAGTCACAAAGAACTTCCTAATGATTGGTGCTGTTACAAATAATCATCATAATAATAACTAGTATTTATTCAGCTTTTATTATGTGTAGATACTACTGTAAGCACTTTACTTAGTTTTTATCCTCTAAACAATTACATGAGGTAGTTATTATTATCCCTGTTTTTACAAATCAAGAAGCCGAGACTTAGAGAAGCTTAGGGTTCACAGTTAGGAAGTAGTAGCGTCAAAACTCAAACCGAGAACCCACCACTTAACAACTTCACTATATTGTCTCTCTTCACATATTTTCTTACTAACTAAATATGCACAATTCTTTGTCAGTCTATTAACTAACTTTATTTTTAATTCTTAAGAATATTGTTTTTAATCCTTCATGCAGAAAAATTACTCTAAGAAAATGAATGAAGGCCCTGGCCAGGTAGCTTAGATGGTTAGAGCATTGTCCTAATACACCAAGATTGTGGGTTAGATCCCTGGTCAGGGCACATAGAAGATCAACCACTGAGTCCATAAATAAGTGGAACAACAAAGCAATGTTTCTCTTTCTCTCTAAAAAACCAATTTAAAAAAAGAAAAAATGAATGAAATCTGGATTTTCACATTCACCTGGAGAAAAACATCCTTTGTATCTTAAGCAAAAATGAAAACAATGTGTGTCCAAAGGGTCATGTAAATTCTTGAAAATAAGCAGTGTAAGGAAGAAAGAGAAGAAGGAAACACATTGCCGAGGTATGATGTTGAAGGCTATAAATGAATCAAGGAATTAACTTTTTAATTGGATAGTACTTTAACAACATTAACCCATCATTCAATATATGACTCACCAAATGAAGAATCTTTCCTTACCCAAGTCACTTCCTAAAAATACCCAATGTAATGCACTGCAGGCTCTTACTTTCCTTCAAAGATCCTGAGAATTCGATTGTGTTCTTGCCTTGTGCTGCATTGCCTATTGCTTCCCATCAGAGGGAAATCTGCAGGATCCTGAGGAGTGGAGCAGTGTCCCAACTTATCCTGTTAACCCAACCCCAGCAAGTACATTGTTCTCAGAGGCTGTCTTAGGGTTCCTCTGTAATAAGGAGAAGAAAATTGACAAGAATGGCAAGGGCTCCCTCCATATTTTTACCCTGACCAGATTGGGGGGGAACACATGGGTTTAGATCAGTTGGGTATGTGGATTTAGAAAAGGAAGTTGGCCATTGTCTGGGTATAGTTTGTTGTTAAGTCCACATGCTTCCATGATCAAGCTGAAAAAACCAGTTTACCCGTTAAGTGTGTTAAAAAGCTGTGAGGGATTATCCAGTTCTGACTCAAATGTGGAAAGTACACTGGGATGCTTCAAGAATCAAGGAATCACAGAATGCTGAGACCCTCTAAATATTATCTCTATATAGCCTATTATTGCTCATACAGTTCCCTCTTGTGGCTAGAAGAAATATCTTCTTAAGGTTTTTATTTTATAATATTTTATTTATTGATTGGAGAAAGAGAGAGGTCAATTTGTGGTTCCACTTATTTATGCATTCATTGTTGCTTCTTGTATGTGCCCTGACCAGGGGTCAAACCTGCAATCTTGGTATATTGGGATGACATTTTAACCAACTGAGCTACCTGGCCAGGGCCTTAAGGTTTTATCATCTCTTAATCTATAGATTTTGTAAAAAATAATGAGAATTTCTGAGTTTGTTCATCATGAAAACACTAATAATAATACCGCCAAGCAAAAGTGGCAAAAGAAGCTTACCCAGACCATATAATAAAATTTAAAGATGTCTAGTCTCAGGCAAAATTTAGTTAATGCAGAAATGAAATTGAGTATATGAAATCAAAAACAGTGAAGGAATTAAAATGTATGAATACAATGGTCAGCACTTTACAATGACATTAACCTTAACAAAGCAAGAGTTTCCCAAAGCCCATGTTAGTCCCTGAAAATATATTAGGCACCACTGGAAGTCCACTTAATAAAAACAGACCATAGAGTCACAAGTTGAGAAACTGTCCTTTAAGTGTAGTAAAGTTGATAAAAGAGCTTGATTCGGTTTCAAGTTAGTATGAAATACTAACATAGCATTATTAGATTCAGACTATATAGGCAAGTTAGAAGTTCTCCAAAATTAGATATGTACTTTTTAAAAAAGATTTTATTTATTTACTTTTTTAGAGAGAGGGGAAGGGAGAGCAAAGGAGAGGAAGAGCAACATCAACATGTGGTTGCCTCTTGCGCGCCCCCAACTGGGGACCTGACCCACAACCCAGGCATGTGCTCTGACTGGAAATTGAACCATCAACATTCCAGTTCACAGGTGGAAGCTCAATCCACTGAGCCACACCAGCCAGGGCCTGTAATTTTTGGTCTTTTATTTATTTATGATTGCTTCCTCAATGTTCTATTGAAAACATGTTGGCATTTCTACCTTGTCTTATTATTCCACTTACTAATATTTGAGTTTCCTGAGTTCTCTTATTTCTTATTAAATGTTCGACAAATATAAATTTTAAAAAAAGAATGGAGCAAAAGAGAGCTTCTGGCCCTGGCCAGCATGGCTCAGTTTGTTGGGCCTCATACAGCAAAGTAAAAGGTCAAAAGGTCACCAGTTTGATTCCTGGTTAGGTCACAGGCCTGGTCCTCCGCCCCACTTGGGGGCATGCAAGTGGCAACTGATTGAAGTTTCTCTACCTCTATTTCTCTCTTCCCCTCCTTCTAAATATATAAATAAAATCTTTTTTTAAGAGAACATCTTAACCAACCAAGCAGTCAAAGAACAATCCAGTGGGTCAAAATTCAATAATCCTCCAAAACCTTTCTCTCCTGTCTCACAAAGACACTTCATCTTCAAAAACAAAACCATCTATGAGAGCCTGTGTCCCACAGATGCAACCCTGTACTCTCCCTTCCAGCAATGCAGTACCTCCTCCACCCTGGCTCTCCGCTTTCATAGATCCACCTTTCTTTTACTTTGTCTTCATTTTAGTTCCCCCAGAAGCCAGCCTTGAAATAACGATACACATACAAATAGTTTATTTTGGTGGTGATCTAAGGAAATGCCACTAGGGAAGTCAGAGAAGGAAGGAAAGGCAGCCAGTAAAGGATGTGTCTTGAAGCATGTTAGCACTACAGGTAAGAGGTGCTTAGTCCCCCTAGGGAATTCTGAGAATTTGTATAGTACTCATGCCTCTTAGTTATTCTTCCTGAGAAGCAAGGAAGTTGGTGATTTACACAGGGGTGGGCAAAAGTAGGTTTATAGTTGTGAGTACGCAAAACAGAGTTTATCCTTGCATTATTTGTTAATTATTGTTATTTTTTGTATTACAACTGTAAACCCACTTTTGCCCACCTGGTACACCAACTCCAATCATTAGTTAAGGGTTGCTCCTGTGAGGCATTAAGTCTCTGCACACCCAGCCCCCATGCTCACAGCCGGACCTCTAGCCACTCGAGAAAGCCAATGCAAGTTGGCGCAGATGCTGGCAGTTGGGAAAGCCCCAAGGAGACATGGGCAGGGCCCCAACAGCGTCTGCTATACTGGTATCTGAGATTTCAGTCTGGTACACTGAGACGCACTATCAAAAGCCAAGGCTCACAGAGCAGGGAAGAAGATCAAAGGCTCTGGAGACAGATTGGTTGGCTTCAAAATCTGGGTTTTTTTTTTTTCTTTTTTTTTAAACTATATGTTATTGATTATGTTGTTATAATAGTTCAATTTTTCCCCCTTTGCTCCCCTCTTCCCAGTGCCCCCTTCTCTCCAGCAATCCCACCCGACTTAGTTCATGTCCATGGGTCATGCATATAAGTCCTTTGGCTTCACCCTTTCCTATATTATTCTTAATTTCCCCTTGTCTATTTTGTACCAATCGATTATGCTTCTTAATCCTTGCACCATATCCCCACTTCTTCCCCTCCCCCCTCCCAGCTGATAACTCTCCAAATGGTCCCCATACCTATGATTCTGTTCCTATTCTGTTTTGCTTAGTTGGATTTGTTTTTACTTTTTAGATTCAGTTGTTGATAGTTGTGAGTTTGTTGTCATTTTAGTGTTCATAGTTTTGATCTTCTTTTTCTTAAGTAAATCCCTTTGACATTTCATATAATAATGGTTTGGTGACAATGAACTCCTTTAGCTTCACCTTGTTTGGAAAGCACTTCATCTGCCCTTCCATTCCAAATGAGAGCCTTGCTGGATAAAGTAGTCCTGGTTGCAGGTTGCCTTTCATCACATTGAATACTGCTTGCCAGTCCCTTCCTGCCTGCAAAGTGTCCTCTGAGAAATCAGCTGATAGTTCTATAGGAACCTCCCTGTAGGCAACTCTCCTCCTCTCTCTTGCTGCCCCCAGGACTCCTGTCTTATCTTTCACCTTTGGAATCTCAGTCATGATGCATCCTGGTGTGGTCCCCTCTGGGTCCAGCTCGCCTGGGACCCTCCGTGCTTCCTCATTTTTTCCAATTCTTGCTTCCTCATTCTGCACCGGTTGACTGTGTTTTTCTTCCTTATGTTCCAAATCATTGATTTGAACGCCAGTTTCCTTCTCTTCACCATTTTAGTGTGGATTTTCCTTTTTTTTATTTAGCATAGCCTTCATTTCTTCTCTTATGCATTTGCCATACTCAAGCATATCTGTCAAGCCTGTGAGCATCTTTATCACCAGTGTTTGGAATTCTGCATCTGTTAGGTTGTCTATCTCCTCATCTGTTAGGTTGGCTATCTCCTTGTCGCTTAGTTCTCCCATTGGAACCTTGATCCGTTCCCCTTTTAGGCCATACTTCTCTGTCTCCTCATTCTGACAGGCTCCTGTGTTTGTTTGCGTCTGCATCTCAGGTAGAGCTGTCGCTCCTGTTATGTTGTAAGGGGCGGAGCCTTAGGGATTCGTCAGTACAGGGCGACCTGTTTCACCACATTGTGGTGCTGTATGTGGGGGAGGGGTCCAAGAGGGAACAATGCCACCTGCCCAGCACTCACCCCTTTTCCAGGCACCTCTCCCACTTCCGCACTGGACTAGCGCCCCTCTAGCTGTTGTCCTGGCCGTCGTTCCCAGAGTGGGTGGGTCTGCGGACATTCTAGGACTGTGGGGGCCCTTTAAATAAGCAGACTCTGCTAAGAGACCGGCAGTTTCTGCCTCCACGCCAACCCCCACTGGTCTGCACAGTCAGAAGCAATGAGGCTTGATTTTCCCCGGTGCTGGGATAGTGAGCCGCTAGGTCCGGTGATGAGCTGGGAACACTCCCCAGGGGTCCCTCCTGACTTTAAAATGTGTGATTGCACTTTCTTCTGGCCTGCCACTGCTACCACTACTGCAGCCACCACACCCCATCCTCTCCGCCTCGACTCTGCCCCTCCTACCTGTCTGGATGAGTGTTTCTTCTTTATATCTTTGTTTGCTGGACTTCCGTGCAGTTTGATTTTCTTGAACTTCTGGTTGTTTTAGTTTTGAGGTAGTTGTAGTCCTTCTTAGTTGTGGAGGGAGACGCAACCTGTCTGTCTACGCCTCCATCTTAAAATCTGGATTCTTAATGTCCCTAAGCTTCAAATTCCACAAAGGAGTGTTGTGGGGATTGAATAATGTAATTCATATAAAAGTACCCAGTATTGTCTGTAACTGGCATATAGTACATATTTCCCCAAATCCTAGTTATTAATATTATTAATATGTGATGACCTCACAGAAACCTAAAACCAAACAGGACCTTAAGATGTTCAGCTTGGCCAGGTTGCTCAGCAGGGACCCAAAAGTTCCAGTCTTGTTACCAGTGCAGTATTTACACTGGCATCAGTGAGCAGAACTGATGAAACCTCTTGAGTCTCCATCCAGCTGGTCTTGAAGACATGGCCACACCCCTGAATCATCACCAGAGGGGGAGACAACTGTCTCCAGGTGAGGGGGGCTCAATAGAAGAGTAGATTCTAAGGCAAGCCCACCTCCTGGTACAACTTACCTTCTCCACACTATTATCCTACCCAGCCACTCAGACAGTCTTTCATTTTTATGTTTATGAGAAAAAGGAAGGGAGGAAAGAACTAGTACTTATCCCTCTCCACAAGTTCCAACACAAAAATATAACTCCATTTCAATAAGCAAGTATTTTTGGAATTCCTTAGTTCAAATGAAATTATATGGTTCACATGTTCAAAGCCATTTTCCTCCAACTGTTTTTCTTTCATAGTTGTGAAGCCCAGACTTTTGGAAAAACTCAGACTTCTATTAAAGTTCAGCCATGCAGAATATAAAAGCTGGGTGGATCCTGCTTAAGTTTTTCTTTGTTGCTAAGCATCCCTAAGTAACTAATAGCAAGAACAGATCTTGGGAAGTGGTACAGTGGGCATGGCAGGCCCTTTAGACAACAACAAAAGGAAACTTTGAGAGGAAAACTTATCATATTTTCCAAAAAACCAGAACACACTAATTTTTCAGTTCTCTAGAATAAATATGTAGTTTATTTCAGTATAATGCAATATTTTTCTAAATTCACTCCCTGATAATAAAGATTATAATTCAAATTGAGAATTTTTAAGAATGTTTAGCTACTAAATGTTTAGCCCTTGATTTTGAAAAAACGTAGCCTTCCTTAATTAAAATAAACACATGTCCTCCAAAATTGGTACTGAAGGAGAATCACCACACAGAGAGGAGTAGCTGGATCTTATAGCCCCCTTGGTTCATCTCCCCCTTATGCTGGGGTGAAGGACACTGTTCTCTTTTAATATTGGCCTTAGCCAGGACTGGTTTGATCCCAAGAACACTTCCTAATAAACTTCCTGTTCCCTAATCTCTGCCTCAGAATGGACTTCACAGAGGACCCAATTAGTGGCAGTTACCCATACCCAGTTGCACATATCTAGACACTTTAACTCTTTAAGTCTAAACCCAAAAGAGTAAAGGAAGGCAAAGCAGATTATTATTGTCTCTATGTGGAACTATCTCATGCTTAGTTGATTGGTAGCTTTAATGATCACTTGCAGGAGGAAGTTTGCCTATCTTTTAAGGTCTCTGAATAACAACCGTATCAGAATATAACCCAATAAGCTCAATGTTTATAAAAATGTGGGTGGTGGGGCATTTTGTTGTAAATTATTTTAGAAATAAAGTAAAGTAGCAAAAAAGAATAGTGACTTAAATAGAAATGAAAGAAGTACCAATACATCTTGCTTTGTAAAAAACACATTCTTGAAAAATTGGACTATGGGTCATATTTTAAAGTCAGTATTGGAACTCACCATTTAAAGATTTTTATGACAAATAGTTTGGCAGAGAAAATATGCATATTTAAATCACTGCCTTCCAATTTGTTATTTTATAAAACTAGATTTTTCACTCACTGAACTGACTTAAACTGAAGTATTTGTTTTTCAAAATCTAAAGCCACATCAGACCATCTAGTACAAAATTGCATTAAACTCTAATTACTCTTGGCCCAATGTTTTTAGAAACAGACGGAGAAAAAGTCACTTCAAGTTATATGTTGCTATAATGTTCCTGAGGAAATTAGCCAAACCCTTTCCCAGTACTGGAACTTTTGTTGTATTATTATTGCTCAAAATAAATCCATCAACAAAGACTTGTCATTAAATAATTTTAATTCTAACACTTTGTTTTGGTAATGGATTTAAACTTCATCTTGGATGAGTAGCCAAAAATAGAGAAATGAAGGTTAAGAACTTATTTATTCTCTTCTGCTGAAGAGTGCTCCCCTACCACCTACCTGAGTAATCATGAATAAATTTTGTACTAGATTTGGAGAGAGGATAGAGAATTTGGCCTTAGCTCAAAGCCAGCAATTCATATTTAAATAAAATGAACTTTTGGATACAGTGCTCAAGTTTAGATAAGATTACATAATAAAGATTCAGGAAGAAATCAGTCTGAAAATCACATCTATTTGCAGTGACATGAAGAACTTTCTCTGGAGAATAATAATATAAGTCAATCTGTTGTTGCAAAGCTACCAAAGCCTATTATGTGATATCATCAGAGGGAACAGTCACAGGTACATGGGTCAGGAATGTCCCTTGGAGAGGAGGAATAACATATACTTAGGATCCAAAATGTGGACATGGACTCTCTTGAGAAGAGTTTCAGATGCATAAGAATCTTCCTTTAAAATAGGTTACAGGTCACTTCACTTCTCTGGGCTCTTAGACTTCTCATGTGAAAAGACAAGAGGCATTGTGTGCACATTACAGAGGGCAGAAGTGAAGGCAAGGCTATGTATGTTTCCTTATACCAAGGTCTGTGCAGGACCATGATTCTCCAACTCCTTTCAGATCTGCTTCAGCTTCTCCAGCTCTTGAGTCAGGCGTATTTAAGTTTAACTCCATGAATGATACTAGAAGTTTAGACGTGTTGAGACACTAATGCAGATTCCAGTGTGTCCTTGTGGGTTCCAGTGTGTCCTTGCTTACCCCACTTCACATCCTGACTGCTTGTCCTGTGGACTTGAACTACAGCACTAGAAAGAGGAACAACAACAGCCTCAGACAGACAGTAGAGGCAACTTCCATAATTGCATATAGCCAAATCCCTAGGAAAAAAAAATAAAAAAAATCCCTTAGTCTGTTTATTTTGCAGTGCTTCTGCTTCTCTTAAAAAACCCTGACTGAGCCCTGGCTGCTGTGGCTCAGTGGATAGAGCATCGGCCTGTGAGCCAAATGTCTCTGGTTTGATTCCCAGTCAGAGCACATGACTGATTGCACGTCAGGTTCCCAGTTGGGGGCACAAGTGAGAGGCAACCACACAGTAATGTTTCTCTCCCTCTCTTTCTCCTTTGCCTCTCACTAAAAATTAAGTAAATAAATAAATTATTAAATATAAATAAATCATTAAAAGCAAAACAAAACAAAACAAAACCCTGAATGATATATTTGTGTTGGATTTTTTTGGTTTTGATTTTTACTATTACAAAAATGCCACTGTGAACATTCATGTTTCTATTTTCTGGTGCAATTGTACAAAAATTCCTCAACAATATATACGAAAAGTACAGATTGCTGGACGGTAGGGTATTCAAATGTCCAACTTTATAAGATAATGCTGAATTCTATTTCAGAGTTGGCTGTGTCAATTTATACTCATACCAGCATTTAACTTCTTAAAAGAGTTCCCCTTGATCCAAGTCTTTGCAATTACTTAGTATAGTAATACTTCTTCATTGTAGCCCATCTGAAGAGTATAATATGGTTTCTTGTTAAAATATTAACATTTATATAATTACTGATGAAGATGGAGAATCTTTTTATATGTATTTCTATTCTTCATATTTTCTGCAAAATGACTATTTATGACTTACCCATTTCTATATGGCATTGTTTGAGACACAGAGGAAATTATTTGAATATTCTGGAAACAATCCTTTAGAGTTACATGCAGCAGTGTACTGGAGCTGACTAGTACAGTCTCACAAGAGTGGTTTTGTGCATCTCTCCCTCACTGCTGGCAGCTTGAAATAGGCCTTGATAGGAGTATTTTCCCCATGGAAATTATCAAACCCTACAAATCACAGCTTTTCCCTCTGGAGAGCAAGTCTTTAAACATTTACCAGCACATCACTCATTATACATATTGTAAATATATTCTGTTGGTTTGTGACTTGACTACAAATTCTTTAGTGGAGTCTTTTGAGGAGTAGAAATTGTTAATTTTAATATGGTGAAATATGTCAATATTTTCAGTTTTGGATAAGCTTTTTTGTGTGTTATGTTTAAGAAATTCATTTCCACTCCAAAGACATAGAGATACTATCCTATATTTTATTTTGGATGTTTAAAAATATCAGCTGTTACACCAAAGTCTAATACATCTAGAACTGGCTTTTTACATATTCTGTGAGGTAGGAATCCAATTTTATTTCTTCCCTATATTGTCCCCACACCACTTATTGACTAATCCTTTCCTTCCATGGTGTATACAAAACCACTTTTGTCATGTATCATCTCCATATAATGTGTGGAACTGTTTCCAGAATCTCTGCCATTTGTCTATTGCAGCATCATTACCATGCTCTTTATTAATATAATTTTACTGGGTTGGCCAAAAAGTCTATTTAGTTTTTTCCATAAAATAAAAGACACATTTTTCATTTTCACCAAAAACTTGATTGATTTGGATATTTTGAGTATCTCAGCTATCTCCCACATGGTAGAATATTGATTGTCCTCAGTTAATGCTCAATTTGATCACTATCAATTTCAACTGGTCTACCCAACCATGAACCAAAAACCATGATTTTTTTTCATCAAAAAATCTCCAGCATGAAAATTCACAAACCACTTTTGACACATTTGATCAGTCACAACACCTTCCCATACACTTTTTTTACATTTCAGTACCTTTCTTGAAATAATAAAGCATAACATGCAAAAAATGTTGCATATTTTCTTCCATCTTCAATATTAAAATGGCTACAAAAAAATTCACCAATTTTGATGTTATTATTTTTAAGCATGCTGATATGACAGCTGTCACAATTCAATCTAACAAAATTGTTTCAAATGAAGTTAAAGACAACTATGTGCTACTAGAGCCATCTTATGGGGGAAAAAAAATGAACTTTTTGGCCAACTCAATATAATTGAAGTCTTCTTAAATTATTCTTCTCCAAAAGAGTATTTGTTATATTTTGACCTTTATTCATCTATACAAATTTTGGAATCAGCTTATCAGTTTTTGGGGAAAAAAAGTCATTGAGATTTAGAATTAAATGACATTGGATCTATAGATCAAATTGGGGAGAACTGACAAATTTACAATAGTCTTCCTATTGAACAGTCTTCATCATTTATTTCTGTAATAAGTATTCTTTGATGTTTATGAAATAAACACGAATGGCCTCCTCTCACAACCACATCAAATAAAGTTATATAATTTATTTCATATAGATCTTATGCAACTTTCATAGATGTAATTTATTGCTTTAATTGTTCTGGTAAGCAGAAAGTTTTTTCCAAAGTTTTTTAATTAAATTTATTGGGATCACATTGGTTAATAAGATTGTATAAATTTCAAGTGGTTAATTCTATAACATATCATCTGTATATTGCATAGTGCACTCTCCACCTGAAGTCTAATCTCCTTCTATCATCATGTATTTGACATCCTTTACCCTCTTTAACTTTCTTCCACTCCCTTCCCCTCTGGCAACCACCATACTGTTTTCTGTGTCTATGAGTTTGTGTTTATTTGCTTGTTCATTTGTTGCTTTCTGTTTTATGTCCCACATATGAGTGAAATCATATAGTCTTCAGGTTTTTTGTCTGACATATTTTGCCCAGCACACTACTCTCAAGATTCATCCATGTTGTTGAAATGGCATTATTTTATCTTTTCTTGTATCTAAGTAGTATTCCACTATATATAGGTACCACACCTTCTTTATTTAGTTATCTATCAAGGAACACGTAGGTTATTTCTATCTCTTGGCTACCATAAATAATGTTGCATTGAACATAGGGGTACATATATATTTATGAATAAATGTTCTCAAATTTGTCAGGTAAATACCCAGAAGAGGAATTGCTGGGTCACAAGGTAGCTCTATTCTTAATTTTTCAAGGAACCTCCATACTGTTTTCCATAATGGCTGTACAAATTTAAATTCCTACCTGCAGTATATAAGGGTTCTATTTTCTCCACAGCCTTTCCAATGCTATTTCTTGTCTTGTTGATAATAGCCATTCGAATAGAAGTAAGGTGGTATCGCATTGTCATTTTGATTTGGATTTCTCTTACACTAGTGAAGATGTGCATCTTTTCATAACTCCATTGGCCATTTGTATGTCTTCTTGGGAAAAGTGTCTACTCAAGTCCTCTGCCCATTTTTCAATTGGATTGTTTGTTTTTATGTTGTTGAGTTGTATGAGTTCTTTATATATCTTGGATATTAGACCCTTATCAGAGGTATTGTTTGAAAATACCTTCTCTCGTTCGGTGCTTGTATTTTTGTGTTTTTTGAAGCTACTTTTGCTGCACAGCAGGTTTTAAGTTTGATACAGTCCCATTCACTTTTTTTTCTTTTATTTCCCTCAACTTTAAGGTCATATGCATAAAATCCGAGTAAGGTAGGAGGACTTCCAATCAAGGTGGCGGCATTATTAAACACAGCTTGCCTCCTTTCACAACCACATCAAAATTACAACTAAACTATAGAACAATCATCACTAGAACTGTCAGAAATTGAGTTGAATGGAAGTCTGAGAACTATGGAATTAAAGAATCCACATCCATCCAGATTGGTAGGAGGGACAGAGTTGTTGCACAGGCTGGTCCTACATCCATGTGTGGTGGATAAAAATTCGGGAGGGATATTTCAGGAGTGAGGAGTCCCAGACCCCACACCATGCCCCCCAGCCCAGGGTTCCAGTGCCAGGAAATTAAGTCTCCATAACTTCCGGCTGCAAAAACAAGCAGGGATTGAGTCAGTGAAAGGATCTGCTGGAGTTCCAAGCAGTTCTTAAAGAACCCACACATGGACTTACTCAGACTCAATCCATCTTAGCTCTAGCACCAGGATAGCAGCTTCAAAGGCACCATGGAGGAACTGAAGTGTGTGGCATCAAGGCAAGAGCTGGAGGATAGCTTACTCCCAGACACAAAAGGGGACAGAGACCATTGTCTTTTTTCTGAACCCTCCCCCCACAGAGCTACGGAGCTGACAGGCAGGTACCATAGCTGAAACTCCATCAACCCAGCTAACACTGTTTTCCCTGCCCTGGAAATCCCCTGAGTTTCCATCCCACCCAACTATGGACTCACCCGTGCTGTTAACAGTATCTTTTCCTATGAATGGCTGGCATAGGCTCATGCTTCACAGCTTCATAAATCCTCTCAAGAAAGCAATAGCCAGCCTCAGTGAGCCCCCAGCCTACCTGTATATCTTGCTAAGTGGCCTCACGCCCTGTACTAGCAGCAGCCAGCCAGGATCTACAGCTTGGCTTTGCCTGGGAACATACAAGCCCAGCAAAGTAGCAGCTATCTCAGGTTGCTTTATAGCTCCAGCAGAGTGGACCCAGGCATAACACTGGTGAGAGCTAACCTTGGCCTACACCACTTAGAACCCCAGAGCCTGCACACCCAGTGGACAGCTATAGACCACGTCAAATACCACCAACCTGCCCCTTCACAGCTGATTCTCCATGGAGGGTGAAGGTTGGTGGTCAGTGGACACAGCCAGTCCTAGTAGCTGATTGGTTTGGGTAAACCTCCCATTGACCTGCCAACAGCAATCAGGGCTCAATTACAAGAGGAGGGTGTATCAGCCCAAGCAAAGGGTGCACCTTGAGTACCTAGCTTGGGTAATAGGGTAAGCTGTGCCATTGAACCGTACAGGACACCCACTATATTAGGCCATGCTACCAAGACAGGGAGTCACAGCAGCTCTACCTAATACATAACAACAAACACAGGGAGGCTGCCAAAAGGAGGAGACAAAATAACATGGCCCAAATAAAAGAACAGATCAACATTCCAGAAAAAGAACTAAACAAAATGGAGATAAGCAATTTATCAGATGCTGAGTTCAAAACACTGGTTATAAGGATGCTCAAGGAACTTAATGGGGAACTCAGCAGCATAAAAAAGATCAAATCAGAAATGAAGGATTCACTAATTGAAATAAGTAACAATTTACAGGGAAATAACAGTAGAGTGGTTGAAGCTGAGAATCAAATCAATGGTTTGGAACATAGGAAGCAAAAAACAACCAATAAGGACAAAAAGAATGACAGAGAATAAAAAAAAAAATTTGAGGATAGTATGTAGCAGCCTCTGGGACAACTTCAAGTGTTCTCACATTTGCATCATAAGGGTGCCAGAAGGAGAAGGAAAAGAGCAAGAAATTGGAAATCTATTTGAAAGGAAAAAAAAATGAAAGAAAACTTCCCTCATTTGGTGAAGGAAATAGACATGCAAGTCCAGGAAGCACAGAGTGCCAAACAAGATGGAAGTAAAGAGGCCCACTCCAAGACACATCATAATTAAAATACCAAAGGTTAAAGACAAAGAGAGAATCTTAAAAGCAGCAAGACAAAAGAAGTTAGTTATCTACAGTGGAGTTCCCATAAGACTCAGCTGATTTCTCAAGAGAAATTTTGCAGGCTAGAAGGGATTGGCAAGAAATATTCGAAGTCATGAAAAGCAGGGACCTACAGCCAAGATTTCTCTACCCAGTAAAGCTATCATTTAGAATCAAAGGGCAGATAAAGAGCTTCCCAGACAAGAAAACACTAAAGGAGTTCATCATCACCAAACCATTATTATATAAAATGTTAAAAGGACTTATTTGAGAAAAGAAGATCAAAACTACGAACAACAAAATGGCAATAAATACATACCTATCTTCAGTTGAATCTAAAAAATAAACTAAGCAAACAAGAACAGAGTCAGAATCATGGATATACAGAGCATTTTGATGGTTACCAGATTGGAGAGGGGTTTGTGGGAATTGGTAAATAGGTGAGGGGATTAAGAAGTACAAATAGGTAGCTACAGAATAGCCATGGGGATGTTAAGTACAGCATAGGAAATGGAGTAGCCAAAGGACTTATACTCATGACCCATGGACATGAACAATGTTGTGGGGATTGGTTGAGGGAGTGGGAGAGGCTGGGTGGAGGGAGTCAAAGGGGGAAATATTGGGACAACTGTAATAGCACGATTAATAAAATGTAATTTTAAAAATTCATAAAATCTTCTCTGATATCAAGGTCCATAAGTTTAGTACCTATGTTTTTCTCTATGTATTATATTGTTTCAGGTCTTATATTTAGGCTTTGTCTCCATTTTGAGTCAATTTTTGTATATGGTGTCAAATAGAAGACTAGTTTCTTTCTTCCTTTCTTTCCCTTTCTTTCTTTCTTTTTCTTTTTTTTGCATGTGGGTTTCCAATTTTCCCAGCACCATTTATTGAAGAGGCTTTCTCTTCTCCATTATATGTTTTTGACTCCTTTGTAAAAAATTAGTTGCCCATATACACCTGAGTTTATTTCTGGGCTTTCAGTTCTGTTCCTTTGGTCTAAGTATCTATTTTTCTGTCAATGCAATACTGTTTTGATTATTGTAGCTTTGTTGTATAATTTGAAGTCTCTGAGTGTCATATAGAATATCCTAAAAACTCCACTGAAGAGGAACTAGAATCAATAAACAAATACAATATAGTTTCAGGATACTAAATCAATGTATAAAAATCCACTGTGTTCCTATATACTAACAATGAGCTTTCAGAAAAAGAAACTTTAAAAGAATTTATTTGCAATTGCAACAAAATGAATAAACCACCTTGGAATAAGCGTAACACAGGATGTGAAGAGCTTATGCACGGAAAACTACAAGAGACTATTAAAATAAGTTGAAGAAGATACAAAGAAATGGAAAGATATTCCATGTTCACGGGTTGAAAGAATCAACATAGTTAAAATAACCATATTACCCAAAGCAATATGCAGATTTAATGCAATTGCCATAAAGATTCCAATGGGGTTTTTCAAAGAAATAGAACAAAAAAAGCTTCAAATTTGTATGGAACCACAAAGACCTAGGATAGCCAAAGCAATCCTGAAAAAAAGGAACAAAATTATATTTTCTAACTATATCCATATAATATATAATAAACTATATATATTAATATATATATATATATTTCTAACTGCCAATGCTTAAAAGTATATTTGATTGTATATATTAGTTTTCCCTTTCTGTCATGTTGCTGAGCTCTGTTATTATTACTTGTCATTTGTCTGTAGATCTTTGGTACTTTCCATGTAGATCATTACGCCTTTGTGAATAAAGACTATTCTGTCTTTTACCACTTTTTCTGAGCTTTGTTCTTTGTTACTTCTTCTTGTCTTACAGCACTTGTTAGGAAATCCATCAAAAGTTTTTAACAGAAGTAAATGGGGTCTTCATCTTGTTCCTGATTGTTAGGGTCTGCTTCTCATTTTTTTTTTATCACCAAGAGTATTGGTTGCTGCAGCTTCTCAGATGATCATATGTTTTTTTCCCCTTTAATCTGTTAATGTAGTAAATTTTATTTATATATTTCCTAGAGTTTAACTAGCCTTGCAGCTCTGGATATATCTAACTTGTTTATGATCTATTATCTTTTAAAAATAAACTCCTGGAGTTTGTTTTTATTAGCATGTTATTTGAATTTTGTAGCTGTTTTTGATTGAGATTCCTTTGACCCATAATGTTTCTTTATTGTTCTGTCCTTGGTTGGTTTTGATATAAAGGTTATATTGATCTCATAGAATGAATTACATCATAGTCTCTCTTTTTCTTTTCTCTGAGAAGATTGGAATAATCTCTTCTTTAAAAGCTGGTATGAGTTATCTGTAAAAATATCCTTTGTAGGAAGACTTTAAAATATTGATGACATTTCTTTAAAGGTTAAAAGACAATTCAGTTTCTTTATTTTTGAATAAGTTTTGATGTTATATTTTTAAAGAAATTTATCCACTTCACTTAAGTTTTCAACTTATTGACCTAAATTGATACACTTAAAAATAATTTGTCTTATCCAGACAAGATGGAGGCATAGACAGACACACTGCATCTCCCTCCACAACTAAGAAGGAATACAACTACCTCAAAACTACAAACAACCAGAAGTTCCAGAAAATCAAACTGCATGGAAGTCCAGCAAACAAAGATATAAAGAAGAAATACTCATCCAAACAGGTAGGAGGGGCGGAGCCGGGGTGCAGAGGACATGGTGTGGTATGGTGGTGGTGGCGGCGGCAGCGGTAGGTCAGCAGAAAGCGCAGTCACGCATTTAAAAAACTCAGGAGGGATACCTGGGGAGACTCATTGCTTCTCACTGTGCAGATCAGTGGGGGGTGGGGGGGGGAGGCAGAAACTGCTAGTCTCAGCAGAATTTGCTTGTTTAAAGGACCCCCACTGTCCTAGACATCCACAGACCCACCCACTCCGGGAACAATGGCCAGGGCAGCAGCTAGAGGGGTGCCAGTCTGGTGCGGAAGTGGGAGAGGTGCCTGGAAAAGGGGCAAGTGCTGGGAAGGCAGCATTGTTCCCTCTCAGATCCCTCCCCCACATACAGCCTCACAACGTGGTAAAACAGGTTGCCCTGTACTGATAAATCCCTATGGCTCCACCCCTTACAACATAACAGGAGGACCGCTCTATCTGGGATGTGGACTCAAACAAACACAGGAGCCTGTCAGAATGAGGAGACAGAGAAGTATGGCCCAAAAGGGGGAACAGATCAAGGTTCCAGTGGGAGAACTAAGCAACGAGGAGATAGCCAACCTAACAGACGAAGAATTCAAAACACTGGTGATAAAGATGCTCACAGGCTTGAGTACAGCAAATGCATAAGAGAAGAAATGAAGGCTATGCTAAGTGAAACGAAGGAAAATCCACACAAAACCAATGGTGAAGGGAAGGAAACCAGGGTTCATATCAATGATTTGGAACATAAGGAAGAAAAAAACAGTCAACCAGTGCAGAATGAGGAGGCAAGAATTGAAAAAAATGAGGAAAACTTCCCAAATTTTGCAAAGGAGATGGACATACAGGTCCGGGAAGCATGGAGGGTCCCGGGTGAGCTGGACCCAGAGGGGACCACACCAGGACGTATCATGACTAAGATGCCAGAGGTGAAAGATAAAGACAGAATCCTGAGGGCAGCAAGAGAGAGGCGGAGAGTTGCCTACAGGGGGGTTCCTATAGGACTATCAGCTGATTTCTCAGAGGACACTTTGCAGGCAGGAAAGGACTGGCAAGCAGTATTTAATGTGATGAAAAGCAATCTACAACCAAGATTCCTCTATCCAGCAAAGCTGTCATTTAGAATGGAAGGGCAGTTGAAGTGCTTCCCAGACAAGGTGAAGCTAAAGGAGTTCATCATCATCAAGCCATTATTATTATATGAAATGTCAAAGGGACTTACTTAAGAAAAAGATCAAAACTATGAACACTAAAATGACAACGAACTCACAACTATCAACAACTGAATCTAAAAAATAAAAACAGAATCCAACTAAGCAAACCAGAATAGGAACAGAATCATAGGTGTGGGGATCATTTGGAGGGTTATCAGCTGAGTTTTGTAGGGTTTAGCTTGCCTGAGCAAGGCATGGAGGGTGGAAAAATGTCTTACCTAGTTTGTCTAAAGCAGGGGGAGCACATGCCAAGTAACTAGAGAAACGCATCTAGTAGCAGGCAGCAAGGAATGATGAAAGCAGGGACTCACAGCCCTGGCTGCCCATTACAACCACTGGATGGGGGTTGCTTTAAAAAAGAAAATCGATGCCTGAGTCCCATCTGAGACCAATTAAGTGAGAATCTCCTGTAGGAGCTTCGTAAAGCTCCCCAGGGGGTATTATTCTGTAGCAGGAGTTGAGAATCACTGCATTAAGGATTTATGAGCAGGGTAGTGACAAGCTCAAAAGTGGGTTTAGGGAAGATTTACAGGCTTAGACCACAGGCTGCTTACCTCTAAGTTCATGGAGCAGTTTGAAAATGAGGAAAAAATCATAACTACTTAGTGCAAAATTTAATTTAAGTAAACTTCCACTATCACTTCGGGGAAGAGAGCCTGCAAGTCCCAGGATTCCCCTGGAATCGGACTGCTAACTCAGTGAGGCACCGTTTTGACACTAGGTGGAGCCATGGACTGTGATTTGGTGAAAAACAGGCTTCAAAGAAGTAGAATTTGAAACAGGGATAGACAAAACCATCTGCTTTAACTTCTTCTTTTATATTTTATTTGTAAACTTGTTTATTGTGTGTGCAAAACTGACTACTTTTCAAATAGTCATTTATTTATATAGGTCTAAATTTACAAGGTAAAAATGGTATTACAGCCTTTTCAGTAGATAATCTCTATCTGCCCTCCAGATCCACCTGGGCCAGACAGCCTCATTTCCAAGGCTTCATTGACAGTGTCCTCAAACTTGGGCTTCTGGTAGGGTTAGCCCATGCAGCAGCACTAGCAAGAGAATAAGGGCAGGAGGAGAAGAGGAGGTCAGGGTATTTATTTCCCCAGCTCCTTCCCTGCTGGCTGAGGGTTCATCTAGAGAAGGCTATGGCTTTGTCTAGTGGCCCCTTCTATACCTACAGCTCTTTCTTTGGGTTTAGGTAACCATTTACCTTGTCCCTAAGGGCCTAGGCATGGTGCTTATTCCCCACTTTATCTAGGCCCAGGGTGGGCACCTGAGCCCTCTCCACAACTTTGTAAGTCATTCTTTCATTAAACCCCCTTGCATTAACATTTTGAGGGTGGCCTGTATTTCCTGCTGGGATCCTAACTGGTACAGTCCCCCTCAGTTCTCTGTTCCCCATCCACCCAGTTCTCCTGAAGCAATGAATTCCATAACTTTCCTGTTTGTATTCACAAAGAAGCATAAAGAAATATACAGCCCTGGCTGGTATGGGTCAGTAGACTCAGTGCCGGCCTGCAAACCAAAGGGTCACCAATTCAATTCCCAGTCAGGCCACATGCCTGGATTGCAGGCCAGGTCCCCAGTTGGGGGCACACAAGAGACAACCACACATTGTTTCTCTCCCTCTCTTTCTCTCTCCCTTCACCCCTCTCTAAAAAAAAATAAAAATAAAATAAAATCTTTCAAAAAAGAAATATATATATTCCTATCACCCTTACTTACTCAAATTGTAGCACTCTATATACCCAGGTCTAGCCCTGACTGGTGTGTTTCATTTGGTTGTGTATCGTCTCACAAAGCAAAAGCTCCTGGGGTTGATTCCCAGTCAGGGCACACGCCTGGATTGTGGGTTTGGTCCCTATTCATGGCACATACAAGAGGCAACTGATTGATGTTTCTCCCTCACATCCATGTTCTCTCCCTCTCTTTCCCATCCCTTTCCCCTCTCTCTAAAAATAAATAAATAAAATCTTGATATATGTATGTATATATCTCTCTCTTAGAAAGCACTCTAGAGTACTATATAGTGATTTGCCATACTCCTTTTCATGGCTGCATTATATTCCATTTTATGAGTGTAAAAGTCTTTTTTAGCCAGTCTCCTATCAATAGACATTTAGGCTGTTTCCAGTTAGTTGCTATTACAAAACATTGCTACAAGGAATAATATTGTATCTCCATCACTTCTCATTTTCTGTATAAGGAAAATGAAACTGAAAGAGATTAAGTTGTCTGAAGTCAGTTCCTTGCAGAGCACCTGTCATCACAGTGATTTGCACAACAGGATCTGAATCTGGCTGAGAGTCCTTCCACAAAATTTACTGCATGTTTCCACTCTTCTTAAATTTCTACCCCAATACTTTCATTCACAGGGTAGTTACAAGAGTGGATTCTAGAGCCGCAGTTCCAGGGTGTGTTTCCTGATCTAATATTAACAGGACCTTGGACAGGTCACTTAGACTCTCAGTGACTCCGTTTTCTCACCTATAAAATGTTTCCCACCTCAGTGTTCCTGAGACCATTAAGTGCTTGGAACAGCGCCTGGCATATATTAAGATCCATATGAGCACTGGTTCTTATTAGCAGCTTTACCATTCTTTTGGTTTGAGGCTGTGCTCTCATATTAGCATTCAAGTACAACAGGAGTGAGCAAACTCATTATGTCTCATCAATAGTTTATCTTTTTAACTGATAATTCTCAGATTGTTTCATAAGAGCAGATGTGGATGAAGAAATTTAGGTTAAAAATCAGGAAACTGGGACCTACAGTGGTTCTAAAATTAAAATGAGTTCCTAAAGGTAGCTGCCCACTTCACAATTTCATTTTGGTTTTCCTGTTCACGTGCACTTAAAATGGTGAGACCCACAAATCTATCTGCCTGATGGGCATCCTCCCCAGATATCTTCCAGATTCTGAACTAGACTCACTGTTCACAAGCCCTCTACCATCCATTGTCCTCACCAACAAAACCAAACCCAATCTTCCTCTCACAATCACACATCACATTTAGGTTAGTCAATTTTTTGAATCTCAGAATTGTCTTGACTGCTGTCTTTCACAACTTTCATGGCAAAATTGTTATCAAGCCCTATAAATTATTTCTTCTTAATCATTCTCAACTTCATTTCCATTCCTTTTCCTTTATCTCCTCTGAGATTCTTGTTATTTCTATGGGACACTGCAGTCAGTCTTCGCCCTCTTTTCTTTCCTTCTTCTCTCCCTCCCTTCCCTGCTCTCTTGCTTTCTTCTCTCTGAAGATATGTATTGGATGACCCTTATTTACCAGGCCTTGAGCTGGCACAGAGGATGCAAAAAAAAAAAAAAAAAAGAATAAGATTGAAAGATCCTAAATATAATTCTTACCTAATCCTCAATACATGATGTATATAATCCGGAGAAAGAGCCAGACATTAAACATACAATTATACAGGTAATTGGTTCAGGGATCTTGTTTTTTCTGCTCTACACTTCCCCTGAAAGAGTATAAACCCAGCTTCTTGTCCTGAGGCCAGGCTTCCTAGTCTCTGGGATGGTACGAACTGGAGTTTTGGAGAAGAAGAAAGCAAGTGGCCTGACACTGAGAAGAAAGGAGGGTGCATGAGACTGGCATGGATAGGGAACTAGGGGAACAGATTTGCGGTAGGATCTGTGAGAGTTGAGATCTGACTGCACTTTGCACGGTAATCCAGAGGATAAGATCTCTAATCGGAGAAGCACGGATAGATGTCTGTGGTGGTCTGGCCTGAGTATTTGGGCAAGAGCAGTGGCAAAAGCCCTTGGGACAGACCTGTGATCAAAAGAGAGGACCTTTGTGGGAGCATCTGTGTGGCTGGCCAAGGGCAATAAGGCCCAAGAGATCCTAAAGGATCAACCAGCTATGGGAAAGAGACCAAAGGCCATTTTCATGCCAATATGTGATCCCCACACTCTAGAATGACCCCCTTTGGGATTGGGGGTGGTAACTGAGGTTACCTTTGTGTAAGCCAATAAAATGCTTACTCATGTCATGAGCTTATTCCATGAGCCATTTTCAGAGGGCATAGGCTAATTAAATTTTATTCTTTTCTTTTCAAAAAGGCAATAAGGCAAAAAGGAAGAAAAAAAATTTTTAAGTAAAAAATGAGTTGTGTTATCTCCTTGGGTCTCAGTTTCCTGATCTGTACTATGTGGGAAATAATGTCCCAGCTCTACTGGCCCAAGGTTGTATATTGCCTCATCCAAAGAACAAAATTGGTAATACGATACTTGAGGGTTTCTTTCTTTGTTTTAATCATATTGGGTCCATTCCCAGCTGAAAAACTGAAAGCCAGTGAGATTTATCTATGTCACCAAGTAGCAAAATGTTTATAATTCCTGCTTATTTCCCTAAACTCTTCCTGCAGATGAAACATGCAGTTAGCAGTAAGGTTGGGGCAAGAAGTTGCTGTATCTGGAGCACATCACCTGTCTTTGTTTCAGGCAGATCTTGTGAAACTAATACCCAGGGGACTTTCTCACCTATAGCTGGTGGCACTGAAGGGAGGAGAAAGGGAACTCCTGAACCTAAGAGACTCTGTTAAATGAACAAGAAAACTCACTTTCTTCTCCCAAATACCACAGACACAGTGTTAATCTCCATCATGCCTCTTCAAATAGGTAGTGAACAAGGCTTCATGGGCAAATAACAAGCGTCTTCAGGGGACCGTTGGAAAGGGAGCTGTTAGAGGATGCAGCAGAATTAAATTTGGCATTCAGTTACTCAAGTGGATAAACTGGAGGAGGAGCCAGTATGATTTTTCACCTGGGCAAACAGATTGCTAGATGAGACAATGGAGTATAATGGCTGGAGATATAGACTGTGAGACAGACTGCCAGAGTCCTATCATGGCTTTGCCACTTACTAGCTCTGTGACTCTTGGCAAATTATCCTCTGTTCTTCATAGGAAAATGGGGATAGCAATGCTATTGAGCTCACAGGAGGACTATGAGACTGTTATGAAGATTAAATGAGTAGTAAAACACAGAATAGTTCCAGACACCTGGTAAAAACTTTATATGTTTGTAATTATTGTTGATGTTATTTTATAGCTTCAAAGCAATTCCTTATCATAGAGTAAGACATTTAGCAGCCTACTAGGAGTTAGATCACTTCAGTTTTCTTGGGAGGACCAGGTAAAGAAGTTAAGGAAGAAGAGCTGGGTAAGAAGGAAAAAAAATGTTATGGACACTCAGGAGAAATGACTTCTAACTGATATTCTAAATAATCAAATTTCCAGAGTCAATCTTTTTTTAAAAGGATACATCTGAATTGCTTGATAAATAATGTTCTGTGATTTCTTTAACTTTCTGGAATGAAATTTTTTTTATTGGTGCCAACCAGTATCTGGAAGGTGCTTTTAGCTTTCCTCCGAGGTGCAGAAACAACAAACAAGTGTGTCAAAACCTTTTCAACCTGTATGGAAAAAAAAAAAAAAAATCACGTGACAGGTTATCCACTGAAAGTATTGATCAATATTCAAATATTTTCTTACTTTTTGAATTTGACATTTTAAGATTTCCAGATTATTTCACTTATCTAATTCCACTGATCCTCAGAGTGTATGAGCATAGCCTGCATTTGGTTCACTTAATGAATATATGAACATAGTTTTTCATGTGCTGATTTTCTCTATGGCTTGAAATCTACAGCAAGATATTAGTAAGGTTGTGCTAGTTGGTAGTATTAGAGCAATCCTTTTTTGAACTCATGCTTTCTAAATTGAGCGTGCATTTAAAAAAATAATTGAAAGCCTTTAAAAAAATTAGTGGTTGCTATTTGGCCTATTTTCTTAGGGGAAAAAAAAGAACTAGCCTGCCTTTCTTCTAGAAATGATCCAGGAAATAAGGGCATGAAGTCAACATTTTTTATTGCCTTTAAAAGAAGGAACTTGGCAATTATCCAATTCTTGCCTACAGTATAGCCCATAGGTCCTGGATGATTATCAATTTTAAGTCTAATGGTGGTGATGTGTCAGAAAGACCTTATCTCTCTTCTTTTAAATAATTACTCATCACCATGATTATAAAGCTGGTCCTAGGTAACTAGACCAGAAACTTCCTTAGATGAAAAGATCAGGCCCAAAGCACTTCTCAAATTCTTATTAACTGTTTGCTGCAATGGCTTACAGTGATGAAGATCTGAGATTAAAGTTTGGTAAGAAATAAATGGAAATTTGGAGATCTTACCCTACTGTGTGTGTGTGTGTGTGTGTGTTTAGTTTAGGTTTTGTTTTGAATAACGTTTTATCCTGAAGTCACATGATAGCATACAGTATTTAAGATTCTCAGTTCCCCTTACTACAGAGCCACAGGCTTAGGTTCAGACACCAGCCTTAATGAGAATATGATGTAAGAAGCAAAGCAAAGGCTGGATTTTTACAAGGTATTAGTGTGTTTCTCAGAGGAGTCTCTTTTATAGTCCCACAGTGAAGTTCTGGATATTTTGGCTGAGGATTAGTAGCACTTTGCACTTTCTTATTTTATCATCAATGACAGCTGTAAACTCCCTGCAAATCCCGTACCTACTTCATTTCACAGAGAATCACACAGTCCCATGAAGTTAAAAGGTGTTTCAGTCTAACTTCTGGGAGCTTAGAGTCTTGTCACAGAGACAGTCACATGGAAACAACTGAGGAACTCTTGCAAAGCAGATCAAATAAACTCCATTTGAAAGATTGGATATAGACTTCCATACTACCCAGAGAGGGACCCATACAGCGTTGTTCTTGGTTCCCACATAATTTAAAGGGAAACTCTGACAATGTCTGGAGGCCTTGATGTCCTCAAATTCCTTGCAGCAGGAACCCACTTGGTGGCACCAACCTTGACTTCCAAATGGAACAGCACATCTACAAAAGAAAAAGTGATGGCATCTACATCATAAATCTGAAGAGAACCTGGAAGAAGTTCTGCTGGCAGCTTGTGCCATTGTTGCCATTGAAAACCCTGCCAATGTCAGTGTCCTGTCATCCAGGAACGCTGGCCAGCGAGCTGTGCTGAAGTTTGCTGCTGCCACTGGAGCCACTCTGAGTGCAGGCCGCTTCACTCTTGGAAGCTTCACTACCCAGAGCCAGGCAACCCTCCGCGGGCCAAGACATCTGGTGGTCACCGATCCCAGAGCTGACCACCAGCCTCTCACTGAGGTGTCGTATGTTAAGCGGCCCGCCATTGCTCTATGTCACACAGACTCTCCTCTGGGCTACGTTACCATTGCCATTTCGTGCAACAACGAGGTGGTTCACCCAGTGGGTCTGATGTGGTGGATGCTGGCCCGGGAAGTTCTCTGCACATGTGTGGCACCATCTCCTGGGAACACCGGTGGGAGGTCATGCCTGATCTCTGCTTCTACAGAGATTCTGAAGAGGCTGAGAAGGAAGAGCAGGCCATTGCTGAAAAGGCTGTGACTAAGGAGGGATTTCAGGGTGAATGGACTGCTCCAGTTCCCAAGTTCACAGCTGCTCAGCCAGAGGTCACTGACTGGTCTGAAGGCATGCAGGTGTGCTCCGTGCCTATTCAGCAGTTTATTTATTCCAACATTTCATTGACAGGGACTGTGCTAGGAGGTGAAATGATAAAGATGGATGTGACTTGATTCCTTCCTCCAGGACCCCACATTTGGCAGGAAAGACAGGTGATCAGCCCATATGAAACCTTTGTGTGAATTAGAAAAGTCATCCCTTCCTCCTGGCAGAGATAGTTCTGCACCATGGCTCCAACATGGCAAGTGGAGAACAGATGGCTTTCAGGCCCCTCTTGTTTTCTTGGCCAGGGACCCTCGTGTAGGGCATAACTTGAACAACCCCATGCTATGACCCTGGATGTGTAAATAGCATATTATGTGGTACTCACCTAGGAGAGTGGGCCTGACTGCCTGGTAGGATGAGGAGTCAGGGAAGGTTTCCTGGAGCTGAGATAACATGTAAGCTGGGACATGGAGGAGCTTATCCTTTGAAGGGGGGGTGAAGGGGAGAGAGAAGCTATATAAAGCAACATAGATTTGAAGAAAATGACATGTTTGGGCCTCTGCAAGTCATGCAAAGCTGGAAGATACTATAGTAATGATGTAGGACATACACTCTATGTCCTTGCTACTGACAGTACAGCTCTGTAGAGCGGCTTTGGTATTATGAGGCAACCTATTAGAAGTGTAGAATCTTGGGCCCCATCCAAGACCTTATGAATCAAATCTGCCTTTTAATTAGCTCCCTGGTGGTTTCATGGACATGTTAAAGTCTGAGTAGCACTGGTTTAGGTAAGAACTGATGAGAGCCAACTTTGAAGGCATATTCTCTAGATATTACCAATGTGGTATTTTTCTTATGCTTTCACACATCTGCCATCAATAGATTTACCTTCAGGGTGCCTCAGTAATATTAGCTATAATTCAGTTATGGGAACCAGAGGGGTGAAGAAGGAACTTGCCCACAACCACCAGCAAATTAAAATGTAAGGAAGAGAATGCAGACTTTGCTTGCTCTTTCTCTCTCTCTCTCTCTCTCTCTCTCTCTCTCTTTTTATTTTATCCAAGGACATGCTTATTGATTGTACGGAAAGGGAAAGGGAAGAGAGAGAGGGAGAGAAACATCAATGTGAAAGAAAAACATCAATCAGTTGCCTCCTGCACACACCATGACCGGGGACCAAACCCGCAATCTAAGCACGCGCCCTGGTGTACTGGACAACACTCCAACCAACTGAGCCACACTGGCCAGGGCACTCTCTCTTTCTTGTTACTTTTCAGGCTTGCTTATCTTGAGCCTCCACCTGGGAGGTAGAGAACTCCTACTCTAGCAATCACTAAGGTTGGAAGGGTGAAATAATCAAAAAGCTGTCAGCTTGGAGGTGATGCATGGACATCATTCTAGAGCAAATGGAAAAAGTGGAAATAACCCTAAACAAGATCCTAGAAATAAAGGAAGGCAAGTGTCATCTGTACACAACCCTGCTTCACCCTCATCTCTCCTGCTTTTTCCCTTTTGCCCTTTCATCCATTCAACCATTCAATTATTTAATGTATGTATTGAACACCTACTGCCTTGTCAGGAATGATATCTGCATTTTCCTAGTAATTGCAGGGCTTTCTACAGACCTTTCTTGAGTTCCCCGGAGAGATCCCCAGACATCCCTTCCCCAAAGCCTTCAAAAGCCACTACCTTTCCTCTGCTAGATCTCCCTCTCCAGCCCTAGGCAACTCGTCACAACAGCAGGAACAGTTGAAGATGGGAGACTCTGGAGTTTCTGTTCTCTGCTCAGCCCTCTTATGTGAACTTCTCTGATTCTTTTTCTCCAAGGGGAATCCTAAGGGGGAGATTCAGGTTCAAGTGAGGCTTCAGCACCTGTGGAAGATCATTATTGAACTTGACTGAGTGAGGGACTGGCTCTGGTTCTGGTGAGCCACTGAGGTCAAAGATAGGGTGTCTTCCTATGAGCCACTGACTAATTTCCCCTCAAAAAAAGATTAGGTTGAAGGGTGAGTTTGGGGTACACTGAAGGGATCTTCGGGGGAGAAGAAGCAAAAGAGAGATAACACTATTCCCTCAAACTGTTTCTGGTAATTCAGCACAGAAACCCCATAAGGTTGTAATTGTATCATCACTCTGTGATAGAAAATAATGTTACCACAAAACAGGGATGACAAAGGGAAGGTCCAGAAGCTGGTCTGGTGGTATCTGATTTGTCTTTTACATCAGATTCTGTAAGAAGACTGAAAAGAGATCAATTTGCATGCCTACCACGAGTTAGTAGCTCTGCTTACGTGTTCTCTCTACCTTATTCCCACTGGTCTGCTTCCTCTAAAAATGTGGGTGCAGGATCAGAAAAGGGGAAATCAGAAGAAGAAACATGCAAATATTGAGGTTCTACCTTAGCGCTATCAGAGGCAACCTTAATCTTGGAGATGATAAAAAATACCAGTCTTATTCAGAGTTACACAGAAATTATCGCAAAGAACATAAAATCTGGACCTCTAATCTCTCTTATGTCCTTCAAAAAGTCTGCAGTAATTAAAGACTGCTTTAAGCAGGCCTGAAGGTTGTTTGAGTTTTAAAAAAAAGAAAGAGGAAAAGAAAAACTTGCAATGAATTGATAGGTTGAGACTACGATGGAGGTTAAACGGTTAGATTTATTTTAGAAGTAACCCACCGTAAAGCCGCCATATCGGGAAGGGAAGCAGTATCCAAGCTTCTCAAGTGTGAACTGTGCATTTGTGCCAGTCCTCAAACTGTTACTGTTCTGCAAGGGCCTACTTGGCCAATCCTTCATAAGAGGGCTGTGGATGACCAAACTGTGGACATTCCTTTATATGGAAACATAATTTTTGCACGAGTGGAGAATAGATCTTTTAAATATAAACTGTTGGGCCAGATGTACAAAACAAGTTGGGTTTGAAACCACAGGTTTTGTTAACCTCTGGGCAACTGTTTGATTCCTCAGGATAGATAGATATGGCCCCTTTACTCTTATCAGAATGTCAAGTTGATTTTGCGATGAACTGCCTGCAGCTGCCTTTCACCACTTCATTTTTCCTTTGTGGCAATTTTCTAGGTGGAGAGGAAGTGTCTACACCTGAGCCCCCCACAGCTCTGGTTTCAGTTACAACTGGAAGTCAGTGTCCACTGATAGGCAGTTATTTATGATTATTTATGTTCTGCTTAGCCTAACCCTGAAATACATTTTCCTTTGAGATTTTTGTAAAGAACTTTGGAATTAGATAAACCTGTATTAGGACTCCAGGACTTTACCTACTTACTGGCTGTATTACTTTGGACACATAGGACTTCATCTTCCATTTGTCATTAGAATGCTGGGGAGAATCCTACCTATCTCATCAAGTTGTTATAAGGAGTTAAATAAAATAATTCATGCAGAGCAGCCCACACAGTGTTTAACATAGCAGATTTCCATATGTGCTACTTTCTTCTTCACTTTCACTTGGGCATCAGGGCCCAAGAAAGAGCTTGGGAGAAGCATGGGTGGTAGGTGAGGAAGGAAAAGACAGGAATCAAAGGAAATAAGCTTGGACTGGCAATCTGTAATCCATTCAAGTCAGCTGGTTCAAGACGTTTTTACCCCATCATGTGAAGTAACTTGCATTTTTAATATTACTGTATTTACATTAGTGGGAAGTGAGCTGCTCTAGCCCGATCCCTTAAATATTGTGCCCAGCCGCTTCGTGAGGATCATTCAAGCCCCACACAAGCGCAGACGTGTAACAGAGGTGTCCGGCTTTCAAGGGGTCACACTTCTAATATCCACATAACTCTGAGCTGCATTCCCTCACATGACTGCAAGAAAGCCAGCCTCCACTTCTCCTCCCCAAGGACTTCTGGGGAGTCCTAAGGAGTGCTTATCTCATGCAAATACCTGGGGCCCCAGTAGCAGCACATCTTATAATTCCTCACAACACAAAGTACACTGCCACATTTAACCCAATTTTACTGAAGGAGACATGGGAATAACACAAGGAAGTAGCAATGCAGAAAATAAGAATATCAAACTGGACTCTCCAAAGTTTTTCCTACCCTGACCTCACAGGAAAGGTTTCTCCCCTCAGTCCCTATCCTGCTGCCATGTGGGAAGGATCAGTTTTTCTATAGACATGAGACCATGGACCGTGAGCACAAGGAAATCCAGGGCTGCCATTCTACTCACAGTAAACACAACCATTTTACATAAACAGTGCCTTTTATATACAGTGCCTATGTGAATGCAGCAAGAGCTCAATAAATATTTGTTCAGTAAATGAATAAATAAATGAATGGTCTCAGCCCTCCCAGTCCAAATTAGAACCTTGGTTTTACATTTATGTGATTTAAAAAACGATTAAGTTTTTTTAATCTTAAAATTCATGCTTGAGACAGACTGTTTCAAGGAAAAAATATATACACACACAATGGAATACTTCTCAGCCACAAAAAGATGAAATATTCCCATTTGTGACAACAGGGATGGACCTTGAGGTTATTAAGTGAAATAGATGGAAAATGACAAAAAACATATAATTTCATTTAACTATGAAACAAAAAAGAAAACGAAAATGAACTCAGATATAGACAATACAAATGTAGTTACTACAGGGAAAGCAGGTGAGGGATAAAGGCAGTTAAATGTATGGTGACCCACGGAAACTAGACTTTTGGTGCTGAGCTCACTATAATGTATACAGTTATCGAATTACAATGTTGTAAATCTAAAACTTATACTATGTTATTGAGCAATGTTACTTCAATAATAAAAAAATTAAAAAATAAAGAAATTAACACATAAGAACTTTATAAAAATAAATTTTTCCTTCTATAAAGAAAAATCTTGGCAGTGCCCTCAGTGGTCCCCCAGATCTGTCTCTTGCTTCAACAGAGTTTGGATGGAACAGACCCAGGGACGTCCCTTTTTCCAGCCTCCAACCACCCTCCAACCTCCATTCTAGTCACCGTCTTTGGAACCACCTGGGCCATCCTCAGCCTCTGGGACCAGCCAACCCCACTTTTTTTTACCTTAACTCCCTATTGCCAAATAACCATGAGCTCCCACATTCATTAGAATTATTCCACCGACGTGAAGGCCGCCGTCAACTGCCTGGCCAACCTGCGTCTGTGGGCCGCCTAAACTTACCTCTCGTTGGGCTGCTATTTTGACTGTGACGATGTGGCTCCACAGGGTATGGGCCGCTTCTCCCGAGAGTTGGCCGAAAAGAAATTGGAGGGTGCCCAGCGTCTCCTAAAACTGCAAAACCAGCATGGTGGCCACATTCTCTTCCAGGACATGCAGAAGCCTTTCCCAGGTGAGTGGGGTGACACTCACAACGCCGTGGAAGTCACCATGGCCTTCAAGAAGAACCTTTTGGATCTGCAGGCCCTGGATTCTACCTGCATGGACCCTCATCTCGGTACTTCCTGTAGAACCACTTCCTGAATGGGGAGGTGAAACTCATCAGGAAGATGGGTGACCACATGACTAACATCTGCGGTCTGGCTGGCCCCCCAGCTGGGCAGGGTGATTGTCTCTTCGAAAGGCTCACCCTCCAGCACGACTAGGAGGAGCCTTTGGAGCCCAGAGACCTTTGAGGGGTCCCTCTGTGTTTCCCTGGTATCTGGCTTCTGCTTGAGCCTCTCTCTCTGAAACCAGGAGGCATCCTTTTAACCACCCTGGAGCTCTCTCCCATGCACTGGACCAAATGGAAACAATAAAGCTTTTGCAGCAAATAGATAAATAAATAAATAAAATAAAAATAAAAATTTTGTAGCTTGGAAAAAGCAGCTTCTCCTACTTCTACACGCCAACTTTCTATTTTTAGCAATTAAGATGTCATGAAATATTTTTTTCAGTCTAAGTTGGTATACCTAATCACATGGGGCTTTTACTGTTAAGAGCATACTTCCTGCAAATCCCGGGATTTTCTCTGTTGCCTGAAGGCTGGTTGAGTAGACTCTTATTATCCCACAATATAGTTTTTAAGACAAATTACTATACTAGAAGCTAATCATTCATTAAACTTTGGCTATATGTCTATATATTAACTGTGATAGGTACTTTACCATATTATCTTTAATCCCTTCAATAATGGTGCCAGGTAAGGTTCACTGTGTTATATATGAGGAAACTAAGGCTCAAGGAGAGTGACTCACCTATGGTTATGTAGCTGATTAGTGGCTTCAACTCATGCCTGTTCCTATAAGCCTGAAAAGAGCACAGAGACTCAACAAGGAAGCTATGAAATTACTCCCCATGCCCTGCTTCCCCATGATATTCTGCAATTCACCCTGAATGGTTGTGAATATCTGCAGAAATTAGCTGTTGTTACTAATGACAAGTGTTAAATTATCCTTTGGTGTTTTGGGGTAAAAAGTTGTGGTACTTCTTTCTTCTGCCTTTCTCTGACTGAGGCTCCAAAAGAAAATTCTGAGAAATGTTAGCTCTTCACCCTTACCAACATTGTCCATGGTGACTCCTGTGGAATTCTGTAAATGACTGCCAGAAAACATAAAACCTTACAGAAAATATTCATGGCCTTGTACTTGGCCGAGAATGTCTGTTTGACTTCCCTCTGGTCCTTAATAAGTTCACTTTTCCTACCCTTGGTTTGGTACTCCCCACTGAGCAAACCAGCGGGTTCTGGCCACTCCCCTTAGTGACTAAAGGAGTTGACATGTCGCCAGGGTAAAGGCCCTGCCATGGGCTGCCCCACCCCACATAAGTCCCAGCTGCTTTCCCTATTTTAGTCATCTTGTAACATCTCTTTACATAGGATGTTACCCATGTAAAAGGTTAGAGAAAAGGCTTCTGTGATCTGCAAGTTACTTGAGGACAGGGATGATTTTCTACTATCACTGTATCCCTAGTGTCTAGTATAGCACTTAGCACTAAATCAGTGGTCAAATAAATGAAAAAGGTTAACAGTTTGGTCTTCCCATGACTGTAGCTTCCAAAGATATCCCTTGACCCTACCTCCCTAAAAATGGCCCTTCCTTCTAAGTCTTAGTATGTTGCTCTGGATGAACTAATAAATAAATAGCCCCTAAAGAGCTTCTTACAGTCTAAAATGGCATTGAGGCCTACATGGAATTCTCTCTAAAGGTGACTGTTCAGGCAGAAGGGTGGAGAAATGGGGGAGGTGTGTGGAGAGGAAAGTGCAGAAATTTCCCATCATCCCTCGTAAGACATCCATACGCAGCCATTTAGCGATCCTGTCTGGATGCGATTTTTTTTTTTTGAGACAATATAACCCCTAGTTACTGCCTCAAAACAAAATCCAGAATTTCACATCGGCTGTTTTATAATCCTGACATTCGTCGTCAGCAGCCGTCCGTCTCGAGAGACGATGGTGTAGCTTCTTAAGAGTCTATCTGCACCGCCGAGAATGGCTGTGCAGTCCGACTCGGGAGTGACATGGTATCTGTCTCCTCCTGACATTACCTACCAGGTAAATGGCAACCCTTTACAAGTTTCTCATCCTGTGTCATTAACCTCACTCTGTTTTTAGATACAAAGAGTTTTGAAAAACAAGATGTTTGAGTTTAAAAACAGAGTTTAGGAAAAAAACAATACTATTGAGAAAGGAATTTAACAAGTTGACATAATTCTCAAGAAACCATACCAATGAGGTTAGGCATTTGATGATATAATGCCTAGAAGATTTTTAAGGACTTGTTTCAATTGGTAGAGAAAAATTCATTCGAGGATAAGATATTGGGAGCCGAGTTGAAGATGAGAGTCCTGTCTCTGATATTGCTGTGAAACATGAATGAGGCTACACTTTAGAACCAGGTACATCATAGAAGGGTAGAGCTGGAAGGGAATTCAAGAGCCATTTCATTCCACCCCATCTCAATCCCTCCCCAAAAGAAGTTAAGTGAATAGTTTGGAAAATCATAGACTCTCTGGGTAAGAAGGAGACCTTAAAGGTTCACCTCCTAAGGAATGAATACCTGACAGTCCATGCTGCATGAATACAGGGGTGGGCAAAGTAGGATTACAGTGGTGAGTATGAGAAACAGTTTATTCTAGTATTATTATTTATTAATTATTGTATTATTTATTTCTGTTATTTGTCTTATTTGTTATTATCTTGTATTCTTACTTACGGTTTATCTTTTAGGTAATGATGGCTGGTAATTTAACCTACTTTTGCCCACCCCTGTATTTCCAGCAATGGGGAGAATAACCTTTGATGAATAGCTGTAGTTGTTAGAGATTTCCTTCCAGTTCTTGGACAAAACTCTACTTCAATGTAACACGTGCCCACTGACCTTGGCTTTTATGTCTTGTCTTAATCATTCTTCTCTAGGTAAAATGCACCTAGCTTCTTCAGGTATTCCTAGTCTATGGTGGTTTCCAGTCCCATCACCATTTCGGGTGCCTTCCCGAGATCTGTTCCCACTTAACAATGTCCCAGTTAGCAAGCAGGGCTCAGAATAGAACAAAATACTCTACATACACACTGGTCTAGACAAAGTAGGTACAGCAAGACTTTCTTCCCAGTTCTGAACAGTATCCTACTATTAGTAGTGTTGAAGTTCTCTCTCGCTTTCTCTTTTTTATAGCAACTGGATTTCAATTCAACCTGCATTTGTATTTGTGGCATATTTGTAGCTTATGAGTATGATATCACTCATATTTCTTTATATTAAACCCCTTTTCCCTATTAACTCCTAACAAAACAAGCTTCTTCCATCTTAGGTGCGTGAATCAAAAGCAAGACTTTATTTTCTACCTTCTTGGTCTTAACCGAGAGACTAAACCTGGGCTCTTAACTTAGAAAACTCTCATATATCTAACTGAATATTCTCCCTCCGTTATTAATCTTCAGATAGTATAAGCTAATCTACTATGTCTTTGTCCCAGTCACTAATAGGAGAGAGATAAACAGAAACAAGACAATTTTTTAATAGTTGCTTTGTCAGCCTGACCTCTTCTCCCAACCATGTTAACTTAGTCACGTGTATATAAATGCAACCCTTTGTTATCTGCTGTGATAAAAATCAAGACTGATAGATCCGGGGGACCTTTCCCCACTACAGCCCTGAAAGGGAGGACAAACTGTTGGGATAGTCCAATGACTACCCTCCCTCCCCCTCCTGTCTCAATGATGAGCACTCAGAAAAGCAGAGCCTCTGTCAACCTGGGCTTGAGCTTTTTATTTTACCTCCTGGGGCTGATAGCTGCCTGTCAGACTGACATTTTCTCTAATAGCTTTCAAATGTCACATCCCAGCATCCAGCACTCCCTGCTCTTTCCTTGTCTTCATTTTAGAACACTCAAAAAAAAAAAAAGATTTTGCGCTTTAGAAAAACGCTTCTCCCTCCCTACTCTTGAATTTTCTGCTTTCAGGAGAGTGGTTCTTGAGGACAACTCCCCAGAGCATTACTTGAAAAGACTCAAGCGCTCATCCTATCACATGTGTGTCATATGCCCAGTCACAGCCCAGTCATGCGTTGTGTGCAGAAGCTGAGTTGACGTTTGATTAAGTAGGCCAGATGCTGGCAACTCCAGTGCTTTTTTAAACCTTCACTTAGTAAACTTGTCTTTTAGTGTCTTTTCAGAGTCCCTTGAAAACATAGGTGAAACTTTGCACCTGACGAGGGAAAAAACATGGGCTGTACATATAAAATTTTTGGCCACAATACCACTACATTTGATATTTGAGTCTCTTTTGATTTTCAATAGACAGACAATACATTTCTAACATTTCAAAATATTAAATAAGCTTTATAGCTTAAATTAAGATAATTTAAGACATTAAGTTTAATTATTATTTTTCACATTTAAAATGTTAAGTGTGTTTTAAAACCTTTCAAATACAGGGAGCATACAAAGAAAATAAAAATTTCTCATAATCTCATCACATCCACAGAGACAGTTACTGTTAGTACCATTCTAACTTTACAGTTAAGAAAGCAAAGGACAGGAAGGAAGGAAAAAAAGGATATGAGCTTTTAGATTTTTTTCCAAATGTGTAAAAAAACAAACAAACAAATAAACAAAAAAACCCACAAAAAACAGACTCTGTAGAAGTAATCCCCAAAATTTTTAAAATAAATGACAGATAGTCATATTCCTAATAACACATATTGCCAGGAATACCATTGCTGTTTCAGAACATCACAGTGTTTCATTGATTACTAAACTTTGCAAAGCTCTAGCTTTCATATCACAAAGGACAAATACTTAAAACAGCATATACATATTTAATATGGAATGATTCATGAATTTGCATGTTATCCTTCAGCAGGGGCCATGCTTATTTTCTCTGTCTCTTTCCAATCTTAGTGTATGTGCTGCCCAAGCAAGCACTTAAAATAATATTTTACAAAGGTACTATACATTACAAAAGAACTATGAAATAGAAAAAAGGGGGAAATTACACACAGCCCCATTAATAAAGTCATTAATATTTTAGTTATACTTACTTCCAGGCTTTTATCTTATTCTCACATTTTTCTTATTTATTTCTTTATTTGGACTTAATATTATAACTGAAAGTGAACAATTATTATAAGACCTCTCACATCACTGCCCCATTCTGATTCCCTCTCTCTCTCCCCCTTACTTTTGCTTATTATTCTCAAGGTTCTAGGGCTCTTTTAGCATTTTAGATACAGAGAAATTACTTTGATATCAGTTTGCTTAGATTTGAATCCAGGCTCTACTCTGTGGACTTGGAAAAATTACTAAGCAACTTTGAATTATTTTATCTGCACAAATTTTTCATCCCTACCCACTGGGTTCTGTGAGCATGAAAAGAGATAATGTATGTAAATTGAGTGATACAGTGAAAAACTCAAGAGTAAGTGCTCAATATATAGAAACTATTTTTTTCAGTTAAAATTACAGCAATGATTTCATACTTTTATAATCTGTATAACTGTCATTTTATGGCTAGATAGTAGTGTAATGCAAATATAAATTACTGACTAATTCACTTTCATTTTGTTTGACGGGTTATTTCCAGTTTGGGGCCATCTAGATAATAGTGTAATTAACATACTATTTTTCATATAATACACATTTCACTTTAGTCTATAGATTTCCATTAGAAAACTCCTTGGAATGGTATTTTGGGGTAAAAGTATGACCCTTGACATGGTTCTTGCTACATATCCAAGCATATTTTTTTTAGCTCATTTTTTGTACCTTGCTTTTTTCATTCATAGTTATGTCAGAGCTTTCTTTTTTAAAATCATATATTTATATGTGCAATGGACCTCTCCATGTCTTTAGCTATTTCTATATTTTTTGGATTATTTCCCTAGAGTAAATTTACATAAATATAATTACTTGAACAAATGGTATGACAAATCATATGGCCTCTTATTTATCAACAAATCACCTGCCAAAATAATTGTATGTACTGATTTATATGACCACTAACAATTTATGAGTCTACCAATTTAATAACATATTTTTGAGCATTATGTGTTATTATAAAAGCTTTGCCAATGTAATGATTGAAAAGACATACTTATGTTTTGTTTGATTTAAAATTTAAATTACCTGTAAGTTCAGCATTTCATTTTTTGAATTTTAAAGCAAGGGGAACTGAGATGCGGGGAAGCTGCCTGTTTTGATTAGTAGCCTGATTCCATTTCTACTCGATCTGAAACACTCAAAATTCCAGGCATTAGTTGCTTCCTCCGTACTTCTTGCAGCTGTTCTGTTTTAACATGGCATTCTATTTTTATAGAACAAACAGAACTAAGCAGAAAACACGCTACTCTCTTTGAGTTTACTTCTTCTAAGAGGAGACTGCTCTTGAGAATACATAGAGACACTATGTTATAGGAAGCAGCTGATGGCCACCATAAGCACCCTTATAAGAAACAGTTTCTTGTTGGCATCACCAAGGTCTTATCTTAAAAGTTCAGAAATTTGATTTAGTATTAGACTAAAACATTGAATGGTGCTAAGCAAACTTTGAAAACACTTTTCTATAATAAAAACAAACAAACAAGCTACCATTAACCTGCAGATCAGAACTTGCTTCAGAACATTCTATTGGCATAGAAAAGTGTATATGAGAAATTAAATTATAATTAGGTTCTTGGTAACCACAGAATTAGATGGGGCAGGGATGATTTCAATGACTGATGTCATCAATCTTTGTGAATCTGATGCATTCATTGCCACTGGAGGAATAGACCTGACAGGTGATAGGAATGCATGGGCCAGGGACCCCTCTCCATTGGACAGGCTTGGGATTCACTAACACATTTTTCCATGTTGACCTCTTTTTCCTAAAGTTCATGCACATTGCCTTCAATTCAATTCTACAATATTTGTTAAGCATTTTTTCTATGTGCCAATCCTTGTATTGGGTTCTGGAACTATGTAAATAAATAAAAATCCACTTCTGCTCCCAGGTGCCTCACAGGCTTTTGAAGAAAACTGAACACATACATAATTTAAAAATACCATATGACAAGAGCTTGACTGTGTAACAGGTCTAGGATCCTATTTCTTGTCATATGTCTGGCTTGCAGAACCTTAAGACTAGCTCTGCTATGTAGCATGAGCAATTCATCAAATTTCACTAGGCTTTAGTTTGCTTACATGTAAAATGGAGACAATAATAGTCCCTATTTTATTGAATTGTGAGGTTTAAATAAGATAATACATGTAAAGCAATTAGAACAATGTCTGGCACATGGTATGTAAGTTAGCTATAATGATAACCTTAATTAACCTCATGAAGGCTACTGGCAATATGACATGGGCAATCTGATATTTTGAGCTCAACATAAGAAGGAATGTATAGTCTAAACCCTTCCTAGAACTTTAATGCATCTATATGCCATGAAAATCAGAAGTATATTATCAGGAAAGATGGGAAGATTAACTTCTGAAAATGTGACATTTTATCTCAAATTTGGAAGTATTTTTCCTCATGGGTCTTATATGATAGTGATACATTTTTAAGAACAGGCTCCTGACATCTTGTGCTCTACATTCCAGGAAATGTCCATAAATACATTTTGACACTTTCAGCACCTCAACACAAATGTTATCACTTTGATTCTTATGCATCTGTCCCAATATTTGCACACACCAGGGGTTACATTCAATTTTGGTTTCCCAGGCTAGTTGCAAACTCCTTGAAGCTAAAGGTCATGACATAGCCATCTTAAATTCTTAGCCCCTAACAGAGAGCCTTGTGAATAGTAAGAGCTCATCGGTTGTTGAATGATTAAATAAATGGTGTTGGTAGTGGACACTGGTATCTGCCTCTCCAGCATCCATTCCTACTTTGGGGATCTATCAGACATCCCATTTGCAGTTCAGATGTTATAAATGGAGGTCCAGACTTAAGGCGTTACTCACATATTCTTCCTTTTTGTTTCAGTGATTGGTTTAGGAGAGGGCACATGACAAAATCTTGTCCAGAGTACATCTTTGGTTTTTTTGTTTGTTTGTTTGTTTTTGGAATGCTGGAAAAAATACTCTGGGTTTTGTTTGTTTGTTTTTAATTTATGGACTTGAACATGGGATGTTTTGTTTGTAACTGCTGACAGCCATCCTGTAATCATGAAGGCAGACCTATCTCTCACGGCTTTCAGGCTTTTATCTAGAGTCAGATCCCAGCATAACTTGGGGGACAGGAGCAGAATCTGGCTGAGGAGTAAAAGACTTATACTCCAAAAGAATGACACTGTTTTCTTAAATTTATATTAGAAGAAACCTAGCTCATATATATGTGGATGGATTCTAAGGGTTTTAGATACATTGGGTTGTGGTCAAATTTAGGTAGCCTAGATATAATACAATTTCCATAGATTTTTGGACTTAATGCTATGACAGATTGGTCTAGGAATAGTCCCCAGGGAACCATGAGTCTTTATATGTTATGCCCTTTGTAGTACCCTTCCACATTGCTCTCTGACTTCCTTTGGCCAATGAGACATTAGCAAATGTGATGCAAACAGAAACTTGAAAAGCACTTACACACTAGGACTTGCCCTCTTTTGTGCCGTTTATTGTCCAGCTTTCATGTTGAAGAAGTACATACTAACCTGCTGGAGACACATGGCCCAACCAGTAGCCAGCACCAACTGCAAGACATGTGAGTCATTTAAGACTAGCATTCTCCAGCCAATCTGTCAACTGATTGTAAATGCATAAGTGAGCCCAGCTGGCACCATGTAAAGCAAAAATGACTTGCACCACCTGAGCCCAGCACAAATTGTTTACCTATAAAATGATAAAAACATAGGTGATACACATAAGCCACCAAGTTTACTTTAGCAAGAGCTAGCTAAAACACATATATTAGCTCAGCTAGGAGTGGCTCTATTGGCTTACTCAGTTGTCCAAAACCTGTCCTCAACCATAGGCTACATTCAATGATGTTCAATTGACAGAATTTCTCTGACGTACTGTACAGAAAGAATTCTAATGGGTTAGAGAGATAGAAATAATGGAGTAATTTATCATGTGTAGCCTGTGCATCTTTCCTCACCGCACTGGGTTCTGAATATTCCCTTCACTAAAGCATTGAGGAATGCATTAGTGGGGGAACCAAGCAATCTTAAACACCTGGCTGTTTTCTGTAGGCCAAGGATGATAGTGGGGAATGCTGCTATTGAGATAAGCTTCCTGATTTCAATGGATATGATGAGATCGCGGAGTGGCAATCAGAATTTTTTCCTCAAAGGGATCTCTGGTGGTAATTGGCCCTATGAATTAAATATGTATATGACCAGACTACCAAAGCATTTATTTGATCTATGTAATAGAAATCTGACTTGAGTTCTCACAGCTGAGAATCATAGCTTTTTCAATTCTCAGACTTTATCAGTTCATAGATCTGAAGCTCTAGGATGAAGAGAAAGATGGGACCACTTGAGAAAGGACCCTGTAACAATGCCACAAATACTTATGGTAGATCTTCCTCCACACCTACCCCAAAGGGGCTTGAAGTCATTTACTAAGGTGTCTATGCATTGGGAGAAACGGAAATACCCAGACTTTCCAGGTATTCCTAAACACTACTTTGAAATGGTGCTAAGGTTTAGGAAACCCAAGTGCGACTGTGGTCCACTGGTCAAAATCAGGGCTTACAGTAGTCCCCCTTATCTGTGATTTTGCATCCCATAGTTTTAGTTACCTGCAGTGAACTGTGGTATGAAGATATTAAATGGAAAATTTCAGAAATAAATCCTTCATAAGTTATCAGTTGTGAGCCCTTTTGAGTCTCGTGATAAAATCTCACACTGACCTGCTGTTTCCTGCCCCACTCATCGATCCTTTGATCCATGCTGCATTTGCTCACCACCCATTTGCCATTTAGAAGCCATCTCAGTTATCAGATTGACTGTCACAGTATCTCAGTGATTGTGTTCAAGTAAACTTATTTTACTTAAAAATGGCCCAAATAATAACAGCAGTGATGCTGGAAATTAAGATATGCCAAAAAGAATGTGTAAAATGCTTTCTTTAAGTGAAAAAGCGAGTAGAGGACAAAAATGTTTTGAAAGAGAGACCACATTCACATAAATTTTATTAGAGTATATTGTTATAATTGTTCTATCTTATTATTTATTAATTTATTAATTATATTTTATTGATGATATTATTACAGATGTCCAGAGTTTTCCCACTTTGCCCATCTCCACCCAGTCCCTGTACTCCCTCAGGCAATCCCTACACCATTGTCCATGTTCATGGGTCATAGCTGAAAGTTGGGTGGCACAAAGCCTCAGGGAATCACCAGTTGGGCAAACAGTGTGAGCCAGGCTGATGGTGACTCAGATATGGTACCTGCCTGCTGGCTCAGTGGGGGTAAGGGCTCAGAAGGAACAATGGCTTCTGCCAGCAGTTCTCTCCAGGAGAAAGCTTTCCCCAGCACTTGCCCTGATGCCAGACACTTAAGTTCCTCCCTATATGCCTCTGGTGCTAGAGCTCAGAGGGAGTGAGTCCAAGTAAGTCTGGGTATGGGCCTTTTAAGAGGAACTGCCTGAGAATGCAGCACTTTCTATCTTCCACAGCTTCAATTCCCACTGGTTTTTACAGCCAGAAGTTATGGGGGCTTATCTTCCATAAGAATCCTAGGATGGGGGGCCTGTTGTGGGACTGGGACTTCTTGATCTTTAAGTATCCCTCTCAATTTTTATCTGCCACACATGGGTGTAGGACCAGCCGGTCCCACCCTCTCTTACCAGTCTCAATGTAGTTTCTTCTTTAATTCCATAGTTGTAGGACTTCTATTCAACTTGATTTCTGGTGGTTCTGGATAGTGGTTGTTCTGTAGTTTAGTTGTAATTTTGATGTGGTTGTGTGAGGAGACAAGCTGTGTTTACATAGGCTGCCATCTTAGCTTTCTCTCTTATTTTACTATTAGTTATTGTTGTTCATCTCTTACTGTGCTTACTTTATAAATTAAACTTCATCATACGTGTGTTTGTGTAGGAAAAAAAAAGTAGTGCAGTATATATCAGCATTATTTGTGATTTTGGGTATCCACTGGGAGTCTTGGAACATCTCTCCCACAGATAAGGGGGGAATAGCATACAGTGGCCAGGTGATAAGTACAATTTGGGCCGAATTCCATGTCATCATCATGGATCATTAAAGATGATAATTAGGAAGACCAGTCAGCAACACAGGTATGAGCTTATGATACAATGAAAAATTTGAAAAAAGGATAGAAAATTACATGTTATAGCTATAGCTGAAATTATGTCCACAAACAGCAAATGGTGACAGCAAAAGTGAAAATACATTTGCTTGGATGATGAGATCATAGGTGATTTTTGTTTGTTTGATCTCTCTCAGTTCCTCAAACTCTCCCAAATGATATTTTTGCTTCCTCTGTAAAAGTACTTCTTTTTTTAAGACTTAAAAACTCATATAGTTCTTTTATTTTAAAGATGACCATTTATATAATTTTTAGCCAATCATATTGAGATCATAAAAAGTGTAGCCATTCTCCTCAATATTATAATGAGTCTCATAGCCAATCATGCATGAGGTATCTATCATATACAAGATGCCCCAGGAATGACAAAATCTCACAATCTCTCTGCCTTCCAGGAGCTTATGGCCGAAGGGGGAAATAGAACATGTGCTTAAATGTGCATGATTCAAAACTGAGAAAGATAATTGCTCCAGAGAAGAACAAAGAAGATATTGCTGTGCCCAAAGTAAGAGCTCATACTTAGCTGGGGAAAATCAGAAAAAATTAACTGGCAGAAGAAGCATCTGAAGGATGGATAGATTTTTGCCAGGGAGAAATGAGGTCCCAGAAAGGAGATGTTCTGTGTAGAGGAGAGCCTGATATACAGTATTCCCTCACTTATCCCAGGTATTATGTTCCAGACCCCCCCCCGCGAAGTAGGAACCTTACATTTATTCTACACTCTTAAACCTATGTAACTTTAACAACATACATATACAGTACCACAAAATCCTGCGATGTAGTGAAAAGTCCATGATAAATAATTAAATGTAATATTTTTAAAAATCCTGCGATACAGTGAGGCCACGATAAGTGAACCGCGATAGAGCGAGGGACTACTGTACCTTGGCTGGAAATTCCTTGGAAATCCCTTAGGAGTAGGATTTAGGAGAAACACCCTGCAGCTCTGATAGGGTCTGGGCACTGCGTATTGAGCAAGGACAGTGGCTGGAATGTAGAGGGATTACCAATGATACTTGATTTTTAAAAAATTTAATCTTTATTGTATTTTTCCCCATTACCATTTAGTCCCCTTATATACTCTTCTCCCCAGATACTTGATATTTATCAGTTATTTACTGTCTGTGACACACAGTGAGTGCCACATCAAGGAAGGTGCTGAATACCTTCCTAATATTATTCATTTTCTAGATAAGGAATCTGATGCTTAGAGAGATTGACTGAGATATCCAAAGCTGTATAACTCATATGCAGTCAAGCTGGGGTTGGAATTGCTGACGAAAGAGCCCATACTTCACTCAGCCTCCTATAGTGCCTTTCTGGATAGAGTAAGAGTGAAATTAATCCTTGACTAGTATAGAGACCACAGGTATATGTAATCAGTAAAGTTCCACTTGGTAGGGAATCGGGGCACATTACCAGGTATAATGAATATGGATTCATTGCATTAGCTCTATCCCTTCCAAACTAAATGTGGTGAAGGCAGCCTTAACCACATTTCTTAACCTCTCTGTGCCTCAGCTTCCTTATCTTTAAAATGGAGACATAAATAGTGCCTTTTTCAGCGGGTTTAAAGAGAATTCACTCCAATAATACATATAAAGTGCTAAATAATATTGGGCATATAGTAATTTGATAATTGTTAGACATTATCACAGCATGCTGTAGTATAGAACATTTCTCACACTAGCACACATTCTCTTATGGTCTTCTGTCCTGAAGAAGTGTGAATTTTAGGATACTGGAGCTGGGGAGGACCCCTCTCACTATTTGATGTTCTAGAGAATAGCCCCAATCTAGGATCAGAAATGGTGGTATTTTGACAGAAACCATAATGCCATTGGGTTCCTAAATTAAACACCACCACCCAAGGATTTAGCATGCTAACCACCTGTCTAGGGGAAGGTAGGGATTCAGAATAAGTGGGCCTGCTTCCCTGGGGAGAAGGCCTTGTCCACCTGTCCTAATCTCAGCAGCATTAGAAGGTGCTGCTCCACCAGCAGGGACATTAGACCAACACAGAGGACCTAGGAAACAGCCCTGGGACCCAATCCTTCTGAAGAGGGCGTCAAGTGAAAGGCTTCCAAACCTATGGGAGCCAACCGGCCTGATGGAATATTAAACATGCTGATCTGGATAGGCCCTGGATGGACACTTAGCCAAAAACAGAATATCTGAAACACTTTGAAGAATAAACAAATCAAAGGCATTCTTTGATTTGTACAGACAGGGAATGGAGGAATTGAGTTGTTATATAATTTGTCTGTTACTCACTTTCACACCCTTCATTCCCATTAACTTCAAGTTCTCCTTAGTCTGAGCACCAGTTCACGAGCTTCCTTTAGCCCACTGACCTAAGACTGTTATACTTTTATACTTGCATATATATATATTTGGATGGTTCATGAGTCAACTAATGCTTCAAGCTTCTTGGCCCCATCACAGAGATCAAATTTAACATGAATTAACTGTTGCTGGTGTGCCTAGTCCCCCTCCCCACCCCTACCTTGACATACACATAATGGGATTCCACAGGATTTCTATAGTGCCAACAATCAAAGGCTTTGACTAGTTGGTATCACAGATGTGGAAATTGAGCCAATAAAGGTAAGTTTAAAGTCATATACCCTAATAGATTGTTATCTTGTGGTTACATGGGAGAATGTTCTTCATTGTAAGAAGTGCAAACTAACTCAGCCAGTGCTTATATTTCTGAATGGCTCAGGAAAAAAAAAAAAAAAAAAAAAAAAGATCTTTTTATACTTCTTAGAAATTTGGGGTGAGTTTGAAATTACTTTAAAATTTAAAAAAAGTACTTAAATATTAAATCTTAACATATAGAAGGCCAGGAAATGAGCCTTCGTTTGGGGCTTTGACCATTATGGCTACTCATCTGAAATCTCTGCACCATAATTGCATGCCAAAAATTTAAAATATGTATCATTGGTTTCCAAGGTTAAAAAAAAAAAAAGAATTTTTGGAAGGAAAGATGTAGTTTTGAACAACAACAAAGCCACCATCCAACACGGTGGCATTACAGGTGAAAAAATGCTTTGTGATTTAGACCTCACAAAAATACTCAATGGCTTTTCTCTACAATTTGTAGTTAGCCATTCTGTGTACTTATACATGCTTCTTGTTATTTACAACAACTCAAATGCTTTCAAGATTCCAGTAAGCCAGGAGACATGTCTATTATGGCTTGACTTTGTATAAAGCCCCATCTGAGCTGATAGTCTACATAGGCTTTTCCTGTATGCAGAGGAAACAATAGATAAAAATAACTCTATTGGCAATCTGTCCCTTTCTGTAACTAAAATTTCCACTCATCTCTACTTCTGGAAATTACTTTGGAATTTTTCAGTCTGGCAGTTAGAAGGAGCCTCGAGACACTCTCCTAGGGTCCAGGATCCAATGTGGTCATTTTCTAAAGTGCAACAGTGCCTGCTCAGTCACAGGCTGCAGAGGTGAGAGTCATATCGGTGAAGGGGTGGGCTGCCTGCCTCCCTCTAAGCACACCGTGGCCAGGGGCTGACTAGTCTTGTTGCAGTCTCCAGATTAAAGTGCTGGGTCATACAAGGGCATTTGAAAACTACAAACAAACTCTGTGGGCCAAGGGCTTCTCATTCAGGGTCCAGAAGCTTCTTGAGAATGTTCCTTCAAGTCACCCCAGCTCCAGAGACAACACGTTCAAATCTGAGGAGGAAAGGCCACAAATAAGATAATCATTTTTCTGATAAGAAAATACAGAACTTCTCAAAAACAGACTGGAGTGAGTGAGAAACTACTTTAGGAAAAAAAGCTCATCTATTTGGAGGTAGCACGGTTCAAAACCTTTCTTCCTATCCCCTCTACCATTGCCCTAAGTTTAAGTCTTCAACCTCTCTCTCCAGACCTATTACAAGAGCCTTCTTCCCTCCATTCTCTGGACTGCAAACAGCTCAGTGCTACTGAAACACTGTACACAGCACTCCCTTATTCAGAATCATTTCTAGTTCCCCACTGTGCCAGAGATTTCTCTTCATTCCTAGAGACTCAGTCTCCACCCTGCTCTATCCTGCTCATGTCCCATGAGGATTACATCATGGACTGTGTCACTGGGCTCTCTTCCCCCTGGCTTTCATCCCATTCTTGTCCGCAGTCCAGGAGAGAAAGGAAGTCTCAGTGGGTGGAAGAGTGACATGGGGGTACGTATTCTTCAGCATCCTCCCAGACAAGTTGCAGGTTGAGTTTTTCCCTCCATTAAAGGCCATAGCTCCTTGTGGGTGTCCCTCTCCTCTTGCTGTCCTCACCAGGGTTCTGGTAACTACACCCTCCTTTTTCCCCTTCAGGCCTAGGGGTGGTTAAGTGTTTCCTGCTTTTGTTAATTTTAGAGTGCTCAATATCCCTTGCTCATCTTGTCTAACCCTGCTCATGTCTTTGTAAATAATAAAAGCTTGTAAAATTGTTTTGTCACCCCTACTGTTCATGCCCTCTGTTTCCTGCTGAGACCTGACCGAGGCACCCATGCCCAGTGAGTAAAATCTAATCTCCTTTGCCTGAAATTCATGACTCATAATAGGCTCCCAACAGTCTTTCCCCTCATGTTACACCTGGCTCTTTTCCAACCAGGATCACATGCCTTTTCCTACAGATCCCCCATGTCTCCCTGCCTCTGCCGTATCTCCTATGTCCCCTCTATCTAGACCAAAGGCTCATGAAAAAACAACAACATAGAGACTGGATCAATTCCTGGGGAGTATACAGAAAGCTGATGTCTTTTATTTTAATTTTAACTTATACCAATAAGAACAATTTTTTGAGTACCTTATCTCCAATATTCGATTGGATGACTAATGTACTTAATTCACTCTTTTCTCTCTCTCTCTTTTTTTACTTACTGCCTTATTCAAAAGGATATTAACTCAGAAACAGCCACATAGAAGAGGAGCATAGGGTGAGGTTTAGAGGATTTTATGGAGGATTTATTACTTAGGCATGTCTGAACTCATTGGCCTTGGTGACTGACTAAATTCCTAGCCCCTCCCCCTGTAGGTCCTGCCTTAGTCCTTCTGATGACCAGGCTCCATTCTGAAGTCACCTCGAGGCCCTCACTCCTCTCACTAGTATACAAAGGACTTCTTATACCTCCAGAAACCCCAAGGGTATAAGCAGCTGTGTGGCAGGAACCAGGGACAAAAAAGCAAAGATTTGTGTTTGATTACATCATTGGGTGGCCTCTAGAATTCTGGGTAATATGGGAGACCCTAGGTCTTGAAGGCCAAGGCTAGGCAGAAACAGGTTGATAGAGCAAAACAGCAGAGAAATGTGCTCCTCAATGCCCTTCTCCAACCCACCTTCCCAGCCAAGCAAAATCCTTGTCACCAGTCACCTGTCCCTGTTTTTCTTGGGGGTGTCTGATCTGTCGGTATGAACTTGTGAGGTTTAGTGCTCTGAAGCTACCAGCTATAAAGTTTGGGAAATCTTGACTAATCCTTTAACTTTGGACATGTCTAAAAGACCAGCAGAAGCAGGTGTGGAGACCGCGAGAAGCAAGGGGACTTGATCAGATGTCCCATCAGGTCATCAGCTAAGCTGGGCTGGGAACCAGGTCGCTGCATACACAGACTTTCTTTCAGTGCACTCCATTGCATTTTAGGTCTCAGCCATGGGCTGCTGCTTGGCCCTGTGTTGGAGGTTGACCCCTCTTGGTCTAGATACTTCTGTTCTGTTCAGCTCTGGTCCAATCTGGTTCCATCAAGACTCCTGTGACAGGGTAGTAGCCAGTTGAGGAACAAGACCATCTGCTGACAAGAGATCTCTCAGGCACCTGTCAAATGGCCCAGTGCTGCATCCTGGGAGAAGCCATCTGCTTAAGAGTGCCTTCTGCTTTTCATCCGAGCAGTTGTCCACTCTAGATAGCTTTGACTTGAGGTCTCCTATAGTCTAAGGTGTTCAAGCAGGCAAATCAGGTGCAAGTGCGGGAGCCTGAGACTCTCAGGCACCACCAGGAAGCCAAATTGAGCACAAGGGGTTCATGCAGGCAACAGATGCATTGGTTCTAAGATGGCACCAGGAGATCAGGTCAATCCTTTAGAGGCCCGTGTTAAGTCTAATTCACTCTTACGATTCCCACACAGTCTACCTGACACAGAATCTTGAAAATAGCACATACTTAATACATGTTTGAGAGCAAATGAAATGAATGAATGAATAAGTAGGACTATGCTGGGAATAGCAAGATGTTTTATTTTTCTTAACATCCCTTAGCCTCAATCTCACTATCTCTAAAATGAGGAAGTCAGGTATGTAAGCTCTGACAAACCAAAGCTTGATGACTAGAGTAAATCTTTTTAAAAGGCAGCATGATAGATACCTATAGCGTCAGAATCCACAACTACAGGGATCACAATACCTGATATCAAACTATACTACAAAGCTACTGTAATCAAAACAGTCTGGTACTGGCATAAAAACAGACATATAGATCAATGGAATAGAATAGAGAGCCCAGAAATAAACCCAGTCTCTATGGTCAATGAATATTTGACAAAGTGGACAGGAGCATAACATGGAGTAAAAACAGTCTCTTTGATAAATGGTGTTGGGAGAGCTGGATGGGTACATGAAACTCGACCACCAACTTACACCATGCACAGAATAAACTCAAAATGGATAAAAGACTTAAACATAAGCTGTGACACCATAAAAGTCCTAGAGGAAAACATAAGCAGTAAAATTTCAGATACCTCACGCAGCAATATTTTCACCAATATATCTTCCAGGGCAAGGGAAAGAATAAGCAAATGGGACATCAAACTAAAAAGTTTCTGCATGGCTAAATAAATTATCATCAAAATGAAAAGGGAACCAACGATACGGGAAAACATATTTGTCAATGATATCTTGGGCAAGGGTTTGATCTCCAAAATATATTAAGAACTCATATAACTCAACACCAGGAAGACAAACAATCCAATTTAAAAATGGGCAAAAGACATGAATAGACACTTCTTCAAGAAGAACACGCAGAGGGCCCATAGACATGAAAGGATGCTCAACAAGCAGACTGGTGCAGCCACTGTGGAAAACAGTATAGAATTTCTCCAAAAAACTAAAAATGGAACTGTCTATTGATCCAGTGATTCCACTTCTGGGATTATACCCTAAGAATCCTGAAACATCAATTCAAAAGAACCTATGCACCCCTATGTTCATAGCTGTGTTATTTACAATAGTCAAGTGCTGGAAACAACCTAAGTGCTCATCAGTGAATGAGTGGATCAAAACACTGTGATACATTTATACAATGGAATACTACACAGCAGAAAGGAAGAAGGAACCCCTACCTTTTGCAACAGTATGGATGGAACTGGAGAATATTATGCTAAATGAAATAAGTCAAGTGGTGAAAGACAAATACCATGTGATCTCACCTATAACAGGAACCTAATGAACAAAATAAACAAATGAGCAAAATAGAACCAGAGGCATGGAAATAAGGAACAGACTGACAGTGACTAGAGGGAGGGGCAGGGAGAAGGAGGAAAGGAAGGGGAAGAGTCTAATCAAGGAACATTCATAAATGACCCACAGACATGGACAACAGGGTGGGGATTGACTGTGGGAGTGGGGGTGGGTGTGTGGGGCAGTGGAGAGCAACAGGGGAAAATTGGGACAACTTTGTAATAGAACAACAATTAAATGAAAAAAGAATTGCATGACTACAGTTTTACTGGTTGACAGATTGGTTGCTTGTATAAGAGCAAGAAGCTACAAGACCAAATAGCAGCACAAGTGAGCAAGGTTAGCTGCAAGAAGAACTTACACAAATGGAAAGGGCACTGTGCCATAGACGAGGACTCAGGTGCCCTGGATTCTAGCTCCAGTTCTACCACAAAGTTATAAGATGAACTTGTGCAAATCACCTCATCTTTTACATCCTTGCAGTATGTATTCATCCCTTCCAGTTTGGCTGGGCTAGGAATCTCTGAAAGGCAACTAAGACATTGGTAGGTGTCATCGAAAGGGCATATAGTGTTTCCCTCCCTAAAGTTGACAAGAGCCCAATGAAGAGTCCTATGTAATGCATGTCACTACTGAGATATAAAGAGGTGAGTGGGGTAAAAATAGGTAAAGGGCTTCAGGAACTTAGTTCTTTATCTAGTAAGCATCCCTGGGTAATTAAAAGTGGTTCATTGGAGCAGTTAAAGATGTATTAAGCTACAGAGAAAGTTCAGGAAGCATAAAAGAAGAAAATAATACATGGTTTCATAATATAAAGATAATAATTATGGGATTTTAATGTTTTTTTGTTTCACTTTTGGGGGGAGATTGGGGGTATGGTAGGTATATTAAAATCATTTTTTAAATAGAGCTTTTTTCTTTTTATTATATAGAAAGCATTTCCACATATTATTAGTCCTCAGAAATGGAATTTTATTTTATCTTTTTACATCTCTATTTTTCATTGAGGTATAACTGACATATAACATTATTTTAGTTGTAGGAGTACAGCAATGGTTTGATATATTGTGGAATGATCACCACAATAAATCTAGCTACCATCCATTATTACAACAGTTACAAAGTTTTTTTCTTATGATAAGAACTTGTAAGATTTATTCTCTTGGCAACTTTTAAATATACAATACGATACTATTACCTATAGTCACCATGCTATAAATTCCATTGCTGTGACTAATTTATCTTATTATAACTGGAAGTTTGTATTTTTAGACCTTATTTACTTATAAATCTCTTTTTTAAATTTAACCTTTATTGTATTTTTCCCCATTACCATTTAGTCCCCTTATACCCCCCTGCCCCAGCAGTCACCACACTGTTGTCTATGTCCCTGAGTCCTTTTTATGTTTTGCTCAATCCCTCCACCCCCTAACCTCCACCCCTTCACCCCCAAAATAGCTGTCATCTGCTCTCCATCTATGAGTTTGTCTCTGAGAAACAGAATTTTAAATGGTAGCATATGGTCTATTGAGTAGTGGTTCCAGTTATATCAGTCAGAGTAGACTAGATTATGTTACAATGACAAACAACACCAATATAATAAACAAAGGTATATTCCAATATAAAAAACAAAGGTATATTCTTGCTCACGTTCCATGTCCATTGTGGCTCAGCAGGAGGCTCTGCTATTTGCAGTTACTCAGAGATTCAGGCTGATGTAGCAATCACTAGCTCAAATGTTGCTCATTACCATGCCAGATGAAAAAAGAAAATATGGCAAAGCACACACTAGCTCTTATATCTTCTACTCAGAAGTAACACTCATCACTTATGCTTACATTTAGTTGACTAAAGCCAGTCACATGACCATACATAACTACCCATTAATTGCAGAGAAGTGCAAACTTATTATGTACACAAAAGCAAGAGATCCAGGAAATATGTGAAATAACACTAATGACCACCACATCCATGAAGAAGGATGAGAATAAGCTATCTCTTTGGTCACACTTAGTTTGACCTGAATCTTTTTATTTTATAATATTAAAGTTGAAGTCTTTAAGGCCCATCTGGGGATATTGAGAAGTCTGGATTTCCACAAGAGTAAGAACAGGCAGCACCTTTCCCAGAGTTGCTCAGAAAGTTAGGGGCAGAGCCATGGAATGGAAAACCCATCCCTGAGCAGCTGTTGTTTGAGCTTCTGAGCCTTGCTGGACTCTCCCAGAATAATCATGTCTTACTTCAGTCTCTGGTCAATAAAGCAAAACAAGCAAGCCCTTCCCTGCTTAAATAGAAAGGGAGAATATTTATCTGAATAAAGTCTTATTAGAAGTAACTGCAATGGACATACTCCAGGCAAGTACCAAGATTCCATCTCCCAAGATGATGCTAAGTAGGAAAACGAGAGCCCAGAATGGCTATTGAACAGCCTGGAACTCAACACTGTCCCAACATAGTGTTTAGGGGTGAGGCAGAGCTGTGATGGCAGAGAATGGGTATGGAAGAGTGAGAGCCCTGAGCTGCCTGGGCCTAAGTACTTCCTAGTGGGCCTCTGTCCTCAGACATCATGAAGCTAAGGTAGTAATGGGGTGGTATTAGATCATTGAGAACAGGAATAAGTACATCAACTATGGGAGAAGGTAGAAAGCCAGGGAGAACATCTAGGTCAGGGGTCAGCAAACTTTCTCTGTAAAGGGCCGGACTGTAAAATATTTAGACTTAATGGGCCATATATATGATCTCTTGGAATTATTCAACTTTGCCAGCAGAGGCAGGGAAAAGGGTGTAAGCGTTGATGGGGAGGGCAATATAGAAACAATGAGTATGGCTTTGTTTCAATAAGATTTGTTTTAGAAAAACTATTGGTCCCCTGGTCATAGTTTGACTAACCCCTTTTTAGTTGATACCTGTCAACGAATAATAGAGTGTTAACTCTGGTTGATTCTCCTTTAATAGGTGCTTAATGAAAGTATAACACTTCCAAAGATGTAATGGGCTTTCAAGAGAAGAGAAAGACTCTCACCTGCTTACTAGAAATTTGGAATTTAGTACTTAGGAACTGCAGATGTTACTCATGTAAGCTTTTTACCCAGCCTAAATGTTATAATTACTACATTTATTTTCTTTTAATAAATATATGGCATATAGGACATTAATGTTTATAACCTGGTTCCATGAACCCAATTTTACTAAACCCAATACTTATTTTCTCAGGACAAGAAAAAACAATTTAAAAGTAAATGACACTTTTTTTTTTTTTTTTTTTTTTTTTGAGGAAGTCGCGGTTGCAGCTGCTGCTCGTGTAGTTCAGCTCCCTTCTGCTCCTGACTCACCGCTGTTCGCTCTCGCCGAGGAACAAGTCGGTCAGGAAGCCGTGCAGCAGCAATGGCTTTTAAAGATACCGGAAAGACACCCGTGGAACCAGAGGTGGCGATTCACCGAATTAGAATTACTCTAACCAGCCGGAATGTCAAGTCTCTGGAGAAGGTGTGTGCTGACTTGATCAGAGGCGCAAAGGAAAAGAACCTCAAAGTGAAAGGACCAGTTCGGATGCCTACCAAGTCTCTGAGAATCACTACAAGAAAAACTCCCTGTGGGGAGGGTTCTAAGACTTGGGATCGATTTCAGATGAGGATCCACAAGCGGCTCATTGACTTGCACAGCCCTTCTGAGATTGTTAAACAGATTACTTCCGTCAGTATTGAGCCGGGCGTCGAGGTTGAAGTCACCATTGCAGATGCTTAAATCAACCTTTTTAATAAATTGACTATCAGTTGTTAAAAAAAAAAAAGTAAATGACAAATCAGAGAAAAACTTATAAACTATATAGCAGGCAATGGGTTAATGTTAATTTTAAGTAAAGGTATAATAAAAAGATATATACAAAAGAAATGCATAGGCAACTCCCAAAGGAAGGTAAAACCTATAAATATATGAAAAGTTTTAGCTCACTAATAATTTTAAAATGCAAATTAAAATAATGACTTATAATTTTCAAATTAGCAAAATTTAAAAACACTAATAATACCCAGCATTAGGACAACAGATAAAACTAGTTCTTTCATATGTTGCTAGTATAAATAGGTACAACTTTTTAGAGGGCAATTCAGCAATACATTTTGAGCCTATAACTTTATCCCAGTAATTCTACATCCTAGGTTTTATCATATGATAATAATCATAGTTGCATATAAAGATTTATGTACAAGGCTATTAATTGTGATAATGTTTAGGTAACCAAAATATAAAATAACTATGATGTAGGTACTAAATGTCCAATAATAGGGAGTTAGTTAGATAAATCCTGGTAGAGTGAAATGTCATAGAGCCATTAATCATATTTTTGGTATGTAGGTAATACTAATAATGTTAAACTAAGTAAAAAAACAACAAGGTACAGATACTATAATTTAATTTTGTAAAAAATTTAAATATGAAAAACATTAGAAATTAAATAGCAAAAGCAAATATCAACCATGGTAATCTCTAGGCAATGGGTTATCAAATATCTTTAATTTTTTATACTTTTTTATTTTTATTTTTATTTCTTTCTTTCAGGGGAGAGTGCCAACACAGTTCCCCACTACAACAAATTATGCAGTCAAGTTTCCCACATTTGGGGAAATAGCAGGGGTCAGCACATCCAGAGTGCAATGGATAAGCCTCGCCCTGAGAAACCACCTTCGTAATCATGGTAGCTCCCCTGCCAATTAAGTATATATACTTTTTATTTTTATACTCAGAAAAAATAGATATAATTTTAAAAATGTTCTAAAAATTGTTATATGTTATCCTTTTTTGAGCTGGCAGGCACAACTAAAATTAAACAAAATTTATCTTTTGATAGTGAGCCAAATTTGTTCCAAATCAGTTACCTTTTTATTTTATTTTTAAAAAGATTCAATTTATTTATTTTCAGAGAGAGGGAAAGAAAGGGAGAGAGAGAGGGAGAGGAACATCAATGTGTGATTGTCTCTCATGCGTCCACAACTGGGGACCCAGCCTGCAACCCAGGCATGTGCCCTGACTGGGAATCGAACCAGTGACTCTTTGGTTTGCAGCTTGGCATTCAATTCACTGAGTCACACCAGCCAGAGCCAGTTCTGTTTAAAAAATTTATCATAGAATAAACTAAATGAAGTACAGACAAATGGGCATTAGGACAAACATCAAATACCCAAAAGTTGCATTAGCCTTAATATCTCACTTCATTACCTTGACCAGGTAGACATAAAATATGGACACATGGAAGGAGCCAGAAAATAATGCTGTGATTATGCACATTAAAAGTGGTATAGACTGTGTGTACAATGCAGAGGGAAAATAAAGAGGAGTGGGATGGGGAGAGAGTCTGACAAATTAAGCAAGGGAGTATACTGTAGTGTATAGGTGTGGGCTCTGGACCTGGATACCTGGGTTCATTTACAAGTATTTACTAGCCATAGCACCTTGCAGAAGTATCTCCTCATCTATAAAATCGTGTGTTGGGGGGGGGGGTGTATGTAACTCATAGGGTTACTGTAAGGATTACATGAGTTAGTACCTCTACAAAGTATTTAGAACAGTGGTTAGGCACTAAAATAATAATAATGCTAATTATTATTGTATTTTAACATAGATCCTGTCAGAAGTTTGAATTTGGGTAAGCAAGAAGGCATGGGGAGGGCATTCCAGGCAGAAGATACAACGTGAGCAAAGGCACAGAGGTGAGAATGAGCATCTTATGGGAACAGGAGAGGTGTAAGAATGATGGAAGGCCTAAAAAGCCAAAAGAAGGCATTTGGATCTGGTGTGAGTGTTGGCAAAGAAAACAAGATATTAGATAAGTCACACCTAGCTCACACCGTCTCTTCATGGTACTAGTAAATCATTTCCAAAACCTTCCATTTGATTTTATCAAGTAATTTTGCCTATATTGTTTTCTGTTTTCCCCTCTAGATTTATTCAAATATTCATTATTTAAAAATATTTAAAGTCATTGATTCTGATACCACAGATGTCCTTTTGTTGCTGAAAGATTGAGAAGCAGTGAGCTGAGAAAAAGTCCTGCTGAAATAAATAAACAAAACCCCTAAACAGTTTGTATGTAAATGTGGGGTAGCAGGTTCATGGATGAGCAGGTATTAGACAAAGCTCTGACCTCTTGGACAACTCAGGTGACCAGATTATAGATGGTAACATAATTCTATTTTATAGGATCAGGAAGGTATAATGAATTGAGTTACTCCAGCCAAGAGTGCCCCCTCATCTGTTGGTGCCTGTGAAAATTTGACCAGACTATTGTACCCAGTTGCTGGTCAAATGTTAGTCTTGATGTTGCTATGAAGGTATTTTGTAGATATGATTAACATTTACCATCAGCTGACTTTAAATAAAACAGATTACCTTTTGCCTTGGCTGTTGTGGCTCAGTGGATTGAGTGCTGGCCTGCGAACCGAAAGGTTACCAGTTCAATTCCTGGTCAGGACACATGCCTGGGTTGTGGGCCAGGTCCATGGTTGAGGGTGTGTGAGAGGCAACCAATCACTGTATCTCTCACACATTGATGTTTCTCTCTTTCTCCCTCCCTTCCCCTCTGTCTATAAAAACAAAACAAAACAGATTACCCACCCATAACATGGGTGGGCCTTGTTTAATCAATTGAAGAACTTAGGAACTCAGGAACGAAGGTTATGCAGAAAAGAAGGAATTCTGCCTCAAGACCATAATATAGAGTTCCCAGACTGCTGGACTGACCTACATATTTAGTACTCCAAATTGCATTGAATTGCCAGTTGGTCAGCCTGCCCTCCAGATTTCATTCTCGCCAGTCCCCTAGTGGTTCTGTTTCTCTGGAGAAGTCTGAAGTGCCCCTCATCCCCAACGACAGGGACCAGTTTTCTTGGCTTTCTAAACACTGGGCCCCAGACCTATTATACTTGCCTATCCTCCTTCCATTCCCAAACTCAGTATCTCCATGTCCTGATCCCTCTTGTTTCCAGGGAATATTACCCAAAATGTTAAATTAGTTCTTGATAAAAGAGTTAATTGCGGGTGATCAGCTTCATAGAGGAGGAACTTAAACAGCATCTACTAAAATCTAACACATTGGTATTTGTCTCAACAAAACCATAAAACATTATGCTAAGTAAAAATGGGCAATTTTTCCTTTCATACTCCATTGCTATTGATTATTAGTCAATTTCTACATTTTATGCAGCTCTAATCATAATTACAAAGACTTGAACAAATCCAAAAATAACTTTGAATGCAACTAAAGCATGTAGAACAGGTAAACACATAACACTTCTTTAAAGAGTACCTACTTCACATTTGGCAAACATGGCCAAGGTGCATGACTTCTCCCCATCCTGCATCCTGGGCAGACATCATTGAATGCACTCCCCACCCAGAAATGGTCTCCCAAACCATACTCATGAGGCCTGTTTGCTCTTCTGAATTTTGTCCAAACTTCTTAATTTACAGACCTCTTTTCAAAATAAAAATAAATATTTCAGGCATAAACAAAATGTAGAGAATAATACAATGGGACATCTGTATACTCATCACCCAGCTTAAAAGGTTTAATGTGGGCCCTAGCCAGTATGGCTCAGTGGATTGAGTGCTGGCCTGCAAACAAAAGTGTTACTGGTTCAATTCCTAGTTAGGGCACATACCTTGGTTGGGGGCAAAGGGGGAAAAATTGAGACAATGGTAATAGAATAACAATAAAAATGATTTTAAAACATTATTTTAAAAAAAGATTTAATGTGGTGTTTATCATTTCAGTGCTGTTTTTGTACTTTTACTTCATGTGACTTTTCCATAAACACTGCTTAGTGGTTGTTTGTATGTGTTTAAAAATCTCTATAATAGGTCATATGTTGTCTCTATCTTTCTACAATCTGCCTTTCCTCTCAAAATTATATTGTTCATATTTATCCATCTCAAAAATACATCTGGTTTTGGTGCTTTCATTTTAATCATTGTATGGTCTTCTTATTCATCTATTCTCTTACTGATTCAAATTTGATTATTTCCAATTTGTTGCTATTATACATAACAGTACCAGGTATACTCCTATGTATGATTTCTATGACGTCTATGTAAGTGGTCCTGACCTTTTTACATCACAACACATGTTTTCAAGTAAGTGGGATAGAGACGGGGAGCATTATTCTCTCACCTCTCAGACTCTTGTCTTCTTTGGGTTAGAAAGAACAGAGGTGACTATAATTGACTGAGAAGGTGGGAGAGGGGAGAATTAGTCCCATTTATTTAATTTTACTATTGATTAAGATAGTTACTTTATTTTCAATTTTATATACCATTCAAAGGGTATATGTGTGATTTTTCTATTTATAAAGAGACACATTGGTTAAAAATGGCTGTGATATCCTATTATTCCAAAGAAGTCATTATAATAGTGCAATATTTAGACCGTGTGGCAGGCTACAGGGTGAAATGTTTAGGATGGCAGCAAGCCTTTGAGCATTTCTCTTTCCTCAGATAGATGCTCTGCCTTCATTACTCAAATCCTAAGCTCTTTTCTGACTATTTTTTTTCTAGGAGAGAGGTTGCAAACTAGTCATTGACAGGCTGTTAGTTCATAGGTGTATTTTATTTGGTTTGTTTGATATGTGAAATACTTTCAGCCAGCATTTAATAACTAGAACATTTTACATAAACGTCTGAATTTCTATATTCTGTGGCAATGTTAGGCTAGTGATAAATTGATGGGGTACAGGCTCTCCAATATTTTGCAGTCCCCACTACTTCCTATTTGATTATACTAGGCCTTTTCTGCTCATTTCATCTCCTGCCTGGCCTTGGTGGGGATCTGAGTATACCCCCTCTCCTCTCAGGCCTTTCACTATTTCTTCCTTATGTTGAACAGCTGAAGGAGTCACTTCCACAATGACTTCAAGCTAATGAAACTCAGACAATCACTGGGGCCTCTCCAATGGAAACTCACCGTAGGCCAAGTAGACCAATTTACAGGAATGAAGGATTTTTGTGCCCCAGGAAATAGATGTTTCAATCAGGACTGCCAGTGTTGAAATTTCTTGGAGTCAAGAAAACTTTGCTGATGATTCAGAGAAGCTCAGCAGTAACTGTACCTCAAGCCCAGGCCTATGTTGCATTTTTTTTTCTTGTTTCTCTACACAGGGATGAGTATACAGTGACAGTATGTATCTTCACAAATGGCTTTCAGGGAAGTGGTGAGAGACAGGGAGAGTATAGGGGCCAATTTCACTCCTTTGAGTCCTATTTTGTGCCTATGAGCTGCCATATCTTATGTTTAACCCTTTGAGTGCCATGCGTAATTCGAAATTTGGATCAACATGAGAAAAAATTATATCAATTATAACCTGAGGCACAAAAAAAGAGAACAAAACATAAAATACGAATTATTCCATTGTTATTTACATTTATAGCCATTGAAAAAAAGAGTTGCTGGGAGCGACGCTGGCACTTTTGGGAAAATTTGTCAGCGTCACTCACAGCGACGTTGGTACTCAAAGGGTTAAGCCAGACAGAGACCCTGTTATCTGAATATTTTCTAGGGTTGTTTTCACAATTGGTGCCTCTGGAATTTTGGGAATATATTCAGCAAAATTCTAAAATGAATAGTTCTGAATATTCTGAGTAGCTGACACAAAGTTACTTAGAAATTTCTGTGATCTGCCTATCATCATTTTGGTGAACTCATGAACTCATGTGTCATAACATGTGATTTTTAGATTACAAAAGGATAGGCAACTTTCCCAAGAAAGCTAAAAATACCCGTTTTACAACATGACCCCTGACTGTCAAGTCCTCAACACATTGCTTTTCCACGGTCTAAGCTTTTCACCCAACCAGCCTAAATGATTTCAACAACCTTACTTCTCCTGACTTCCAGATCACATCTTTTCTCTTCTACAAATTCCAGCTCCAAGCCTGTCAACCTCATGAAGAGACTTCTAATCCCTTAGCATTTTACTTTTGGCCCACAACCCCACCAATGTACTTAATAATTGTTGCAAAAACAATAGTTGTTGATTGCATCACAGCTGAGTATCTTCCCCTTGGTGTTAAATTTTTATCATGTTTCTAAGTACATGACCTCACATGTCCTGTGCAGTGTTCTCTAGAAGTGCTTAGTCACATAGACATAATTGTTCTGTAGCTGTACAGCAGATACCATCTTTGTTCTCCAAGGAAGATATGGAACAATGCAAGGTTGTGAGAACAGCTAGCTGAAATGTTACTGAATAGGAAAAATTGGTACTGGCCTAAACAATTCAGTTATCCTTCATGCATTGATAGAAGTGGCTATTTCTTAATTCAAGCTGGGAGAAAAGAAGAAGTGAAAAAGAAAAGTCATGATTACTCATAGCTCCATTCACTTCATTCCTGTTTGTGGTGACATATCTTTTTTGTTGTGTCTGAATAAGAAAAATCCCAGTGATGGAATAAAGCTAATGAGACAATTGTTCTGTTTCCAGGCTAAAAGATGACAGAACAAAAAGTAAATAAAAAACAGACCACCCTGGCTAGTGTGGCTCAGTAGATTGAGCACCAGACTGAGAACCAAAGTGTTGCCAGTTCAATTCCCAGGCAGGGCACATGCCAGGGTTGCAGACCAGGTCCCCAGTTGGGGGTGCATGAGAGTCAACCACACATTGATGTTTCTCTTCTTCTCTTTTTCCCTCCATCCCCGTCTCTCTAAAAGTAAATAAATAAAATATTTTAAAAATTGTAAAAAAGAAAACATTATAGGGAATCAACAGTAGAGTAAATAAAGCAAAGGATCAAATCAGCAATTTGGAAGATAAGGAAGCAGAAAACACCCAATCAGAACAGAAAAAAAGAAAAAGAATCCAAAAAATGAGGATAGTTTAAGGAGTCTCTGGGATAACGTCATGCTTACTAACATACCCATCATGGAGGTGCTAGAAGAAAAAGAACAAGAAATTAAAACCTATTTGGAGAAAAAAAATGATGGAGAATTTCCCTAATCTGGCAACGGTACTAGACATACAAGTCCAGGAAGCAGAGAGAGTCCCAAATAAGATGAACCCAAAGAGGCTCAAACCAAGACATATCATAATTAAAATGCTAGAGGTTAAAGGCAAAAAGAATCTTAAAAGCAGCAAAAGAAAAGCAGTTAGTTACCTGCAGGGGAGTTCCCTTAAGACTGTCAGCTGATTTTTCAAAAGAAACTTTGCAGGCCAGAGGGATTGTCACAAATATTCAAAGTGATGAAAAGCAAGAACTTATAACTGAGATAACTCTACTCAGTATTGCTATCATTTAGAATCAAAGGACAAATAAAGAGCTTCCCAGACAAGAAAAAGCTAAAGGAGTTCATTACTACCAAACCAGTGTTACAGCAAATGTTAAAGGATCTTCTTTAAGAAGAAGAAAAAAAGATTAAAATATGAATAATAAAATGGCAATAAATATATACCTATCAACAGCTACTTTGAATGCAAATAAGTGCTTCAATCCAAAGACCTATGGTGGCTCAATGGATAATAAAAGAAGACCCTTACATATGTTGTTTATAAGAGACTCACTTCAGATCAAAAGACACACAGACTGCAAGTAAAAGGATGGAAATGAAAAAAAAATCTGGGGTACCAATATTTATACCAGGCAAAATAGACTTCAAAACAAAGGCTATAATGAGAAAAGAAAAAAACCTGAGTAATTCCATTTCTGGGTATTTATCCAAGGAAACCCAAAACAGTAAATCAAAAAGACATATGCATACGTATGTTCATTGCACTATTATTTACACTAGCCAAGATATGGAAGAAACCTTGTGTCCATCAATAAATAAATGGATAAAGAAGCAGTGCATATATACAATGGAATATGACTCAGCCATTAAAAAAAAAAGAATGAAATCTTGCCAACTGCAAAAACATGGATAGACCTAGAGGATATTGTGCTCAATCATATAATCAGAGAGAAAAAGACAAATGCCATATGATTTCACTTATATGTAGAATCTAAAAACCAAAATAATGAACAAGAAGACCAGAAACAGGCTCATATATACAAAGAACACTTTGATGATAGGTAGATGGGAGGGGTGTTTGGGAATGGTTGTAAAAGGTGAAGGGATTAAGAAGTACAAATTGGTAAAAGCAGTGTACAGCAGAGGGAATATAGTCAATAATATTGCGGTAACTATGTACCATGTCAGGTACTAGATTTGTTGGGGTGATCACTTTGTAAGTTATATAAATGTCTAATGACTGAGTTGCACTGCTGAAACTAATATAATATTGTACATAATAGTAATTGAAAAATTGAAAAATTATTTTAAAAAAGTAAGTCCAAATAAATCCACGTATAGAAGTCCAAAGACTACTGTGTCCTGAGACCTCAGCCTGAATAATGTACAATGTGAGACCATACTTTCAGGCAAGATTGTGAACAAAGAAGGCCCCCAGGGACTCAGAGGCTAAAGGATGCTAATTTGGGTCTTCAGTCCAGGAAATACCCGTCTCCAGAATTATCTCTCCCTCTTCTGCTTCAGTATTTATTGCCATTTCCTTCTGTCTGTCCTACATAGAGTAGAAGTTCTGATCAATTAATTTGCATTAAGGTGTAAAACACTGATACTGGTTCAAAGTAACTCGGGGGCAGAAGCAAAATTTCACATAACGGGATGCTGCTCACCACTGTTTCCCTGGTTTCACCTTTCTCAGTCACTGATTTCACATGCTCCCTCCCACTTTTATTTTCATCCAGGGCTTGATATCCATTTCCTGCAGCTGCTTGGGTTCCCAAATTTGGTCCATCCCTAATTCTGCTTATGCTCTGTACACCAGATTTTAGTAACTCCCTCATGACCATGTTGGGCCTCTAATTCAGCATTACAGTCTCCTCCAAGAGGGTTTGTATTTAAAAGGAGCCCAATGATTAATATGTAGGTATTGCCTTGGAATGTTGGAGTTTCAGTGAAGGCCTCTCTAATGCCTGCAGTCAGTGCTGCCATTCTCTGTGGTTCTTATGCACCATAAACTAGCACATTTGGCCTTTGGTTTAAATCTCTGTAAAGTTCTTGGTCAATCTTTAAGGCAGTGCCACTGAAAGCGTGGTCTACAGGCTGGTGCTGGTAGGAACTATTTATCAGTCTTCAGTGAGATGAGCACAGAAGTAGAGTGTAAACATTTAGACAGTTTTCATAGTAATTATTTTAGTATATTTTTTATGGTCATAATTATGTAAATGTAATATTATAGTTATTAAATCCAGTAAAAATTGGGCTTACTGTTGTATGTCTTTGATCTTTCTGTTTCATTTTTTAGTAATTTGTTTTCAGTATATACAGGGTGGGGCAAAAGCAGGTTTATAGTTGTGAGTATGTGAAACACAGAGTTAATTCTTGTATTATTATTTATTAATTATTGTATTATTTTCCATACAAATAACTGTAAACTTACTTTTGCCCCACCCTGTATAATAATATATAGATCCTAACATCTTAGAAATTTGAAAAAAAAAACAAGACTGGTTCTTCACCATAGAGAGTTTGAGAAATAAAGATCTAGAGACCTGTTCTAGAGATCTGGTCTCAAAAGATCATACCTTCTACTGGATTATATTATTGGCTATACCATCAGCCCAGCAAGTCAGTGAACAGGTCACTCAATTACTTTGGGTTGAGTTTCTCTTTTTGCATTACCCAAAGGTAATATATAATGTAAAATGTATTCAAATTGAGCCAATTTTTATTAAGCACTTTTGCAACAAAAGGGTCACAAGTTTTGGAGTCAGACCTGTGTTCAAGCCCCACCTATATAACTTTAGAAATATTTTCTAAGCTTCAGTTTAATCTACAAAGTAGACATTACTCCTTGCCTCAAGCAGTTTTTGTGACATTAACTGAAAAGGATCTAGCACAATGCTGTCCAGTAAAACTTTCTGCAAAGATGGAAATAATTGTATATCTTCTCTGTTTGATACAGTAGCCACTGGACCATGTGGCTAGTGAGCACTTACAATATGTAGGCACTTAAAATGTGACCAAGGAACTGAATTTTTATTTAATTTAAATTTTAAAGCCACAGGTGGCTAGAGCAGGTTAGCATATGTACCTGCATATAGTAGGTTCAATGTTTAAAATTTTATTGAACATCTGTATTTGTCAGGTAATTCTTTAGACATTGGATATATTTTGGTGAATAAGAGAAACACAGTCCCTGTACTTGTGAAACTTAAAGACTAGTAGATGAAACAGAACTTGACATTAATTTTGCAATAATGTGATCACCCTAGAGCCCTAATCTGTTGAATAGTTCCACTTAGAGGAAGATGGTAAACAGAACCTTTAATGGACTGACAAAATCTGCCCTCCCAATACACCTTGGTGTGCAGAGCTCGTCACTGAGGCATAGATGGATAAATCTGTCTAGGAGTCAAGGAGCTTTCTGAACTGAAAGGGACTAGAATTGACTCTCTCTGATAGACTGAGAAGGTCATAACAGCAATGACTCAAGAAGGAAGGCAGGACCGGTGTCCCAGGCTTACCATGAAGGCCAAGAGCAGAAGAGGCTCGCTAAGCACAGCTGAGGCTAAGGTAGGAAGGCCCTCCTCCCTTATCAGCCCCTGTGGGTCCTGCTTTGGGAGCAGTGCCAGAGCATGTGAGGGGAGCCAGGAGAGTTGTCATCTTGCACCACTCTGATCTGAATGGGGATCTGGACAAGCAAGGGTACCTTTGTATGGTGGATAGAGACACCTGATGGAACAGGGATGTTGCATGGCAGGAGTAGAAACAGCAGCAGCTTAAAACCAGGGCCCTCTGGTGAACTGACCTAGCTTCCCAGTAGCCTTCTTGGAAGTAGTATTGGCCCTGTGGGCTAAGTAAGTCTGCTGGAAGTTTGTGGGAGGTGAGGAAGTACCTGCTGTAAGAGAGAGACATTGGACTTCTTGCTAAGATGAACAGGTGGGTGCTCAAGGAACTAATTGGAAAATTAAGAGATGCAATTGCATTTATATCTTGAGCCATTAAAACAGGTCCTATATATACAATTGTGTGCTGAGTATATCGAAAGAAGTAGGTGCTATGGTAGCATCTGACAAGGAGAATTCATGTAATTGATGTGGTGAGGGGGCAGGTTCAGGGGAGGCTTGATGAAGTATAAGCTTAGCTGGGATTTAATGGTTGGCTCCAACTCTAGATGGTGCACAAGAAAAAGAAAGTTTTTAAGAAGAGCAAATACTATATGAGAACAACTCAAATTTGAAAGAGGGGGATGTCTTTTAAGACTAGAAAATCCTGTATGGTTAAAGCTTGGATGACGATGGTGATAGTGATGCAGTACAAAGCTGTAAACATGAGTGATACCACCCAGTGAACAATGGGAAGCCATGGAAGAGATCTGAAGAGAGGAGATGTGATAGATTCAAGCATTTAAAAGACCATGCTAGCTAAAAGTAAAAATCGATCATAGTGGAGGTGGCAGGAGTGGATGTAGGGAGCTGAGTTAGGAAGGTTCTGCTCCAGTACAGGTTGAGCCCTCCTGTTCATGGTAATGACAGTGAGGTTGGGTCAATCAGCTGTAAAATGTTCATTTCCATGTCACTTCCCATTTTACAGATAGAAAAATCATCTCAAAGAAGTTAGGTGATTCGTGTAAGACCATAGAACCAAAAAACGGCAGCACCATGTCCAGACCTAACCTTCTGACCCTGGTTTAAAGCTCTGTCCACAGAATCAGCTGTTCTCAGCCTTTTTCCGTCACACGTGAGTCTGTGCATATGACCACCACGTTTCCACATTTGTATCTGTGTATCTCCTATGTAAGAAAGCAGATCCCAATGAACAAGAGTTAGAGAGGGGGGTTATTATACAGACAATCATGATTTCACTCTGGTTCATTAAAAACAAAAAAGGGCGCTCTCGCATGCGTACACACTCCCTCTTCCTCTCTTTCCCTCCCTCCACCTCTTCTCTCTAAGATCAGAACAAAATACAAAAGCAAAACAAAAACAAAAAAACAACAAAAAAGGGAATCATTTGCAAACTTATTCACTTAACCCCTATTGGTAAAATATCTCTCCCATTGCAGCTGGTACCTGAGCCTTGCACCCAGGATTGAAATGAGGGATGAAAGGATGATTTGTTTTCTTTCTGCTCTACTTTTGAGTATAACTCCATTTCATTCTCCCAAAGGAGTAGGAACAGAAGATTTTGCTGCTCATTTCTGAAGTGTCTAAAGGTTTCTCGCCCCAGACCTGGGAACTTGGTATAAAGCTATTTCTGAGAGAGATGTATGAGGGAAATGAAAATAAAAAAAGGTCAGAAGATAAGATTCTAATAAGCTGTGTCTGCTATGACTCTCTGAGGTCCTAGATTTGCAGAAGTGATTCTGTTTAGTCCAAGTTTTGTCCAACACAACCTTGTGATTCCTCCTTTATGGTGAAGCTCCCTTCCCTTCTACTTCTGTCATTTCTCTCTCTCTCTTTCTCTTTTCTTTCTCTCTTCTTCCCCGTTTCCTCTCTGCCTTTTTCCCTTCTTCCTCCTTCCCCCTTCTTTTGACAATAGCTCCATGGATTCTATAGTAGGGAGATTTGTGGTTATTACCCAAGCTAATGTATACACAGAGCAATGGGCAAAAGTAGAGTACAACAATATTTCATAGCAGATGAGAATATAGATGTTAGATTGTAAAGGTAGGAAAACAACCACCTAAAAGCCCCCCAATCCTCAAAGAGTGACCACTCCAAATTCCTACTAAGTTACTCCCAGATGTCATTTCTTTTTTTAAAGACAAACCCATGTGTCAATCTTGGGAGGAGCTCATTGGGTGCTGACAAAGGGACAATTTAGGAAAGCACCAGATAGGACTGCAGATGTTTGGGCCAGGGCTCAAAAGCTGCAAGCATGCTCTGTCCCTGCTGGTGCAACAGGTGTGGGGGGCTGCTGAAAGACCTCAGGGCACCACCAGACAGGTGCTTTCCCACCCCCAAAATGGCCTCACACACTTTTCTCCTTTCCTTACACAACCAAGAGATTCAGATTCCTGGGGGTGGGGGTGGAGGGACAGAGCCCAGAATGAGGAAAGGAAAGATGAAAACTGAAGGAATCATCAGAAAGAATCCTGGCACCCTCCCATCTGTGAGCTCTGACCGCAGAGCTGTCCAATGTTGCCAAAGCAACACCAGTCTTGCGAGGCTAGCGGCACTTCTCAGCTCAACGAACAAAGCAAACAATTTCAGCCATAGGAACAAAACATTCCTTTTAAAAATATTCAGTGTAAGAGTTTTAGCTCACTGAAGACTAGAGCCACTTTATTCAGGGGGGAAAAATAATCAAAACACACCCAAAGCAGTTCATAAGCCCTGAGTGGATTTAGTGTGAAGCTGGGAAGCGGTAGGCCAGAGGCGCAAAGCAGATCCTCACATTGCAGACACTCAGTCCATATGGTTACCATGAGTAAAAGTCACTTACCTTTTCCTGAATAAAGCTTTTGGCAGAGTTCTTTTCTTAGAATTATCATTATAATTATGACTATTAAAACAATGATGAAGGAAGGGATGAAAATATGAAGCAGCAGAGGTGGAGGGATGCTGGGTTCCATCTCACCTGCATGAAAGAAAAGCACCAGAGTCAAGTACTTGGTAGCTCAGTGGTAAACCAACAAGTTGGCGTTCTTAGTGGGTTATAACAAACAGGGCCAACTTACATGGAGCATTTACTTCATGCTAGGTCCTGTCCTAGGTGTGCTGCATGTATTAGCCCATTTACTCCTCACAACCACCCTATGAGGAAGGCTCTGCTATGACCATCATTTACTGGTAAAGAAAGTGAAGTCTAGAAAACTTCCCCAAAGTTATACAGTAAGTGACAGAGCTGAGATACAATTCAGGCTGTCTGTTTTCAGATTCCATACTTTGCATCATTCTGATACATCTATCATGTCCTATCTATCTATCATCTATCATCTCTCTCTTTCCAGTTGGATAATCTCTAAACCCAAAACTGTCTCCCCAGTCCTCTGTCAAGCACTCGCAGTGCTTAGAATCTATATCATTAGTTATTCAATTTCAAGAAGTCACAGGTCCTTTAAAAAAATAAAATATTATATATAGTGTTAATACACAAAATCCAGTCATTGTGAATTACAGTAACTAGTCCTTTTCCTTGTTACAGCTAATCAAGTTCCTGACACCTAGGAAAAGATGAGTTTAGTAGAAGGGTGGTTGAGAAGAATAATTTTGGAGCCTGGAGAAAACCTTGTAAAGGAAAGTCCTGGATATCTAAAGGTTACAATGAGGGTCCCAGACTGACAAAGGACAAGGATGGAGGGGGCTTCACTACAGGGAGACTGAAGGGGACCCAAAGATAAGCTGTGTCTTTTCCAAATGCCTGAATTTTTCCTCCTGGAGTAACTTATATAAAATAAACATAAGAGCCTGGCTCTAAAAACATCTGGCAAAATAGCTCTGAAGGAAAGGCTCATCCCTGCCAATGGCCATCCCTTCCCCCAACATAGTGTCTTCTGAGAGCCATAGACAGTTTTAGATGAGAAGGGAGTAGGCATCATTTAATCTGAGTCCCTCAGCTTACAGTTGATAAAGTAAAGCTCAAAGATGCTAAATAATCTATCCAAGTTCATCGCTACTAAGGAAGTGGCAAAGCCAGGATTGCAAACCCAGATCTGTCTGATCCAAAGCTCAGGCCCAACAGATATTTGTCTCTGTCCAAAGAGCGTGGTGATCACTAAGGAGGAAAAGGAGAAAGAAGACTGGCTCATCTATACATTGGATAACACATACTTTAAAAAAAATTTGGGAACTTTCAGCCAAGATGGAGGCCTGGACAGACACACTGCATCTCCCTCCACAACTAAGAAAGAATACAATTACCTCAAAACTAGAAACAACCAGAAGTTCCAGTAAAATCAAACTGCATGGAAGTCCAGCAAACAAAGATATAAAGAAGATATACTCATCCAGACAGGTAGGAGGGGCGGAGCTGGGGTGGAGAGGATGCGATGTGGTGGCGGCAGCAGCGGCGCTGGCAGCGGCAGGCCGGCATAAAGCATAGTCACATGTTTTAAAGTGAGGAGGGACACCTGGGGAGCATTCCCAGATCCTCACCGGACCTAGCAGCTCACGGTCCCAGCACTGGGGAAAATCAAGCCTCATTGCTTCTGACTGTGCAGACCAGTAGCAGTTGGGATGGAGGCAGAAACTGCTGGTCTCTCAGCAGAGCCCACTTGTTTAAAGGGCCTCCATGGTCCTAAAACATCCACAGACCCACCTACTCTGGGAATGATGGCCAGGGCAGCAGCTAGAGTGGTGCCAGTCCGATGCAGAAGTGGGAGAGGTGCCTGGAAAAGGGGCAAATGCTGTGCAGGCAGCATTGTTCCCTCTCGGACCCCTCCCCACATACAGTGCCACAACGTGGTGAAAAAGGTCACCCTGTACTGACAAATCCCTAAGGCTCCATCCCTTACAACATAACAGGAGTGACAGCTTTACCTGGGACGTGGAAGCAAACAAACACAGGAGCCTGTCAGAATGAGGAGACAGAGTAGTACGGCCCAAAAGGGGGAACGGATCAAGGTTCCAGTGGGAGAACTAAGCGACAAGGAGATAGCCAACCTAACAGATGGGGAGATAGACAACCTAACAGATGCAGAATTCAAAACACTGATGATAAAGATGCTCACAGGCTTGACAGATATGCTTGAGTATGGCAAACGCATAAGAGAAGAAGTGAAGGCTATCCTAAATGAAACAAAGGAAAATCCACACAAAACCAATGGTGAAGGGAAGGAAACTGGGGTTCAAATCAATGATTTGGAACATAAGGAAGAAAAAAACAGTCATCCAGTGCAGAATGAGGAGGCAAGAATTGAAAAAAATGAGAAAAACTTCCCAAATTTTGCAAAGGAGATGGACAAATAGGTCCAGGAAGCACAGAGGGTCCCGGACAAGCTGAACCCAAAGGGGACCACACCAGGATGCATCATGACTGAGATGCCAAAGGTGAAAGATAAGACAGAGTCCTGGGGGCAGCAAGAGAGAGGCAGAGAGTTGCCTACAGGGGGGTTCCTATAGGACTATCAGCTGATTTCTCAGAGGACACTTTGCAGGCAGGAAGGGACTGGCAAGCAGTATTCAATGTGATGAAAGGCAATCTGCAACCAGGACTTCTCTATCCAGCAAAGCTATCATTTGGAATGGAAGGGCAAATTAAGTGCTTCCCAGACAAGGTGAAGCTAAAGGAATTCATCATTCGTCGTCGGCAGCTGTCCGTCTCGAGAGACGATGGTGTAGCTTCTTAAGTAAGAGTCTATCTGCACCGCCGAGAATGGCTGTGCAGTCCGACTCGGGAGTGACACAGTATCTGTCTCCTCCCGTGTTGAATCGACATCTTGCGATGACGCTGGAGTGTCCTCTCCAGTGAAGCTGAAGCTACAGAGCCTGGGCAGGGTGATATGGAGGGTCTGCTGTTGCCCATGCAGCAGACCCCCCCTCTCTTCGCAGCTGAAGGGTCCAAGGGAAAGACGGAGTCGATACAGCTTGGCTTCAGGTGCGCCGCAGGAGTTGCCGGTGTTGACTACAACATCAAACCGCCTTAGGGACTCCGGCTCCGGATTTTCTGTCGGGGTTTACTCCCTTAGCCTTTCCCCTGAAGAGGTATGCCGCAAGGCAGCGGAGGTTTTTTGGAGTCAGAGTTTTCCTTCTCTGATGTGCCCTGACTGGAAGATCGAACCAGCGACACTTAGCTCGCAGGCCGACGCTCAATCCACTGAGCCAAACCAGCCAGGGACAATTCATCATTACCAAGCCATTATTATATGAAATGTCAAAGGGACTTACTTAAGAAAAAGAAGGTCAAAACTATGAACACTAAAATGACAACAAACTCACAACTATCAACAACTGAATCTAAAAAATAAAAACAGAATCCAACTAAGCAAACTAGAATAGGAACAGAATGATAGGTATGGGGATCATTTGGAAGGTTATCAGCTGGGAGTGGAGAGGCAGAGAAATGGGGAAATGGTGCAGGAACTAAGGAGCATAATCCGTTGGTACAGAATAGACAGGGGTTAAGAATAATATAGGAAAGGGGGAAGCCAAAGAACTTATATGTACAACCCATGGACATGAATTAAGGGGGGGGTGAGATTTCTGGAGGGAAGGTAGGTACTAAGCAGAGGGGAGAAAAGGGGAAAAAATTGGAACTACTATAACAACATAATCAATAAAATATACTTAAAAATTTATTGAGGTGTAATTAACATACATTATATTTGCTTCAGGTGTGCAACATAATGATTCGATATTTGTATCTATAGTGAACTGATTACCACAATAAATCTAGTTACCATCCCTCAATGAATAAGCCATATTGATTATAGTCTGCCCCTTCACTTCTAGGAAGTGTTATTTAAGCAGTTGCTGCAGGTAGTGCGATGAGTCAAGGAGTCGTGGGACCTCACTGTTCCTATAGCAGGAGAGGTCTCTACCTCAATGCCTTCATGCAAGCACTTGTCCTGTCCAGGGTCTCTCATAGTCATTTCCACATACAAAAGTTTACGCATCCCTGAAGACTTTTTTAAAAATTATATTTTATTGATTATGTTTTGTAGTTGTCTTGATTTTCCCCCTTTACCCTCTCCACCCAGTACCCCCCACTCCCTCAGGAAATCCCCTCACCATTGTTCATGTCCATGGCTCATGCATATAAGTTCTTTGGCTACTCTATTTCCTATAGTGTATTTTACATCCCCATGGCTATTCTGTAACTACGTATTTGGACTTCTTAACCCCCTCACCTCTTTTATCTAGCCCCCTCCCATACCCGCTTCCATCTGGCAACTATCAAAAACACTCTAGTATCCATGATTCTGCCTCTGTTCTTGTTTGCTTAGTATGTTTTTTTAGATTCAGTGTTTGATAGATATGTATTTATTGCCATTTTATTGATCATAGTCTTGCTATCCTTTTTTCTTAAATAAGTCCCTTTAACATTTCATATAATACTGGTTTGTTGATTATGAAGTCCTTTAGTTTTTTTTTGTCTGAGAAGCTCTTTATCTGCCCTTTGATTCTAAATGATAGCTTTGTTGGGTAGAGCAGTCTTGGCTGTACCCCTGCTTTTCATCACTTTGAATATTTCTTGCCAGTCCCATACAGCCTGCAGACTTTCTTTTGAGAAATCAGTTGACTGTCTTTTGGGAACTCCCCATAGGTAACTGTTTTTCTCTTGCTTCTTTTAAGATTAGATCTTTATCTTTAACCTTTGGCATTCAAATTATGATGTGTCTTTGAGTGGGCCTCTTTGCATCCATCTTGTTTGGGACTCTCTGTGCTTCCTGGATTTGCATGTCTATTTTCTTCACTAAATCAGGGAAGTTTTCTTTCATTTTTTCAGATAGAGTTCCAGTTTCTTGCTCTTTCTTTTCTCCTTCTGGCACCCATAGGATGCAAATGTTAGAATGCTTGAAGTTGTTTCAGAAGCTGCTTATACTATCCTCATTTTTGGGGGATTCTTTTCTTCTTGTTCTGATTGGTTGTTTTTTGCTTCCTTATGTTCCATATAATTGATTTGATTTTAAGCTTCATCCACTTTACTGCTGTTTCCTTGTAAATTTGCCTTTATTTCAATTAGTGAATCCTTGGGTGGGCCCATAAGTTGGGTGGGGATCTCCAAGCCAGGTCAGTGTTATCCAGGTTGATGGAGTCTCAAATATGGCACCAGCTTTCCGGCTCTGTGGGTGGAGGGTTTAGAAAAGGGACAATGGCCTCTGCTTGCCTTGATGCCAGACGCTTTAGTTTCTCTGTGAATACCACTGGTGCTTTTCAAGCTGCTATCCTGGTGCTGGAGCTCAGGGAGGGTGAGTCTGAGTAGGTGAGTCTGTGTGTGTGTTCAGAGGAACTGCTCGGGACTCTACAAGTTTTGCAGCCAAAAGTTATGGGGACTTATCATCCTAGCACTGGAACCTTGGGCTCAGGGTCCTGGTGTGGGGCTTGGATTCCTCACTCTGACCCAAAATTTTGATCCACCGCACGTGAGTGAGGGACCAGCCTGTTCTGTGTCTGTGTCCCTCCTACCAGTCTAGATGGATGTGGTTTCTTTACTTCTGTAGTTGTCAGACTTCCATTCAACTCGATTTCTGATGATTCTGAGTGATGGTTATTCTATATTTTAGTTGTAATTTTGTTGTGGTTGTATGAAGAGGTGAACCATGTATGTCTATGCTGCCATCTTGACCAGAAGTTCCCCTGAAGACTTTCTAACATTGAACATCCAATAGGGTATCAGTCTGCTTAAACTGTATTTTAAGTGCAAAGACTTTATCTAAGTCACCTCTTAATCCCCTATAAAGCTAAGCTCCAACTGTATGAATGGTGTCAGTAAGGATTTGTTGGGCTGAACTGACCATCAATCTAGTCCATCGAACCCAATCTTCGTTGTCATTGGTTACCTTGTGGCAGATTGTTGCTTATTCCTTAAATCCATTCTCCTTTTCTTCCCCAGTATTAGCTAGGGGTTAGCTGGACACCTGGTTCCTCAGAAACGACATTTCTAAGCCTCCCCTGTAGTTATGCGTGGCCAGACATGTAAATTAACTTCAGGCCAAGAAAATCAGTCTTCTCAGTCTTGGCCTTAAAACATTGAATATATTTCTTTTTCCCTTTTGAAGGCTGAAGCACAGATGTAGCAGTGATCCAGCTTTGGCAATTCAACAGGGATAATACCCTGGAAAATGGCACAACAAGATGGAAAGGACCTGAGACACTGAGTGACTTTATGGAATATAGCTACTTACCTGCTCCGAACCACTTTCTATCTGTGAATATTACATGAGAGAGAAATACACTTTTATCATGTTAGAGTCTCTGTATTTTGAGGTCTTTTAGCCTGTGTCCTAATGCATATTCTTCTAAATTGTTTTCTAATATTTTCATGCTACTTAATAATGATATGATGCTGTAGTGGGAAAGGCATCTGCTTTATCCTTATCCACAGTCCTATCCACTCATGAGGAAGCCATGCCTCTTGCTAAAGTTGCCATATTTTTTTCCTGTTTCCATCCTTTCTGAGTGCAAAGGACTTTGCAACTGTTATTTCATTTAATCTTCACCATAACCCTATAAGGTAGCTACCGTTGTTTACCCTCATTCTACAAATGAGAGAAAGGAGAGAGTTCTAGGGTGGCTCAAGTTCTTAAAGCTAGTAGGTAACAGAGAGGATTTGAAATTCAGGTTCATCTGACTCCAGAGCGCATGCGCTTGACCACTGCCAGAGTCACTGCCAGGCCTCCTGGAAGGTCTTCTCTGGCAGCCCTGTAAGAATCTGTGGTCTAGTCCCACCGTATTCCCTAATGAAAATTCAACAAATGGCTGAGCAGAAGAAGCTCTATTTCAAAAGGAAGATCATCTCACTGCTCCTTAATTTCTGATTGGAAGTTAGGATGTTCAGTCATCCACTCTAGAGTCATGGGAATCCTTCCACCCCTGCAATTTCATTGTTTGATTCATTGACTTCTGGAGAAGCTTGTGGTGAGTCACAGAAATCAGCAGTGAGCAACTCAACTTACGAGAAATAGTAGAAAGGGAACAGTCATAAGACAGCTTAAAATGCCTTTAAGGAATAGAAGCTGGGAACCCTTGGAAGGATGCATGACTTTGGTTATTTGTTGCAGGTGTTTGTACCACAAGCCAGGGCATCATTTGACAGCTTGGACTTGACTGCCCACACAATCTGGCAGCTGGGATAACAGGTCTGGGATTATCTAAGATTCAGTCTTCAACTCCTTAACCTGACATTTATTGAGCACTTAAGAGCACAGCACTCTGCTTTTGCTTTAGCCTGAGTATAAAGAAGACTTATGTGAACAACTAAAATACCTGGAAAATAAAATAACAATGAAAGAAAAAAGATAAGTCCAGTCACAGGCAAACAAATAAATGGTCCAATCGGTTTTAGGAGGCAAGATGAGGGAAGACCGCTTGTATTCTGAACTGCCCTGGGGAGAGAGTGGGCTTGGAGCTGGTGAAAAATGTTATTTTATGTGGCAGAAAGTTCCTGAGCAACGAGGTCATGGAGGTGGGAGAGGGTCAAGCACATTCAGAGGGTGCGTGGTGAGGAAGGGGAGCTGACTGCAGCAGAGGATTCATGTCAGGGAGAGTAGGGTGAATATACAGCTGGGAAGGATGGGTAAAACTAGGTAGAGAAGTTCTAATTGCACAAAGATTTCTCCATCTCCCTGCTGGTTGCATTCATGAGCTATATCCCGAGCTTTGATGCTGACCCCACAGGCCCCTCCTACAACTATTGACTATTCAGTCAGCAATGCTGGGTCCCAGAGAGAGAGGGGCCACCTTACTTCATTCTTAACTTCTCATAGCCTCAAGGCTTCCAGAGAAATGATCAGTCTGTCCATCCACTTCTCTACCATAAAGAAAAACACTGAGCCTGCGAGCCAAGTGTCACTGGTTCGGTTCCCAGTCAGGGTACATGACTAGGTTGCACGTCAGGATCCCAGTTGCGGGCACGAGTGAGAGGCAACCACACAGTGATGTTTCTCTCCCTCTCTTTCTCCTTTCCCCTCTCTCTAAAAATAAAATAAATAAACAAACAAATTAATTAATTAAAAAAAAAGAAAGAAAAGAAAAACACTGATGTAATCAGTGGTACAAAGGGCATATTCTAGTTGTTTCCAAATTCATCTTACCCAGGCCTGTATTTCTTTGTGGAGATCCTTTATATAAGTGTTCTTGTAGAAAACCACATTTCATCTCAATAACTGGCCTACACTTAACCAAGTAGAAAATCCCACATAACAAATATGAGTTGAGTAAACAATTTCAGGAGAAATAAATTCCCCTGGGATTGCTAGTATTTAAATGTTCTTCTAGAAAACCACATTTTACATAAAGTACTGGCCTACACTTAACCAGGGAATCCTTGCATATTTGAGCTACTGTTGCCCACATCAACTTTGATAATGTATCCTCATATTTGCTTTCCTTTTTTCCTCCTAAACATTTCATTTCTACTCCCTGGAATCACTAGATAAATACTTGCATGCCAACACATCCTTATCATAGGCTCTGTTTTGTCTAAGAAAATAAAATGACAACATGAATTTTCTATAAAGTCAAATCATTAAGTACAAGGTCTGTTCTTTATTCTGAGATTATACTCGTTATTTGTATGATAGAATAATGGCTCCCCTCAAAGATGTTCATGTTCTAATCCCTAAAACCTGTGACTATGTTACCCTATGCCACAAAAGGATTTTGCAGGTATGATTATATTAAGTAACTTGAAATAGGTAAAGTATCCTGAATTATTGAGTTGAGGTAGGGGGCCAGAGCATACTGTAGTCACAAAGGTCCCTAAAAGGCAGAAAAGGGAGGCAAGAAAGCTAAAGAAAGAAATTGATGACAGAAGCAGAGGTCTGAGTAATGCATTTGCTGCCTGTGAAAGTGGAAGAAGGGTCCATGAGCCAAGGAATGCAGGTAGCTGCTAGAAGCTGGAAAAAACAAGAAAATGAATTCTCACTTAGAGTCTCTGCTATCCTCTTGACCCTTTGATTTGAGCTTAGGGAAGCCCTTTTCAGAGTCCCAGAAGTGTAAATTAATAGATCTGTACCATCCTGAGCCCACAAAACTTGTCGTAATTTTTTACAGGAGCATTAGGAAACTTATGTACTTGGTGGTAAAATGAATTGTGGTACTAGAAGTTAGTTGCTCTTGTTTAGAAAATAAATGTTCTTACTTGGTACATAAAAAAAAAATACTCAGACTTCCAAAATCTGAAATTTTGCTAGTGTTTGTTCAAAAGTACAGGATTCAGCATAGCCAGTGAAAGCTCTGTGAGTTTTTTTTTAAGAGGCTAGTTTTCCTGTAAAGCCCCAAAACCACATGGCTGGTGGCAGAGCCAGCAAAGTGATATTCATCCTGCTGACTTATGGCACCATGCCTGAGTCATAGTGATTAGCTTTTGTGCTGGATATTTTCCGTTTCCTCTTCTGATCCATCATCTACACTTCAACACTGTTCTGAGCTCTGAGAGGTTGATCTTTATGGACCGTATCAGTGGACTCCTTTATTCTCTGACTACAAGCTGGGTCAGCCAATGAGGGGCACCAGCAGGAGATCAAAGGGTGGGAGGAGAGTGAGGTTGGGGTATTCATTCACCTGCTCCCACCCTCTAGGGTTGGTGTGGGTGGCAACGCAGTCCCACTGGAGGTCACAGTTCCTATCAAGTGGTACTTTTGCCACAGGTCCCTTCTCCAGGTGTCAGTCACCTCTCCAATAGTGGTAATGTCTCCCCCATTGTTGAAGTCCCAGGGTCCTTCGCTATCCTGAGTAGTTTCTCTAAATCCTGATCACAACTTCATAAATAGTCCCTTCATTACACTCTCCTCAAATTACTGAATGTCCCATCTGTTTCTCACCTGAACCCTGACTGGTAAGAGTCAGGAAGGGTAGGCAGCTCTTACCTTGAGGGTCAATGATGGCTGAAGTAAGCTCCTTCTCATTAGCATTCCAGAACTCACAGCTCAAGTTTCTGCCAGGGAGTGGCTTTAGGCGCAGAACACTAGTAACCTGGTAGAGGCCATCAGAAGTCTCCATGTGGCTTGTGTTGGCAGAAACATTGATATTTGGCCAGAATACTTCTGCCAGGGGATAACCTTCAGCTTGGCAGGTGAGCTCTACCTCATCAGTCCCTGGGACCTGAACGATGTGAGTGTTTATTTTCTTGTAGGAAGCTGGACAATAGAAGAAGAAAAATAAATGTCTTTCTTTTCTGATTCCTGTAGAGCTCTGTCCTCGATGCCATGTGAAATAAATAAAATGATCATTATCAATATTAAGTAGTAAGGGCTTTAATTTTTAAAAACATTTCTTTTGTTTTAGATGTTATGCTATTTTACACACACTAAATTATTTAACTCTTACAACAAAAGTGATATTGTTGATATTCCCAATTTTTGTTGGCGGTAACTGAAGAGCCATAGGGCTGGTTAATAAATAGTGGAGCCAATATTTGCACAATGGAAGTTGGAGTTCAAATCTCAACAGTACTTTATTATACCATATTCTGTGGACTCCTATATCACTGTACATTATCTCACAATGAAAACTAAAGAGAAGAAAGAAGATTCATAAATATAATTACTAGCTAACCCCATATCTCACTTTAGAGTTCTTTCCTTACATGTTCAGGAGAAAATTTTCTTTTCACTTCCCCTTTGCTTCTGTTCTCTTTGAGATTAGGAGCAAAAATAAAGAACTAGCTTATGTGCATAAATAGTCAAAATTGGGTGTATTTATTATTTATTTCTCTCCAATACACACACACAAACACACAATTCTGTGCAGTGTACGCTGAGTGAATCCAATATGGCTCCCTGCCCCCTAGAAAACAGATCTAAAATAGACACAGGTGACATGAGAGCAAAGACAAATTGTCCAGTTATCTCAGATGATAGCTAAAAATAAATAACTATTAACAGTACAGATACTAGGGAATGTGGAAAGTAACCTGTTGATTTTTGGAGAAGAGGGAATGAGTACCAGCTTTTATTAGGCAGAAAGTATTTCCTAAAGAAACAAAATTTCAATACAATCTTTGAAGTAAAGATAAATAAATATATGGCACGTGTGTGATGAAACTATTTTTTTCTTAAATTGTTGGGAGGAGTATAAATGGGCACAAACTTTGAGAAGCAAATTTACATTAAAATAATGATAACAGCCATGTGGGAAAAAATTAAATATTTATGATTTACTCAGTGTTTTCTAGGTTCTGCGCTTCATGCCCTGTGCTTTTATATACTGTGCAGGAGGAAGGAATGTTCATGCTCCTCTCCAGTTTCTGCCCATTGAGCACCTCCCCTGTGTGTTCCTATATTATGAACTGCTAATTTGACTAGTTATAGCCAAAGACACTCACTGGGTCACACATGGGTCACTGGAGAGCAGGGTGCCTGAATTTTCAAGTGGCCCTGTTGGAGTTCTTGTCTCTACATGGCAAAGCATACTTGGCTGGGCCTACTGGCCTGACTGCCTCAGAAAGCTCTGGTATCTTCCTAGCTCACAGTATTCCAGCTTCTATTAGTGAATGGGTAGGTGGGGAAGATTTTGTCCATGAGGTTGGGTAAATGAGTGACCTCAGGGTCTGATCTGCAAACCTATTGTAAGTCATGTTCTCCCGTGTAATTACCAGAGAAGCCCCCAAATTGGGAGCAGGGAAAGGGAAAATCACGTGTTTATCCAGTTATTAATTTAAAAAATAGAGTTCATTTCCTATTTGGTGTTGATCTTGTATATATAGCTCACAGTCTAGAACTTGGAGAGGAGCAGAGGTGACTGGCTCTAAAACCTGACTCCCTCCCCTTAACATACATTATGTCATTTAAACTATAAAAGGACCCTATGTGGTAGGTAAAATTCATATTTTTATTTTGTAAATAAGAAAACAGCTGGAATCTGGGGTGGATGGGGGGGGGGCTGAACTCATCCCCTTCACTGCTACAGTATTCTGCATTCTGCATTGGAATCATCATCATAAGATGATTCTCTATGTAACTGCAAAAGTCTTGGGACGGAACAATATAGAAGAAGGGTCTGTTTCCCAGGAGGACTCAGGAGTACCCAAAACTAGTGCATGAGGAGAATCAGGACTTGAACCAGCCTACCAAAGGACTTGAAATGGCTAGACTCACCAGTCTCATTGGAGCCAACTTTTGGTCTCTCTCTAGCAAATCAAACAGTATCTCAGTCACAAATTCTGAGTACTCATTTTATATTTTCTTTTATGTTATTTATCTACACTTCCCCCCATGGTGCAATAATCATTTTATTCTATTATATTGTAGGTTATTTCTGAAGCTGTAGGGTCTTGGAGGGAGGTGGGGAAGAATAAATGGATTCATAGGAATCATGTTTTGTGTGTGAAGGTCTGATCTACTCCCACAGGGTAGCTTGGAATAAGAAGCTGATCTTCATGGCCAAGTTGAAAGGTGATTTCAGAGACAGGAGGGTCAAGAATCAGGAGCTGGGCTAAGGCCTGGACTTGGGGATATATATATGAGAAAGCAGATGGGAGAGATGTTCAACTAAAAGAAACAGCAAGGTTTGGGGAAGGGACAGGAGACCACATCTATATTTATACAACTTAAAATCATCTTCACAGCCTCTTTTGTATTTGGGAAGTGACTGAAATAGAATCATTGTCAGCAACACATAATGGGGAAGCTGGATTGAGGTATTATTCTTAGGAAAAGTGAGTAAATTTTAGAATTTCAGAGGTGGGAGTGGTTTTAAAATTCAACTAGCTCAACTTCCTGCTCAATGAGAAATATCTTCTTGAGCAACTTTGCTAGATAAATACCTTGAGGACTGTTTCACATATAGTTAGAAGTAATGTATATTCTTCCCTGTTGGGTATAAGTTTTATGTATGTCGATTAGGTCAAGACAGTTGTGTTGTTCAACTCTTGTATTTTCTTTTATGTTTGTTCAATCAATTATAATAGAGATGAGTTCAAGTCTCCAAATATAACTGTGACTTTGCTTATTTCTCCTTTCAGGCCTGTCAACTTTTGTTTTATATATTTTGAAGCTGTGTTGTTAGGATTGCTATGACTCCCTGTTGAACTGACCTTTTTATCATTATGAAATGTCCCTTTTTATCTTTAATGATACTTCTTTTCTAATATTAGTAACTTGCTAGATAACTAACTTTTTGTTAAGTATATATATGAATGGAAGCTCCTACTTCCAGAAGTAGTTATTGCCATGATTAGACAATAAAAAGTTAAACTTCCATTTGGAAAATTATCCTTATGCTAAGTCAAATTTTGCCTCATGGTAGCTTCAACAATTGGTTCTTGTCTGATTTAGTAAAACAACATATGGTAAACATAGTAGTTAAGAACGTTGGCTTCAGAGTCAGAAAGGATTGAGCCATGGGCTGGTTATATGACCCTTCAGGTTCTTTATTTATAAAATAGGTACGATGATACTTATACTTAACAGGAGTGTTAGAATGATTAAATGAGTTATGTGCCCAAAACATAGTAAATACTCAATTAACGTTATTAATTATTATTAGCTCTTCCATATGAGAAGGTAACCCTTCAGGTATTTGAAGATAACTGGTGAGATTCCATATAGTCTTTTCACCCTAAGATAAAACATGTCTCTTTTCTTTTTAATAATGTCTATTTTTCATTGATATATAATTGACACATAACACTATATTAGTTTCAGGTGTACAACATGATTTGATATTTGTATATATTATGAAATGATTGTCATAATAAGTCCAGTTAATATTCATCACCACACAGTTACCATTTTTTTCTTGTGATGAGATTATTATGATTTATCCTCTTAGCAATTTTCAGGTATACAATACAATATTATTAACTATAGTCACCATGCTTTACATTATATCCCCATAACTTATTTATTTTATAACTGGCAGTTTGTAACTTTTGACACCCCTCCTTTTACCCATTTCCCACTTCTGGCAACCATCAATTTATTCTCTATATCTTTGAGTTGGGGTGGAGGGTGGTTGGTTAGTTGGCTAGTTAGCTGGTTTTTAAACTACACATATAAATGAGATGACATGGTTTTTATCTTTCTATGCCTGACTTGATAGTACTCTTAGACACTAAAGGGAATAGTTATAAAACTCTACTGACTTTGTATTATCAGGGGAAATCAATGAATGGGAGAAAAGCCAATAAGTAATTTCTGATTGTTTAAGCAGCTGTACTTGAGATGAAGTAAAACAAAGCTCTGAGAAGTATGGGATATTGTAAAAATCCCTGCACATAGCCTCTCTTTAGGGAAGAAGTCATATTTAAAGGTTTTCTTGCAATTTTTTGAAGCAACTAACTGTTTAGTCATTAAAGAAAACTATAGGGAAAGACAAAATTCTTGTGAGCTTTTTTCCTGTTGTAGATTATTAGCTAGAACTTTTTAAAAATTATATTTAATTAATTATGCTATTACAGTTGTCCCAATTTTCCCACTTTGTCCCACTCCACCTAGCACCCTCCAATCCCTCAGGCAATCCCTCCACCATTGTTCATGTCCATGGTATAAGTTTTTTAGCTACTCAATTTCCCACACTGTACTTTACATCCACATGACTATTCTGTAACTACCTATTTGTATCTCTTAATCACCTCACCTCTTCATCCCTTACCCCACACCCCCTTCCATTTGACAATAATCAAGATGCTCTGTATATCCATGATTCTGTCTCTGTTCTTCTTGTATGCTTAGTTTGTTTTATAGATTCAATCATTGATAGATATGTATTTATTGCCATTTTATTGATCATAGTCTTGATATTCTTTTTCTGAAATAAGTCTCTTTAACATTTCATATAATAATGGTTTGGTGATGATGAAGTCTTTTAGTTTTTTTGTGTCTGGAAAGCTCTTTATCAACCCTCAATTCTAAATGATACCTTTGCCGAGTAGAGCAATCTTGGCTGTAGGTCCCTGCTTTCCATTACCGTGAATATTTCTTGCAATCCCTTCAGGCTACAAAGTTTCTTTTGAGAAATCCACTGACAGTCTTATTTATGGGAACTCTCCTGTAGGTAACTGCTTTTCTCTTATTGCTTTTAAGATTCTATCCTTAACCTTTGGGATTTTAATTATGATGTGTCTTGGAGTGGACTTCTTTGCCATCCATCTTGTTTGGGACTCTCTGTGTTTCCTGGACTTGCATATATATGTCCTTCATTATTTTTTCAAATAGATTTCCAATTCCTTGCTCTTTCTCTTCTCCTTCTAATTACCCCTATAATGTGAATATTGGACCTCTTGAAGTTGTCTCAGAGGCTGCTTACACTATCCTCGTTTTTTTAAATTCTTTTTTCTTCTTATTGTTCTGATGGTTGTTTTTTGCTTCCTTATGTGTCAAATCATTTATTTGATTCTCAGCTTCATCTACTGTTCTGTTTCCCTGTAAATTGTTCTCTATTTTAATTAGTGTATCCTTCATTTCTGACTGATCTTTTTTATGTTGTTGAGGTCCTCACTAAGTTCCTTGAGCATCCTTATAATCAGCATTTTGAACTGTGCATCTGACAGATTGCTTATCTCCATTTTGTTTTGTTCTTTTTCTGGAGTTTTGATTTGTTCTTTCATTTGGGCCATGTTTTTTTTTTTTGTCTCTTCATTTTGGAAGCCTCCCTTTGTTTGTTTCTATGTATTAGGTAGAGATGCTATGACTCCCTGTCATGGTGTGTGTCCTAATGTAGTAGGTGTCCCGTAGGGTCCAATGGCACAGCCACCCCTATCACCCAAGTTGGGTATTTGAGGTGCGCCCTTCATGTGGGCTGAGCACATCCTCTTCTTGAGTTGAGCCTTGATTGATGTTTGCAAATCAATGGGAGGTATTTAACCAGGACAGTCAGCTACCAGGACTGGTTGTGTCCACTGACCACCACCCTCCACCCTCCACAGAGGATCAACCATGCAGGGGCAGAGTGGTGGGGCTCCAATGTGGTCTGTAACTGTCCACTGGGTGTGCAGGCTCTGGGATTTCCCAGGTGGTGCAGACCAAGGTCAGCCCCCACCTGTGTTCTGCCCTGGGCCACCCTGCCTGAGCTATAAAGCAATCTGAGAAAACTGCACTTGTGCTGGGCTTGGACATTTCCAGGTGAAGCCAAGTAGTGAATCTAGGCTGGCTGCTGCTAGTGCAGGGCCTGGGGCCACTTAGCAAGTGGTACAAGGGCTGGGGGCTTGCTGAGGCTGGCTGTTGCTTGTTTGAGAGAATTTAGGAAGTTGTGAAGCATGAGCCAATACCACCTATTCATATAGAAAAGTCTGTTAACAGCTTAGTTGGGCCTGTAAGTTGGGTGGGACAGAACCTCAGGGGATCTCCAGGACTAGGCAAACAGTGTTAGCCAAGTTGATTGAGTCTTATATATGGCAGCCACCTGAAAGCTCTGACTCTGTTGGGAGAGCATTCTAAAAAGAAACAATGGCCTCTGTTCACCTTTCTGTCTGGGAGAAAGCTGTCTCCCAGCTCTCACCTTGACTCCAGTCACTTCCCTATATGTCACTGGTGCCTTTCCAGTTGCTACCCCAATACTGGAGCTCAGAAGGAGTGAGTCTGAGTGCCATGTGTGGGTTCTTTGAGAGATACTTCTTGGGACTCCAGAAGTTTCTTCTACCATTCTAAGACCACGCAGGCCCTTTAAGCAGGAAAAATTTGGCAATTTCTTCTGTTGCCCTGACCCCCACTGGTTTTTACAGCCAGAGGTAATGGGGGTTTATCTTCCCAGTGCTGAAACCCTGGGCTGTGCAGTCTAGCTGGCGGCTGGGATTGCTGGTTCCCTCCCAATGTTTATCCACCACACATGAATGTGGGACTGTCTTTCTGCTGCTGCCACTTGTCTGAGCCACACCACCTCTCTGCCCCATCTCTGTGAGGCCACCCCTCTTATCCATCTGGATGAATGTGGCTTCTTTAAATTCTTGGTTGTCCGACTTCCATATAGCTCAATTTTCTGATGGTCTGGTTGTTATTTGTTTTTGAGATCTGGTTGTAATTCTTCCTATGGTTGCATGAGGAGGCGAAGAGTGTCTATCAACAACTCCATCTTGATGGGAAGTTCCTACTTCATATTTTATTATTAGCTGCTCACTCCATGAGGACCTCCTTCAATTTTGTTAAAAATAAAGAATTTGATACGTCCTCATTTGCAAAAGAATTTGTTAATCATTACAGTTTGATAAGTTATCAATATTTCTAATTACTCTTTTGTTTAGGGTTATGGAGGTTTTTACACAGTGGAGCAATATGTATTCATGATGGGTGACAGGTCGGCTTTTTATGCAGTGGAAAAAAGCAATAATATAAGAGGAAGTGTTCTAGGGGAACCCCAGAGCCTTATCTGGAAGGCATACTCTTAGGCACACTAAATTTGGGGGAAGAGTACTTGGGGAAGACGAAGATTGAGAAATTCACTTCCTAAAACTGCTTGTGCCTATGCATTCCTTAGAAAGTCTTTGTGATTCCCATATATCCTAGTTTGGAAACCATTAACAAGTTAAGGTTAATTAATTAATTAATAGTTAAGGAATAAATCTGCTCAACACCCAAGTCTTCCCTGGTGTAGGTGAGGAAGCAGGAAGAGTGCCTTCACAAGAATGAGGGATAGCTCTCAGCCACAGAGGAAAAATGGGATGACTGGCCCCAAACTGCCCAAAGACCCTAGATGCATCACTGCATTTAAACAGAGATCAACAGACATGGGGACAGTGACCTAGAGGGGCAGATACCAGAGTACATTAGGGATCATGAAAATGTACAGTCCTCTCTCTTCCTGTTAATTGAACTCAGACTAACTTCAATATTCTGGAGTTCCTCCCAGTTTAAGCCTGGATGTAGTGAATGCAATAAAGATAGAAGGCAGTTACATCCAGGCTATAAAGGCTTTCCTGATGACTCATGAATACTTGATGCATAGGAGCTCACTGTCCCTGTAATAACTGTGTGTGTTTGAATTGAATCTCTGGACAGTCACCATATCATATGCCAGGTACCATGCTCAGTTCCTTATCTTTATTAACTCTTTTAATTTTTAAAATAATCCTATGTGGTAGGTGCTACTATTGTTATCCTTTTACAAATGAGAAAAATGTTAGGTTATGAAAGGTGAAATAACTTTCTCAAGTTCACAGGTTAAAATAACATTCACCCTCATGTTTAATCCTTTCAATTTATCCTTCTTGGTACCAGATCATAAAGTCACACCATTGCTGCCAAGGTCACTGGCTAGTCTTTATGTACCCAAGTCCACAGACCCTTGAAAAGATAGAACAGAGATCTAATGTGAGTTGGGGAGGAGACAGAGAAAAACTGGCATATTTTAACTCAGAACAGTCAATGAAGGCTGAAAAACTACAAGCCAATGAATAGAGCTAACACTATTCTTTTATAATTGTTATATGTCTTTCCCAAAACAACCTTTCCTAGGACAAACAAAAACTTGAATATTATCTTCAGATTTAGGTTCTTGTGGTGGTGGAGGAAGCCCTGAGCCTAGCTATTGACTTCCCTAGGCTCCCTCAGGCCACCACTTCACTTCTGTGAACTCCTGCTTCATCTGAAGTAAGTCAGGCTTGGACTAGAGCAGAGCTTTCCAAACGTTTTAGATGGACCAAGAGTGAGAAAAATAATTTACACCATGAGCCAACATACACACCTTCGGAAACAAGAGTTTCACAAAACAACACTCAGCCCTATTATGTGATACCCTCTGGATATATTCTATTCTACTTATTTTGTTCATTCATTTTATTGGGTAAAAACATCCACCTGATTTACTACTCCCTAAACCGATGTTTTAATCCATAAGTGGATGGCAAACCATGGTTTAAATAACTCTGGACTAGAGGAATAAGTTGTTGTCAAAGAGTAGCTTAATAATCAAGTTAGTGTTGTTCCTCACAAAAACTGTAAATTAGGCACAGCCAATCTTTGGCACCCTTCCCACCTTTCAAGGTGTCATTGTCTGGCTTCCTCCAGCCCCATTTATTCCTGCAACTCCTGCCCCTATTTACCCTTACCTCAGCTGCTTTATACTCATTTGTCAAGAATGATTTCTGAACTGGTGCTTTTCTTTGAGATAGCTGTCTCTTTATAACCATCCTCCCAGCTTTTGCCTGTGCTCGCTGTAGGTCCTTGTTGGAGATGTGCTTCCATGGATTCCAGTCCCTGAAACTACTTACCTTTGACTTTTAGAGTCAGGTACTTGTAGTCCCAGGCTTTCCCATAGATGATCACGCAGCGGTACTTCCCCGCATCTCTCACGTGCACATGGGAGAAGTGGAATAAGGCCTTCCCCAGGGGCAGCTGCTCCTTCAGCAAAGTGATACCACGCGAGGATGTGTTGTTTTCCACCTTTTGCAAAGTGGCTTCTATATGTTCAACTTCCAGATCATTTTCAGGGTAAAAATCACACTCCAGGGTCACGTTGCTGCCATGTTCTGCTTCGTAAAGATCCTTAGGGACTGTCACTGTGAATAAAGCTGAACAGAAAACAAGACGTTCTCCCATAGTCTGCCTTCACATTTCAGTTCTGTACAGAGCGGGAGCTGAAGAGACTCAGACCACCCCCATTTTCTAGGAAATACCTGTCATTATATGCCCTGGCTGGTTTAGCTCAGTGGATTGAGCGTCGGCCTGCGAGCTAAGTGTCGCTGGTTCGATCTTCCAGTCAGGGTACATCAGAGAAGGAAAACTCTGACTCCAAAAAACCTCCGCTGCCTTGCGGCATACCTCTTCAGGGGAAAGGCTAAGGGAGTAAACCCTGACAGAAAATCCGGAGCCGGAATCCCTAAGGCGGTTTGACGTTGTAGTCAACACCGGCAACTCCTGCGGCGCACCTGAAGCCAAGCTGTATCGACTCCGTCTTTCCCTTGGACCCTTCAGCTGCGAAGAGAGGGGGGGTCTGCTGCATGGGCAACAGCAGACCCTCCATATTACCCTGCCCAGGCTCTGTAGCTTCAGCGTCATCACAAGATGTCGATTCAACACGGGAGGAGACAGATACCATGTCACTCCCGAATCGGACTGCACAGCCATTCTCGGCGGTGCAGATAAGACTCTTAAGAAGCTACACCATCGTCTCTCGAGACGGACGGCTGCCGACGACGACCTGTCATTATCTGGGCATCGCTTGGGCTCTTTCCTCTCCTTTCCCTATCCAGTCTGGGCAAGAGTGGAATTCTTGATCTGTTGCTCTGAAGTAGTTCTCTTCCCTCAACACGTCCCATTTATACAGCTGACTGCCCACCCACCACCTATCATCCAGGCTTACTTTTTTTCCTGTGGATCAAATTACATCATTCCCTGCAAAATATTATCCATGATAGTAAAAATAACAACTATCACGTGTTGCGTTCTTACCATGTGTTAGGCCTCTGATAACACATGATCTCAGTTAGTCTTCCCAGGAAATCAGCAAGGTAGAACCATCATCTTTTCCAGAAAAGGAAACTGAGACACAGAAAGGTTAAGTAATTTGCCTAAGATTGCACAGCCAGGATCAGACCCAGGTATTGCTAAATCCCAATTGCTCTTAACCACCACACCATATAAGTCCACCACAGAAGCTTACTTTCTATCAACAAAGGGAAAGAAAGAATAGAACTAACATTAAGTGTGTACCTACTATGTGCCAGATGTAGACCACTAGAAGCATGAAAAATGATTTTAGATGGAGCAGAATGAGGGCCTAAAAGGAGTTGGATTATTCAGAGAGGAATTTATTTCCTCTTCAGTTTTATTACAATCATTGAAATTACACATAATTTACAACCAGACTCTCACACCTTTAAAAATGAATATTTTTCCTTTTAATAAAACAGGAAGCTTGCAAGCAGAGAATAGTATCTGGGTAGATTTTAATGACACCACTTTGCTTCCACTGCATTTATATTTGCTCTTATCCTCTATTTACCCATGCCAGTGATGCTGGTTTTCCATTTACCACAGAGCATACCATTTTGTTAAAGAATAAAGCTGTGTTGACTTAAAGAATTTTACAAAAACTATAACATAATGTGTAGTCAAACATGGCAAACTAATAAAGGTGGTGCATACACAAATAAAGTGTGAGAAACCATACAAAATTATGCTGTTTCCATCATTAGTCATCATTAATGAATGGATATTCATCATCACTGAGGTGTAGCAAGATCCTGAACTAGCTTCTAAATCACAATTAGATCAAGTTATGTTCAGTAGAGCTTGCTTCATCCATCCATTAATTTAATCAGTAAAACCAACCTTACAATAACTATTTGGGGAGGCTTTCAAGCATTTGCCATTCAAGGAGTTTTTTTTCCATGTAAAAGGTGGTATGAAAAGAACATTGGATTTAGTGACAAATGAACCTGGGTTCAAATTCTGACTGTATTGGGATTTCGAGCCCTCTGATCTTGATTCCGTTATTTAACATTTATGGGTCTCAGTCTCTTTATCTGTAAAGGCACAAGATTAATATATCTACCTCCCAGTATTATAAAAACTAAGAGAAATGGCATATGTGAAGTACCTTATTCTGGCAGGTTGTAGGTGGTCAGCAAACACTGGTTCTTTTCTTTTGTACCCAATTCAATTCTTGGGAAAGTAATAATTCACGTATGGAATGCTTGGCCATTCTTTATTAACTACAGTATTTTATTAACCAGGAAAGCTCATTCCCTGACCATCCTAGGCAACAGATTTCATGGCATAAGTAATTTCTGGGTTTTTATAAGTTGCTTAAATGATTCGCATTGTAATGCTCTTCTTACTCATGGTTTTTCTCCCGCTGTCTTACAAGTCTTTGAAGGCAGTGACCAGGTTGAGTTTGTTTTGGTATCTCCAATGCCTAGTACATACTAAGTTCCAGTTAAGGTTTTGGCAAATAAAGGACAGAAAGAGAGAGAGGGATAAAGAAAAGATGAGCATAATCATATTCACTTCCGTTTTTCCCTCATCAGAATACAACTTGCCCAAGATCATACAAATTGGCATTCTTAATTATTACATAGCATACTTGATCATAAGTGCTATGCACAAACCTGAGCTTTCTCAAAAATGACTGACAAATTTACATCTTGCCTCCAACCCTTGTTATAACAACCACTAGAACATTAATGTGCCTTTATAACAGAGATCTATGTTACCAAAAGCAGTTACATCTGCCCAGCATTCTTTTGTGCAGGATGAGGGTGAAGCAGGGCTATATAACATCAGTGCATCTGTGTACAACAATGCTAATCACACCTGCATTTGTTTGGCCAGGTTGAGGACATTCTGGGGTGATACATAAGGAAAGAGATGTTATGCTTCCAAATATCTTGAATGATTGCATTTTCTGGAATCCACTGAGCACTTGTTATAATTCTCACCCAAGGTCTCCAAAATAGGACCCTCTTAAAGGCATATTCCTTTATGATGAGAATCATCTTCAAATACTTGAGTTAGGACGTCCCCTTAAAACTAAGACAGCAGTGCCCTGGCCAGTGTGGCTCAGTTGGCTGGAGTGTCATCCAGTAAACTGAAAGGTCACAGGTTCGATTCCCAGTCAGGGTACATACCTGGGTTGCAGGTTCGGTCCCTGTTGGGGTTCGTGCAAGAAGCAACCAATTGATGTTTCTCACATCAATGTCTTTCTCCCTCCCTTCCCCTCGCTCTAAAATTAATGAGCATGTCCTCGGGAGAGGATAAAACATATATCTATATATCTGTAGATATAGATACAGACAGCCACTTGATACCAAGTCTGCTCTTTCCTGAAGATTAATAATTTAGTTATTCATTTATCAAATATGTATTAAGCATCTTCTATGTGCCAGGGTAAAGAATTTATACTACTTTTACTCTCTTCATAGTACTTCCTTCTTTTATTTTATTACACTTGATAAAACAGGAAACAGGGAAGAGAAATGGAGCTTACAAGGAAGATTAGTTGCTGAGTCTGAGCTATATGAAGAATTTGAGGACTTTGGGTGTAGTCTCTACTGAATTTATTTAACAAATTTATTTAACACACTTATGCTTTCCTCTCATGAGAAGAATGGCTGTAACTTCCTCTGGAACTCCCCACAGCATACAGTAGAACTCCCCTCTTGACTGTCTGGACCTTTGACAAAAATCCATTTTCTGCTTGCTTTCCCCCTCTGCCCTGTACACAGTGTGTGAGTACAGGGTTCATAGGCATAAAATATGCTACCTCTCAGACAGGTGACATTTTTTAGCTAATGTTCACAGAGAAAAGAGCAATTAGCAAACATGAATCATGTATCTGGGTTGCTCAGAATAACTGGAAGATTGTTACTTGGGGAGGCTTTTAAAACTTACTAATGCCCTGGCCCTACTTAGAGTCCTTTAAAATTAAATTCTAATTCTTTTGTGAGTCCAGTATCAATTTGTTTTTTATTTCCCTGGAAGCTTCTAATGGGCAGAGAACATTGAGAACCATTGGTTAGACGAATAAACCACCTGCACTTGCAAACATCTTTTATCATCCTGCCATTCAAAGTGCTGTCCTCAGTTTCACCCGCGAGCTAGTTAAGAATGCAGAACGTCAGGCCCAAACCTAGACCTAGAGAAGCAGAATCTGCATCTTAACATTGTTGGCATGATTCATGTGCACATTGACATTTGAGAAGCAGAGTTATACACTGGTCTGCATTTGGACTTTTAATAGGAAGTAGAGTAACAGTTAACATTTATTAAACACAATGAGCCAGACAGCTAACCTTTACATCATCATCGCATTTGATGTTTCCAAAATTCTGCAAGGTAGAAGTTAATATCTCCATTTTACAGATGGAGAAACGGAGGTTTAAAAAAGTGATATATTTGCCCAAGATCAAAGAACTCTCATGGAGTTGATATTCAAATTCATTTCTGTTACTTGAAAACCTATACTACTAATAACTCTACAGATATGACTGTAAATCCACTGGCATTATACATCCATGAATGAGGTAGATATACTTTTCATCTTTATGCTAAAGAAAAGACATTTATTTTCTATTTTATATGCCTCGTGGTTACTAAAATAAGCTTCAACCTAGCATTGAACTCCTGAAGTTATCAAACAAAGGAGAAAATTGGAAAGTTTCCATGACTACAAAATTAAGCAAACAAAAAAGGTTTTCCCCATTCATTTGGATCCCTTGACTATATTAACAGGTAAAGGACTTGCCCAGGGCATGAGAAATTCATAAATGCAGGTTCTTTAGACAAATTAAAGCAGCTTCCTTGAGTAATGCTCCTGGAGTCTTTTTAAAAATGTATATAATATATACATAATTTTGTATTATATTGGCCCACTGGATCTATGTATTTTAGCAAAAGATAAGAATCTACACAATTCAGTGAAACATACATAGTTTTAAGGTATACTCATAATGCTGGAACCTTTTTTGACAGTTCTGCAGGTTACTTTGCATTTTATTTGCAATCAGGCATAAATGCAAGTCAGCATCTGCCACAGCTCCAGGAAAAACAAAATAAATCATTTGCATTGCTTCTCAAGATAGCTTCCTCTTTAAGCTAATTTTATATTTTGTTTCCCCATTTAACAACAGAACCTTAGGCTTGTTTATACTTCCTCCCAAAAGAACTTGAGAGGTGGGGGCTGCTTTACACAGCCACAGTTTTCAGAAAACTATAGTTTCTCGAGACAGAAGCCTGCTCTGGGCACCTGACTCATGCACTCCTCTTTGTAGGTACTCTGCATGCAGACATCTTGTCTCTTAGAAATCCTTTCCCTAACCTGATTCTTCTGCTTCATATACCTCAGGTATCAGCAGAAGAAGTTTTGGAGGCTGAAGATCAGGTAAGTGGAGAGACCCAGACCTCAAGCATAACAGACATGTGCCCCCTTGGCTTTTATCCATCTTTGGATGATGAAGAAAGAGGAAATATCAATGGAAAGAGTAAAATTTGGGTTACTTTTTCCTCCAAGACATGACGAAATACAAAAACAAATATTTTTCCCTTAAATTATTATTACAAGATGGGTTACAAGATGTCATTAGATTTTGAACTAAAACTATAAGAAACTACAAGAAAAAATAAACTATAATGCTACAATAATAAAAGAGTGTGATATATGTGGGAGGGTATACACATAGATCAAAAGAACAGAATGCAGAGTCCAGAAATACATAGACCCACACAAATATGGCCAGTTGATTTCTGACAACTGTGCAGACAAGTCAATGGAAAAGGATAGTGTTTTCAACAATAGGGCCAGGCAACTCAATGCCCATATGCAAAAAATAAAAATAAAAAGAGCTTCAACCTCTACATCACACCTTTTATAACAATTAACTCAAGATGGGTTATTAACCTAAACATAAAATGTACCACTTTTATAGTTTAGAAGAAAACATAGAAGAAAGTTTTTTGGAGCTTCAGTTCAACAGAGTTCTTCAGATATGACATCAAAAACACAACTCATAAAATAAAAAAATGATATACTGAACTTCATCAAATTAAAATCTTTGCTCTGCAAGGGACATTGCAAAAAGATAAAAGAATGAGCCATAAATAGGGAGAAAATATTTGTATATCACATAGTTCATAAAGGACTTATACTCAAAATTATAAAGAACTCTTCAATCTTGACAATAAGAAAATTAAAAAGCCAATTAAAATTGATCAAATAATTTGAATACACACTTCACCAAAGAAGATATATGAATGGCCAACAGCTATATAAAAATATGCTAATCAGGCCTGGCTGGTGTGGCTCAGTGGATTGAGCACAGTCTTGTGAATCTGAAAGGTCGCTGGTTCGATTCCTGGTCAGGACACATGCTTGGGTTGTAGGCCAGGTCAAGAGACAATCAATTGATGCTTCTCTCCCTCTCCTTCTCCCTCCCTTCCCCTCCCTTTAAAAAATACATTAGCAATTAGACAAGAAAAAGAAATAAAAGGCATCCAAATTGGGAAAGAAGAAGTAAAACTATCATTATATGCAGATGACATGATAGTATACCTAGAAAATCCTATAAACTCCACTAAAAGACTACTCGATATAATAAGTGAATTTGGCAAAATAGCAGGGTACAAAATAAATACACAGAAATCTAAGGTATTTCTGTACACCAACAATAAAATATCAGAGACAGAGACAAAAAAGAAAATACCACTTACTAAAGCAACAAGAAAAATAAAGTACCTAAGAGTAAACTTAACCAAAGAGATAAAAGACCTGTACTCTGAAAATTACATAACATTGAAGAAAGAAATTAAGGAAGATACAAATAAATGGAAGCAAATAACATGTTCTTGGATGGGAAGAATCAACATCATCAAAATGGCCATACTACCCAAAGCAATTTACAGATTCAATGCAATCCCTATTAAAATATCAATGACATATTTCACAGACCTAGAACAAAGACTCCATATATTCATATGGAACCAAAAAGGACCCTGAATAGCAAAAGCAATCTTGAGACAGAAGAACACAGCAGGAGGAATCACAACACCAGATATCAAACAATACTATAAAGCCACTGTGATCAAAACAGTCTGGTACTGGCATAAGAACAGACATATAGATCAATGGCCTCTATGGTCAACTAATATTTGATAAAGGAGGAAGGAACATAAAATGGAGTGAGAAGAGCCTCTTTAACAAATGGTGCTGGGAGAACTGGATAGGGACTTGCAAAAAAATGAAACTAGACCACCAACTTACACCACACACGAGAATAAACTCAAGATGGATCAAAGACTTAAATGTAAGCCATGACGCCATAAAAGTCCTAGAGGAAAACATAGGCAAGAAAATTTCAGATATCTCATGTAACAATGTCTTCACGGATACATCTCCTAAAGCAAGAGAAATAAAGGAAAAAATAAACAAATGGGATTACATCAAACTAAAGAGTTTCTGCTCAGCAAAAGAAAACATCAGCAAGATGAAAAGGAAACCAACCATATGGGAAAACATATTTGCCAATGACATCACAGACAGGGGACTGATTTCCAAAATATATAAAGAGCTTATATGACTCAACATCAAGAAAACAAACAACCCAATTAAAAAATGGGCAAAGGACCTGAACAAACACTTCTCTGAAGAGGACATACAGAAGGTCCATAGGCACATGAAAAAATGCTCAACATCATTAGCCATCAGGGAGATGCAAATAAAAACCACAATGAGATACCATTTTACACCAGTCAGAATGGCCATCATCAACAAATCAACAAAAAACAAGTGCTGGCGAGGATGTGGAGAAACGGGAACCCTACTGCACTGTTGGTGGGAATGCAGACTGGTACAGCCACTATGGAAAACAGTATGGAATTACCTCAAAAAACTAAAAATGGAACTGCCTTTTGACCCAGTGATTTCACTACTAGGATTATACCCGAAGAATCTCGAAACACCAATTCAAAAGAACTTATGCACCCCTATGTTCATTGCAGCACTGTTTACAATAGCTAAGTGCTGGAAACAACCTAAGTGCCCATCTGTAGATGAGTGGATTAAAAACCGTGGTACATCTACACAATGGAATACTATGTAGCAGAAAGAAAGAAGGAACTCCTGCCATTTGCAACAACATGGATGGAACTAGAGAGAATTATGCTTAGTGAAAGAAGCCAGGCAAAGGAAGAAAAATACCATATGATATCGCCTAATACAGGAAACTAAAGAACAACACAAACAAAAGAACTAAATAGAAAAAAGAGCAGAATAGCAGTCAATAGGGGAGAGGGGGGAGGGAGAGAAGGGGGATAAGTAAGGGAAGGGTTTAGTCAAAGAACGTGTATAAATGACTCATGGATACGGACAACGGGGAGGGATATGATTGCGGGAGAGGGGGTGGGCTGGGTGGGGGAGAGAAATGGGGGGAAAATGAGACAACTGTAATTGAAAAACCAAAAATTAAAAAAAAAAAAAAAAGTGAGTAGAAACAAACAAAAAAAAAATGTTTAAATAACAAAAGCTTATAATGAAACAAGCTTATCTTCTCCTCAGTGAGGAACATTAGTATGTTTGAGTAAATATTTAATGGATAAAATTGAGTCAATTCAATTTAATCAAATGGCTGCTTAATAAATGCTTGTTGATTAAAATTAAATTCAAAAGAAATACATTAAAAAAATAAAATAAAATCTTTAAAAACATGCTAATCATCACTAGATACTAGGAAAATGCAAATTAAAACCAAATGAGGTACTTCTACACACTTTTTAGACCAAGTTAAAAAAAAGAAAACAACAATGTCAATAGGAAGTGCTGACAAGGATGTACAATTGGAACTCTCATATGTTGCTGGTAGAATGCAAAAATGGTATAGACACTATGGAAATGTTTGATGGTTTCTTATAATAAATATATACTTAACCATATGACCCAGAAATCTCACTTCTAGGTATTTAGCAAGTGAAATGAAAACCTATGTTCTCATAAAAACTGATATACAAATGTGTATAGCAACTTTATTTCTATTGCCAAAAAATAGGAAACCACCCAAAAGTCCCTCAGCTGGGGAATGAATAAACAAAATGTGGTATATCCGTACAGTGATATACTACTCAACAACAAAAAAAGAATGAACTATTGATACACACAACAGTATGAATGCATTTCAAATGCAGTATGCTAAGTGAAAGAAGCCAGACACAAAGAGTATCTAATGACTTATCCCATTTGTATAACAGTCTGGAAAAGTTAAAACTATAGGACAGAGAAGAGTGGGTGTCTGGGCTTACACGTTGGGGGAGAGTTTTTGTTTGTTTGTTTGTTTGTTTGGCAAGTGATGAAACTGTTCTGGACCTTGATTGTGTTGGTGGTTATATCACTATGCGTTTGTCAAAATTCATAGATGTTTTATGAAAAAGTAAATTTTACTGTATATCAATTTAAGAATAAATATTTTAAAAATAAAATGAAAATGTTTTCCACTAATTTTTACTTCTAACTTTAAGCTATTTCATACACAATACAGAATATCTTCAGAGCATATGTAAGGGAAGAGTTCATGATAAATATTTTATTTGGGGTATACTGAGAATCAATTTTTAATCACAATTTTTTAGGCAATACACATTTATTTCAAGCATTAATCCAGAAAAAAACTAAAATAAATGTAATGTCCATCAATAGTGGACTGGTTAAATAAATAACAGCATATCCAATGAAGCATAGAGCGCCTTAAAAATGAGGGAAGTCTATATTTGCTGATATGGAAACTATAAAAAACATACACTTACCAATTGCTTACTAAAGTTTCTTTTAATGATTTTTTAAAGTATATTTTATTAATTATGTTGTTACAGTTGTCCCAATTTCTTTTCCCTTTCCTCCCTTCTTCCCAGTAGCCCCCTTCCCTCCAGCAATCCCACCCCCACTTAGTTCATGTCCATGGTTTGTGCATATAAGTTCTCTGGCTTCACCCTTTCCTATATTATTCTTAACTTCTCCCTGTCTATTTTGTACCAACCAATTATGCTTCTTAGTCCCTGCACTATTTCCCCATTTCTCCTCCTTCCCCCTCCCAGCTGATAACCCTCCAAATGATCCCGATACCTATGATTCTGTTCCTTTATCAATGTGTAGTTCTCAGGTGCCCCCAACTGGGGACCTGGCTTGCAACCCAGGCATGTGCTGTGACTGGGAATTGAACCAGCAACACTTTGGTTCGCAGGTCGGCACTCAATCTACTGAGCCACAGCAGCCAGGGCCTCTTTTAATAATTTTTAGTAATTTATTTTATGGAAAAAAAAAAGGGGGACAGATACGATAGAGCTCTGGGGAGTGTTTTGGGGAGGAGGTTATGTTGAGGTGAGGGCAGGTGAGGAGTTTCAGGGGAGGCTGGCACCGTTCTACTTCTTAAACTAGGTAGTTAAAAGTGTCTACCTTCCAGTAACATGATATTTTACATTTGTTTTATGTGGCTTTCTGTATGTGTGGCATAAAAGTTTAAATGCAAAAATAATTTAAGATATTGAATTCAGTAAAATGAATTTATACAACTTCTAGTATTTACGTACTAGTGCTTACTAAAACCCAAGAACTAGACTAGTACTAATGATGTATTGAAATCTACTGCTTCTACCAAAGGTAATCACCATTTAAAATATTCTGTTTATCATTCTCTTGCTTATTCTTTTTAAGTTTTATCAGTTATATGTATGCTTAAGCAATATTTTGTTTATACAAAGGACAATGTGAGGATGTCATCTTCTGTATTTGATTTTTTTGTTTTTCACTCAACATTATGCTGCTAAAATTCTTAGATGTAGGTGCATGCTTTTGTAATTAACCTTTCTGTATGTTTTATAATACTTCATACTGCTAATACACTAATGTATGCATTCTCCTACTGATGGGCATTTGGGTTGTTTTGTTTTGTTTTTAAATGACTAACAATGTTGCTTTTTAAAGTTTAAAAGTAGAAATTTAAACATAGAGAGTAATAAGAAATTACATGGATCCAATTCATGTGTCTATTTTTTTGCTTTTCAATGAAGAGTGCAGGTCTGGGGATGCAGAGGGCAAAGAGGGAATTGAGGGCAACGGTCTGGCCATACTAACAGCCACAGCTGTCTTTGGGCCCTGGATGCTGTAGCCTGGTTGTTCTCATGTGCTTTTTAAAGGATTCTTATAGTTTAAAAATTATATTTTAATTATACAAGTAATCCTCTTGTAGATTTCCTTTAATATACAAGTAAATGCATACTTCTTGTTTAAAAAATGCAACTTAGTAAACATATTAAATAAGATTTTTATTTTACCCTCATCCCAGATCTCATCTATTCTAAAAAAATAAGCACTCTAATCAGTCCTCAGATTCTTTAGTTGTTTTTTTCCCTTTCTTTCTTAGGTAGCCTCTATAAGAAACCTTTGAAATTAAAACTCTAATTGGGGAGGCATAAAATGTCAAGACTTAAAAAGGAACATGAGGAGTAGGCATTCTAATTTAGGCAGATATTTAATGTTTGATTGAACTGATATTATCTGCATAATATATAGTAGAAAGCAGAGAAGAATTCCAAATTTGTAGAGCAAGCAAGATACAATATGTGTATAGTTTCTTCTTGGTTAATTCATAAACATAATTCAGCATACATATTTTAAGGTTTTGTGAATGTCCAGAATAAATGTTTAATCTATGTCCATAATACAAATTAACTCCAAAAACCCATTCCAAAGTGGGTAGATTAGGGGTTGTCTGCCATACGTGTTTGCCATTCTCATGGTAGCATAGTAAGGTACAAAGGACAGTAGCTTTGTAGGAAACTTGCGCACGCCACGTAATAACTATGCAATGTTTGGTAAATTAAATAACTTTTCTGAGTCCCAGTTTCCTCATCTACCAAATGGTTATTGTGAAGATTAAATAACATATATAAATTTCCTAGCACAGTATTTGGCATTTAATAAGCCCTCAGTAAATATACATTCTGTTCCCTATACCCCATAAGTATCCCTAATAGTTAGCACCTATCTTCATTGCCTTATGCTGCTCATCTTAGGAAGATATTTTCTCTGAGAAAGATTCAGCAAGGAATAGAAAATTATGCTACTTGTTACCCTAACTTCCTTCTTAAGAGAAAACTCAAAAAACAAAACCAAACAACAAAGCAGGATCTCAGTGTTTTTAAGCTACAAACCCACAGAGGCTGCACAAGTCCCAAGGTTTCTCCTGGAGTCCCCAGTCCTATCGGGGGACTGGAAACCACAGCGTCAGACCCTCCTTTTGACCTTTGGTTTTCTTATCACTTTATGGAAACTGAAAGCTCTTTGGTAGCAAGGAAGCGTTAGCCCTTTTTACACGTCTCTAAAACCTCAGCCAGGCAAGGTGCCTTAGAAAGGACACACAAAGTGTTTCTGTAGCTGGCACTGCAGGGCAGGGCTAGAGTAACCAGAATGTTAGGGTGTTCTCCAGAGATGGCTCCTATTACCAGCCCAAGGGAGGAAGAGGGATATGATTGGGTAAAGAACAGTTTGGGACCACCTGGAAGGGAGGAAAAAGCTCTTCAAAAGGTTATCAGTGCCAAAGATGCCATTCTTTGGGTTGGAGCTGCTACCCCATCGAGGACCTGTGCCCACTTCTGTCTTCCTCTCTTACCTCCTGGTATTCACCCAAAATAATGCACTCACAATCCTGACTGCACACGTGAAGGGTCTGAACTACCCTGCCTAGGAGCGCTAGGAACTCTGAAACTGCTTTCCTTCCTGTCCATCCACACCTTCTGGTAGAAGTCCTTTCTTTAATATCCAAAGGCATCGCATTAAGGTTCATCACTCACTAAGATCTTCCAATTCCAGTATTCTACAATTAGGCTGCTACTGTTGCTTTTTTTTTCCTTTTCTTTCAATCTGTGGTTGCCTCTTGTGCACCCCCAACTAGGGACCCAGCCCACAACCCAGGCATTCACCCTGATTGGGAATTGAACCAGCGACCCTTTGGTTTGCAAGTCAGTGCCCAATCCACTGAGCCACACCAGCCGAGGTTACTGTTGTTTTTTAAAAGAGAGACTCCAAAGAACATTTAACAATCAGAGGAATGTCTGCAAAAGACTTTAGAGTAACAGAATCCTCTAGGCGTCCCCCCGACCTTTGTCTCCTCATTTTCCCTGCCAGAAGAGAAGGGGACAGCTGCTTAGCACCTCACCTTTCAGGACAAACAACCAATGCCCTCTTGCTTCAGTTCAGAGGCGCATGGTCCGAGTAGTTCTGTCTTCTTGTCACCATATTCATTGAAGAGTAGGACTAGATGGACCAATAGTCTCAGTCCTTTTTGTAAGACAAGAACATGGGTGTGCTCAAGCCACCATTCTGTTTACTGTACTTGTAACAGCCAATTATCACACTTCCCCTCAGAGAAAGCCTTCAGCCTCAGGACCACATTCACCTTATTGGCTCTTTCTCAGGCCCCTCCCTTTGTCCATTCTTACCTGTTGTCTGATGAAGCTGCATTCCCAGGCTCAAGGTTAGCAGGAGGAGGAACATGTTCTGTATATGATCTGAAACAAACAATTGAAAGCGTCAGGGCCTTCTGAAGTTTTGCTGGGTCGCATGATTTGGTGATTTGCTTACTCATAACAAGGAAATGACTTGACAAGTCATTTAGGGGAGGCAGTGGGCCCTGGTGGAGTGAAGCTGGGAAGGGAAGCTATGGGCCTGGGAGAGAGGGAAGATAGGGTCAGTAGAAGGGAGGAGCTCTTTCTCTAAAGTGTATTAGAAGCCCTTCCTCCTTTTCTAACAGCCTTTTCTGATTATGACTCACCCACACTGGCAGTTATCTGTTTCTCCCACAGAGCCTTCCATAGTTTCAGTAATAGGCCCTTGAAAAATCAATCATGCGTGTCAAATAAACAATTCACACCATCTGTCCCAGGTGGATCAGAAGAACTCTGTGCGTCAGACACTCGAAGATAGTGCTCAATAGCACAGAGCTCAATTCTCAATAAACATTTGATAGCTGATTGAGCAGGTGAAGTTTTCAAGCTCTTTTGAGTGCTGTTACCGAGTTTTCCCATCTCTCGGACTACCTGTTACTAAGAGGTTTAGACAGGGAGAGCAGAGAACTGGCTCTGTTGAGTGGGTGCCCAACCTTGGTCCTCTTTCATCTCCTGTATTTCCACCTTTTCTCCCAGGCTTTTTTTCCCACCCAAGAACTCTCCATGGTTGAAGGCAAAAAGGGACAGGATATATGACTGTCAGTCATTTTGTCTTCTAAGAGGTTTTGAAAATTGTGTTAGCCATGGAACCATTTCTTCAAGGGAAATTGGTTGGAGCCATACATGTAAATCAGGTAAAATCAGACCTGCTCTGAGTTTGATGAAAAGCCAGTGGAGAATTGTATCAGAATGGCATGATCTCAGTTACATTTTTAGTTTTTAAAGTTTTAAAACTTTTATTTATTTTTAGAGAAAGGGGAATGGAGGGAGAAAGAGAGGGAGAGGAACATTGATTGGTAGCCTCTCAAATGCCCCCAACTGGGGACTGGGCCACAACCCAGGCATGTGGCCTGACTGGGAATCGAACTTGCAACCATTTACTATGCTGAGTGATGCTCAACCAACAGAGCTACACCATGCTGGTCAGGGCTCATTTACATTTAAAAGAGGACTCAGCTTTGGTGTAGATAACAGATTATTGTTGGGAAGAAGAGCGGGTGGGGCAATATTAGAAGCAGGAAGATCCGTGAGGAATATTTTTGCAGAGATTATGATAGTTTGGATTAGAGTTGTGGGGCTAGTACAGGTGAGAAGTAGTCTGTTGAAGGTTTCATATATATGTGTATATATATATACATATATAATTTATCCTTTAAATTTAATATTTTTTTCAACATCTTTATTGAAATATAACTGATATATAATAATTATGTGTGTATGTGCAAATGTGTGTGTGCATGTATATATATATGTATATACTTAAAACATACATTTCAATGGTACAATTCAGTGGTTTTTAGTATATTCACAGAATTGTGCAACCCACACCACTATCTAATTTTAGATCATTTTCATCACCCCAGAAAGGAACCCCATACCCATTAGCATAAACTTCCCAATTCTTCTTCCCTGTCCCTCCCTCTCCTGGCAACTGCTGATCTACTTTCTGGTTCTATCAATTTGCTTATTTGGGATATTTCATATAAATAGAATCATACAATATGTGGCCTTTTGTGTCTAGTTTCTTTCACTAAGCACAATATTTACAAGATTCATTTGTGTTGTATCACACACTCAGTACTTTATTTCTTTTTATAGCTGAATATTCCATTTTATGATTATACTGCATCTTGCTTATTTATTCAACAGTTAATGGACATTTGGATTGTTGCCACTTGTTAGCTATTCTGAATAATTCTATTTATATACAAGTTTTTGTGTAGACAAGTTTTCAGTTCTCTTGGGTATATATGTAGGAGTTGCTTGGTTAAATGGTATTAATAACTCTATGTTTAAGCTTCTGAGAAACTGCCAAGCTGTCTATCAAATACATGATTTGCAAATACTTTCTCCAAGTCTGCAGACTGTCTTTTCAGCTTTTTTGGAAGGTCCTTTGAAGCCCAAATGTTTTAATTTAATTTAATTTCAAAGCACAATTCATTTTGATGAAGTTGATTTATCTATTTGGTCTTTCATTGCTTGTGCTTTAGAGGTCATATATAAGAAACCATTGCCTAATCCAAGGTAAGAAAAGATTTACATCTATGTTTTCTCCTGAGAGTTTTATAGCTTTTGTTCTTATATATAGGTCTTTGATGCATTTATTTTATTTTATTTTTAAAAGCTTTTATTTATTTATTTTTAGAGAGAGGGGAAGGGAGAAAGAGAGGGAGAGAAATATCAATGTGTGGTTGCCTCTCACACATCCCCAAATGGGGACCTGGCCTGCAACCCAGGCATGTGCCCTGACTGGGAATTGAACCGGCAACCTTTGGTTCACAGAGTGGTTGCTCAATCCACTGAGCCACACCAGCCAGGGCATAGGTCTTTGATGCATTTTGAGTTAATTTTTGTATATGATATGAGGCAAGGCTCCAGATTCATACTTTTGCATGTGGACATCCAATTGCCCCTGCACAATGTGTTTAAAAAGTTATTCATTTTCCATTGAATTGTTGTGGCATGCTTACCAAAAATCAATTAACCATAGATGTATGGGTTTATTTTTGGACTCTCAATTCTATTCCATTGAATTATATGTCTATTTCATGTACCACAAACTTGATTACTGTAGCTTTGCAGTAAGTTTTGAAATTGAGAAATGTGAGTCCTCCAACTTTGTTTCTTTTCTAGGATTTTGTGTGTGTGTGCCTGCATCTGTGTTTATGTCTCTGTGGGGTGTGTGTGTGTGTGTGTGTGTGTGTGTGTGTGTGGCTATTCTGGCTCCCTTGCATTTCTATATGAATTTTAGAATCTGCTTATTCATTTACACACACACACACAAAAGGCAGCTGGTATTTTGATAGGAATTGCACTGTATCTGTATATCCATTGGAAAATATAGCCATTTAATAATATTAAATCTTCCAATCCATGAATACATGTCTTTCTCTATATATTCTCAAAGAGGATCTTTTGGGAATTGCTCACAGATTAGATATGTAGTGTGACAAAAATAGAAAAATGTAGTAAAATTTCTAGGTTCAGGGCTTGAGTCACTGGGGCAATGTAGGTGCTATTTATTTAAATGGAGAATACTGAGAGAAAATATGTTTGGTTTGAGATACCTATTAGACATCCAAGTGGAGATGTTTAATGGGCAGCTGGATAATAGATGGTCTATAGTTCGGGGGGTAGAGACATATATTTGGGATTCATCATTGTATGTTATTTAAAGCCATGGGATGCCTGACATTATCTAAAGAGAGAAAAAGAGGAAAAAGTGTTGAAGCTCTGAGATATGGGGCATTCCAACCTTTATTGGTGAGAGGGAGGCTACCAGCAAAAGAGGATTGAGAGTAAATGTAAAAAGGCAAATTAGCTATGTCTTTTAATTTCTGTATTCTGATGCTTTGACACCTCTGGGGCCTTGAAGACTACTCTGGAGGGATTGCCCCTCCTAGAATTAACGAATTCCTCACAGAGAAGTTCGTCTTTCAAATGCACACCAACCAATCCAGAACTCATACCTCCAGCCACCCTTTCTACTGGGTTCTCATACTCTGTACCACTACTTATCTGCCCTAATCACCCAGGGCCAGGTACCAGGTAACAAGCAACAGCCTTGATGCCCCAGAGCTTGCTGAAATTATTCAAACCAACCAGTCCTAAGCCTGCTCACCCCACCTTGCCCATTCCTCCCTGTGAAAGCCACAATAAAGGTTCCTGCCCCCATTTCCCCTTTCTCCCTCTGCCTCCTGGCTAACTCTAATGCTTCCCTGTGTGGCCCCCTGTGGTGTGACAGGCCCCTTTCTCTTGGGAAAGAGTATAAAAAATATTTTTTCAAAATGTTATTGTTGTTCTATTACAGTTCTCCCAATTTTCCACCCATTGCTCTCCACTGCCCTGATTACCAACCCCCGCCACTGCTCCCACAGTCAATCCCCACCCCATTGTCCATGTCGATGGGTCATTTATACATGTTCCTTGATTAGTTCCTTTCCCTTCTTTCCTCCCTTCTACCTCTCCCCCCTCCCCTCTGGTCACTATCAGTCTGTTCCTTAAAAAATATTTCTTAATGGCAGTCATTTTCTGATTTGTTGGCCTCACCATTGCTAAATAACAGTAAAACCTAGAATTTAAAACAAAGTGCTACAAGGAAAGAGTGGTCAGTTGAGCCAAAAGCTCCTGAGAGTTGGACATAGCAGTATGGAGGTCATGGATGGCCTGACAGTGGATCTGGTGCCAATGAAAGCCTGTGTGGATTCAGAAGAAAAGAGCAGGGAAAGATAGGGAGACAACAATCATAGGCCACATTTTAGAGAAGAGTGATGAGGCTGTAGCTAGACAGAAATATAATGTGAGGTCCACAGTAGCCTGTATCCTTGCTTTTATTTTAGAAAAGGAGATATTACAGGAGGTGCAAGAACAGAATCAAGTGTTTCCATAGGAAAATGCTCAAGGTACACCGTAGCTAGACTTGAAGATCCCCTTCCTTATTATATCCACAAAAAATATCATCTTTAGCTACAACTGCAGGCCTGGGACTTGTCCAGCATTCTTCTTTCTAGAGCACAAAAGCATAGTACAAAACATGTAGTTCTGGCAACAGAAGGACTTCTGGCTCAACCCTTGGCTCCTTAACTTCTCCTTCTTCCTTGCTCATCTAAGGGGACTTTTTCCCCGCACAGGCAACTTGAGCTAACTGAGAGACGGGCACTGTTGTGAAGTACTTTCCAACCAGCAGCCTCCTTTCTTCTAGGGATGACACGCCCCATGCAATGGTGGAGTGCTCAGGCTCTAAAGTCAAACACATCTGAGTTCAAAATCCTGATTTTAGAGATTATTGTCTTAACCTCTAAGAACTTGGGCAGTTTATAAAAACTCTTTGTGTCCCATTTTTCTATAATGCCAGTGATAATAACACTCACTTCAAGCCAGAATCTTGGGTGTCATCTTAAACCTACTCACCTCTCATCTTGGAAATCCAGTTTATCCCCCAGTCCTGTTAACTCTGCTCCCTGGATACTTCTTGGGTGATGCCTCCTCTTTACATCACTCCATTGCCATTACCTTAATTCAGCTCCTCCTCATTTCTCCTGACTCCATAGTACAGCCTCCTCACTGTCATTTTTACCTTCTAGTTTTGCCTCCCTTTGCGCCGTCTTCCACTTGTCGAGGTGGAGGATGCAAACCTTGGCATCATCCTCCATTCCCTTCTTCTCTCACCCGCTTCCAATTCACTACCAAATCCTATAGGCCCTTCCTTCAAATGCATCTAGAATCTCACTGATTCCACATCAACCTGAGCCATTATCATCTCTTGTGGTGATCCCTGCAATAGCCAGATAACTAGACTCTGTGATTCTGACCTTGCCTTCCTACAGTTTCTCAATACAGCAGCCAGGGGGGAAAAAAAAATCTTTAAAAATAAAAATCATGTGTGCTTGAAACCTTTTAAGGGCTCAATATTTCACTGAGAGTAAAATCCTAAGTCCTTCCAAAAACACAGATGAGAGAGAACTGTTTCAAGCCCCATGCTTTAGAGGACGCCACTGTGACCATGCCTCTCCCTGCAATGTGAGATGTTTGCAGCCCCAGGATGTGTCATCTGGAGCCCTTGACCTTTCCCCACTACTCATCACAGTCTGGGTCCTTGGGATGCTGGAATTTCCTGCCCACTGGCCCTAAGACCCCTTCTAGGCCTGTGCACCTCCTTCCCCAGATCCATCCCTCCAAGGACAAACCTTTCTGCCAGTGCGTATATCCCTATAACCAGGCACTTTCTTCACTCTTTCTGCTTGAGATTACTTTATGTAAAATCGTAACAGCACCATCCCTCCAGCATCTCCAGTTCTCCTTATCTGTCTCTCTCTTCCAAAGCATTCATTACCATTTAACACACAATATAAGGTACTTGTTTATTATATTACTGCCTGCTGCATTTCATAAGAATATAATCACTTAAATGTTTTGCTTACTAGTATGCCTTCAGCCCCTAGAACATTGTCTGGCAGCAAGTAAACAGTCTGTTAATATTTGTTGAACAAATTATCCCTTTATCTAGCAGGCTGAATAATCTCCTGAATACTGCACCATCAAATCTGGCTTGAAAAACTTCAGTAACTCCCATTATTTACAAGGTAAAGTTCTTCGTAGTGTGGCTTGCAAAACTTTCCCTGATCTGGCCCCTCTTGCCTAGGTCACAGAAAAATGCTTGAACTTTCCATGACTAGGATATCACAAGTTCTTTGAGAATTCTAATCTCTCATGTCTGATCTCATTTCTTTCTAACCTTATTTTTCTTCTACTTCAGTTTCTTCATGTGTTTAAAAAAATAGTACTGTATCTTAAATATCTCCTTAAGTAGCTATATTCTTATGCATTTAATACAAGTGAATAAGCCTCTCTTAAGTGTCTTAAGCTGTTCCCCTACCTCAATTGTATCTGCTCCTCACCTCTAGTGTTAGTTCTTAACTCATTACTGGTATGTTAAATGGATACACTTCTGTTTCCCTGCTAGAACAAGAACTCTGTACTTTATTAGGTCCTTATAACTGTTGGCCGAACTTTGGATAATTTAGGCACTTTGTTACTAGTAACACAAAACAATGTGGGAATTTGCATAACCATTGTAGCCTAGGTTCTAGTAGAGCCAGTGTCCAAAAATCTCAAGTTCCCCTGGGGACATTCTCCTCTAAGGAGGAGAGGCCCTGGAAAAGAAACTTAGTAAGATAATTGACAGGACCAGTGACAAAACAATCGAAGCAATGACTTGACTATAGTTTTGAGGACAGACTATCACTGTTTACAATAGCTAAGTGCTGGAAACAACCTAAGTGCCCATCTGTAGATGAGTGGATCAAAAAACTGTGGTACATTTACACAATGGAATACTATGTAGCAGAAAGAAAGAAGGAACTCCTGCCATTTGCAACAACATGGATGGAACTAGAGAGAATTATGCTTAGTGAAATAAGGCAAAGAAAGAAAAATACTATATGATATCACCTAATACAGGAAACTAAAGAACAACACAAACAAAGGAACTAAATAGAACAAAGAGCAGAATAGCAGTCAATAGGGGGGAGGGGAGAGGGAGAGAAGGGGGATAAGTAAGGGAAGGGATTAGTCAAAGAACCCGTATAAAAGACTCATGGACATGGACAACGGGGAGGGATATGATTGCGGGAGAGGGGGTGGGTTGGGTGGGGGAGAGAAATTAGGGGAAAAGGGGACAACTGTAATTGAAAAACCAAAAAAAAAAAAAAAAAAGACAATATTGATGCAATTAGGAATAAAATAAAAAAAGGAGATATAAGAAAATCAGATATAAGAGCGGATTTTTAGAGGAAAGACAGTGAGTTGGGTTTGAGTCATGAAGTAATGCCAGGCATTCAAGAAAAATGTTTGTGTAGAGTTTGGGACATAATTCAGGGCTAGAGATAAAGATAAAGAAGTTATTTCAAGTATGCAGATATTGCCCAGACAGGTGTGGCTCAGTTAGTTGGGTGTCAACCCACAAAGAGAAAGGCCACCAGTTTGATTCCAGGTCAGGATACATGCCTGGTTTGCAGGTTCGGTCCCCAATCAGGGTGTGTACGAGAGGAAACTGATCAATGTTTTTCTCTCTCACATTGCTGTTTCTCTCTCTCTCTTTCTCCCTCCCTTCCCCTCTTTCTAAAAATAAATAAAATCTTTAAAAATATGCAGATGTTAGTTTACATTAGGAAATGAATTAACTCGCTGAGGGGGAGAAATATAAAAAGTGAAACTAAAAAGAAAAGGTCTGAACTCTGAGGAATACCCCCAAATTTGGAGAGCAGGAGAAGGAGACTAGAGAAGGCAGAGAATACGTGGGCCCAAGTCCCTGGCTAAATAGCTCAGTTAAGTTAGGGCATCATCCTGATATCCCAATGTTACAGATTTGCTCTCTGGTCAGGGCATATATAATGAAAGCATAAATAAGTGGAACAAAATTGTTGTTCTTTCTCTCTTTCTCTTTCTCTCTCTCACTAAAAATCAGTGAAAAAAACATTTTAAAAAAATGATCCTGGGGGTATGAGAAGCTCCCCCAATGCAGTGTCTCAGATTCAAGGGAGGAAAACCCTGAAAAGATAATAGTGAGGTCTGGAGAATAAGAACTGGGAATAAGCCCCTAGAAGTAGTAGACAGCTGGAAGGCACTGAGGTGATTGGGGCTGAATAACCTTTCAAATTCTTTTATCTGTCCTATAGTTCTGCGAGTCATTTGAACACAGAGGAACACAACCTAAAAGGAGCCTTGCTGTAGTAGATCAGGGTGTGACAATAGGAGGTCAGGCTGCAGTTGCCTCGTTACATGGTAACCCAAGTATGAAGCAGTTAAGGCTTCATACTTGTGGCATATTTGGATATTGCCATATGGAATAAAAGCAACACACAACAATCTATGGGTAATTGTACAATGCATTGCAAAATGAGTCAAGTCTGAAGCGTGATCCATAACACCATCTCTGAAGATATTAGCATCAACCCCAAATTGCTTCCTGTATATTACACGAATATCCCGCTTCTGGTGATTCACCTGCCATTTCATAAAATCACTTAATTAAACAACTTAGTAAGCACTCAATGAGCACCTATGTGTGTTGTGAGGCATTGTGCTAGGCACCTGGGATTCAGAGAACCTATAAAAGGTTGCTTGTGAGGAGCTCCATTTTATTCATTTTTATTTGTTTTATTTTTAGAGAGAGGGGAAAGGGAGGAAGAGAGGGAAAGAAATATCAATGTGTGGTTGCTTCTTGTGTGCCCCCAACTGGGACCTGGCCTGCAACCCAGGCATATACCCTAACTGGGAATCAAACCAGAGACCCTTGAGTTCTCAGGCTGGCACTCAATCTACTGAGGCACACCAGCCAGGGCCAGGAGCTCCATTTTAGTGTAAAGGCTCACAGACAGAAGAAATTCAGGAAGAAGATACCTTGAAGTAATAGACAAGGAAGATCCTGCTGATTGTGAGAGTTTAGGTAATGAAGGTGAATAAACCAGTTTTGAATGGCAAAAGCTATATGGTTCATTTATTCATGAAATCTTATGCTTGGGAGGAAGCTTGGAGAATACCCAGGTCTAGGAGAATTTGACTCCTGATGCAACTGTGTGATTACTGCTCACACTGAATATTCTAACTGTGCATCTTGTTATTTAATGTCTATCATTACCTTCCACCAAACCATAGAATTTCAGGCTTAGAAGGACTTATTAATGCAAGAGTATCTGATCCCACAGATCCCTTGGTGAAGATGAAAGAATTGACTCAGAGACAAATTACCTGAGGAGAAGGATGAGTGTCTCTCAGAGGAGACTGCTGATCACTTTTCTCAGTCAGAGTTTTTACTGAGTTTTCTACATGCGAAAATGCACGGGTGAGCATGCAGACCTCCACCAAATGGTTGAGAGTAATAACAAAGGGGAACATATATCAGCATAGGGAGATAGGCAGCAAGATTGTGAGGTGACAAGGCATATCATAAAACTCTAGATGTCTTTTTACTTAAATATTTTGTTTTCTCATTCTACTGATAAGAATTTGGGGCTACACAAAGCAAACAGGCTTCATTAGCCCCAAAGAGTACATTGCATTCCTATTCTACTTCTAAAACCCCTCAGAGTGTGGGACCGGCAGTATGGTGTGTGGGGCACATTTGCCAGCTGGTTAAGGTTTATGGGCCTGTGTTTCAGTCCTGGCTCCACACAGCGGCTATAGCCCTCTGTACCATACATACCAGTCTCTCATATCTCCCCCTTTTTTGTTAACTACCTGAGATATAGTGGTAAGGCCAATTCTCGGGTTCTTTGTCCCAAGGCGGGAGAGACACCATAGGCAAGGGAGTTTTGGCTCCCGCTACCCCTGTGGATGATGGATTTAATGCTTACTTGGCAAAACTCTCCTCATAGGTTTCTAATCTCTCCTTTTCCTTGTCTTGAATATGTAAGGCGGCAGCAGCGCCCTCCAAACTGGAATTCTCCTCCCTGCTCCTATTACTTTCGGTTTTAACCAAAGCAGTACGTAGGGGAGTTAGAGCTGTATGAACTAAACCCCAAGTAATTAAATTCTGATGACCTATGGGGGTCCCATTTTCCTGGAGCCATTTAAGTTTCTGTCCTACTTTTCCCCATAATCTAAGTAAAATGACCCTTTATCCGGGAACCAGGATAAAGTTTAACTTTACTGCCTGCAATAGATTAACTACATTTTGTTCCTTTATCTGACATCCTGCAGCTTTTAGGAGCTGTAAGAGCAGGCAGAAATAAACGCCCTGCTCTTTGGAAAGACCTGTTCCCATAATAGAAAGAAAACAGAAACAAAGAAAATAGAAACAGAATTTTCTATGAAAGAAAGTTGTTTAGCTCTCTTTCTCTCTCTCTTTTATATTAATCCTGAGTTGCGAAATGCCATGGGGGTGGGGCTACTATTTTTTTACAGTGTGCCTAGTATTGCATGGACTTTGTCTTCTGGTTGGCGGGAAACCTAGTGTTTCTGTCCCAGTCCACGTGCCAGCTTATCCTGTCACGGCAGTCTTTTAAACAGCAAGGGCCCTAATGGCGTTTGACTGCTCGGCCCAGGCCCGTTGTGGCGATTTTTCAAGAGGAGAGAGAGTGAAACTGAAAATGAATATATAGACATGAACCAAATAGCTGAGAAGTTTTAGCAAAGAAAGATTTCTTCCTATTAACTGAAACACATCCGCAGCCTTACCAATGAAAATGATGCTGCTGTCCCTCTGCTCGAGATCAATGTGGCCAATGCTCCCTCGTCTAGGCGTGTTGTCCGCACCCTTGGCTCGTAGCCAGAAGCACTCCAGCGAGTCCTTCTCCCTGGTCCCTGTTCTGGAATGCCACTTGCGAGAGTATCCTATCCTGCAGATCCCTCAGTGCAGATGAAAGAACTGACTCAGAGACAAATTATCTGAGGAAAGAGAAGGGTGAGTGTCTCTCAGAGATCACTGATCACTGTTTTCTCACTCAGGGTTTTTATTGTTTGCTGTGTGCAGAAATGCATGGGGTAAGCATGCAGACCTCCACCAAATGGTTGGGAGTAATAACAAAGGGGAACATAAACCAGCATAGGGAGATAGGCGGCAGGTCTGTGAGGCACCAAGGCATATCATAAAACTCTAGATGTCTCTTTTTACTTAATCATTTTTGTTTTCACATTCTACTGATAAGAATTTGGAGCTACACAGGGCAAGCAAGCTTCATTAGCTTCAAAGAGTACATTGCATTCCTATTCTACTTCTAAAACCCTCTGGAGTGCGGAACCGGCAGTATGGTATGTGGGGCACGTTTGCCAGCCGGTTAGGGCTTTTGGGCCTGTGTTTTGGTCCTGGCTCCACACAGCAGCTACAGCCCTCTGTACCATACATATTAATAGGCAATTTCATTCAAACTTGACTTCTTTACTTCAACCCTCTTTTACATGAGACCATTGTCATCTCTTTTCTACTATGTGCACCTAGGTGGTAAGCAACAAATAGCTGCAGTTTTCTTGCATTTAGTTAAACTTTCTCTCAACATTTCATATAGAGAAATAAGTATTTTAGTAGGCTGCAAATCACACTTCTGTAAAATAATGATTGTCTATACTATAAGTTTATGTAATTATAGTTTTTAAACAGCTTATTTTTAGAGCATGGCTTGTAAACACAGGCTAGTCTGGGATGTTGACTGTCTGCCAAAAGGATTGATTCAAAACAGATGTCAGATGTAGGAAAACAAATTTTTGACTCCCATTACCCCTACAAAAATTCTAAGCTGAAAGATAATCTCAAGATTAGTTAAATGTTTTTTCAGTGCACATTTATTGGGTTGACCAAGAAGTCCATATGGTTTTATCCATAAAATAAAAAACACATCTTTCATTTTCACCAATAACTTTATTGATTAGGATATTTTGAGTATGTTGGCTATCTCCTGTGTGGAATAATGTCGATTGTTTTCAATTAATGTCTCAATTTGATCACTATCAACTTCAACTGGTCTATACCAAACTGTGGAGCATCATCCAGCAAGATATCTCCAGGAAGAAACTTTGCAAACCACCTTTGACACATTTAATCAGTCACAGCAATTCTCTATACGCCGTGCAAATCCTTTTTTGGATTTCAGTTGCATCTTTACCTTTTTTGAAATAATAAAGCATAATATGCTGAAAATGTTATGTATTTTCTCCCACCTTTAATACAAAAATGGCTACACAGAAATTCACTAATTCTGATGACTTTTAAAAAATGCATGCTGAGACTTCTGGTGAAGATGGAGGTGTATGTAAACATGGCTCGCCTCACACCACCACAGCAAAAGTTACAACTGAACTACAAAACAATTATTTCCCAGAATAATAGAAAATTGAGCTGTATGGAAGTCTGACAACCAAGGAATTAAAGAAGTCACATTTATCCAGACAGGTAGGAGAGGCACAGATGTAGAGATGCATAGACATGGAATAGGTGGTCCTACAACAACATTTGGTAGATAAAAATGGGAGGGATACCTTGCAAGCAAAGGATCCCAGCCTCACACCAGACCACCTTGCCCAGGGTTCAAGGGCCAGGAAGATAAGTCCCCATAACTTCTGAATGTAAAATCCGGTGGGTGAGGTGATGGAAGAAACTGGTATTGCAGGTGTCTCCTCTGAAAGGGCCCACAACAGACTTAGGACTTATGCAGACTCACTCCCTCTAGGCTCCAGCACCAGGGCAGCAGCTGGAAGGGCATCAGTGGCATACAGGGAGAAGCTGAAGCGTCTGGCATGACGGTGAGTGCTGGGGGATAACTTCCTCCTGGACAAAACTCCAGGGGCCAGGCAGCAGGCATTGTCTCTTTTGAGCATTCCCACACACAGAGTCCCAGAGCAATGGTAGCAATTCTGAGAGTCCATCAACCTGGTTCACACAGGTTGCCCTGCCCTGGTAATTACCTAAGGCTCCACCCCATCCAACTTACAGGTGTGCTTTTCTACAATAGGCCACACTACTAAGACAGGGAATCAAAGCAACTCTTCCTAATACATAGGAACAAACACAGGGAGGCTGCCAAAATGAAGAGACAAAGAAATATGGCCCAAATGAAAAAACAGAAAACAATTTCAGAAAAATAACTAAACAAAATGGAGATAAGCAACCTATCAGATGCAGAGTTCAAAACACTAATTATTAAATGCTCAAGGAACTCATCAGGTATTTCAACAGCATAAAAAAGACCAGGAAGAAATGAAGGTTACACTGAGTGAAATAAAGAAAAATTTACAAGGAATCAACAGTTCAGTGAGTAAAGCCATGAATCAAATCAATAACTTGGAACATAAGGAAGAAAAAAAACATTCAATATGAACAGCAAGAAGGAAAAAAGAATCCAAAAACATGAGGATAGGGCAAGGAGCCTCAAGGACAACCTCAAATGTACCAACATTCAGATCATAGGGGTGCTGGAAGGAGAAGAGAAAGAGCAAGAAGCTGAAAAGTTATTTGGAAAAATAATGAAAGAACACTTCCCTAATTTGGTGAAGGAAATATACATACAGGTCCAGGAAGCACAGAGACTCCCAAACAAGCTAGACTCAAAGGGAACCACACAAAGACACATAATAATTAAAATGCCAAAGGTTAAAGATAAAGAGAGAATCTTAAAAGCAGCAAGAGAAAAAAAGAGTTACCTACAAAGGGGTGCCTATAAGATTATCAGCTGATTTCTCAAAAGAAAACTTGCAGGTGAGAAGGGGCTGGCAAGAAGTATTCAAAGTGATGAAAAGTAAGGACCTACAACCTAGATTATTCTATCCAGCAAAGCTTTCAGATAAACTGCTTCCCAGACAAGATAAAGCTAAAGGAGTTCATCACTACCAAGCCATTATTATATGAAATGTTAAAGGGAATTATATAAGAAAAAGAAGATCAAAATATGAACATTAAAATGGCAATAAATTCATAACTATTAACAATTAAATCTAAAAAACAAACTAAGCAAACAAGCAGAACAGGAACAGAATCATACATATGGATATTATTTGGAGGGTTATCTGTTGGGAGGGGAAAGGTTGAGAATGGGGGGAAAGGTGCAGAGATTAAGAAATACAAATTGGTAGGTACAGAATAGATAGAAGGATGTTAAGAACAGTATAGGAAATAAAGTAGCCAAAGAATTTATATGCATGACCCATGGACATGAACTGAGGGGGTGGGGGTTGCCAGAGGGAAGAGGGGTACTGGGTGGAGGGGGGAAAACGGGGAAAAATAGGGACAACTGTAATGGCATAATCAATAAAATATATTTAAAAAAAAGAAAAAAGATCTAATAGTTTAGAAAATGATCACACTCCATCAGAAACATTACTGTGAGAGGTGACACTTTAAGTCAGTGGCTCCAACCCTGGTTTTCCTGGACTTACAGATTTGTGAGGATAATAATAGGGTCTGCAATTATTTTCAGGGTGGAGTTTTCAAAAACTGATAAAAATTGCAATTAGATTTCGTGAGCAAATTGTGTCAACTAGTGGCCAAACTAATTATCAGATGCTCATTAGAAACTTTATTAGCATTTCCATGTGTCCTTGAGAAATGAAATAGAAAAATGAACTAAAGGAGTGTTTCAATGTGGTTTGGTAAACAAACTTTTTCAAAACATGAGGGAAATAACTAAGATATCACTATGAAAATTATACCTTAAAATCGTTTCTGATAATATGTTATGTTAAAATAAAGACAAAAAGTGGTATTGTAGCTGTTACTATAACCATGTGAAATATGTTTTCATAACTGGAAGGCAGTATGAAAATATAGTCAGTGTGAAGAATTAGAAAAATAAATAAATAAAAATGCATGCTGATATGACTGCTGTCAAAACAATGGGGGACTCAAACGTTAAAAAAAGTTTAGTTTCAGGTAACAGCTAATAGGCATAGTAATCAAAGTATGTAAAAAGCTATTGTTTCAGAAGCTGAAGGTATGAAGCAGGAGACCACAAGCAGTTCCACCTTTGTCCCTCAGGAGGGCTGCAAGCAATCTAGATGGTATCTGAGCCATTATACTCCAGGATGAGATGACCACCACCCAGGACACAAAGACCACCACCCGGGGCACAAAAACCACTGCCCAGGACACCGATGAAAGAATGCTGCAGCTTTTATCCAATTAACTTTTTTCCTGAATTCCAAATCCCTTACCTACACTTTTCTTCTCTTTATAAAAAGGGTCTGTTTATAATGGAATTTAAGACAGTCTGTTAGGGTACAAACCCACTGTCTTCTCAGATCTCCGACCATCTGAATAAAGCACCCATAAAGATTCAATCCCTATTTCTGCTTAGTGGGTCTGGTAGGTGACAGGCAGCACCAACGCCAGCTTTTCTGGTTTCAACAATAACAAAATTGTTTCGAATGAAGTTAAAGACAACTAAGTGCTACTAGAGCCATCTCACAAAAAAAAAAAAAAAAAAACACAAACAGACTTTTTTTGTCAAGCCAATATCCTGTGCATAAAAATAGCTCACCTCGGACTTCCGGCCAAGATGGAGGCTTAGACGGACACGCTAGGTCTCCCTCTACAACTATAGTGGAATACAACTACTTCAAAACAAAGGATAACTAGAAATTCCAGAAAATAAAGCTACACGGAAGCCCAACATATGAAGTTATAAACCAGCGGTGCCATATGGGCAGGTAAGAGTTAAAGAAGGCAAAGCTGCTTGTGGAGCGGCGGGGCGGGGCGGCGAAAAATCCTGGAGGCATTCAAGCCCCTGGCGTGCGCGACTCCAATCAAGCCCCTGGCCTGCGCGACTCCTGCGCGACTCCTGCGCGACTCCGGCGCTGGGGTGCAGCCACAGCATCGCCTTGAACAGTGAGGCCCAGGGGGGCGGGAGGACGGATCCCGGTCTCCTAGCTGAATAACTGTGTGAATCCATCTTGGACCCCCGCCCCCACAGAAAGCACCACAGGGCTGCAAAATAGGTCGCGCGCCTGCCGGTCGCTGATTTGTGACGCGTACGCAGGCACTGCCCCCTGCTCCCGACAGCCAGCCCAGGAAAACAAAACGCATCTGTCAAAATGAGGCAGGCAACTTTAGAAATACCGGTAACACAACTCACCAGACAGCAGATAGAGAACCTGACAGATGAACAGATAAGAAACCTGTCAGAGGCTCAGTTCTGGGCCATTGTTATCAGGTGGCTTACAGAATTCACAAAAGAGCAGGAAAAAGATATGAAAGAAGCGAAAAACTTTCATAACGAAAGGAACAAAACCACATATGAGACAGATGGTGAGGAATCCAGAGTCCATTTCAACAAACTGGAATATGGAGAAGAAACTAGCAGTCAACCAATGCAGCGAGAGGAAATGGGAAGCAACAATGAGAGGATCAGAAACCTCTGGGACAGCTATAAAAGGCCCAACATAAGAATCATTGGTTTGCCAGAGAATGAGGAAGATGAACTAGAACTTGAAAAATTGAGTGAAAATATAATAAAGGAGAACTTCCCAGACTTGGGGAAGGGAATAGACTTGCAGGTCCAAGAAGCAAGGAGAGTTCCCAAGAGACTGGACCCAGGGAGAACCACTCCAAGACACATTATAATCAAAATGTCAAAAATTAAAGATAAAGAGAGAATCTTAAAAGCAGCAAGAGAGAAGAAAAGAATTATGTACAAAGGGGTCCCAATTAGACTATCAGCTGACTTCTCAAGGGAAACCCTACAGACAAGAAGGAACTGGCAAGAAATATTCAAAGTAATGAAAATCCAAAACCTACAACCACGAATACTCTATCCAGCGAAATTGTCATTCAGAATAGAAGGACAGAGAAAGTGTTTCCAGGACAAAATAAAACTGAAAGAGTTCATTAGATCCAAACCACTGTTATATGAGAAGTTAAAGGGACTGGTTTAAAAAACAGAAGCTAGGGAGATGAAACAAAGGCAAACGAAACAGGCAACGAGAGTGGAAAAGGAACTGTGGGTAAGGGAAATATAGTGGGGGGAGGTCAACAGGGAGGGGGACTGGGGAGAGGGAGGGAGATGATATAGGAAGTGGAGATCATGGTAGGAGGGAATGGAATAGACGGAGAGAGGTTGGGAGGAACTGTAAGCACAACTAATGGACATAATCTAAAAGGGGGGGACAACTGGAGGGAGGGGGCCACCGGGTGGAGGGGAGCAGAGGGAAGGGAAAGTGGCACAAATGTAATATTTTAATCAATAAAACACATTAAATCTTAAAAAAAAAAAAAAAAAAAAAATAGCTCACCTCATAAAACCACCCAACAAGAACAATAAGCATAAGGACAAGCAAAGAAAATCCTGTTATTTTGGGAACAGGAGGAAATTAGCCTGTTTCTGCCCCTTAACACAAATGTCTGAGGCAGAATTTCTCCTGCCTCCAATGGTGTGGAGACAGAGTGTACCCACACTTCCCCCACTGTGACAGTCTCATCATTTTCTACAACACTAACTCAAAGTACCAGAGATATGTCAAACCATTTGATACTCACATCAGGACTTGGCACTTGCTCCTCAGGCAAAGAAACAAAATAAAACAATAAAATGGTTCTTTGCATCAGGTTCCTTCTTAGAAGTCCGTTAAACAAACAGCCAAACAAAAGAAAACAAACACAAAAAAACCCTAGGTTGCTGCCTAGACCGCTGCAGCAACCAGAAATTCCAGGCCAGGATTCCTTCTAGCTTGCAGACACACATGAAGATAGATAATGAAAAGCCATCAGTGGTCTTTTGTACATTAAACAAGAAGAAATGACATCATTACCTTCCAGCTCAGAGCTGCTTTTGAGGAACTACTTGAAGCCTAGCCTACTGAGTTTGGTCTTGCTTTCACAATCACTTCACTTAGAATCACCTTTGACTTGTGTCCCTGGGGGAACTGGTGCATTTAGGAGCAGAAAAGGAGAGGGAACGGATAATAAACAGCATGTTTTAGCTGTGCACCGGGAACTTCACACAGGTATCTTTAATAGTTCCCTATGGCTGCTGTAACAAATTACCACAAACTGAGTGGCTTAAAACAACAGACACTGTTTTCACAGCTCCCTCATAGCTCTCTCACAATCCTGTGAGAAATCTGAAATCAAGGTGTCACAGGGCCACACTCCCTCTGAAGGCTCCAGGGAGGAATGCTTACTTGCCTCTTCCTAGCTACTGATGGCTCCCTGTAAGCCTTGGCATTCTGTGGTTTGTAGCTGCATCACTTCCCTCTCTTCTGCCATTTTCACATGACTGAGAATTCTTCCCTATGCGTGTCTTTGAGTGTCCTCTCCTCTCCTTATAAGGGCGCCAGCCATTAGATTAGTGCCCACCGTATTCCAGTATGACCTCTTCTTTACTAATTACATCTGCAAATACTCTACTTTTAAATAAGGTCACATTCTTGGGCTCCAGGTGGACATGAATTTTCGGGGGAACACTATTCAACCCACTACAGGACTTCATTTCATTCTTGGAGCAACTTGCGGCCTAGATTCTGTTAGACCCTCATTCTTTCTTTCTTTCTCTTCCTCTCTTTGTCTCTTTCTTTCTTTCTTTTTTTCTTTCCTTTTCTTTCTTTCTTATCTTTTATTATTTCCATCACCATTTACCCCCATACCTTCTTTCACCTCTACCCACCCCCTATCTACTGCAATCAACACACTGTTGCCCATTATAAAACCAGAGAAGTCAGTGTTTGTGCTACCTGTCTCTACCAGAGCTAGTAAGTAGAAAGAAGGATTGAATCTTTATGGGCGCTTTATTCAGATGCCGCGATCTGAGAAAATGGTGGGTTATGTACCCTCAGAAACCATCTTAGTATCTCATCTCAAGCCAACTTTTTCATAAGGAGAAGAAAGGGTAGGCAATGGGTTTGGGGAAAAGGTTAATCAGATAAGAGTTGCAATCCAGAGCAATTTTCCTAGTACTTCTTTTTCTGTAGATCAACAACTCAGATACCACCTCCATCCCTTGCAGACTCCCTGGAGCACAAATGTTGGAGCCAAGCATTTCAGTTCCCGGAATAACAGCTTTCCACGTGCATTAGTCACTTAAACCTATCCACTATGACTAAAATCTTTAGCTCTTGAGTTCCCCTATCAGTTTTACATACAAAGAAACAGTTGTCCTCAAGTAACCTTTCCTAAGTTGCACAGACACAGCCTCCCATTCTTGGCATTTAGGCAGCCACTTGTGGTTGTAGCTACTACAAGTTTCAATGTTTCTTGTTTGAGGGATGGAGTAAAAAGAACAAGGAGGAAGGAAGGGGAACACTGCTTTTTCAGAAGAAAAACCCTTAGGCAGGTGACTTGGAGGCAACATGGAGAGAAGACAAGAAAACATTAAGAAAGACTTGGAGGCAACATGGAAAGAAGACAAGAAAACATTAAAGAAATGTGGCTAAGAAACATATTCTGTCTGAGCATCAGAGTCCCATCTCTGCTGACTCCACTTCTATGAGCCCACAGGAATTGTATGGTAGTGTTATTGGTGATGTTAGTAGTGAAATGGCACCAGCTGTTACCAGCCAGGTTGGACCTTGGTTTTTGAAACCAAGAAAGAAAGAACTAAGAGCCAAGAACTCAAATTATAAGAGAAAATTTATTTAGAAAGTTACAGAGGTAGTAGAAGTGAACCAGCTGGGCTGAGACAAGTTACAGAAAGCAGAAGAGGGCCCCTGGAGCTTAGGAGAGGAAAAGGGCAAAGGCAGCGTGCCTGGGGGGAAGAAGAGGGGGAAGGGAAAGGCACAGACTCGCTCCTGAGGGGAGAGGGAGAGCCCACTAAGTCCTTTGTCTCAAGATTTTAAAGGCTGGGAGTTTAGGGGAGATGTTAGGGGAAGATATCAATAGGATATTTATCAGCTTTATGCAAATGTGCCAACATGAGATTTATTCCCGGCCTCATCCTTGGGGGTGGTTGGCACAAATGGCACTAATTGGATTTTTGCTCTCTATCTCCCTGAGTAGGGTGATTTAAGCTATTTATCCTCTGGTTGGGGAGGGGAAGTGTAAACCATTTATTCTTAAGTGTCCTTGGTTAGAGAAGATAGGATTTTGAAATTTACTAGATGGCTGTAAAAACTGCTTGGCCATTGAACTGTTTGTCACAGTTTCCGTATTCCGTTTGTCCCGGCTTACTAGCCTGTCTCATTAGGAATGAGATTGGTCATCCAGGTCTGTATTCAAGTTGACCTTTTCTTGCCACCTGGCTTTAGTCTCACCACTGAAAAGCCCCATGGTGCAGTGGAACCACAGAGGCCTGAGGAATGGGCATATGCTTCCCACATGGCTCTAAGAGTTTAGTGTCTACATAGAACCCACATACGACCCCTCAGAATGCCTGCCCCTCTTTAGGATGGAGATATCCTTGCCACTGTTTCCCATTCCTATCTCATCTATGTCTCCTCTTACCTTTCCTCAATCATCACCCTTTCCTCTGGGTTCTTTCTTCATAAACATGGGTTTGGGGAAAATGACTCAATTCCAAGCAAGGGTGTTTTTGTTACAGAAACAGGAGAGTCCAAAAACAAACTCCAGAATTTGCGGCTGGGGGATGGGGAAAAGGAAGCAGCTTTTAAGACGCCTTTGCATGCCTGGGGCTAGTTGCTAGTGTCTTTGTTATGCAAAATGGCTTTGATACTTCCAAGGCCCAAGAAGATGGGAGGAGTCTTGAACTGTGGGATGGTACCAAGGAGCCTACAGAGCCTGCCTGTGTAGGGTTCTGTGAATGGTCAGAACTGGTTGCAACACCCACTGTGTTAGAGGACGCAGCCAGCGATATATAAGCAGCTGCAGACATTTTAGCTCTGTCTCAAGCTCTCTCTGGCTCTCTCGGTCTCTCTCTCTCTCTTTCTCTCTCTCTCTCTCTCACTCGCTCTCATTCTCTCTCGCGCCCCCTCCATGCGGCTTGGTGAAGGGGCCTTCTCCATGCGGATTAAAGAAGCTGAGCTCTCCATGCAGGTTTGAGAGGGCTCTCCAGGCCGCTTTAAGAGGCTCTTGCCATGCTGTTTTGAGAAGGAGAGGAGATCCATGCGGTTTGCAGGGAGAAGGCAGTTTACAACGAGGCTGAGAATCCAGAAGGTCCTGCATTGAGAGCTGGAGGGCACCACAGCACAGAAAGGACCTCCCCAATCAGAATTGAGTGATTGGCAGCTACTGGTAAAGCTGAACTGTGCCTAGGAAGTGGGGAAATGGTGTTTCCGACTTTTCTAAGGCTGGCCTGGTTTGGTAGGGGGAGGCAGAACTACATGTTTGTGGGTATTTTAAAGAACATAGGACTCAACAGCAGAAATCTGCAAATAATCTAAATCTATTTAACTGTTAAATAAACAGTTCCTTTTCTTTTCACTAAACTCTAGTGCTGAGAGTTGTAATTCTGGCGGCGGGCAATCAGGCCCCTAACTAAACGGCCTGTGGGTTTTGTTTCAGTCAGAGCAGCCCAGGGGTTCTGTTACATTTTCACAACAAACCCCTGGGTGTTTTCACAACAGGGCCCAAATAAAACTCAAAACTAATACCTCAGCGTATTTTCCTGCCTCATAAATCTTTGTGCCTTAAAAAACTACCAGAGGGGGAAATACCAAAGTGTTAACAGGGGCATCTAAATAGAGGACTTGCAGGTGATCTTATAGTCTCTTCTTTTTGCTTATATTTTATTTTCTAAATAACTTTCCATGAACACAAATTACTTTTGTAAAGATGGAAATAATTTTTTTAAAATCAGTAGTGGAAAGTATAGTTATATTGCTAAACAACAGCAACAAGAAAACATTTAAAGAACTTCGCAAAGGGCTATGTTTGTTTCTAACTTATTTAATTTAGCTTTATTCCATTCAAAAGAAAAGATCCCCAAGAGGCATAGCTAAATTGTGTGTGTGTTCCTGAAAACACAACAACAGGCTCAAAATAGAGTCAGTTATTAATAAAAGAACAAACAAATAAAACAACAGAGTCAGTTACACTTTGACACCCCTCCTCTGCCCAACCACCAGTCACCTCACCAAACCAAGATTTAACTTAACTATAGTTTTGGCTCTCCCCAAATGGAATCATCAAACCAGTCAATCAAGAATTACCTCATCAGCATTAGTAAGATAATCTATCTGCTAGACCCTGCCATCCCCTAAAGAAAAGCAACCTTGTCATAACAATTTGCTTTTTCATCTGGTATAACTGATGGGAGAGACTCAAATGTTGGAAAATTTCAGTTTCAGGTAACAGCTAATAAGCACAGTAATCAATGCATGTAAAAAGATACTGTTTCAGGAACTGGAGGCATGACCCATCTTGACTCCAGGAGACCACAAGCAGTTCCACCTCTGTGCCTCGAGAGGACTGCAAGCAATCAAGATGGCATCTGAGCCATTATACTCCAGGATGGGATGACCACCAACCAGGACACAAAGACCACCGCCCAGGCACAAGGACCGCCACGCAGGACACCGATGAAAGAATGCTGCAGCTTTTATCTGAGTAACTTTGTCCCTGAATGCCAGGCCCCTTGCTGCAATTTCCCTCTCCTTATAAGAAGGGTCTATTTATAATGGAATTTAAGACAGTCTGTTAGGGTACAAACCCACTGTCTTCTCAGATCACCAACCATCTGAATAAAGCGCCCGTAAAGATTCAATCCCTGTCTCTGCTTATTGTGTCTTGTAGGTGACAGGCAGCACCAACACCGGCTTTTCCGGTTTCATAACTTCTTTGTTCCTGCTCCCTCCTGCCATGCAAATCTTCCATTTCTTACAGCTCCTCAGAGCCCCTTTCTATTTGCTAAATTGGATACTGCCGGATTTGTGAATAATTGAATAAAGCCAATAAGATTTACTAAGTTGAATTTTTTAATTTTTATATTTTCAGAACTTATTTAAAACTTATTTTCAAAAATGTTATTCTCCTTATAAAGGTCTATTTCAGAAGCCAGATCCATATTGTTTTTTCAACAGAAATTCAGGTTTAGATAGGTTCATTGTAGATAGGAATTTTGTTTTTAACAGTGTGTCGGATGATACTTGATAATGGAAAACTGGAATTTAGGTCATAAATATTGCACTATAATAAGTGTAACAATGATCTCACCAGTGTATACAACCAATCTGCAAGGCCCCTTCCATTTTATAGAGGAAAAAGTTGCTTAACCAGGATTGCACAGCTTAACCAGGATCACCTGGTGAGTAGAATGCATAGTGGGATAATGTCTATACTTTCTTCCTAGAATATTTTCCTCCAAATGCAATGTAATACAATGCAATGTATGTAATGCAATGCAATGTAATGTGATGTAAATGTTCATATAAAGCATCGAGGACAATACTTTCCACATAGCAGGTACTGAATCAGTGTTAACTATTTCAGGTCCAAAAACTAAGTCCACTCTTTTAGGCCTTACAGGAGGGGGTAAAAAAAAAAAACCCACAGCATAAGACTGAGAAAGAAATGTACCCAGGGTTCTGGAACATGGGCCAAAAGGAAGAGCTCAGGAAGGGGTGAGAACTACAAGGAGCTAGTAGTTTATCTAGAACCATCCTTAGCAACCTCACCAAATGCAGGAACCAAGGTTTTGATTTGTGTTTATCTGGAATATAATGATAGGGGATGATGACAGGCCTCCTCTCTGGAAAATGGGGATACCTCTATCCCCATTTTCAGAGGTTGGAGGAAGTCATAGGCAGCTAGAGGGGAGAGAAGGAGAAGTCCACATGGGGGCCACCGGAAAATTGGCCCTCCTTGAGTCATGGTCAGCCCATGGTAAGGAAGGCCTGGCCTTAAAGTGAGGGAAGGGAAGGTGTGGATAGATAATCTAGCCAGAGCAACTGAGGTGGTTGTTTGTTTTTAAGAAGAAAGGAGGAACAGGTGTAGTTCATTTCCTGAAAGGAACTCAGATAAAAGGGAGGTTTACTATAACTTTAATGAGTTGGTGTAAGCTACTATTAGCTCCCTGTTGAGAAAAAAACTGAAGTCAAAAACTTAAAATTTCAGTAAGGTCCAATTTCTCAGGTGAGTCTCCCAGGTATAGGGTTGGGTCAGGAAGTAAGAGTAGAGAAGAGAGGGGGATGGAAGTGGATGAACTGGCCCACAGGCCTTTAACAGTGAAAAATAAAAGAGAGGGCTTAGAGACAAGGAGGAGGTTCTAGGGGACTAGAAGGGAACATATGCTGTCCTCTTTCCCTCTCATTCTTGGAGAAAAGAGGATACCAGATGCACATCCTTGAAGTTTGAGAATATCATTACTTAGAGATCAATATCTGCTTCTTGCCTGGGTTTCTGAATGGGGGAGGTTCACTGCAGTATCCTATACCTGGGGGTGGGGGAGGGATGTGAAGAGCTGCAGGGTTGTTTTCAGGGATGGAGAAAATAAGCGTATTCTTCATCCCAGCCTCCTGAGCTCTCAGTGACCACCGAAGACTCCAACAGTTTCTGTGACTGCAGACAAAGCAGAGGAAGGAACATCAGAAGCACAGTCCTGGGCCCTTAACAAGCCACTGACTTTAGACTGAACCAGATGGAGCCTGGGGATATATCCCTACCTTACTCCAACACGGCAGAGCCAAAAGTTTAGCCTGCTCTGGGAGAAGAACAAGGAGATAAAGGATATATGACTGGAATTTCAAGTGGGACTGAACTCTGGCAGTGCCCCAAAATGTTAACCGTAGTTACTGTATGACCCAGCATTCTACTCTGAGGTATAGATCCAGGAAAAAAAAAATATTTGTCCACACAAAAACCTGTATGTGAATGGTTACAGCCGCATTATTCATAACAGCCAAAAAAGTAGAAAGAATTCAACTTTTCAGCAACTGATGAATGGACAAATAAATTCTGGTATATCCATAGAGTGGAATATAATTCAGCCTTAAAAAGAAATGAAGTACCGATACATGCTACAATGTGAATGAACTTTGAAAACTGAAAACATTATGCTAAGTGAAAGAAGCCAGTCACAAAGACCCACATATTATATAATTCCATTTACATGAAATGTCCATAATAGACAAATCCATAGAGACAGAAAATAATCAGTGTTTGCCTAGGACTGTAGGTATGGGGGGACTTAGAAGGGTGATTAATAAAGGGTATGGGGTTTCATTTCAGTATCACAAAACTATTTTTAAATTGATCATTGTCATCATTGCACAACTCTGCATGTAGTAAAAACCATTGAATGGTACACTTCAAATGGGTGGATTGTATAGTATGTGAATTATGTCTCAAAAAGCTATTAGGAAACATGTGACTGGACTGAGCCATAACAAGTGACCTGCGCATTATGAAACGGAACTGAGATAATGATGAAGGTCACTCTCTACCCTGCAGGCTGGGAGGCTTAACAGAATATTGTTGACAACAGTTACTGGAAAAGTAGAACATTTCAATGAACTCAGTCTCCTCAACCAATTTGGTGGCTTAAGGAAAGCCGGGGTGGGGGGTGGGGGGGGTGTGATGGGTGGGTGCAGAAACCTCAGAAGCAAGACAGCTCCAGCACCAGCTGCTTTCTTTGCTACCTCATGGAGCTGTCTCTCCCTCTGTTTATCTCTACTTCTCTCTGTGCTTCTCATCGGGTTCCTCTCATTGCTGATTTCCTCATTCTTTCCCTGTAGTCTGAACCTCTTTTTCTCCTCTTTGTTGGTTTTGCTTTCTTAGAGTTTTGCTGCTTCAACACCACATCACCCATTATGGGTCTGGTAACCTCCTGGCTGCTTCTGCCGGGAGCATCTGGTTCGCTGACACAGTTTCCTGAAGCAGCCATACCCTGTGCCATGAAGCCACCTGTAAACCGCCTGTCCTTTGGCCCACTGAGCAGTGGTGGGATGTGGGTCACGCAGAGTGAAGCCTGGCTTTCTAGGGTGCCTTTTCAGGTAAAGGGAGAAGGCAGGCAAACTTCTCTCAGAAAGGGGCAGCTACTCCAAAACTTGACTGAAAGAGTTAGTGGGGAGAAGATGGACACCTCTGATGAGGGCCGGGGCCTGGATGACAGCCCTGGGCTGGAATTACAGTTCAGACACTCATAAAGGGTTCTGCCATTGCAGCAGCTCTTCTGGTTTAGAGCACAAGGCCAGGCATCTGTCCCTTCATCCCCATCCAAAGTGAAAAGATACCTTTGTGTTTTATCAGGGCACAGTGATCCACCTCTTCTCCAGAAACTTCTTCAGATCATAAAATTGGTTTTGAGTGGCCATATCTGTGCTGTGTCACTTTACTTCCTATTCCCATGGGCATTTGATGCCAAGCCTATCAGATTCTTTTCCCTGGGCAGTTGCAGTGGGTCTAAAAGATAGCAAGTTAGTTGCTTCATGTGAAAGTACAGAGTGTAACTGTGGAAGCTGATGTGTATGTGGAAAGACGGAGAGCATCTTTAACCATGTAGCCCAGAGAAGTTCTTAAGAGATTAACTGAAGAAAGAAGCAAACAAGAAAAAGACACAGCCCCAGCTGGCGTCCTATACTGGCCCTTGTTCCAGTCCCTTCCACACCCTGGGTTGTGGTCTTAGCCTCAGAATTGCCTAGATACCTGTGTGGAATTATGCTTTCTGTTCAAGTGGGTCTTCGCTCCTTCAGAAGTTCTGAAACACAAAACAAGTATAAGTGCCTGAGATTCACCTACTGCTGAATGCAGACCCAGGCCTGACCTCATTTTTCAGATAGTTGGGGAGTAAGACAAGGCAGACTTAAGGCACCAAATAACCTACGTGCCTCCCAAAGTCTCTTCTTTTTCCTGATCCTGGCTCATCTCTGTTGGACTCAGATATCTGGGCCAGCAGTAAGTTGAACCTGGTATGGTCCCAGCATGGAGAGCAGGACCAATAAAATGGCATTGGTCTGCTCAAGACGGCATAAAGTATATAAAACAAAATGGAGTCACTCATGTAAACTAAATTGGCTTTCAGTCAGTCATGACACTTTGGTTCAAGAGGAAAACTACCTAAGTCACTCTAGACACATCTGGCAAGGGGACACAGCTAAGATATCTGCCCATGTGATCAGAATGGCCATGTCTGCAGAGAGGGATCACCCATAGATAGGCTCCTGGGGAAATTCCACTCTTGCTAGGAGGGGGGTCAAGCAGAACAGCCTTGTAACATCCATAGGTGCTTGGACAAATTCCAAGCTTGGCATCAGGAGTGCCAAGGCATATATCAGAAGGACTCAGAAGGATGGAGTACACCACTTCTCAGGTATAACTGAGGCAGGTTCCAGACCACTGCTGAGACAGCCAAGCTCTACACACCAGAGTGCCGCTCCTTGCCACGCTGATCTCCCTTGGCATTGGCCACTGAAGCTCTGCTCCACTGAGGCCTTCGCCCACCCTGCTGCCCACCTGTCTCCAGAGATCCTGCCTTGCAAGGCGCTGACAACTCCTCTGCCCACCATGCTGTCTCCTGGACCGTCAGACTGAGACTCTTGGACTCGGGTTCGTTATCCCCCATTGACTCCTTTGTGTTTGTGTGTTATAATTGTCTTAGATTGTTAGAGTGTGAGTAGGATATTAACGCATGTTGATGTTCTACTTTGAGTGAACCTGCATCAATAAAAGCTGAGTGAATAGCACAGTGGTTCTTACTGTGTGTGACTCTTCTCTATTCCTTGGTGCCAGCCTGTGCAGCAGGCAGCTGAGGAGCTGCCTGGCTAACTTATAGGAAAGACTAAATCATGAACAGACGTTTGTGACACCCAGCAACTTGGAACCAAGAAATCCCCAGAGCCAGCCAAAAATTCTACACCCAATTTCCAGTGTCTGTGTGGGGGGTGGATTTTTCCCATACCACCAATGAAGCTATTTTTGGATACCAGCTGTGTGTCTCACAATTCTACTCAATTCTGACACTATCTTTCTGGAAATAGAATCAGATTCCATAGGTTGAAGATTCAGACTCACAAAACTGCTTTCCACTTCAGACGCCAACCACAAATCCAGATTGTAATCTGTGCTTCTGATAGATCAGTTACAGACAGAAAGTTTCCACAACCCTGTCTTTGGGTTAGATTAATTTTGTAGAGCAGCTCACAGAACTCAGGAAAACCATTTACTTACTATATTATTGATTTATTACAAAGGATAATAAAGGGCATGAATCAACAGCCAGATGGAGAGATACATAGGGTGATATCCCAAATGAAGGAGCTTCCCAAACAGCACAGTTTTGGCCCAGCACAGGGGCACATGGAAGTGTCTGATGCCCTGACCTACAAGCTCTCTGAACCCTTTCATGTTTTATGAAGGCTTCATTAATAGCTATGATTCATCAAATCATTTGCCATTGGTGATTGATTCAACCTCTAACCCCTATCCCCTCCCAGGAAGTCAGGGGGTTAGGACTGAAAATTCCAGGCCTGGGGCAGGGCAAATATATGTGAATATCTTAGGCAACCGTTCCCCAACATTAGGTGTGCCCAACTGTGTTACCTCATTAAAACAATGAAAGACACCTTTATAGCTCTCAACACTTAGGAAATTCCAAGGCTTTTAGGAGCTCTGTGCCAGAAATGGAGACAAAAAAAACAAATATGTATTTCTTATTATAAATCACAATACACTATCATGCCCTAGCCGGGTGGCTCAGTTGATTGGAGTGTCATGCTGCACACCAAAATGTTGTGGGTTGAATCCTCAGTCAGGGCATGTATGGGAAGTAACTGATCAATGTTTCTTTCACATTGATGTTTCTCTCTCTCTCCTTCTCTCTCCCCCTTCCTCTCTCTCTAAAATCAATAAACATATCCTCAAGTGAGGAATAAAATCAATCAATCAATCAATCAATCAATCACAACATCACATAGCTGTTTTACCCAGGGACTCCCTAATCAGGGCGGATCAGCACAACATGCTCCCAGGACAGAATGAAGGGGGGACTCCTGAAGCCTGAACCAATGTCTTTTGGCATTAAGATATGGGGAAGCAGATGCGTTGCTGAGTCCAAGTGGAGGGGACACCTGAACTCAGTCTCAGGTGAAAGAAGTCAGCAGTTCTCATATTGACTCAAATGAGGATTCATTTCCTCAAATACAGTCAGGAGCAGAAGGAAGCAGCAGACTCATGTTTTGGGGTCAGATCAGTGGTTCCCAAACCTGCCTGCACATCAGAACCCCCTGGGGAACCTTATAAACACAGAACATAGGGGCAGTACCCCAGACATTGTGATTCAAAATCGCTACTGGTGGGATTCAGAAATCTGCATTTTTTGAAACTCTGATCAGGTGGTTCTGAAGTAATGTGCCCTAATTGATGACTTGGTCTTTGGAAATCCCTGGGTTTGATGACATTGATCATGTTAATCCTTATATAGAAAAGTGAGTAAAAGGATGAAAGGGAAGGAGAGAACCCAAAGACAAACAGTGGTATTTCAATATGTGGTTACGTTGGTAGTAAAATGGTTGAACTGAGAAAGGAAGTTTGACATTTTATAATTTATATAGAATGTCTAGAATTTCTTGAGTTAGGTAACATAAAATAGGCTCTACTTGTCCCTTTTGTTTGAGTGGTATGTGAGACCAAAAAAGGGGTCACATACTAAACCTGAAACCTCAGGAGAGTTCTGCATAGTGGGACTTACAAACTCAGAGACATAACATAACCAAATAGGGTTGTCTGAACATAAAAATTCCTAAGTAAAAGTGGGCCATGGTGGTAGTCACATGCTAGGCAAGGAAATGTGGCAATACTTAACAAAATTACAGAGGCACCTCCCTTTGACCCAGCAATCCCACTTCTAGAAGTCTACCCTGAAGATATACCTGCAACAGTACAAACATATAAAAACACAATGTTATTCATTGTAGCCCTGTTTACAATAGTAAATGTGGGAAATAATAAGTACCTGTGGTAGGCAGAATAATGTCCCTCACCATAAAGAAATCCACATCCTGAACCTGAGTATATATTACCTTACATGGAAAAAAAGGACTTTTCAGATATGATTAACTAAAGGATTTTGAGACGGGGAGATCATCTGGAATTACCCAAATGGGCAAAATGTAATCACAAGAGTCCTCATAAGTGAAAGAGGGAAGCAAAAGAGTCAGAGTTGGACATGAAGATGCTACACTGCTGGCTTAAAGAAGGAGGAATGGGAGCCCTGGCTGCTGTGGCTCAATGGATTGAGCGTCGGCCTGCGAGCCAAGTGTCGCTGGTTCAATTCCCAGTCAGGGCACATGAATAGGCTGCACGTCAGGTCCCCAGTTGGGGGCGCGAGTGAGAGGCAACCACACAGTGATGTTTCTCTCCCTCTCTTTCTCCTTTCCCCTCTCTCAAAAAATAAAATAAATAAACAAATAAATAAATAAATAAAGTTATAAAAAAAATTTTAGAAAAAGAAGGAGGAATGGAACACGAGCCAAGAAATTCAGGTGGCCTCTAAAAAGGGTTTCTCACTATCTGAGAAAGAACTTGCAAATAAAGGGGAAGGGCTGGAAGGAAATGTCTTAGTGGATTGGAATCAGGGGTGTCAGTATGAACTCATGGTTTAGAATATATATATTCACAGGTAGATATAGAAACAGGATAAGTGTATGCATATGCATAGGTTGGTATATATACATGACCTTGCAGAGAGGATCTAGGAACAATGGACCTATAGCAATAAGCAAATCTGGAGCCCAGATCTTGATTCCTAAAAACCATTCTCTAAAAAGAGGAATCAGAACTCCTTGAAAGAGTGGTTAATTCCAGGCCTGGGGCAGGGTAAATATATGTGAATATCTTAGGAAAGAAGAAAATAAGCAAGTATTCAGTAAAAGATGGGATGTGTCAAAAAGACATAGGAGCCAACTGGAAGGAGTTCCTAATAGCCAAAACAACAATTTAAGTCATGAAATAAATGGTGATGGTACCAGATTATAACCCACAGAATAAAATGCCCATGAGACCATATTTGTCTAAATAACTTAATGAGTAATATATGGAAAAGATGCAGCTTCTCCAATGAACAAATGTAGATTAAATGAAGGAGATAAAAAGAATCACAATTAGGCAAGCATTATAGTAATAACTGTTGCAGGTAAGGCCCCACCAATGGATGCTAAAATGAGTGGGCAAAACATTGAGGAGAAGCAAGACATTAACAGTCTCAAAGTATCTACTCAAAGATATTTACCAGTTAGAGAAGAAAAAATAGTAACTCTATACTGGGCAAACCTGGTGAACACCACCTTTATCAAGAGATCAAGATTAACATCACCAGAAATAAGACATAACTTCAGGTGCCCTTTGATATGATATAATAACAGACACAATAGCATTCTGCGGTTTAAAAAAAATATGTCAAAAAACAACAAACTCCAAAACCACAACCTCAATCTAATCATGAGAAAACATTGGAAAGACCCAAAATGAGAGAACTTCTAAATAACTGACAAGTACTTATTAGAAGTACTTATCATGAAAGCCAAGGGAAGAATGAGGAACATCACAGACTAGAGGAGACTAAGGAGACACAACAATTAAGTGCAATATAAGATCTTGGACTGGATCCTGGAACATAAAGGGACAGTATGAGAACAACTAGTGAAGCTTCAGAAAGCCCAGTAATTTAGTTAATAGTATTATACTGATGCTAAATTCCTGGTTTTGATCACTCTAAGTTGTTTGCATCAGTTAGACAAGGGTATATATAAATTTTCTGTACTAGTTTTGCAACTTTTCTGCAAATCTAAAATTATTTCAACTAAAACATTTCTGAAAATGTGAATTCATTATTATTCTGCATTTAGTAAATTTACTCAAGAATAAAGACACTGAGATTATCCCCGTATGTTAACTATTACGGATGTTTATAGAGGCTACTCTTTCTCTCCCTGCTGCTCTGCACTCTTAATTATCTTAGGGAAGAAAATGAAGTAGAAACAAGATGCATGTGAGAAATCTAAAGATTTTAACTGTAGACTACCTGAAATCCTTTTAGGAAAAATGAGAGGTACGTATGCATGTGTACATATTCTCTTTGTCTCCTTCCTTGAAATCAGAGGATTCATCTTAACCAACACACATGTTGAGAGAATCAGTAGGCATGGGCCCTGAGCATTCTTGTACTTTCTTGCTGGACAGGCCAAGGATGTAGGCCCTGACTATTCTTCACCTGGGCCATTTCTCACTGTTGTGTTTGCAGTGAGCAATCTTGAGGGATGAAGTAATCTCTCTTACCAAAGAGCAGCCTTGCTGACCACTCACTGTAAAAGTAGTAGATTCCATAGCTCACTGTTCCTCAGTTAAGTGACAAACCCGCTGCATCCACGTCAGCGTCCGACTAGACCTACCTGCATGCCCCCTGCCACCCCCCGTGGGACTTAGGGCACATAGAAAACATTGTGAGTCTGCTCATGCTGCTACTGCCACCGACTGTAACAGAGTCTTCTCCTGCATCCCAGAAAGAGTCATAGGCTAACTTGTTAACTTGCCAGTAGGGTGAAATCCCAGACCTGCCTGTTGTGGTGACAAAGCTGAGGTGCTGATAGAAACAGGGCATTCTGAAAGGGAAAGGACAGGAGTCCTCACTGGGGGGTTATTGGATATAAGAAGACTCCCTGTGACCTGGTAGAAAATGCTCTCCCCTAGGTGGTGGTGAGGGTGGGAGGGGAGAGTAAAGGTCTCTCACTCTCCTATGTGTTAAGTGAGGCTGAGCAACAAAAAGCAGGGTCAAAACAGGTCACCCAGATGGTACTTTGGTTGTGGCACATTCTCCTCTGGCTGTGAGAGAAGAATGTTACCATGACGATAGAGCATGAAGCTCCACACCTCAGCCCAAAGGTATGCACAGTGGCTGTGGCTGGTGGGTAAAGGGGTCCCCAAAGCTGAAATAATGGTGTCAGCATTGAGGTTACAGAACTTGGGGTAGACTAAAAACATGAGAAACTTGTTTGCTGAGCCCAGTGGTGGGAGGCCCGTAGAAACAGAGTAAATTCAAAGGCTAGCTTACTGATACCTGGCTGTCTCTCTCCCAACTTCAGCTGCCTTAGGGGAGAAAGCTGAGTGTTCTGGGGGACTTCAGGGATGGGATAGGGGGGACTCAAATGTTTATGGCTCTATTGGACATAGGCACCCAATTTTATTCCCATGCAGATGGAGGGTGAGCTAAGCACCAGGTTGGCCCAGATTGCTGAGGATGTAGCTTTGGATGAAAAAGGGGCCACCGACTAGACCTAACAAACTCAGGTGAGGCCTGCATGGCAGGCCTTACCAACCCAGAGAAGGAAAATAACCACATACGACAGTCTGAACATAAAAATTCCTAACTAAAAGCAGGCCATGGTGGTAGTCATGCACTAAGCCAGTATCTTCCTTGACAAAGGTCAGTCTTTGCCTTACTTAAGCCTGTCTATTGTCTTTTTGCATCTAAGATAACATACCTTTGAAATGTGAGAGTAATCATCTTTTTCAGGCCCCTCAGGGCGCCCGCACCACAGAACACCTCATAGTCACCTGGTCCCTCACATCCCATCTCTATGTGCTATAAATGTTCATTATTAGCTATCCTATACCCACCAATGTAAAAGAAGTATGTGTCCCTGAATTTTTCTTTTTATCTAATTCCCCAGATTTCTTCACTTATCTTTCTCCTTCCCCTTTAATCTAACACCAACGGTTTTCATGTAATCCTATTTACGTCTCCTTCTTTCATTCTAATGTGTAAAATAAGCCACAAAACTACCATTTGCCAGAGTTTTTTCTCAATTTGTTGAGATTTTGCTTCCAGGCAATTGTCCTCATTTTGGCTTAAATGAACTCATAAAAATTCTCTACTGGTTTGGACATTTCTTACATAGACACATGTAAAAATTAGTGACTGTTTAATTCAATGGCAATTCTTCTCTAAACTTGTTATCTGATGTGGTAGAAAACAAGAAATAAAGAATAAAGAAGTTAATGTGGCATCGGCCTGCGAGCCAAGTGTCACTGGTTCGATTCCCAGTCAGGGCACATAACTAGGTTGCACGTCAGGTCCCCAGTTGGGGGCACAAGTGAGAGGCAACCACACAGTGATATTTCTCTCCCTCTCTTTCTCCTTTCCCCTCTCTCTAAAATTAAAGAAATGAATAAATAAACAAATAAATAAATATTTTTTAAAAAAATACATTAATGTGTAAGTATTGTTTTCCTTAACTTTGACTCTGGAATCACAAGGCCACATGGCTTTAATTTCCAGTTACTCACTCCACAAAGGATGTTTATTAACTGAACAATGTTATTTCCCAAGTACACAAGACATTGTTTCTGCCTTGATGTGCTCACATCCAGTGTGGAAGGATGGCAAATGAATAGAATTATTATACAGGCTGGTAAGTGGAGACACAGAGAATAACCACTGTCTTCCAGACACTCTGAGGACAATCTCACTGGGTTAGCTGGGGCCTGTCTCTAGATCTGAGACAAGATGTTGGTAATGAAAGTGGGGGACGTATAAGTTCCACAAAATAAGTAGCTACTAGGTCCACGTATGGCATAGAGAGGGGACTAATTAATTCTAAGTTGGGTGGCCTAAGAAGGCTTCCTGTTTTACAAAAGAGAAACTAAAGTTTAGAGGCGTTAAGTGAATAGGAGCCCAGTGGCGAGTCCAAAGAGCCTTTGTGAATAGCAGGGAGAAGAGGATAAAATCCTGCTCCCATCACTTCCTCAGCCCCTTCCACACTTCTTGAAGATAAGGAGCAGGTAAACCGTATGTGGAGCAGCACAGAGGTCATGATCAGAGACCTCTGTCCAAATCTGTTTCATCTTTTATCAGCCCTGAGAACTTGAACTAATGACTTTCTCTTTTGGTGCCTGTTTCATTATCTGTAAAACAGGGATCATAAAAGACCTGCCTCAGCATTACTGTAAAAATTATTTCAGATATGGAAAGTGCCTCGGATAGGGCCTGTGGGCACATAGTATGCATTCAATAAATATTAATTGTGTTATTTGCATGCTAGTGCCTGGTTGCTAGTGCCTGGTTGATGTGGCCAATACAAGATTACATTCCCAAAACATAATTAAAATCTAGGTCAAAGAGGGGTATAAATGGTGATGGTAGGAGACTTAACTTGGAGTAGTGAACACACAATACAATATACAAGATGATTCATTATAAAACTGAAACCTATATAGTTTTATTAACCAATGTCACCCAATAAATTCAATTAAAAAGTAAAAAAGAAAAACCTATTGCATTTTCTCCTAGAATTAAAATGTAAAAAGCTTAGTTTTATTCAGATTGTAAAATGACACAGTGTAGTATTATAAAATAATTTTTAAATGAAAAAAAAAGAAAAATTACTCAAACATCTAACCCTAGAAATAACTATTGTTAATATTTTGGTGAATATAATTCTCTATAGGTCTCTGGATACAATGCAACTTTAATTTAAAGTGTCATTATATTGCCCTGACTGGTGTGGTTCAGTGGGTTGGGCATTGTCCTGCAAACTGAAAGGTTGCCGGCTCAATTCCCAGTCAGGGCAAATACTTAGGTTGTAGGGTTTGATCCCCAGTTGGGGGCGTGTGAGAGGTAACTGATCATTGTTCACACATCAATGTTTCTCTCTCTCTCTTTCTCCCTTCCTTCCCCTCTCTCTAGAAAAATAAACTCATTATATCAGAATGCTGCTCAGTGAACTGCTTTCATCACTCATCAAAGATAGTGTGGGAATCTTTCCATGTGAATAATTATAGATCCCATGATTATTTGTAAATACTAATTAGAATTTCATTGTATGGCTGTTCCATAATTTATTTAAGCCATCTCCTAGTGATGGTCAATTAGGTTATTTCCAATATTTTTAATATTATAAAACAATGGCACCATGAATGACCCTGTATAGTTGGCTCTGAGCTCTTGTCTAGTTATTTCCTTGGGAAAATGTTCTGTAAGTGGAATCTCTGTATCAAAGGGCATGTACTTGAAGACACATGCCTCAGTAGAGTAAGTCATATTGTGGGGAAAAAGACTGGTTAGTCAACTGGCTTGACAGAACTTACGTAAATGAGGCTTATGTAGCAACTCGGGATGTAATTGTGCAGGGAAACTAAGCCAATGATCAGTTTGTGGAGGGCCAACAGCTGGAGGCTGTCCCTGCCAACAGGTTTGAACATGTTCCTATGCTGGCAGGTAATTTTTCAGGCCTGACGAGGGACTCTGTGGGAGAATTTGCTGACCTCTTTGTTAGATCACCAGTGCCCTACAACTTCTCTGAATATCTGGCTTTTCTAGGAAATCAGGTTAAGGAAGTTCAACTGGCTGAAAAATGTTACTCAACTTTTGAGGAACCTGCTAAGGACATACCGTACAAGGGAGTTTTTCTCTAATCAGGCTTGGGGAAGATTTTTCCTAGCCCCAAAGGTTCCTCACCACTTGGCCTGTGATCCTGAGCATTTTCCTTAGCAAGTAAAGCTGGAATGTGAAGCAACCAATAAGAGTGGTGGTCATGACACCAGCACCTTCCACTGACTGGAGAATAATGAAAGATGAATAGAGGATGCAAAGGAATGGCCACAGGGTTGGCCAATTTGCTGGCTCCTGTCATAGGTGGAGGAAGGTGGGGAAGTGCCTGGCCCCTGACCCTAAACTAGAGATCAGCTATGCTACGAATTTCACTCCAGCCTCCCTTCCTGATGCTGTTCCAGGGTGGAACATTCCATCACACAGCTTGGCATGGGAGAAGAGTGACCATGAGGGATTAGTGGAATGTACAGTCTATTCTACTTGTAGCAATTATTTTTTAAAATTATTGTTGACACTATTACAGACCTCCCCCCCATATTCCCTCTTTTCTCTCCTTCACCAAGCACTTCCTACCCCTTGCCTTCACCACATTGTTGTAACTAAAGAGGAAAACAATACAGAGGTCTAAATATTGCCAGAGAAGTTCTAAGTATTGACTAACCCTTTTAACTCTCCTAAAAATCCTAGGAGGTAGATATGCTCATTGGTCCTATTTTATAAATAGGAAAACTGAGGCAAAGAAAGGGTAGACAATTTGCTCAAGATTTACACATTGAATAAATAAGAGAAGTGACATTTAACCCCCATCAACTAGCTCTGGATTTCCTTTGTTTACTAGCTTTTCTTCATGTCTGTAATAATGGGATCTGTAATTTTATCTTCAACCAGACACTCTTGAAATGATCATGAAAAAAAATATATATATATATATATATATCGGCGGCGGCAGCCGTCCGTCTCGAGAGACGATGGTGTAGCTTCCTAAGAGTCTATCTGCACCGCCAAGAATGGCTGTGCAGTCCGACTCAGGAGTGACACGGTATCTGTCTCCTCCCGTGTTGAATCGACATCTTGCGATGACGCTGGAGTGTCCTCTCCAGTGAAGCTGAAGCTACAGAGCCTGGGCAGGGTGATATGGAGGGTCTGCTGTTGCCCATGCAGCAGACCCCCCCTCTCTTCGCAGCTGAAGGGTCCAAGGGAAAGACGGAGTCAATACAGCTTGGCTTCAGGTGCGCCGCAGGAGTTGCCGGTGTTGACTACAACGTCAAACCGCCTTAGGGACTCCGGCTCCGGATTTTCTGTCGGGGTTTACTCCCTTAGCCTTTCCCCTGAAGAGGTATGCCGCAAGGCAGCGGAGGTTTTTTGGAGTCAGAGTTTTCCTTCTCTGATGTGCCCTGACTGGAAGATCGAACCAGCGACACTTAGCTCGCAGGCCGACGCTCAATCCACTGAGCCAAACCAGCCAGGGCTGTATATATATATATATATATATATATATATGTATGTATGTATGTATGTATGAGGGGACGCCTTGAAGAAGCTAAGGGGAGTTTAAGAGCCTGTTGTAAAAAGTGAAACCTCTTAAGATGATTAAAAAACTGATAAACAAGAGGACTGAACCCTCTCCAGACCTGGGAGTTGGAAGGAAAACAAGTTCTTAAGTGTCAGTACTCTGGGGATTCTAACTAGGGGATTTATGACATTATCTGACAGTGACATGCTTTGCAATAAAAGCAGAAGATATGTGGGTACCTTTGCTTTTATGCTTTGTCAACTCTAGCTCTTTTACTTTTCCCTCCCTGTTTCTTCTGTCCTTTCCTCATAGGCTGCAACTAACTGCTTTGTATCTAATAAACATACACACTGTCGATCCCTCTTGTATGCATATGTTCCCTCTTTGTATATATCTATATCTATACATACATGTATATATATTTCATACATATACCATTTGTCTCCACAAATGGTTAATTTTCTAAAAATGTTATTAAGTAATCAGATTTAATAAATATTTTACTCCATACACTGTATGCCTAAGCTTGTGAAATTATGACCTGACTACTCAAGAAAACAGTTGGGTCAAATGAAGTAGTAAAGATTATCAGAGGCTCAGTCGGAAGACCCAGTCTTAATATGATACTAAGAATGAAGAGACAGGGATGCTGGAAACAGTGACCATCATGCAGTGGATGAGAAGGAAAGAAACTGGGAGAGTTGGGAGGGCTGGCCCGAAGAGGGGAGCAGCACATTTCCCCTATGGATTTAACAGCCAGGATGTTCACTCCCTGTTCATATCCTTCTCTGCAGATTTTAAGGATAATCATTGTACTTTAACTTGGTACAAGACCACTTGAAAAAGACATTTGTTATGTTTTTTCTTTTCAATAGATGTGTGTGCATGTGTGTATGAAATTATTCACTTCCAGTAACTTCTTGAAGTTTAAACCAGAGAATTTTCATAACCTTTCTGATTCTGAGTAGTCTCCTGTTTTATTTCACCCTCTCCACATTCACCTATTGACCCCCATCTGTAACTCTTCTCTTCATAACAACCACCCACACTCGAGGCTTCCCTGACTGCTCATAGAATTTCCCAATATCTCCTTTTCACATAATTCAAAATAAATATCAAAAAGAAACTTCCTTCCAAGCTCCATGACCTACATTCACAAATTGTCCTTAGTAGCAATTTGGATTCTCTGGACCCATTTTCTCTAAAAGTCCCAACTGTCTTAATAACTTAATCCTCTTAATTAATCTACCCAGAACCACCAACCCTCTAGGAAAACAGTAAGAAATAATAGTTCTTCTTTCTAAGCTATATAATAAAATCATTTTTGGAATGAGGAGGGATCTTTATCCTTGCATTCAATGACTATCCAGGATATCTAGAAAGGATTTAAGGCTGTCAACAGTAGTTTAGATGAAGCAGAGGATCATACAAGCAATTTGGAAGATAAGCTAGCCAGTAACACCCAATCAGAATAGCAGAAAGAAAACAGAATAAAAAAAAATAAGAATAGTTAAAGGGCCTCTGGGACAACATCAGGTGTAACAACATTCAAATCATAGGGGTACAATAAGAAAAAAAGAGAGAGCAAGGAACTGAAAACCTACTACTCAGCAGTTAAAAATAAGGCAACCTTAATTTTTGCAACAGCATGGATGGACCAAGAGGGTAATTTGCTAAGTGAAATAAGCCAGTTAGAGAAAAACAAATACCATATGATTTCACTTATATGTGTAATCTAATGAATAAAATAAATAAATAAACAAATAAAATAGAAACAGACTCATAGATACAGAGAACAGACTGATAGCTATCAGAGGGAAGGGAAGTTGTGGGTCTGCGTAAAATCGGTGAAGTGATTATGAAAGAAAAACACTCATAGACACAGACAACACTATGGAGATTACCAGAGGAAAAGGGGGTGTGAGGACAGGTAGAAGAGGGTAAAGGGGAGATAAATAGTGATGGACGAAGACTTGACTTGAGGTGGTGAATACACAATACAACATAGAGATGATGTATTACAGAATTGTACACTTGAAACCTATATAATTTTATTCACCAAAATCTCAATAAATTCAATAAATATATTTTAAAAATTAAAAATAAATGAATGCTACTTAAAAGAAAATGATGTAAAACTTTCCTAGCCTGGCAAAGGAAATATACATACAAGTCCAGGAAACACAGAATTCCAAACAAGATGAACCTAAAAAGGCCCACACCACGACACATCATAATTAAAGTCCCAGAGATTAAAGACAAAGAAAGAAACTTTTGTTTTGAATTTTTATTTATTTCTAGAGAGAGGGGAAGAGAGGAAGAGAAACATCAATGTGCAAGAGAAACATCTATGGGTTGCTTCTCACTCAATCCCAACTAGGGACCTGGCCCACAACCCAGGCATATGCCCTGACTGAGAATCAAACCTGCAACCCTTTGGTGTTCAGGCCAGCACTCAAACCACTGAGCCATAGCAGCCAGAATGAAAGACAGAATCTTAAAAGCAGCAAGAGAAAAGCAATCAGTTGCCTACAAGGGAGCTCTCATAAGAATGTCAGCTGATTTCTATAAAGAAACTGCAGGCCAGAGGGGATTGGCATCAAATATTCAAAGTGATGGAAAGCAAGGCCCTACAACCAAGATTGCTCTACCCAGCAAAGCCATCATTTGGAATCAAAGGACAGATAAAGGGCTTTCTAGACAAGAAAATGCTAAAGGCGTTCACCACCACCAAATCAGTATTATAAGAAATGTTAAGTGGTCTTTTTTAAGAAGAAGAGAAAAAGAAGGATAAATATGTAAATAATAAAATGGCAATAACTACATATCTATCAACAATTACTTTAAATGTAAACAGATTAAATGCTCCAATAAAAAGACAGGGTAGCTGAACAGATAAGATAACAAAAACCTTATACATGTTGTCTACAACAGACTCCAAATCAAAAGACACACACAGACTGAAAGTAAAGGGATGGAAAAAGGTATTTCAAAAAAAATGGAAACAAACAAACAAAATCTGGGGTAACAATACTTATACCAGACACAATAGTCTTTTTCAAAAATACTATAACAAGAGACAAAGAAAGACCCAGCAATTCTACTTCTGTGTATTTATCCAAAGAAACCCATAACATTAATTCAAAAAGACATATGCATCCATATGTTCATTGCAGCATTATTTACAATGGCCAAGATAGACAAGCAACTTAAACATCCATCAATAGATGGAAAGAAGTGATGCAGTTAGACAAGGGAGTATGACTCAGCTATAAAAAATAATGAAATCTTGAGACAGACATGCTGCATCTCCCTCCACAACTAAGAAGGAATACAACTACCTCACAACTAGAGACAACCAGAAGTTCTAGAAAATTGAGCTGCATGGAAGTCCAACAAACAAAGATATAAAGAAGAAATACTCATCCAGACAAGTAGCAGGGGCATAGCCAGGGCAGAGAGGACGCGGTGTGGTGGTGACAGCAGCAGGCCGGAGGAAAGTGCAGTCACATGTTTTTAAAAGTGGGGAGAGCCCCCAGCACCAGACCAGACCACACAGCTCATGGTTCCAGAGCCGGGGAAATTAAAGCCTCATTGCTTTTGACTGTGGAAACCAGTGGGGGTTGGGGCGGAGGAAGAAACTGCCGGTCTCTCAGCAGAGTCTGCTTGTTTAAAGGGCCCCATGGTCCTGGAACATCTGCAGACCCACCCACTCTGGGAAGAATGGCCAGGGCAACAGCTAGAGGGCTGCCAGTCCCATACAGAAGTGGGAGAAGTTCCTGGAAAAGGGGCGAGTGCTGAGCAAGCGGCATTGTTCCCTCAGACCCCTCCCTCTACATGCAGCACCACTACGTGGTGAAATGGGTCGCCCTGTATTGATGAATACCTAAGGCTCCACCCCTTACAACATAACAGGTGTGACAGCTCTACCTAAGACAGAGAAGCAAACAAATACAGGAGCCTGTCAAGAAGAGGAGACAGAGAAGTATGGCCCAAAAGATGGAACAAATCAAGGTTCCATTGGGAGAACTAAGAGATGAGGAGGTAGCCAACCTAACAGGCATAGAGTTCAAAACACTAGTGATAAAGCTGGTCACAGGCTTGACAGATATGCTTAAGATTTGCAGACGCATAAAGGAAGAAGTGAAGGCTCTGCTAAATGAAACAAAGGAAAATCCACACAAAACCAATGGTGAAGGGAAGGAAACCGGGGTTCAAATCAATGATTTGGAACATAAGGAAGAAAAAACAGTCAACCAGTACAGAATGAGGAAACAAGAATTTTTAAAAATGAGGAGAGGCTTGGGAACCTCTGGGACAACTTTAAACGTGCCAACATCCAAATCATAGGAGTGCCAGAAGGAGAAAAAAGAAGAGCAAGAAATTGAAAGCTTAAGTGAAAAAATAATGAAGGAAAACTTCCCAAATTTGGTGAAGGAAATAGAATACAAGTCTAGGAAGCACAGAGAGTCCCAAAAAAATCTAGATTCAAGGAGGACCACACCGAGACTCATCATAATTAAAAAGCCAAAAGTTAAAGATAAAGGGAGAATCTCAAAAGCAGCAAGAGAAAAGCAGAGTTACCTACAAAGGGGTGTCTATAAGACTGTCAGCTGATTTCTCAAAAGAAACTTTGCAGGCAAGAAAGGACTGGCAAGAAGTATTCAAAATGATGAAAAGCAAGGACTGACAACCAAGATTACTCTAACCAGCAAAGCTATCATTTAGAATAGAAGGGCAGATGAAGTGCTTCCCAGACAAGGTAGAGCTGATGAAGTTCATCATCACTAAGCCATTATTATATGAAATGTCAAAGGGACTTACTTAAGAAAAAGAAGATCAAAATTATGAACACTAAAATGACAACAAACTCATAGCTATCAACACTGAATCTAAAAAATAAAAACAAAATCCAGCTAAGCAAGCCAAAATAGGAACAGAATCATAGGTATGGGGATCACTTGCAGGGTTATCAGCTAGGACGGGTAAGAGGGAGAAATGGGGAAATGGTGCAGGGATTAAGAAGCATAATTGGTTGGTACAAAATAGACAGGGGGAAGTTAAAAATAATATAGGAAAGGGTGAAGCCAAATAACTTATGTGTACAACCCATGGACATGAACTAAGGGGGGTAGGATTGCTAGAGGGAAGGGGGTACTGGGCAGATGGGAGCAAAGGGTAAAAAATTGCGACTACTGTAACAACATAATCCGTAAAATATACTTAAAAAAAAATAAAATCTTGCCATCTGCAACAACATGGATGGACCTAGAGGGTATTGTACTGAGTGAATTAAGTCAAACAGAGAAAGACAAATAACATATGATTTCACTTATACCTGGAATCTAAAAATCAAAATAAACAAATAAAACAGAAACAAATTCATAGAGAACATTTTGATGGTTGCCAAATAGGAGGGGTGTTAGTAGGATTGGTGAAAAAGGCGGAAGTGATTAAGAAGTACAAATTAATAGTTACAAAATAGTCATGGGGATGTAAAGTATAGGGAATATAGTCGATAATATTGTAATAACTATGTAAGGTATCAGATGAGTTCTAGGTTTATCAGGGTGATCACTTCATAAGTTATATACATATCTAATCACTATGTTGTATACCTGAAACTAATATAATATTGTATATCAACTATAACTGAAAAACAAAAAATTATTAATCAATCAATCAATAATAATTTTAAAAAAGAAAGTATAAGACTGAAAAAATATTTCATGCATATAGTAACTCAAGGAGAACAGGGATGGCAATATTAATATCAGACAAAAACAACTTTAAAACCAAAAAGCTTACAAGAAACAAAGAAGGACTTTGTATATTAATTATAGATTCAATACAGCAAGAAGATATAACAATTATTAATGTTTACACATCTAATGTTAGACCATAAAAATATTTGAAACAAAAACTGACAGAATTGAAAGGGGAAATAGACCATTCTGTAAGAATAGCTGGATACTTCAATACCCCATTCTAAATAATGGAAAGAACAACCGTACAAAAGATAAGTAAGGAAATAGAGGACTTGAACAACACAACAAATGAACTAGATATAGCAGACATATAGAGAATACTATATCCAACAACAATAGAATATATATTTATCATATGTGTACATGGGACATTTTCTAGAATAGGTATATGATATCATAGGTATATTTATGTGATCAATATTCAAAGTATCTTCTCTGATCACCATGAATGATGTTAGAAATCAATAACAAAAATAAAACTGGAAATTCATAGATTTGTGAAAATTAAATAATAAACTCTTAAATAACTAATGGATCAAAGAATAAATCACTAGGGAAATTAGAAAATACTTAGAGATCAATGGAAAAAAACAACAACAACATACCAAAACTTGTGGGATGCAGTAAAAAAGCAGTGGTAAGGGAGAAATTTATAGCTATAAACACATATTAAAAATAAATAAATATCTCAAATCAACATCCTAACTATACAACTCAAGCAACTAGAAAAAGAAGAACAAACTAAACCCAAAGCTAGCAGAAGGAAAGAAATAATAAAGATTAGAGCAAAGATAAAGAAAATACAGGATAGAAAATAGTAGAGAAAAATCAATAAAACCAAAATTTTGTTTTTTTGAAAGGATTAACAAAATTGACAACCCTTGGCTAGATGGACTAAAAAGAAAAAGAGAGCCCTGGCTGGTGTGGCTCAGTGGATTGAGTGCCAGCCTGCAACCAAAAGGCTGCCGGATTGATCCCCAGTCAGGGCACATGCCTGGATTACGAGCCAAGTCCCTGATTAGGGGGCATGCAAGAGGCAACCACACACTGATGTTTCTCTCCCTCTCTTTCTCCCTCCCTTCCTCTTTCTATAAAAATAAATAAATAAAATCTTATTTTTTAAGAAAAAATAGAGAGGATTCAAATTACTAAAATCAGAAATCAAAGTGGAGACTTCCAGCCAAGATGAAGGCCTAGATTGACACACTCTGTCTCCCTCCACAACTAAGGCCTACAACTACCACAAAACCAGAAATAACCAGAAGTTCCAGAAAATAAATGTAAGTCCAACATATGCAGTTATAAAGAAGTGGTGTTTGTCTGGACAGGTAGAAAGGGCGAAGGCAGGGTGGAGAGGTCAAGTTGTGCTGGTGGTGGCAGCAGCGGCAATAGTGGTGGGATGGCAGTAAGCACAGACACCCGTATTTAAGGGAAGGTGAGAAGCGCCTGGGGAGCACTCCTGGCTGCAGACCAGACCCATCAGCTTGCAATTCCAGTGCTGGGAAAGGCAGACCCTCATTGCCTTGGACTATGAGGCCCAGAAGGGGGGGGGAGGGGCAGTGGAGGAAGAAGCTCCCAGTCTCTCAGCGGAGAATGAACAGCAGGAATCCATCTTGGACCCCCAACCCCACAGAAAATGCCATAGCATGGTGAGAAGGGTCGCCCGGTTGTGAGGAGTGTATGGGGCTCTGCCCCCTAATGTGTAGGAGGTGCAACAGCCCCGCCCAGGAAGCAAAGGTAAACACAAACCTGTCAGGATGGCACAGATCATGATAGAGATCCCGTGATGCAGCTGACCAGACAGCAAATATCTAACCTAACGAAGCAGCAGATTGGAAATCTTTCTGAGGCACAGTTCAGAGCTTTGGTTATAAAAATGCTTAGAGACCTAACAGCAGATCTTAAACAATATGGGAAAGGAATGAAGGCTAGTTCTGCTGAAATGAACAAAAACACATAACAAACTAGTGGTGAGGGAAAAAAAAACAGGGATCAAATCAACAAATCAGAATATAAGAAAGGAACAAACAGTCAACCGGTGCAGAAAGAGGAAACGAGAAGTGAAGAAAATGAGGAGAGGCTCAGAAACCTATGGGACAGCTATAAGCGGGCCAACATCTGAATCATGGGGTTGTCAGAAAGTGAAGAAGAAGAACTAGAAATTGAAAAATTTTGTGAAAAAATAATGAAGCAGAACTTCCCTAACTTGAGGAAGAAAATAGACTTACAGGTCCAGGAAGCACAGAGAGTTCCAAAGAAACTGGACCCAGGGAGAACCACACCAAGACACATTAGAATCAAAATGTCAAAAATTAAGGATAAAGAGAGAATCTTAAAAGCAGCAAGAGAGAAGAAGAGAATTACATACAAAGGGGTCCCAATAAGACTCTCAGCTGATTTCTCAAAAGAAACTCTGCAGGCAAGAAGGGACTGGCAAGAAATATTCAAAGTAATGAAAAGCAAAAACCTACAACTACGATTACTCTATCCAGCAAAGCCGTCATTCAGAATAGAAGGGCAGGGAAAGTGCTTCCAGGACAAAGTAAAACTGAAGGAGTTCATCATATCCAAACCACTGTTATATGAAATGTTAAAGGGACTTGTTTAGGAGAAAGAGGATCAAAACTATGAACATCAAAATGAAAACTGTATCACAACAATGAACAACAGAAGCTAGGAAATCAAAAACAAAAGCAAATTAAGTAGGCAACGAGAGTGGGAAAAGAATTATAGGTATGGGGAACATTATGGGGGGAGGTTAGCAGGGAGGAGGAAGGGAGGAAAGGGAGGGAGATGGTACAGGAATTAAGAAGCATAGTAGGAGGGAGTGGAGTAGACGGGAAAATGTTGAGAAGAACTATATGCACGACCCATGGGCATGGACTAAGGAGTGGGGACAACTGGAGGGAGGGGGGTCACTGGTTGGAGCGGAGCAAAGGGAAAAGAAATTGGGACAACTGTATCAGCATAATCAATAAAGCATATTTTTTAAAAAAGAAATTAAAGTGGAGACATTATTACCAATTATACAGAAAAAAATAGGATTATAAGAAAGTACTATTAACAATTGTATGCCAATAAGTTGGATAAGCTAGAGGAAATGGACAAATTTCTAGAAACATAAACCCTTCAAAGATCAATAAAAATAAATAGGAAAATCTGAATAGACCTATAGTTAGCAAGAGGATTGACTAATAATCAAAAATCTCCCAACAAAGAAAAGCTCTGGACCTGATGGCTTCACTGGTAAATTCTACCAAACATCTAAAAAAGAACTAATACCAATCCTTCTCAGAGTTTTGAAAAATACTGAAGAGGAGAGACCACTTTGTAACTCATTCTAGGAGGCAAGATATCAAAGTTAGACAAAGACCCTACTGGAAAAGAAAACTATACACCAATATCTCTTACAAACTTTGGTGCAAAATCCTTAACAAAATACCAGCAAGCTGAATTGTGTTGAAAGGATTCTACATCATGACCAAGTGGAATTTATTCCTGGAATGCAGGAATGGTTCAAGATACAAAAATCAATCAGTGTAAAACACCACATCAATGGATTGAAGGGGAGAAAAGCTACACAATTGTTTCAATCATGCAGAAAAAGCATTTGACAATATTCAACATTCTTTCACGACAAAAAACACTTATCAAAGTAGGAATAGAAGGAAACTTCCTAAACATAATATAATCCATGTGTGAAAAACCCACATCAAAAATCATACACAAAGACTGAACATTCTAGACAGAGAAATTAGGCAAGAAAAAGAAATAAAAAGTGCCAAAATTGGAAAGGAAGAAGTAAAATCATCTCTGTTCACAGATGATATAATCTCATATGTAGACAACCCTAAAGATTCCACACACAACTACATGTAAAAACTAATAAATGGTGCTCGCTCTGGTGGCATATATACTAAAAACTAATAAATGAACTCAGCACAGTAGTAGAATACAAAGTCAACACACAAAAATTAGTTACATTTGTATACAGTAACAATGTACAATCTTAAAAAATTATTTTTTTAAATCCCATTTACAATAGCTTCAAAAAGAATAAAATATTTAGAAATTAACCAATGAGGTGAAAATCTTGTACAGTGAAAACTACAAAACATTGCTGAAAAAAAATTAAAGAAGTCATAAATAAATGGAAACACATCCCACGTTCATTAAGAGGAAGGCTTAATATTTTGTTAAGATGTTAATGCTATGAATTTCACTTATATGTGGAATCTAATGAACAAAATGAACTAACAAAGTAGAAACAGACTTGTAGATAAAGAAAAAAGACTGACAGCTGTCAGAGTGGAGGAGGTAGGAGGCAAGGTGAAAAAGGTGTAGGGTTTAGCAAAACAAAATAAAACAAATCTCATAGACAGACAACAACAGAGTGATTACCAGAGGGAAAGGGGAGTAGGGAGAGGTAGGAGAGAATAAAGAGGAATAAATAGTGATGGAAAGAAACTTGACTTGGATGGTGAACACACAATACAACATACAGATGATGTATTATAGATCTGTACCCCTGAAACCTAAATAATTTTATTAACCAATGTTAACCCAATAAATTTTTTAAAATAAAATAAAAAAGATGGCAATACAGAGAATAATTTTCTCATAAAAATGTTAGTACTACTCAAGGTAATCTAAAAATTCAGTTCAATCTCTATCAAAATCTCAGTAATTTTTCTTGAAATATAAAAAAATTCATCCTGAATTCCATATGAAATATCAAGGGACCCCAAATAGACAAAGCAACCTTGAAAAAGAAAAACAAACCTGAAGGACTCACACTTCCTGATTTCAAAACTTACTACAATATAAATTTTAGAAAAAAACGTGGAATAGGCTTTCATGACCTTGGAATAGGCAATGTTTGCTTAAATGGGACATGAATAAAGTACTAATCATACAGGAAAAGAATTGATAAATAGGATTTTAAAATTAAGAACTTTTGTTCATCAAAAGACCCCATTATAAGAGGAAATAGACAACCTAAAGAGTAGAAGATATTTTCAATTCGTATATCTGACAAAAGACTTATATCTAGAATCTGTTAAGAATTCCTACAAAATCAGTAAGATAGACAACCCAATAGAAAAATGGACAAAACACTTGAAAAGACATTTCATAAAAGTTTATTGCCACATGGCTGATAAACATACAGAAAAGGAACTCAACTCCATCAGTCATTAACAAATCCAAATTAAAATCATAATGTGATTCCTCTACATACATACCCACCTGAGTGCCTAAAATGAAAGAAACAAAATTCCAAATGTTGGTGAGAAGGTGGAGCAACTAGTAACTCCCATACAGTGATGGTGGGAATGCGAATTGGTCCACTTTCCAGCAATTCCACACTATGCCCCAGAAATTCCACTCTTTTGTATATACCAATGATTCAGCAATTGAACTACTAGGTATTCACTGACCAGAAATGAGATTAAAGTTTTATCAAAAACATACCAGAATATCAATAGCAGCACTAGTCAGATTAGCCCATTGACTGGAAAAACATAAATATACGGGCAAACATCAGACTGCTTCTGGAGTTGTCATCAGTATGTGCTACACTGCTTCCATAGTATTAAATTCTGAAACCTCTTAGTGGACATGCATAGAGTTTAAAAGCATGGGCTCTGAAGCCAAAACGCATTCGCATCCTGGGGCCATAGCTTACTAGACACTTGATTTTGATCAAGTTCCCTAAACTTTCTGTTCCTCTATTTCTTCATCTGTCGAGAGGAGATGATAAAGACAGCCCTTTCCTGATAGGGTTTTTAGGAAGACTAAGTGAATTAATAAAGCATTCAGAACATTGCCCAGCACATAGTAAATACTAAAAAAAGTTGACACTATTTATTAAATCTATTCCGTATGTTCTAGTGCTGTGACATGGCATCAGAACAGATGGAACTACAAAAATACCTTATTTGGATTAGACTCAGTGAGGCACTAAACTACATGAGCTAACTCAAAAATTTGATAAACTCTAATTCAAGTGGTAGAGAGTGTAAAAACTGAGTTCAAACTGTTGTAGTTATTTTCTGGTGATTCAGTGTTTTGTGTCTATATTTCTGACAAATCCTGCTATTTGTATGTTTTGTTTTGTTTTGGGAGGCATAGGCATTAGGTCCATAACTAATGATCTTATGTTTCAATCTTTGTGTTTTTAAGGGCAGTGTGAGTGTCTCGGTCACTTTTCTATTCTCCATAATGCCTAAAGGATATGGTAGGTGCTCAATAAATGTTCAATAAAAAGGATAAGCACTCATTTATGGTGTGTTCTAGAAACCAAGCTGGATCGTTGTTTTGTTATGCTTTTGTTTTCAATTTGACTAAAGAACAGACAAAAATTATTTTTAATTTTACATTTTATTGTTGATGCTATAAAGTTGTCCCACTGTTCCCCTTTCTCAACCCCTCTAACCAGTCTGCCCCCCACTTCCATAATCAGTCTCATCACCATTGTCCATACCCATGGGTCCTTCATATATGTTCTTTGACTAATCCTTTCACCTTTTTTCAATCAGTCCCCCCCCACCCCTTGCAGCTGTCAGTCTGTTCCATTATTCTATGCCTCTGGTTCTATTTTGCTCATTAGTTTATTTTGTTCATTAGATTTTTCTTATAAGTGAGATCATATGGTATTTGTCTTTCACCACCTGGCTTATTTCACTGACTGGCTTTTGTTGTCATAAAGGTAGGAATTCTTTCTTTCTGCTGAGTAGTATTTCATTGTGTAGCCATAGCACAGTTCTTTTTTTTTTTTTAATAATTTATTTATTTATTTGTTTGTTTATTTATTTTTAGAGAGAGGGGAAAGGAGAAAGAGAGGGAGAGAAACATCACTGTGTGGTTGCCTCTCACTCCCGCCCCCAACTGGGGACCTGACGTGCAACCTAGTCATGTGCCCTGACTGGGAATCGCACCAGCGACACTTGGCTCGCAGGCCGATGCTCAATCCTCTGAGCCACAGCAGCCAGGGCTGTAGCACAGTTTTTTATCCACTCATCTACTGATGGGCACTTTAGGCCATTTCCAGATCTTGGCTATTGTAAACGGCACTGCTATGAACATAGGGGTGCATAGTTTCTTCTGAGTTGGTGTTTCAGGATTCTTCGAGTATATTCCCAGCAGTGGACTTGCTGGGTGAAAAGGCAGTTCCATTTTTAGTTTTTTGAGGAAATTCCATACTGTTTTCCAAAGTGGCTGCACCAGTCTGCATTCCCACCAACAATGCACTAGAGTTCCCTTTTCTCTACATCGTTGCCAGCACTTGTTGTTTGTTGATTTATTAATGGTAGCTATTTTGGAAGGTATAAGGTAATATCTCATTGTGGTTTTAATTTGCATCTCTCTGATAGCTAGTGATGTTGAGCATTTTTTCATATGTCCATGGGCCATTTATATGTCCTCCTTTGAGAAGTGTCTATTCAAGTCCTTTGTCCATTTTTAATTGGATTGTCTTCCTGGTGTTGAGTTGTATTAAGTTCTCTAAATATTTTAGAGCTTAAACTTTTGTCCAGTGTATCCTTGGCAAATATGTTCTCCCATTCAGTTCCCTTTTCATTTTTATTATAGTTTCTTTAGCTGTACAGAAGCTTTTTAATTTGATGTAGGCCCATTTTTTTACTTTTTCTTTATTTCCCTTGCCCTAGGAGATATACCAGCAAAAATTGCTATGTGAGATATCTGAAATTTGACTGCCTATGGTTTCCTCTTGGATTTTTATAGTGTCATGACTTTTATTTAAGTCTTTTATTCATTTTGAGTTTATTCTGATGAATGGTGTACGATGGTGGTCTAATTTCATTTTTTTGCATGTACCAGTCCAGTTCTCCCAACACCATTTATTGAAGAGACTGAGGATAGAAATTTAATTTGAGGTGTAAAAAGATAAATTGCTTTCCACTAGAAAGCTATTTGTTCTAAAATTAGCAAAGAATGAAGCATTTTTCTTTAAAAACAAAACATGATTTATCCAAAATAATTTACTAAGTTACCCTTAAGTAAATTATGTTATGCTACATAATTTCTGTTTTACAGCAGCTCAACATTAACTGATATGAGGAGCCCTAGCTAAATCAAAAAGGAATTAGTGCCAGAATTATAAATGTGCAAATTGAAAAAGAAAAGAAATTCTAGTTAAATATTATTAAAAATTCCAAAATTATTTAAGATAATCAACTTGGACCATCAATCCAGCACAACTTTAATTCACAGTTATTTTAACTCTTAAGACAGAAAGAGAAATTAAGCATTTTAACTTAAATGTTTTTAATTTTTTAAGTAAACATTTTAATAATACAAAATTAATTTTAATTAAAAATAGTTCTTAAGTCATTCATAACAATAACAGTCTGGCTGAATTCATAGCTCTTAGGCCTTAAAATAATTTAATAAACCATTTCTTGGCATCAATAATATCAATAAACAAATTTATATTGCTCTAAGCACTTTAGATATCCTGTCTCATTTAGTCCTTATTCTATCTTACCCATTAGAAAACAGGCATAGTGAAGTTAAATTACATACCCAAAGTCACAGTTAATAAATTGGAATTTGGGTCTCACCAACTATAGGTCTTTAAATTCCCATTCTTCCCAAATATACATATATTTCTCAATACAGCTGGATTTTTTTCCCCTTTCATGGTCACCTAGAATGAAGCAACTTTTACAGTAGTGTTTCTTTATTTCAGTTTTCTGCTAGAAGCCATGTTTTAAAGTCCCCAAACACCTTTCTAGTGCCCTAGAAAGAGATCACTTTATTTGATCTCATATACATTAGCATTCATAACTTACCCCAAGCTTGCTAAGTCATCTATGTCCAGAGAGGAAGAAAGGTGGATGACAGATGAAGCCTGCTTCATTTGTTGTTGCTATTTTTTTTGTTTTGTTTTGTTTTTATTCAAGCTTGACATGGCATTTTCTTTAACTCTCACAACAAAAGTTCTTCTAATCAGTTTCATTTATGTAAATTTTATTGTCTGTTGAGTAACTTCTCCATGATCTTTCCGTTTTCAGTTTTCACCATTGCAGATCATTGAAGCGAAAATAGCTTATTGTGTCTTGTCAAAGGGATGCTTGATTTGGGGGCAGGCAGCCAAAGTTTCCCAAGGAGAAGCCAAGATGCTAAGAGGGGAAGCCTAGATTGGGGAATTTTGATAGTCAGCAATATCCCCTAAAATGCTGACCAAAAAGCTTCATCTCACTCTTAGGCAAAAACTTCACATGCTAAACTCACTTCTCAGACTGGATAAATGTAAGCTGGGATCATTTTTGTAAGCTTTTCCAAAGTCCAAATGTTTTAGTTATTTCATATCTATGGAAGCATCTTTCATGTCTATGGCAACATAAACAGTGGGTTGACCTAGTAACTCCACTGCAGGGAATATACCCTAAGAATCCCGAAACACCAGTTCTAAAGAACTTATGCACCCCTATGTTCATAGCCATGCTATTTATAATAGCCAAGTGCTGGAAACAGTAGATGAGTGCCCATTAGCAGATGAGTGGATCAAAAAATTGGTACATTTACACAATGGAATACTGTGCAGCAGAAAGAACAAAGGAACTCCTCCCTTCTGTGACAACGTGGATGGAACTAAAGATTATGCCAAGTGAAATAAGCCTCAGTGAAAGACAAATACCAATATAATCTCACTTGTAAGAGGAATCTAATGAACAAAATTAACTCATGAGCAAAATAGACCCAGAAACATGGAAATATGGGACAGACTAACAGTAGCCAGAGGGGAGGAGAGAGGGGGATAATGGTGGAAAGCAGGGGAAGGGACTAGTCAAAAAACATGTATGAATGACTCCTGGACATGGACAACGGGATGGGCTAGGCAGAGTAGGGTAAATGGGGAAAAATTGGGACAACTGTAATAGAATAACAATAAAAAAAGAGTAAGATATAATTCTGCTAGGTAAGAAAACAACCAGTGGGTTGATTTGGTTCATTTGCTTGTTTCTAATAATATCATTTATATCATGTGGATCCAAATCCATAGCTGCTTAATCAGAGGCCATAAATAACCTGATCACGCTTCTACATACTAGAGCTGTGCTGGGAGTGACACAAGGGAAAAATAGGGAAAAATTTAAATAAAAAATTAATTCAAATCTGTTGTCTTCAAGTCCAGACAAATGCAGTGGTGGTTGAATTTAGTTGTTCAAACTTCCTTATCGCTGATTTTGTATTGGCCTTATACATTGAGAGTTATCATTTCCTTCAAAGTATATAAATTATTTGCCCTGGAAGGCAAATAATTGAGCTCAGACTTTTAAAGACTATAATTTGTTCATTTAGAATAGGTGATATGTTCACATAGCTCAAAAGTCAAGAGATTATACCAGTAAAATTCTCCTTCTAGGAACCCAATATGCCACCAAAGGCAACCAGTTTTACCAGTTTCTTATGAATCCTTTCTGATACATGTTTTGCATATATGACAGATATACATCTACATTTTTCCCTTTCAAAAGTGAAAAATGTATATCTGGAAGAATACATAGTGTATATAATATACTAATTAAGTTACATAATATACATACTAAGTACCTAGTATGCAAAGCAAGTGTTTGTAGTCTACATGTTGTATACATAATATAGTGTACAGTAGCATACTTCACTCTGTTCTATAACTTCTTTTTTTTTTTTTAATATTTGTTTACTATTTTTTTTTTAGCGGGGGGAAGGGATGGAGAGAAACATTGCTGTGCAAGAGATACATCAATTGGTTGCTCTAGCGCGCCCCCAGCTGGGGACCTGGCCCGCAGCCCAGGCATGTACCCTGACTGGGGATTGAACTGGCGGCCTTTCAGTTTGCAGGCTGGCGCTTGATCCACTCAGCCACACCAGCCAGGGCTATAACTTCCTTTTTTAACAATAAATATATCTTAGAGATCTATTTCATATCAGTAGAGAAAGAATTTCCTTATTTGTTCACGTGGCTATCTAATATAGTATTCTATTGTGCCACCACATTTAATCAGTTCCCTATTGATGGACATTTGGGTTGTTTCCAGTGTTTTGCTGCTATAAATAAAGCTGTAATGAATATCCTTATATATGTCATTTTGCACCTATGAGAATATAGCTGTAGGGTTAATTTCTACAAGTGGAATTGCTCTGTCATTTATAATTTTGATAGATATTGCCAAATTATCCTTTTCAGAGGTTGTACTAATTTATATTTCCACTAGAAATACAAGGGATCACAGATTTCCTTCAATCATTAAATTTATCTTTTATGAAAAGCAAGAAAACTGCTTTCTACACTGCTGTGGTCTAAATGGTTTGATTCACCCTTTCCCCCTAAATTCACATGTTGAAATCCTAAACCCAAAGATGATGGTGTTAGGACAATGGGGCCTTTGGGGTGAGCTTAGGTCATGAAGGTGGAGTGCTCACAGATGGGATTATTGTTCTTATGAAAGAGATCTCCAGAGAGAGCTCTTGCTCCATCCACCAAGTGAGGACACAGAAGCCAGGAAAGGGGTCCTGACCAAACACAACCCTGCTGGTGCCTTGATCTTGGATTTCTTAAACTCCAAAAATGTGAGAAATAAAACTTCTGTTGTTTATCAGCCACTCAGTCTGTGGTATTTTGCTAAGGCAGCCTGAATGGGCTAGGATACCCATCACTGGAGGGAGGAGTCTTCTCCACTCTCCAGGGTCCAGATAGGACCTGGCCTCCCTGCTGAAGGTTTCCCAGCACCTAGGATATACTCCCTCCTCTATTTCACAGCATTTGCTGTCCTCTTTTCAGTTCTGAGGCATTTTCTTCAAGTTTCCTCTAACACTTGAATAATTAGTTAATTCTTCATTAATTTATGCCATCTCTTCAGACTAAAGCTCCAGGACTGCATAAGCCACATTTAATTTTTCTTTAAGTTTCCCACAATGCACTGGAAATGCCTGGCCTGGAGAAGATGCTCAGTGAGTAACTGTGACCCACTGAGCTGTTCGTAGAGAAATGTGGAAAATGTGAATGGACTTTCAGGTGTGAAAATGGTAACTTTCTATGTCTCAGCTTTGGCATGGGGCTGGGGAGGGAAATTGACCCTCAGGCTACAAAGAGAGAGATCAGAGGTAGAGGGAAACACACAGAGAAAAATCAGATTAATATGTTGAGATATATGTAATGCAATCCTGACAGAAAACCCTTTTCTGGTAAACACATTTACTTCTTATCTTGAAAATTATCCACCCACAAAATGTAGGCCCTGGAACACTGTCTGAACTCATTACACCACCATTGTGGTCATTCTCAGGGAGCTCAAAGCACTGAATGTGAGAATGTGTAATCCTTTATAGCTGGTCCCAGCATGGAGATAATGCAAGTTTAGAGACTGGGTGGATCCTCACCTTCCTTCACTGTGCCTTCAGCCAGGCTGCTGCTCTTCATTTCCTCAGGCCTATCTTTATAGTGGGTGTCCCTTAACATTTCTGACTTACCCTGAACTCCCAAATCATCCCCTGGTTTGTCATCGGGCCTGAAAGGTTTGAATACCAGAGTTGTGGGTGAGATTTCACTCTATAGTACTGACAGCTGTCCATCTCCCCAGCCTTACTCCTTAGCAACACAGGATTAGATGTTCTCATTTTCTGTAAGATCTCCTACAGCGGTCACACTGACTGGACAAAGGAAATCAGGAATCTGTGTTTACTAATAATGCTTCCTTCAATGGAAATGTATATTCTAAACTTCCTCCTCATCCCATCGCATTTTTGTACTATAGAATCTCCAATCAGCCCATCAGTTAGTGGATAAATGGAGCCAAAATATGTTAGCTTCCCAACAATTCAGAAACTAAGAAGTGTATATTTCAGCTAATGTTTGGCTACTTACTGTCCATTCAAAATTAATGTCACAATATTATATGTAATACTTTTAAGTGGCTATTTTATATTTTTTTCTGTTGAGGGAAAAGATGTAAGTAATCAGCAAGAATTATAATCAAAAATTTTTTTTGACGTTTCCCCATAATATCAGTCTAATTATCCAGTCTTATTTTTTTTGGCTATTTAATACTCCAATTTTCCTTAACTTTGCTGATTTGGCAGCCATCCAGGTAAATGTGGTTCCCTTGTTTGCTATTCCTCATTGCTAGTTCATGGAATTAAATGAGATAATGTATGTAAATCTCAGTGCCTGGCGTAGAGTACATGCTCAATAAATGGTAATTATTATTATTAATATTATTATTATTAATGATATATCCCAACCATTAACCTGTGCTTCACTTTAGCCAAACTTTAACTTTTTAAAAAATATAATTTTGGGAATATTTAAATTATAATAGAGATGTTGGTTTATTATATTAACTTCCTTGAAACTGGAGTTCTGGGGTAGAAAAAAATATATAAAAACAGAATATATCTGTCTTCACAAATTTGGCCAGGGATATTAATAGTGTAGAAATTAATTTCAAATTCTAAGTGTTAAAGTAGTAATGATCTGTTTTCTAAAATATTTAGATAAAACTATATTTGGCCCATTATGGCAGATAGTCACATATTTGTAGAAGGGACTGGAGTAAAAGTTTAATGAAAGATTATGGTCCAATTTCAGGCTACCTTTTCTATAACACAGACCCCTCCAATGTCACAAAATTCCAACTAGAACCATGACCACCAAAGTCATCCAGGAAGACTAGTCAGAAAGGTGGTACAGCCTGATGCTCAGCACCCATTTTTATTGCGTTGTTTGGCCAGCCCCTGGCATATATATTCGTCGGCGGCGGCAGCCGTCCGTCTCAAGAGACGATGGTGTAGCTTCTTAAGAGTCTATCTGCACCGCCGAGAATGGCTGTGCAGTCCGACTCGGGAGTGACATGGTATCTGTCTCCTCCCGTGTTGAATCGACATCTTGTGATGACGCTGAAGCTACAGAGCCTGGGCAGGGTAATATGGAGGGTCTGCTGTTGCCCATGCAGCAGACCCCCCCTCTCTTCGCAGCTGAAGGGTCCAAGGGAAAGACGGAGTCGATACAGCTTGGGTTCAGGTGCGCCGCAGGAGTTGCCGGTGTTGACTACAACGTCAAACCGCCTTAGGGACTCCGGCTCCGGATTTTCTGTCGGGGTTTACTCCCTTAGCCTTTCCCCTGAAGAGGTATGCCGCAAGGCAGCGGAGGTTTTTTGGAGTCAGAGTTTTCCTTCTCTGAGGCATATATATTATACCATCATAATTTCTACAAAGATACTGAGACTCTTAAAACATGTAGAATCTCACATATATTTTTAGAAATTATCATCACCTTTTGAGAGTTTCTGATACAGAGAAATGATCAAAAGCCTATTTAAAGTAAACCTGATAACCAGTTAAGCTAGATGATACATTAAAAGTTCTATACTTCCTTGAATGACAAGTGCTGTCATTTTGTTTTAAAACTATAAATCTTATGGTGCCACACAGTACCAGGCCTCAGTCCTCAACTTGGCCTCATTCTAGCTTTCTCACTTCCTTTTCAGAAACTGAAGACTGAAAACACCCAGCATCATATGCGCTGGCTTACATATCCATGCTTACTGATCCGAGAATAGTACTCTCATAAAGGAAAGCCCCTTTGTTTCCCTATGGTCCTCCTGATCACTCGTTCTCTTGCACCCTCTGTCCATCAGATCTTCAATCTGGATGATACAATTTTAACTCTTTTGGAGGTGGCAAGGGGGGGGGGGGGCGGTTCCCTGAAAGAAGCTATTGAGAAAGAATAAAAATGTTCAATATATTCTTTTAAAAATAAACCTTTTGCTATTTTTCATCATGCAGGATTCAAGAGTATGCTGTGTAAATACAGAAGCTATGTAAAGAAAAGAACTAGGAAGGTGGCTGCAGATCTTTCAAGTAACTGTTTCCACTGGGATGTTAAACTAGGAGTGATTTCAGAAAACATGTAGAAAATAAGAAAACGGTCATGCTGGTACACTGGAAGCAAAATAAATAAGAGTATTTTATTAAATTAATGCAGGCGTATACAGTGACAATCAAATGCAGAATTAAATATCATCTCTGCCTATGTCATTTACAATGAAACACAAGGCAAAGGGATAAAGTGCTTTATGAATCCAACATCATGAAAAGGCATTAATACTTAGGAATGGACTGAATAGGATTCATGTTTTGCTCAACTATGATGCTTGCTTATACTTCATACAAACAAGGGATATTGTACAAATGAACATGTGCAAAAAAGTTAACAGAAGACATTCTTTGGAGATCTCTTTCTTCAGCCTTCACATATGGAAAAGCAAAGAAGGTTTTCCTTGTTATCAATCCCAGTAAATAGTTAAGAGGGAAGGAATATTCTGGGAGTTCTGGAGAGGGCATCTGACTCTCGATACCTTTAGAAGATAACATAAGAAGCCTGTGTAGTGATAAGAACTGGTAGGACTCAAGGGGTTAAGCACAGCTCATGGGCCTTTACTGACACAGATGAGGGTCTTAGGGTCAAGTACTCTACTGTAATTTCTAAAAAGAACATGCAATTTTGCAAATGCAACATCAAAGTGAAGTTTATACTCAAGGGAAAGCAGAAAAAGAAAAGGTTCCAGACATAATTCTGTCATACAGGATTAGTAATAAAATTACCCTTAGGACTAAGTTGACCCAGTGTACCCTAGAGAACCCATGGTCCCATCTTGAGAAAGACAAAACAAACCAAATCCAAACTCAGTCATAAAGCAAGAGTACATATTTAGCATGTATGAAGTCTTATGAACAATACTAAGACGCTAGAAAAGATGATCTAGAAACTAACAAGACATAGGGCCTGACCTCTGGGAACTTCAAATTTGTTCCGGCTGGTATATAAGAAATAATATATTAAATAAAAATAGCAAAGTTCATAGCAGACACATAATGTGTTACCACTTATGTGAAAAGTGGGAAGAAATAAAAATATAGACTTTATATACATATATATTTCCACATACATTCACAGACTATCTTCAGAAGAAGAATAAACAAAACGCAAGAATGGTTGCTTCTAGAAAGTGAAACTGATAACTATGAGGATAGAGTAGAGACTTTTTAATGTCTCCTAATGGATTTTCTAAATTTTAAATCATGGAAAAGTATAAATTCAAAATTCAACAGCATTTAAATAAAAAAAAAAAAGAACTGCTAAATAATACCAGACACTATATAAATAAGCATCGGGTTGTATGGCAAAGTCATATAATGATAGAAAATGAATTCAAAAGTCATTTTATACAGTTTTTTAAAATAGTAACATCTTAAAAAACTAAAAATATTGAAATCTCATAAACTAAAATTGCTTTATTAAAGTATTTTCAATTGTCCAGGAGCACACTGACTGGCCACCCAGAGTATCTTCCCTCTTTTAGGCATTTCTAGACTTTATTCCTCACATTTTTATCATTTCCCTTTAACACCTTATGCTATGACACTGCACTGAAGTGTAATAATAAATTTTCTTATCAACCTCCCCATTATGCTATGAGCTCCTTTAGGAGAGGTACTTTATCTTGCTCACATCTGTAGACTCACTGCCTGGCACAGTGATCGACATTCAATGGCATTTCCTAAACGTTTGCTGAATGAATGAATTTATTCTTCTTTTTTTAAAAAATGAATTTCTTGAAGCACAACACAGCTGTGGATTGTATTCTAGAAGGGCAGCGGTGACAATCCTGGAAATCTGAGGTGACACTCCCTCAGCTGAGAAATGGGTACAAATTGAGTTTTCTATAACACTGTGTTATAGGGATAAAGTAAAATTATGTATGTAGGATATTGCATAGTAGTAAAGCTGATATTTAAGTGCAACATATACTATGGTAATGTATCTTACGTTGAGGTCTGAGAATAAGATTATTCAAGTTATCCAAAGTATCAATGAGTTAAATAAGGTAATATCCTATACAAACCAATAATTTATTCTATATGCTTCTTATGTACAAATAATTACAAAGGATACAAACCACCTTACAGATACTATACAGTTTAGTGGATACATACAAGCAATGAGTTTAGTTTGGTGACAAAAATTTAACTTATACTACAATATATCTTCAAAAGAAATCATTCATAACCACACTCACATGAGAAGACCCAAACACTCAAAATAAATAGAAATAACTTTTTAAATACTATTGCAACACTGGGACTCTCAGTCACACAGAAGATAATTCAAGACATTGAGTGAAGGCCAAGGGCACTTCTGCAGTAATTGACGATTAAATCAGGGAATCTCAACCCGTTCTCCTAGAATGAGTGATGGGACAATTTACATGGAGGCTCATCATTCAGAAGTGTCCTTTCTCACTTTCATATGCACTGACGAGTCTCCCAGTCATTTTGAAGTATTGAGGTTTCCTTCCAGGTTATACTTTCTACTCCATCATTCTTTTAGGTCCTACATTGTCTGCTGTCCACTGGCCACTGAGTACCTCTGGTCACGCTCAGCCCTGACAAACTCAAACCACAGGCCGAGAATCCCTGCTTTAAGATCAGAAGTTTCAGTGCTGGATTACGTCTCCTCAAATTGTGTATCTGGAGAGTGATAATGAGAAACATTTTATATTTGCTAGATGATATAATACATTTGCAAAAAGATAAAGAAGCAGATTATATTTTTGCCCAAATATTTTTACTTGATACAGGGTGACTGACTATCCCAGTCTGCCAGGACTGTCTTGATTTTAAAACTGAGAGTCCCATGTCCTGAGGAAACACTTACTTCTGGGCAAATTGGGATGGCTGGTTGTCCCTGTATGACCCAAACAACATTCACTAATTAGCTTTACAACACAAAGCTATGCTATGAAACCACATAATGAAAATGTCCTGTGTTTCTCCAAGCTAATTAGACTACTTTAAACTTGGGCTTCTTGTGAAGGTTGGTTTCTAACTACATTAAAAAGAAGTTAAAACCTTAATATAAATTTCTTCTTAGTCCAATCAGCTGGGTGAGGGCTTTCTGATTTTTCATAAATGTAGACATTCATGGCAAAATGGAATTAAGCAGAGAGGTGAAGACTAAGGTTCTATGGCCAAGATAGTGGGCCTCAAAGCCTGATTTTGTCACCTACCAGCTGTGTGTTTTGGGGCAATTTACATTATATTGTTGGCCCTGTATTCTCTACTCTAAAGGGGAGGATAAGCCTAGTATTTATCTCTTTAATTTGAGAGGTGGGAGAGAATTAAATGAGGTACTTCACATGAAGCAATTAATACAGTTCCTGACATACAACTGCTATTGATCTGTCTCTCTCCCATCTATATAAGTCAACTTAGTCCCCAGTTTCAGGGAGAAGTTAGGATGCAAAGTGATAGAAACCTAGCAGAGAGAAACTGTCTCCTCCCCAGCTCAAGCCTCCCCAAGCCCCCTCCCCTTGCCCCACTCCAACACACAAAGCTGATCATCATTCTTAACTCTCCAGGGCCATCCCTAAATCTCAGACTGGGAAGAGAGGAGCGCTTATGTTAAGAGTTGTGAGGCAAAAAGAAGCTAGCAGTTCCAACAGCTAGCATTCTTTAAAAAGAAGAGAGATTATGGCTGATAATTTCCTTGTTATTACTTTAGCTTTTTGTTTCCTTATCCTTCAACTTCTTAATCCCTGCTAATATTCTTACCATTTTGTTTCTTTGAGTTTATGTCTTGAGTGCCGTATTTTTCCACATCCATCATTCTCACTTGAAAAAAAAAATCATTTTTATTTCCACAAAACACAATTCTACGTCCTACCCAGTGACTCAAGTTTAAATGTTCCTATGAAACATTTTTAATCCCCTAGGAAATCTGGTAGATTTCCTTTTTCTACAGGTCTCGACCTCTGAGGTTAATTCAACAGTTTAGGGCATATGCTTTTGCTCCTATTTTTAAATTTGTTTTAGGAGTATATACTTTTATTTTCCATCCTTCCCTCAGAGATGGACCATTCTAAGGTACTTTATTATATATTGGTTTTCTAGAAACTTCTAATGCCAACTAATTATTTTCCACAGGAAAATATTCAAAATGCAAGTTGGTAACAGTCACTCCATTGGACAAATCAACTCCAGCTCAGGATCTTCCTGTCATTGATATTTGAGCCTTATATTCCAGCAGTCTCTGTTAAGTATTTAGTCAGTCTTTAGAATCAGCAACCTTCACTCCCTCAATTACACTACTTTCCCAGATCCACCCGCCCTCTTAAGGGGATGTGGGGAATTTCTCAACAACTACTGGAATTCCCTTCCATTTTCTACTTCCCTATCTGACATCAGATAACTCTACGCAAACCATCATTAGATCCTTTGTTGTACTTCTAAAGTATTGGAGAAATGTTTTCTCTGAGTCATCTTAAAATCAGAAGAAATGATTTGAATAGACTCATTTTCCTGCATTTTAACTGTTGCCACAGGTAAAAAGGGAGATAAACACATGTAAATAATTTTAAAAATTACATAACACCCTGCAAAATACTCTGTGGTAAAAGTATCACAACTGTACTGAAGGAACTATTTTTTTAATTTAGGGTGCCCAGAAACCAACTCAAGATACAGTACAACTAATGCAAGACTCAAATTCAACCAAACCAACAAGTATTTTTCCTTTTCCTCTTCTCTGAGTCTGTGGTTATTTGCATAATAGAAAGAAACTAGATAATGCTGGTCTTCTTCAACCTGTTATACACTCCTGTCTCCCACCTCTCACTCCTGTATACACGGACCTTCACCCAGCAATCCCACTCAGCTTCACTGTAATTGCTATTAAACAGTGAACTGTCTTTGTGCCACCCTGAAAAGGCAAGTCAGGTTCCCCTACAGTCATGATCCAACTGTAACTGTCACTCCCTCAAAAATGCTACTACAGTGTTCACTGCTGCCCTCCAATGCAGGTGCTGCTGCTGAACAGCAAAATGAGCAGGACCGGAGGAAGAGATGAAACACAGGGTTCACACAGTGGCATGGGTAAAATCTACTTTGCCGAATTGCAAATTGGCCCTGAAAAAAAAAGGCTAATACAAAGGCAGCATTTTGTAAATTAGTGTTCCCCTGAGGGGTACCCCTAGCATTTTGGGTAGGACAGCTCCCTGTTAAGTGGGACTGCCCTGCACATTACAGCAGATTTAGCGTCTGTGGCTCTGCCTACTAAGTACCATTATGATAACAACAGCACTCCCATACAATTCCCCACATTCCCAGTAAAGACCCTCGCAATAAAGGAAATACCATCTCTTTGTAGACAGAAGATGGTTGCCAGGGCTACAAGTAACACTAGGACGGCTCCCAGAATTGCCAGGTGAGTCCTCTCTGGAACTCTCAGTGGTTCTGAAAAACAAAGCAAAAAGAAACTAAAAATAAAATTTTGATGTAAAGGGAGAGTTCAAGAGAATAATCATCCTTGCAATTAATTGAGGTTAGCTTTAGGTTAATTTTTTTTAATTAAAAAAATTGATTTTAGAGAGAGAAAAAGGGAGGTGGGGGGGATCAATTTGTTGTTCCATTTATTTAGCTTTCAATATTCTGACCAGGGATTGAACCCACAGCCTTGGTGTACTGGGACAACACTCTAACCAGCTAAACCCTCCAGCCAGGGCCTAGGTTAGTTTCATTAAGTACCAAAAGTTCTTGGCCAGTGAGTGGCTGGAATGGTGAGATACCTCTGATATAAAAATGAGACCAGCACAGAAAAGTGAAAGGAACCCAGGCTTTGGACAGATGGACCTGGGGTTAAATTCTGATGCCACTTGCTAGTTTTGACATATCCGACAAGTCCTTTAATCAGCCTACAAAACAGAAAATGATAATACTTATGTGAGGCTTATGTCTGTTAAGTGCTTAGCACACAGTACCATGGGGAGTGGCTGCTCAATACTAAAAGGCAGCCTTAATTATTTCACTTTCCCTTCCAATTTTAATACAGAAGTTAATAGCCTACTAGACATGGCAGAGATGGAACATGAAGGCCAACTAGCACTGCCAAAGAATTAACCTCCCTATGTCTGTGGTCATGACTGGGGATCAATATTTGTTATGTTTTCTTTCTCCACAGTCCAAATCTTGGAACATCTAATCAGTAGTACCTCTCACCAAACTCCCAATCTCTCTGGCTGTGGTCCATGGCACACAATGCTCAGACAGTGCTAACCTCCCACCATTAGTCTTGATCCATGACTACCTAGTCCAAGTTTTAAAGCCACAACAGCAATCAGCCTTTGTCTAATAGCTTACAGTCTATAAAACCTGTCCATACCTACTCTGACTCTCAAAATGAGTTTATGACTTAGGTGTGCAGGTATTTTTAAAATCCTCAGGTTATGAGGAAATAGACTCCAGGCAGTTAGGTGAGTTATCCTATGTCATCCCACAAAAAGTTTCATAAAACATCTGTTAAATGGCAGGAACCAACTAATGCAGCTCCTACCAAAGTGACTCATACTCCAGTAAGAGTGTCTCTCATCTAAACACATTTTTCTGCTCTTTTTATTCATAGAACCATCCTGGATTCTATTTTCCTATTACTTGACTTTTCTATCCATTTTTTTGGTTGTTTTCTATGAAGTACCTGTAGCTTTACTGTCAACATGTAGTGGGGAAAAGGGTGGTGAGAAGCACTTCTCAGAATACCTCTGGTTTTATATTAACATCATGCTCACCCACCTCACTTTTTCTAAAGGTCTGAGCCTTCCATCAGGCTGTATCCTGCCTTACCCACTTTACCCACTTCTATAGGATAGGGAGACAAAAAAATAAAAATAAAAAAAGCCAAATCTGTGCAGGCAAGAGTCTCAAATCATTGTCATATTCTGTAGATCATTTATGCCTGTGATAATCTTGCCCAACAGGTTATAATCATACAGGGAAAGTGAAGCATGTAGAAGTTGAGTAACTTGTCCAGGGACACACAACCTTATGTTCCATGCACTAAGCAGACCACCTTGAGTTGGAATGTCACAGAGTACTTTGGGGAAGGCAGATGGGGAGGAACGACCTCTCCCATGTGAAATAAAATAGGAAAGTATACTACATTTGATTCTTGCCATAAAAACCCTGGAAAGCAGGGAGTTTGCTCTATATGCTCAGATTTGAATTCCTGAAACATGGCCAGAGTTTAGTATTCCTCCCAGGTGCTCCCTCAGGTCCCCCAGACACAAGAGCATTTCTTGCAAGGATGAGATTGACTGTTTTCTTACCTGTTTCCTGAAGAATATGAATTTATTCATCTATGAGCCCCCAATGGCTGGCATGTAGGCTATATTCTATAACTATATACTGAATGTTTATTAAATAGCAGTATGTCTTGGATTAATGGGGTGAGGAAGCAGGATGCATTTTGTAAAAATAGTACTATTCATTCAATAAACGAATGCCTACAATGAGCAGGCATCATGCTTGGTGCCAGGGAATAGCACTAGGCACATTCTTAATTGAGACATTCAGAATATTACCTGGAATGACCAACTCAGCTGTACTGTTTTCCTCAAGACCTGATCTCCGAAAAGTGCAGTAGAAAATCTCCTTAGCTGTTGTGTTGATTCTAAGTGTGCTGGTCACATTAAAAAGTTTCTCCTCCCTCGTGGAACTGGTGATAGTGGTTCTGCCATTAAGGACTCGGTGGTCACTGCTTGTCCAGATGACTTCAGCCTTGGGGTAACCCTCAGCCTGACATGTTAGTTCGTGTTCAGAGGTGACTGAATCCACAGAAATTCTTCGGTTGATTTTGCGGTATGGGGCTAGGTCATGAGCAAAAGAAGAGAAGTCAGGCTTTCACTCAGCACAGAACTAGACATGTGGCTTGGTGTTGTCCACATTAGAAGGCATATACATCCAGGCTGGTTCTCACAGAAATAAGCTTAACGTTCAGATGTCTCAGCAGTGGGGAACTCCTGTTAGTTCTGTTCACCTCTTCTATTCATACTTAGGCCAAGTTTAGGTTTAAAAAAAAAACTATCTTACTATAAATATCATATTGCTATTGTATTGGGCTCAAAGTAAATATATAGATTAATTTTAAAAGAGATGTCATCTTCAAAGTAGTAGTCTTTCTATCCAAATAAAAAATGTCTATCCACTTACTCAAGTCTTCATATGTTTCTCAGTAAAGTTTTATAGTTTTTAAATACACGGGGCACATTTCTTCTTAAATTTATTCCTGGATGTTTTGTTTTTGTTGTTATAATGCTGTCTTCATAATTATGACTCTCTCCAGCCGGCCATCACTGTCTCTTAGACTAATGAATAAACAAAAAATCTGATTCTGATGGCCATTCACTTTTTCAGCTTTAGGTCAAGGATCAGAAATTAGGTATGAAAATAGCATGATACCATTGTAAAAACTGATACATGTTCTTGGATAGAATTTTTTAAGGGTCTAAATATATTTTATTTTAATATAGTTTAAGATTTATAGAAAAGTTGCAAAGATAGTAGAGTTCCTGCATATGTTTCATGCAGTTTCCCTCACTGTTAACATCTTACTTCATCATGGTACATTTCTTATAACTAAGGAACCAACATTAGTATGTTACTATTAACTAAACTTCGCACTGTTTTCCATTTCACTAGTTTTTCTCTAATGTCTTTTTCTGTTCTCGGATTGCACCCAGAACGCCATATTATAATACTGGCTTTTTAAACTTTTTTTTAATGCTGGCTAGTTTAATAAACCATTTAAATAATTATTCACAAGAAGAAAGTTTGATTACATTTTAGATCATTGGGTTGGGAACCTTTTAGTATACTATTTTTTTAGTGCATTTATATTGCCTAAGATCTTTATTCATGTTTATCCATTGCAAGCATGTTAACATGTTATCATTCTGTTGGTATAATTTTATTTTACTCCTAATACTTGAGTGTAACCACTTCTGGTCCATCTGGAGCCTTAACTCTGTATTCCTTTAACACAGTCATAACTATGGTTTTGTGATACAATATATTCACAGAGATTTAATACAGCCAGGAACAAGCAAAACTGAAATAATGATATGGTGTTTCTGTGCTCTTAAATCAATAAAACCACAAATGAAAACACTGAAAATCAAGATGATCACAATTTGAAAGTACATAAATAATGGTTCCCATGAATACTTGAATCTTCAACCTTGTATCTGTTATGTGTAAGAATCATAAAAAAACAAATCCTCTCATTACACTTCATTAAATAACAGTACCATAACAAAATCTAGTTCATATAGCACATAGCTTGATTTCTCGGTAATTAAAATTTCAAGCCTAAAATCACAGTTAGTGATAAAGTGTTGAAGGTAAAATATTTGCTTGTTTACTCTTCCATTTTTAATAGTATAAGAATAAAGGAGGGTGTCGTTTCATGACTAGGCATATATTTAAATGTGGCACAGCTCTAAGGGCCCATTAAATTAGTGTATTCTTTCTACTCATAGATTAACTATCCACTACATTAGTCTCTAAAGTGGGGCACATGTATTGGGGAATAGAAAGAAAATATTAGAACTTCCACTTATATGTATTTTTATCATGACAATTAAGAAATAATCTAAGCTTAATAAGCTTAACTGATTGACCCTGGCCCTTATGCCATATGAGGGTCCTGTGGAAAAAGAGGAGTTTTATAATACTAAAGAGAGAACAGTGGCTTATTTGGGCTTACAGCTTTTCAGATTCTTTTATCTAACTTTAACTAAATTAACTTGCTTACAAAATAAACAACTAAATAAAACTGTTCCCTAAAGAAACTGAGGATTAAAGATATCACTTATAATTCAAGCACAAACCAAAGGAAAAGTTGGAGTGAACTTTTTTACTATCACTTTCTAAAAATAAAACAATTAAATACCTAGTTGAATCTAATAAAGTATTCGTTAAAATAAGACCTCAAGGTTGTCAAGACCTTTATTAATGATGAATTTCATCTAAGATACATTATGCTTTAAAATATTAGCTAATGATAGTGAAGCATCATAATTAGCAAGAAATTTAAAATATTTATCAAGTTTTATTTCATCCTTTTAAATTTCTATTTTGCACATTTATGTATTATAGAATACATAAAGTATTAATTTGAACCATATGAAATTGGTGATATTCAATTTCTTCTGCTTTAAAAATGTCAATTTCTTAAACTATAACCTATGTATTAGCACAATATATTCCCTATACACACACATGTACGCATGCATGCATGCGCTAGTTTAACATGCTTTACTGATGGGGTAGGTAATCAAAAACATTTGCAGACTCCTGGTTTACTAGATCTAGAGTACTAGATCCAGTGTAATGGTCACATCAAGACCAAGAAAAGCTTATGGTAATTTTGAAGTCAATACACAACTTGATACACACTCTGGAAGTATAAACACAGGCAGTAAAACCTGGTTGTTAAGGGCACAGATGTTAGAACCAGATTGCTTGAATTTAGGGCCTGGCTTCACCACTTAATAGCTGAGTGAACTTCAGAAAATTACATAATTTCTTTGGACCTCTGTTTTATCATCCATAAAACACCACCACATATCATTGCACCTAAGATGCTATTATTGACAGACACCCTCAGATCTCACAGACAAAAAACCATACATCTCAGATATGATGAAACCCCTACTCCATAGAGTCATGTGAGGATTAAATGAGTTATTGTAGGCAAAGTGCTTAGGACAGGGCCTGGCACTAGCAAGTACGACATCAGTGTTAATTACCGCTACTATTACTACTAGAGCTCCTCCTCCTCTTAGTACTACCACGTAAGTGTACTCATTAGAAAGCACACAGATCCTGATGAAAAGTCTTGGAAATAAATTTTCATATATCCAGACCTGTTCATGTTTCAAAATGTTGAGGCTTATCCTATTTGAAAGAATATTTCATTCATTCATTCAACAAATTTTTTGTGTGCTCTTTTCCATGCTCTCCTACTCTTATATGCCAGGTCCCAGGGATACAGCAATGAATAAAACAGACCAAAATCTCTGTCTTTGTGGAGTCTATATTCTAGAAGGAGGAGAGAGACAATAAACCGAATAGATTCACTTAGATGGGGAATAAATGCTATAGAGAAAACTTTCAAAGGGCTGGTCAGTAAATCTGGGGGAGAGATGGGGTTGGTGGGGAATGCTAGCAGTTGACCCTTGGTCCACAAGAACAAATTAGCTTTATCAAGTTAACTACACAGTATTTGTTCTTTCAGTTGCCCAATCCCAGTTAAGGCCTTGAAAGTATAAAAGGGCACTTCATTTTCTCCGCTATTAGGTTTAACGATTAAGGTAAAACAACATTTTCAACTGAAAGTCAAATGCTTGAAAGTCTGGTATTTAAACTAAAGAACACGAAAGGTGCAATAAAACCCACAGCCGAAGTGATAATAATTGAGTTAATCCAAAACTAAACTCTTCCAAATTTCAGTTTTGAAATTGCTTCACTTTTAAAATGCCAAGATGAGTAAACTCCCTATGGGGAAGCTGCATTACCACGTTTGCAGTGATGGGAAGAGAAGCCTGTTGGTTACTCTGAAATCATTTGCATGTGGAGGTGACTCAGAAGCTCTGCCTCCTTGAATTATATAGGTCATGACCTAAACACCAAAGTTCCATTGGTGACACTGCCTCAATTGAAACTTGGTGGCTGGCTTGCTCTCAGTGCAGCTCAATTCATCCCCAAGACCACTGTATGACAAGATGGACGGGGAGTAAATGTGAATTTAGAAATTTACAATACAAAATAGAATAGTCAAATAAGTCCAAAGCTGGTTATCTGCATTACTCCATCAGACACCCCGCCTTGGAAAAAACATCAGAGTCAGAGATTTCCTATTGTTTCAAACCACAGGAAAGGAAATTGCAGATCCATGAGGGGCATTACAGAGCCCAGATGACCTGAAAGAGTACCCTTCCTTGATACAGGGACAGCCAGCCCACTCTCTGCATACTTCCTACAGTCTAATATGAGACCTTTTCTGGAAGCAGAAACTTACGCTCTATACTTTCTTTTACCTGACTGCCAGGCTTATGCTCTTCCTCCCTACCCCAGATCCAGCATTGCTGGCTATTTATAAGATTAAGTCTTGGTAATTTCTTTCATACATTGAAACACAGTAAGTGCCTGATATTTGCTGATGGACTGAAGAAAAGTTGAAATCAAAACTATGAATGTTAAAATGACAACAAACTCACAACTATCAACAACTGAATCTAAAAAATAAAAACAAAATCCAACTAAGCAAACCAGAATAGGAACAGAATCATTGGTATGGGGATCATTTGGAGGGTTATCAGCTGGGAGGGGGAAGAGGGAGAAATGGGGAAATGGTGCAGGGATTAAGAAGCAGAATTGGTTGGTACAAAATAGACATAGGAAAGTTATGAATAATATAGGAAAGGATGAAGCCAAATAACTTATATGCATGACCCGTGGACATGAACTAAGGAGGGTAAAACCACTGGAAGGAAGGGGGTTACTGGGCAGAGGGGAGCAAAGGGGAAAGAAATTGGGACAACTATAACAACATAATCAATAAAATATACTTTAAAAAAAAGAAAAGTTGAAAATCCCAACTTGGAATCCCACTATTCTGTTTACATGAATATCACTGTTCTGGAGAAGCACATAGTAAAATAAAATTAAATCTACTTCCGAACACGTAACATTTTCTTGACAACAGTGGCATTAATTGAGCCAGAATCAGAGACCCAGTAAAGTACCATAAAATAGATGGATTTTTCCTAATTCTTATATAATTTTGACTTTGAGTTCATAATGATCAGTTATTTCTTTATGATAATGTCAAACTTTTTCTACTTATTAACCTTCAGATTAATGGTAGTTTCCCCAGGAATGGAAAGACCAAGGGATGATGATTAAATTCTAGTCACATAGTAAAAAGTGAAAAAAAACACAGGCAGATAAGTTCAAAACTATAAGTAAAGACGGCATATTTCAACTCAATATCAGGAAGTAATTTCAATAGTTTATAGAAGGGAGATCCAAATGAGAGGGGTGTCATTGTGGGAAGTATGTGAACAGCATACTCTTTGGGAAATTTCTGTTCTGTCCTTTGGATTAGCTGCTCTTGCTCGGAATCCCTTCAGCTCTCAATTCTAGGAATTTTAACAGTGAAAGCAGAGGTGGCCAGCCAAGGTATTTTCCTTTACTTAGCTAGCAGCCACTCAAACCTTGAACCCAGGTGATCTAATGATGTATTTGTGGGTCAGTACCCAGGAATTTGTCATTCATAGTTCCTCTTTAACACTCCAAAGTAACACTGTTATACATTTTCAAGATGAATGACCAGTGAGCATAGTTTGCACCATCTCTAAGGAAGAATAGTTTCTTCTATCCTTGATATAATTATTTGTTGCCTTCATAAATTGACTTCAAGTCTTTTTAAATATGAACCTTACAGTGAGGTTTGTTTTTAACATATTTATTTCAGGTTTACATAGAGAGGTTCAAAGGGAGGAAAATGCTGGCAGGTCTAATAAAATAAAAATAGTAGTTGAATTACAAAATTCCTGGAGGACACACAAATAGTGATTACCTGGTTACCTCTGTGTGACATGGAAGATGGTGAAGGGAGAAGGGACACCTGTGATTTATTTCATTCCATTTCATAGTATTTGAATTATTTGCAAGTACATGTATTACTTTTATAATAATAACAAAATGAAGAATTTATTTTTAGGAAAACTGAACATGCTGTGGAACATGGCTCTGGCTCTCTAGGGACTCACAAATAGGAGGTACTCAAGAAATGCTCATTGGATGAGAATGTAAATGAATGAATGAAGAGATTACTGCTGTGGAGAGTAAGAGTGAACTTTCAAGAATGAAAAGTTATCAACACTGGAATATGACTTAAATAAAGGTTGGGCATTTTTATCTATAATAATTCTTACCATTGACTTTCAAAGTAATCCGCTTGTAGTCGGCACCTCCATAGCTGATCAAGCAGCAGTAAACCCCTGCATCCTGTAATTTCACATCTGTGATCTGAAGTGCAGCCTTTCCCAAAAAGAGCTGGTCTTTTAACAGATGGGCCCTCTGGCTGTAGCTACTGTGTTGAACTTTCAGGTCTTCCTCACCATGTACAAATTGAATCACTTTCTTTTCCTCCATTTCCCAGTAGACAACTAATGCATGCAGGTTTAACTCTTTTGCTACTGGGAACTGGCATTCCATTGTCACATTGCTGCCATACTCTACCACATGCAGGTCCTTGGTAACTGAGATACTAAATGCTGAAAAGAAAGATGACCAATCTTCAGAACATAGAAACTTTCTCAAAAAATTTACAGAATAAGTACATGATTTACAAACACTTATGTGATAATTATGTTTAAGGACTTACTTCCTTAAAATACATATTTTATCCAGTGGGTTTGAAACATATTTTGGGATGCTCTATCTCATCCCTGAGTTAAAATAATAAAATTAGCTAACAAATTGTTGTCCCAAAATTCATAAACATACATTAATATAGAAATATATGGTGATGAGATACTTAAAACCTGAAGACTTTTTTTCATGTGGGCATGCCCAGAATGTCCTTTGACTGGATACCTACTGGCCTTCTGTATTGTCTGAATGATCAATTCCAATATAGTCATGTGCTGCTTAACAATGGGGATACATTCTGGGAAATGCATTGTTAGGTGATTCTGTTGTTGTGTGAACATCATAGAGTATACTTATATATACCTAGATGGTATAGCCTACTACATACCTAGGCTTTATAATATAATCTGTTGTTCCTAGGCTACAACCCTGTATGACATGTTACTGCACAAAATAAGCACAAGAGAAAATATTATACTCAAGAGATATGGTAGACATAAGACATACGAGGCTGCTGTTGGCCTAACATGGCATAATTTAGAAACTTTTCTTTTTTAAGTAGAAAAAATACACTCTAAAATAACAAAAAAAGTATAACATAGTAAATACATAAACCAATAATATAGTTATTTATTGTCGGTATCAAGTGTAATGTACTCTACATAACTGTATGTGCTAGACTTTTATATGACTGGCAGTGCAGTAGGCTTACACCAACCTTACCACAAACACGTGAGTAATGTGTTGCACTGTGACATTATGATGGCTACAACATCACTAGGTGATAGGAATTTTTCAGTTTTATTATAATCTTAATGGACCATTGTGGTATATGCAGTCCATCACTGACTGAAATGTCTTTATGTAGCACATGACTGTAGTCCTTTCTGCTTAATTACCCTAAATTCTTGATCAGTTGTCTGGCCAAAGGTACATGGTATGGAGATTCAGGGAGGGTCTCAGGATGATGATACCAATACTATTGTTACCCTGACACTTTCCATAATTCTTCCTTAGAATATACTTTTCAGGGCAAAGCAGGTCACAGAACAAGGTGGATAAAAATGATCCTTCCCTTGTTTAAAACAATATCCTAGGCCATTTCCCAAGATATTTTCAGTACTTATACCTGAAAAATGGACAATGCATAATGGATAATAAATAATTAGTTAATTTTGTTTCTTTCCGTTTGTACATATTGCCTAAATCTTTGTCTAATGATATAATCTTATAAAACATAGACGGAAAAATAATATGTCCTCTCTATTAAAAATCATATCCATTTTAAATTATTTTGGTTTTTTTATTGTTTATGCTATTATAGTTGTCCCAATTTTTCCTCCTTTGCCCCTTCCACCCAGCCCATCCCCCACTTCCATAATCAATTCCCACACTATTGTCCATGTCTATGAGTCCTTCATATATGTTCTTTGACTAATCCCTTCATCCTCTTTTGAACAGTCCCCATACCCCCTGTCAGTCTGTTCCATGATTCTATCTCTCTGGTTCTATTTTGCTTATCAGTTTATTTTGTCCATTAGATTCCTCTTATAAGTGAGATCATATGGTATTTGTCTTTCACCAGTTTTTACCTTATGGTTAAAATATTTAAAATACAGAACATAATGAAAGGATTTGTGTCTTACCTTTCAACAAATGACAGTAGGCCATGAGTATAACACTACTAAGTATCCTCATTTTTCTGAAATCACCTAATTATGGAAAACACAAAAAGAAAACTGCTTTACTCAGTAACTAAATACGCAGACAGTATGGCACTTGGGTGTTCTAATTGAAATAGTCCTCTGATAACCATAGAATGACTCACTTGTAAGTGTAGAAATGCAGCAGGCAATTTAGAAATTCAATAGTCAATTAATATCCCAGAACCATTTAAAGCCAAATTTTTTAAAAAGTTACTACAATTGTATGGTGATGGCCAGAGGGAAGTGGGGCAAGGGCTGGGTGGAGGTGGGCAAAGGGAGGAATAATGGGGACATATGTAATAGTGTCAACAATAAAAATAAAATTTTTAAAAAGCTACTATGATGAAAATTTTAAAATTTAATCACAAGCATGGCAAAAACTTATACTCAAAAGAAGCCAAGAAGAAAATACTGCACCAAAATACTCTCAGTTATTTCTTTTTCTTTTTCTCCCTCTGCAGTATAACATATCTGGAAACACAAACTTGCCCTGTGCAAAATTTCAAAGCCAGGAGAATCTAACTTCCACATCATACCATCTCTTAATGCTTCTCATCCTCCCCACCCCCAGCAGCTGAATCCCTTCATCATACCCTTTAACTAACTATTCAAGCCTGCCATATCACTACTCTAACCATGCCAGCTTTCTTCCAGGTACCATCCTTCAAAAATCTCCTCTTCTGCCCTTCACTTATGCCAGATAATAATAAATTCTACCCCTACAATAAATGTATTCCACTAGAAGCAGGGAGAGTGAGGGGAAACAGTTAACTAATGAATACTAAGATGTGAATGACTCACAGCCACTCTTTCAGGGGTATTTGCCTAGAGTCTATTCTTCATTTTGCAATCCTGCTTGAAACTCTCCCAATTCTTTCTCAGCAAACACAAACTGGGCACCGCCTCTGTGTCAGGCAACATTTTAGGCTTCAGAGATGCAGCAGTGAACAGAGAAGAAAACTTACTCTCCTCCTGGAGCTTATGTTCAAGTAAGGAAGTAAAGAAGATTTGTATTGCATTTCAGCTAACCTATTTATTTAATAAAACAGTTTCTCTCTTGTGTTATGTATACATTTATACACTGAGAAGAAAGTCAGTTTTCCCTCATAGGGTCTCTTTGACCACTGCATACATGAAAAAAACTCGTAAATGATAAACTAATCAATGCTTCTATATATATGAGGCAGAAGGTTAATGATCCTAATATATATAGCTCCTAAAAATCAATAAGACAACTACCCATATCCAACAGGAAAATGAATAAAAGGTTCTACAATACAGTTCAGAGAATAAGAAATAGAAATGACATTTAAACAAAGGAAAGAATGCTCAATCTCACCAATCTAAAAAAAGTACAAAATTAAGACATGAGATACTACTTTTCACTTACTAGCTTCACCTAAATTACAAAGATTTCTAACACTTAAGTGTTTCTGAGGATATGAACCTCTCACTCTCTAATAGTAGGAAGAAATATGAAGTTGTGTAAACTATTTTAGAGAGCAATTTGGTAGTCTCTATTAAACATTTAAATATACATGTCATATGAGTTTTCACTTCTCTCCTAGAAATATATACTACAAAAACAAAAACACATACATATAACAATACATGCAAAGGGATGGCATTGCTAATATAAGCCCCAAACTGGGAATACCCTAGATAACCTAAGTGGTCAAATAAATTTTGGTATGGTCATACATACAGTATAACACAACTAAAGACGTGAGTACATGTATAGGTATTGATTGTGCAGAGATGTAGAAAGTTAGTTGCAGAACAGTATATATAGCAGAAATCCACTTTAAAAAAAAGAAAAAATCTGTGTGTTTGTTTAAACATAGATGTCCAGAAAAAGTCCTAGCAAGATGCTGACAGTGATTACTCTAGGAGTAAAATTACTTTATTTTTTATTTAATTTTTTAAGTTTTTATGTTATTTTTTCCATTACCCTTTATACCCTCCTCCCCCCACTGCAATCACCACACTGTTGTCCATGTCCATGAGTCCTTTTTCCTGTTTGCTCTATCCCTCCACTCTCTAACCTCCCTCACCTTAGCTGTCATCCTGCTCTCTATCTATGAGTCTGTCTTTCCTTGTTAGCAGTTTGTTCATTAGATTCCACATGAGTGAAATCATATGGTATTTGTCTTTCTCTGACTGGCTTATTTCATTTAGCACAATGTTCTTCAGGTCCACCCATACTGACACAAAGGGTAAAATTTTCTTCTTCTTCTTCTTCTTTTTTTTTTTTTTAACAGCAAAGTAGTATTCCATTGTGTAAAGGAAGAAAGAACAAAATAAAAATAAAAAGGGTAGATAAGATTGTGAATGATATCTTTAGAGTTTTTCAAATAAATGTATATGTTTTACTTTTATTCTCAGAAAAAAAATAAAAACAATATTTAATAAATCATTTCACCTTGCCAAAATGCATAGTATTTGCCAGAGTAGTATAATGAAAAGAACCCAGCATGCCAAATATCTGAGTTGAGGTAAAATAATGACATTTGTTTATTTTTATGTTTTTCCTCATTATTAAAGTAATATAAACACATTGCACAAAATGAGAAAAGAAGGAAAAACCACTAGTCTATCATTTTAACCCAGGTAATGCCTGGACACATTTTTAGTTGTGAAATGAGGCTGCCATAGTAGCTATCTGGCTGTCCTTTTCTTAGGCCAGAGTTGATATACCATGATTATAAAATATAAGTGCAGTATTATAAACAAAAATACACTTATTGGGCAGCAGAAAACTTAAAACAACCCTAACTTCAAGCAAAGAACTGTTGAATAAATCAGAGGGATAGTGAATCCACTCATTGATTATAATTAATTTTGCCATTATGTATCTATACTCCCAGAAAAGAACTGAGATGTTCAAAGACCAAGGAAATGTGAACTAGGGAGTAAGTGATGGTTCATTCAGGATGAGGAAGCAGGTTTCTCCCAGGGAGAATCCAGTACAATACTGTGGAACTGATACTGCTTCTCTACTTCCCAAGAGTAGAATGGATAGAAGACAGGGAAAGAAAAGTCAGGCTTTGTTTCTCAAAAGTAGGAGCATGGAGTGTCTTGTATCTATTGGTTTAGAGTTTCCTTTTATTTTTACCTGATGTATATGAACTATAATTTGATTTTTAAAAGTTCTTACAATTTAATAATGTGTCTCCAAGTGAACTGAAAACTCACCCCATTAATAGATCAAGAGAATTGATCTACTGAATCTCTACTAAACTACCAAGCTCTATTAAACTCAATTAAACCTGTAGCCAAACTCCTACCCTTCAGTGACCCTGAGACACACCTGTACATTTCCTAGGTATGGGTTCAATTCCTCACAGTATTTCTATGGCTTCCTTTAAGACCATACTCTAATTGCTGTCCTATAACCTCTGCTTACCCTCTTCCACTGGAAAAAAAATGAACTTTTTTTCTTTAAAGTATGATAGCTCTTAAAACTGCTAGCAACTGTCAATGTGAACTAGCACAATCTTCCTGGAAGGCAATTTTCATTTTATTTATTTATTATTAAATGTATTTGAGTGGCATTGGTTAATAAAATTATATAGGTTTCAGATGTACAATTCTAAAATACATCATTTTTATATTGTGCTGTCTGTTCACTACCCCAAGTCAAGTCTCCTTCCATCAGTATTTAATCAAAAGGCCTTTAAAATATTCAGACTCTAAGTTTATGCTTCTAAGAATTTACCTGAAGGAAATAATCAGCCATGTCCCAGAGAATTACATGCAAAAACGTCCAGTAAATGGCTAAAATAGTAAATCACTGTAACTGTAAATAATCTTTATGCCCAACATGGGGGATTATTTCTGTTTGGTTATCCAATACCATGGAATACAGCCATTAAAAAAATTACATTTAGAATGCTATTTAATCCACAGAAAATTATCCATAGTGTGTCTATATATTTATTTTAGTTGCAAAAAACAAGGTGGATCAATGATACTTTTAAGTACGTATACCCTGTGTTACAAAACAAACCCAATCTGTACTTCGACATACATCAAGGTCACTGTGTCTAAGAAATGTTTTAACACTCCCTCGCAAGCCTCCACCGCCACCGGCTCCTTTCTTCTTCCTTAAGTCCACAGAGAAGATAGGGCAAAGAACTCAGGTTCCAGTATCCTGGGCAGGGATAGCAGCAGAGGACCTTAGGAGATAGATGCTGCAGGTGTGCTGACTTACCCAGAGACTACTGTTGGCGAGTGACTAAGGATAGAACTGGGCCCAGGTGTGTCCTGACCTCCAACCCAGAAATTCCCCGCTAGACCCTCTACCGACTTCAGGACCACATTTATAAACGCACAGAAACGTACACATACTTACAAGATTGACATTAAACAAAACTGGATCCCGCCTAGCGAGAGGCCTAACGTGTCACCCGTTCTTATTACCTTGATAATTGCCTCCCACCAGACCATCGTGTTCCTTTTTCCCTTCTCCCTCCATCTCAAAGAAAGGAGTCTAGAGACCATACATTTTAAATGTGCCCAGCGACACGGTCAGACTCCGGCCAGTGGACCACTCGCGGGGGAAGCTCGCTCCCTACCTGCGACAGGTGGATTCGCGGCTGCGCGGGGACCCGACACTGCGCGAGGGGACTGCCAAGTGAAACTTGCGGAGGATGCTGCACGCTAAGAGCTCTCGCGGAGGAAGGGGGGCAGTCCCCGCCCACCTCTGCGAGAGAGGCGCCCCCCGCCCCCGCCCCCGCTCCCGGCCCCGCCCCCGCCCCTGCGGCTGTCAGCGGAGACGGCTTTCTTCATCTCCAAAAAATTCAAAGCCGGTTCAGGATCCCTAGAGAAATGTAAACGTGAAACCAAAAGTGAAACTTACCACTGAGGTTTCCTGTAAGTCACCTTTTAAAAAAGAAGGCTTCAGGAATTAAATCAACATCCGCTATGTTTTTAAATTCTCTCCCTAGGATATGCTTATTGATTTAAGAGAATGGGGAAAGGAGGGAGGGGAGAGGGTAAAATCGACATAAGTTAGAAACATTGATTAGTTGCCTCCCTTAGGCGCCCTGACCAGAATCCAACTCGAAACCATTTAGTGTACGGAAGGACTCTCTAACCAATTGACCCACCCACCAGGGCTGACCGGTTTGTTTTTTTAAAAGGTTTGCAACAAACCAACGCCTGAAATCACAGAAATTTCAGACGGTTTTACCTTCAGAACCCAGACACCTTAAATTCTGCCATCAGGTTCCCCCCTTTTTGATAAAAAGCTTTTACAAGAAGAACTTAACATAATTCTGCAACATATAGAAAGTAAAACGTCAGGCCAATATGGATTCGGTTTTTATTCTAGAAAGTGTGTGTGTGTGTGTAATAGGAAATATATTTTTAAATGGTGTATTCTAAGGCTTCCTCAGAGTTCCTCAACATAATGAAACTTCAAGTGCCTCGTAATTAAAAGACATTTCCCATCACGAGTTACAACTTATAAGAATGCTTTGGATTCCTGCTGTCTTCCATTCAGATTGGGGTAACCCATTCTACTGAGGGCTTAGAAAACCCTCTGGTAACTCTGATCAGTGGATGAGCCAAAGCTGAAAACCATGTAACTCACAGAGGGTGGTGGCATAATTTACTTAAGCATTCCTCATGATTCAATTTTTAGGTGCTTGCCTTTCTCCTTCCCTCCTTCCTTCTTTCTTTCTTTGTAATCTTTGTAATTTTTAAATTGATATATTGAATTCTTCATTGTTTGTCTTTCTAACTTAGTCATTTCAGCTGCAATTCAAAATACTATAATGAATGTTGAGATGTCCATTGGCTTGGTTATGGCATTTCCTTCCCAACTAAGAATTTTCATGTTCTCAGAATAGAATATATTTTCATTTTATTTTTTATTTTTAGAGAGAGGGAAGGGAGGAAGAAAGAGAGGGAGAGAATCATTGATGTGTGAGAGAAACCTCAATCCATTGCCTCTTGCACGCTCCCAATAGGGGACCTGGCCCACAACCTAGGCACATACCCTGACCAGGAATTGAACCAGCAACCTTTCAGTTTGCTGGAAGGCACTCAATCCACTGACCCACACCAATCAGGGCACATACTTTCATTTTTATCTTGGAAATATACTAAGAGTGATAGTGCCTTAAAAATCTGGTGGGGAATGTGAAATTCTCTTTAGCCTCAGTAAAATCACAATATAGTTGGAGATTCAGCTCAAAATGCTCCCTCTTGCAAATCTCTTTTTGAGGTCACATAGTGGAACAGAACAATGTTTTCCCAAATTTAGTTCCTCTGATATTTTATATTTAATGTTTCATTTTTCTAAAAATAACCATCAAGACCCCAGGACATATATTTCATGACCTGCTAGTGTGGTCATGACTATCGAGTCAGAGAAACTGCCTCTAGAGCTATCTACCACTTACTAGCTAAGTAATCTTGGGCAAATAACTTACTGAGTAGTCAGGATTAAGTGATGTCCTCTTAGATGGCATCTATGATTTCTGAATGATTTCTAAAATGGTTGGGGGATGTTTAGTTTTTTGTTTGTTTTATCTAAGCAATGTTCAGGGTGTACATATGACCAATAAGAAAGATAGGAGGCAAATGGAACTGGCCTTTCTCTGTTGATGGGAATGAAAGGTTTTGCTCATTTTAGGGCTCAGTGATTTACATATTAGTAATCTGAGGATTTGTGATCTTGTTCATCTCACCCACCTGTTTCCACCTTTCAACCATTAATTTTTTTACTGTTTTTTTTCCATTACGATTCAACCCCTTATACCCTCCCTACCCCCTGCAATCACCACACTGTTTTCCATGTCCATGAGTCCTTTTATCTTTTTGCTCAATCCCTCCACCCCCTAATCTCCCCACCCCCATAGCTGTCATCCTGCTCTCTAAGTGTCTGTCTCTGTTTTGCTTGTTAGTTCAGTTTGTTCATTAGATTCCACATATGAGTGAAATCATATGGTATTTGTCTTTCTCTGACTGGTTTATTGCACTTAGCATAATGTTCTCTAGGTCCACCCATGCTGTCACAAAGGGAAAATTTTATTTTTTATGACCAAGTAGTATTGCATTGTGTAAATGTCCCATAGTTGTTTTATCCACTCATCTACTGATGGACACTTCGGCACCTCCATATCTTGGTAATTGCAAATGATGTTGCAATGAACATAGGGGTGCTTATGTTCTTTCAAAGTAGTGTTTTGGGTTTTTTTGGCTATATTCCCAGAAGTGGCATCACTGGGTCAAAAGGCAGATCCATTTTTAATTTTTTGAGGTATCTCCATACTGCTTTCCACAGTGGCTGCACCAGTCTGCATTCCCACCAACAGTGCACTAGGGTTCCTTTTTCTCCACATCCTCGCCACCATTGTTGTTTGTTGATTTATTGATGATAGGCATTCTAACAGGTGTGAGGTAATATCTTATTGTGGATGATTAGTGACATTGAATATCTTTTCATGTTTGTTGGCCATCTGTATGTCCTCTTTTGAGAACTGTCTATTCAGGTCCTTTGCCAATTTTTTAATTGATTTATTTTTTGGTGTTGAGTTTTGTAAGTTCTTTATAAATTTTGGATATTAACCCCTTATCATGTGTATTGGCGAATACATTCTCCCATTCTATGGGCTTTTTTTATTTTGATGGTCTTCTTTGATGCAGTCCCATTTGTTTATTTTTTCTTTTGTTTCCCTTGCCTAGGGAGATACATCAGATAAAATATTACTATGAGCAATGTCCAAGATTTTACTGCTTATGTTTTCTTCTAGGATTTTTATGGTTTGGGGTCTAATATTTAAGTCTTTCATCCACTTTGAATTTATTCTTGTGTGTGGTGTTAGAAGGTGGTCTAGTTTAATTTTTCTACATGTATTTATCCAATTCTCCCAACACCATTTATTAAATAAACTGTCTTTAGCTTGCTTCCATGTCAAATATTAATTGACTATAAAGGTGTGGGTTTATTTCTGGATTCTATTCTGTTCCGTGGATCTTTGTGTCTGTTTTTATGCCAGTACCATGCTGTTTTGATTAGTTTTGATACTATGGCCTTATAGTATAATTTGATATTAGGTAGCATGATTCCTCCAACTTTGTTTTTCTTTGTCAGGATTGCTGTTGCTATGTGAGGCCTTTTGTGGTTCCATGTAAAATTTTGAAATATTTGTTCTAGTTCTGGAAATACAACACTGGAATCTTGATAGGAATTGCATTAAATCTATAGATTGCTTTGGGTAGTATGGACATTTTAATGATGTTAATTCTTCCTATCCATGAACACAGTATGTGCTTCCACTTATTTATTTCTTCTTCAATGTCTCTCGTTAGTGTCTTATAGTTTTCCAAGTACAGGTTTTTTACCTTTTGGTTAGATTTAATCCTAGGTATTTTATTCTTTATGAAGCAAATGTGATGGGACTGTTTTCTTAATTTCCCTTTGTGTTAGTTAATTATTGGCATATAAAAATGCAACTGATTTCTGGATGTTAATTTTATATCCTGCTACTTCACTGAATTCATATATCAGGTCTAGTAGTTTCTTGGTGGAACCTTTGGGGTTTCCTATGTACCGTATCCTGTCATTTGCAAATAACGACAGTTTTACTTCTTCCTTTCCAATTTGAATGCTTTTTATTTCTTTTTCTTGTCTGATTGCTATGTCTAGGACTTCCAGTACTATGTTGAATAAAAGAGGTGAAAGCAGACATCCCTGTCTTGCTTTCAATCTTAAAGAAACTCTTTGTTGTTTTTGTCCATTGAGTATGATCTTGACTGTAGGTTTCTCATATATGACCTTTATTACATTGAAATATGCCCCCTCTAATCCCATTCTGCTGAGTTTTTATCATAAATGGGTGCTAGATTTTATCAAATGCTTTTCTACATCTCTTGATATGATCATGTGGCTTTAGCTTTCATTTTGTTTATGTGATGAATCACATTTATTGATTAATGAATGTTATAACAACCTTGCATCCTTGGAATAAATCCCACTTGATCATGGTGTATAATCTTTTTGATGTATTGCTGTATTTGGTTTGTTAATATTTTCTTGAGGATTTTAGCATCTATGTTCATTAGGAATTGCCCTGTAATTTTCTTTTTTTGTAGTGTCTTTATCTGGTTTCAGAGTTAGTATAATGCTGACCTCATAAAATGAACTTGGCAGCTTTCTCTCCTCTTGAATTTTCTGAAATAGTTTGAGAAGGAGAGGTGTTAGATATTCCTGGAATGTTTGGTAAAATTCACCTGTGAAGCCATCTAGTCCAGGGCTTCCTATTGTTGGGAGTTCTTTTATTTGAGATCTTGTTCATCACACCCACCTGTTTCCACCTTTCAGCTGTTCATTGTCCCATACAGTTTATCAAGTTTCTTAATGAAATTTTTATATACTTTGCAGATAGAAAAATAGGACATGTTTAGAAAAAAAGAGATTTTATCACTTAAAAAAAATCTGAAAATCCTACCAGCTGGGGCCAGGGGGCATTAATCCTGAAACCTTATGTGGGTGTTATGATTTTGGCTTAGTGGATAGAGAAGTGCAGACACTCTAGTCATCTTCAGTATTGCCATTTCCCAGTCATTCCCCTCTTACTTTGTTCATTTTTAGGGGTAAAAACTCATCACTGCCAATGTACTGTTTCTGTGGATCACTTACATCACAGTTGACTTAAGGTGGGTGTTTAAATACAGATTTTAGAGCTTTAACACAGAAGAGGGGTGGTTCTGGGAGTCTACATTTCAACACCAACCTGAGGTGATTCGTTTGCACACTGAAGTTTTAAAAATTGATTGTATAATGTTTAAGGGAAAAAAATTGAACCAAAAGTTCTTTGTAAGTGCAGTTATAACTCCCCTTCCTCCATCTAATTTGGTTGATTGGTATCATACCACCCTTTACCTCTGCCCATTCCACTTCCACTTTTGCCCCTAAAACAAGAGAGAGGATCCTTTTCTGTCTTGATCTCAGAAGGAGGATAGATTCCAGGGTGTTACATCTGGGCTTGAAGTGATGCTAGCAATTTCCTGGTGAAGAACCAATTTCCAGTAAACCTTCTTGATCATCAAAAACAGGATAGTGCTAGCTGATGTGGCTCAGTTGATTGGAGTGTCATTCCATACATGAGAAGGTTGTGGGGTTTGATTCCCAGTCAGGGGACATACCTAGGTTGTGGGTTCAATCCCTGGCTGGGGCAGTATGGGAGGCAAGCAATAGATGTTTCTTTCTCACATCAATGTTTCTTCCAGTCTCTCTCTTCCTTCATCTCTCTAAAATCAATAAACATACTTTTTTAAACCAGGATATAATAAAGATACTTAAAACAAAAACATTTTGAAAAACTGCTTTTTTTTTGCATTAAATATTTTAAAATGTATTTTAGCTTTGACCAGGTGGTTCAGTTGGTTGGAGCATCACCCTGTACACTAAAAGTTTGTGAGTTCAATTTCCAGTCAGGGCACATACCTAGGTGGCAGGTTTTATCCCTGTCAGGAGGCAACCAGTCTGTCTGCCTGCCTGCCTCTCTCTCTCTCTCTCTCTCTCTCTCTCTCTCTCTCTTAAAATCAATAAAGATATCCTTGGGTGAGGATTAAAAAATAATAAAATAAATTGTATGTTATTACTCTATATAAAGACAATATCCAGATTTGCCCCCGTGTTCTATTCTGGATTATCTAAGGTTATAAACCACTGCCCTATATTATGTCCATTTCTATCTCTCTATGCCCCATCCACCAACTCCCACCCTCTGTTGCCTCCACCTTTGCCATCTATTCATAACTTCATAGATTGGTGCTAAACAGACTTCATGGAGCAGAACACTTTGCCCTGGTTATACAATACAACTATTTACAATACAGAAGTAATTAACTTGTATGGATGGCCAGGGGATAGCAGCTGTTGTCACATGACACCAATGCTCAGATGCTTCTCTCACTTGCACTACATTTGTCTCCTTCCTTCTTATCCTGAACTGGAAAAGTGTCACAAGCTTCTGTTCGTGATATAGTCTTTCCTGTAGGTCATCCGGGAAGCTGCTGGGCTAGCTGCCTGCTGTGCAGCCAGCACCGAGGAATAGAGAAGAGTCACACACAGTAACTATGCTATTCACTCAGCTTTTATTGGTGCAGGTTCACTCAAAGTAGAACATCAACATGCATTAATATCCTACTCACACTCTAACAATCTAAGAGAATTATAACACACAAACACACAGCAGTCAATGGGGGACAACAAACCCGAGTCCCAAGAGTCTCAGTCAACAGGTCCAGGAGACAGCATGGTGGACAGAGGAGTTGTCGGCGTCTTGCAAGGAAGGATCTCTGGAGCCAGGTGGGCAGCAGGGCAGGTGAAAGCCTCAGTCTGGGTGGGCAGAGCCTCCAGCGGCCAATGCCAAGGGAGATCAGCGTGGCATGGAGCGGCACTCTGGTGTGTAGAGCTCGGCTGTCTCAGCAGTGGTCTGGAACCTGCCTCGGTTATACCTGAAAAGTAGTGTACTCCACCCTTCTGGGTCCTTTTGATAAATGTCTTGGCACTCCTGATGCCAAGTGTGGAATTTGTCCAAGCACCTATGGGTGTTACAAGGCTGTTCTGTTTGACCCTCCTATAAGCAAGAGTAGAATTTCCCCAGGAGTCTATCTATGGGTGGTCTCTCTCTGCAGACATGGCCATTCTGATCACATGGGCAGGTATCTTAGCTGTGTCCCCCTGCCAGATGTGTCTGTTCTGACCACATGGGTAGATATCTTAAGTGTGTCCCCCTGCTAGATGTGCCTTTAAGCAGTTTTCCTCTTGAACCAAAGGGTCATGGCTTACTGAAAGCCATTTTAGTTGACATGAGTGACTTGACTTTGTTTTATATACTTTATTGAACCAATGTCATTTTATTGGTTCTACTCTCCACAGAAAGAACTGGCCAGGGAAAGAGCTCTTGCCTTCAAAAGACAGCTCTCATACTGTGGGTACTTTAAAACAAAAATGAAGCCTCTATAAATGTCCCCTGTCCTCAAGGAATTCACAAACCCATACATAAAAAATTATGACTCAAATAAGTGTGTGGGAACTTGGCAACATTCTATGGTAAATAATTTTAAGGAATCTCAATAAATGAATTGAAGGCCACTAAAAATAGTTTGTAGTTTGGAGATACCCTTTCAGAGGGTACTGGGAAATACTTTATTGATTTAATATCCTAGAACTAAATAACCTAAGTGAACGTTATAGAAATGAAACAGTCCACTTGGATAAGGACATGAGTTAGTTCAAATGTCTCTTGTGGAACTGCCTCCAGAAGTGGTTTTAAACCAAGAACATTATGAGTTCTAAGTGTAAAAGTCTTCAAAACTCCTTCTTTGAAAGGAACAACTGGTTTTTGTTTTCTGGTATTAATAAGTAATTATTCAAACACCAATTAGGCACATCCAGGTTAACAGGGTCTAGAACCTAATTAATCTGCCATTCCTGATTATAGACTCATCATAAAATAATGAGGTTTTTATCTTTTCCTAAAAGGATAATTCTGTTCTGAGAGAGAGAGAGAGATTCCATAAACTAATAAGCAGAAATTTTAGATACTAAAAAGTCCTATGAAAAGGAAAGTGATGACCCAATATGATAGAATGCCTGGAGATGAGGCTACTTTAGTTATGGTGGCCAGGGAAGGCTTCTCTAAGAGGTGTTATTTGAGAAATGAATTATGAAGACAACCATGCACAGATCTACAGGAAGAGCATTCCTGACAAAAGAGTCAACAGGTACAAAGACCAATTATAGTCACACAAAGTTGGAAAGAAGGTCACTGTGTATGGAGTGTACAGCGAAGGGTGCAGTGGTGGATCAGATCATATCATGAACAACCTTGAAGACCAAGGGAAGAAGGTTGGATTCTGATTGCAATGGGAAGCCACTGGATGAGTTAAAGCAGGGGAGTAACCTGATGGATGTTGTAAGCACATCACTCTAACTGTGGTCTAAAGAATAGAGTGCAAGCCCTGGCTGCTTGTAACTCAGTAGATTGAGCATCGGCCTGTGAGCCCAGTGTCACTGGTTCGATTCCCAGTCCGGGCACATGACTAGGTTGCACATCAGGTCCCCAGGTGGGGGCACGAGTGAGAGGCAACCACATAGTGATGTTTCTCTCCCTCTCTTTCTCCTTCCCCCTCTCTCTAAAAAAAATAAAATAAAATAAAATAAATAAAACAAACAAATACATAAATAAATTATTAAAAAAAAAAAAAAAGAATGGAGTGCAGAGGGACCAGCATGAAAGCTGGGAGACCTTTAGGAGCTGTTGCGGTAAACCACATTTTACTTTGGAAGCAAAACTAAGAGAACTTGTTGATGGATATTAGAAGTAAAAAAAAAAGGGGGGAATCAAGAATGTTACATAGGGTGGGGCAAAAATAGGTTTACCGTCGTTAGTATGCAAAATACAGTTTATTCTTGTATTATTACTTATTAATTATATTATTTTCCATACAAACAATTGTAAACCTATTTTTACCCCACCCTGTATGTTTTAACATGCTGTTCCACAGTTTCCTGCTTTCACAGTACTATGAGTTCTCGAAGGAAGTCTAAAAATGAAAAAAATTCTTGTTAAATTAACAACTGGAAACTGGTTTTAAGCAGTCAGAAGACTTATAATTTCTTAAGAATAAATTACAATCCTTTCTGGAAATGGAAAATTGGTGGAGGTGTGATGGGCACGGTCCAAGACCCTGGTCCTGCTCCTGGAAATTGCTATTAATCAGGCTGCAAAATGACTGGTCTAGGTCACTTTCTAGCAGAAGCTAAAGAAAATCCAGGGAGCACTGTGCCAGAGGTGAGAGGAAAGGTTCTCAGTTACGCTTACAGCATTCCCTTGACAGGGCACATGGAGGGAAAGCCTCAGACTGAGAAATCCTATCATCTAAGGCATCAGCATTAAGGAATGTGTGTGTGTGTGTGTGTGTGTGTGTGTGTGTGTGTGTGTGTGTGTGTGTGACAGTTTGGGAATGAACTGTTTTACTTCCTTACAGAATATGGCAGAGAGGAGAGTAAGTGAAAAGCATAAGTTTCTTTCATGCTGGCACATAAATAAACCAAGTAGAAATGTGTGAATTATAGACTAGAGTTATAGACATCATACAACCCCAAGTGAAGGATGCTGACCTGGAAATTCCAGTTGATTTTGTGCTAATCCGAGATGACAAAGCAAGAGAGAAGACGGTAGCAGCATTTTAAGAATGCGATAGCATAGTAACACTCTGGCTGCAAACACTGAGGTAGGCTTGGGAACTTAGAAGCACTATAGACATACTTCTACCCCTTGAAGTCCAGCTCTCTCAAGACAAGACCCCAAACCCAAACTGAATAACACAATAAGCAGTTCCCCCAAACCCTGTGAGGGCTGGTCTAGGTTTGGGTTGAAAAAGGTAGTTCTCCTTTGCTTCTGGTGTAGTAGGGTTGGCATCAAGCAAAATCATAGGGTATTCATCACCCTGTAACTCACATGAAATCCTCATTTGCTTCACTTTGGTAAAGGGGATAATTAATGTCTGCTGTAACCACAACAATGTAACCCAGTTCATGAATCCTTTTTCGTGTCTGCTTGAGGGCAAGGGGAAGACAGAGAGTTGGCATGGGGTGGAATAAATTCTAACATTGACACGCTGTTCCCAAGTTGGCTTGGAAGAAATTTGATGGACACTGCCATGCCAAGCTGTGCAGCACTTTCAGGGATGCTTGCCATGGAAGGAGGAGAAAAAAAATGAAGACTGATATTGCTTCTCGGCCGTTTAGCTAAGATGAAGTGTAGAATGAAGACTGAGATCTGGGTATGTTTTTTTTCTGGTGTCCCTGAGTGGCACAAATTGATGTTGTATCTTGTGAAGAGCTGCAAAAGAGAGGGAATATATAATAAGGTAGGTCATTTTATTCATCAGAGTTCAGGGGCTGTTTTCTTTTTAAAAAAAAAAAAAAAAGAAAGAAAGAAAAAGAAAAAAAGGCATTCAGGGTAGGAGACCAGGCTGAATATCTTAGGAGTGCAGGAAGCTGAGAGTCACAGGCTGAGAACAGTGTCATGTGAGCTGCATGGGCTGTAGGAGGAGGAAGTTTATAGCAAGTGCGACTAGTGGTATGGAGACTTCATGGCTGAGAAGGAGGAGAGATATAAGCAGCTACTGCGAGTGGAAAAAAAAATTGGAAAGAGAAATATCTGAAGAAGATTTAAGGAGTTTCTTGTTCAATGTGCTGTGCAGAACATCCGTAGAGACTCGTTAAGAAGGCTTAAGTATTATCCTCCAATGCTTCAGCAGTTTATTTTTTCTTAGAATATATTAGATACTTGGACTGAAACATGCGAAACCTCAATTTTATTCAGGTTACACTGTGAAACATAATGACCCCTGCTCAAAAGAACTTTTTTTTTGACTTTGCTGCCCTCTTAAGTTATTGTCATCTCTGATTATTCCATTTCAATGGCAAATCTCAATAAATTATAGTGTCACTTTTTTCACCTATCAAATTAACTAAACAAAATGCAATAATTATAATGAAGACAAAAATAGCAGTAATAGTAAGACATATAGTATTCCTTATGTGTCAGAACTTTGTATTATGACTTACACGTACCATCTCATTTAACTTTTTCAACAATCCTATGAGGAAGATACTATTGTTGCCTTTATTTTAGAGATGTGGATGCTGAGGCACAGGAAATTGCATAGCTGAGTTTCAAACCCAGATACTCTGGCTCCAATATCTATGCTTCTAATTACTGTTAAGTATGGGAAAATTAGTATCCTTATTCACACATGGTGGCATTGTAAATCTGTTCAACCTCAAAAATTTAAATATAGAGTTACCATATGACTCAGTAATTTCACTCCTTCATATTCTCTCCCAAGAGAATTGAAAACACATGTACAAAAACTTATACACAAATGTTCACAGCAACATTATTCATAACAGCAAAAAAGTGGGAACAATTCAAATGCCCATCAATTTTGAATGGTTAGAAAAAATGTGGTATACCCATACATTGGCATATTATTTAGCCAAAAGGAATGAAGTACTAAAAAATGCTACAACTTGGATAAACCCTGAAAATCTTTATGCTAAGTGAAAGAAGTCATACACTAAAGGCCATATATTGTAACACTCAATTTATATGCACTGTTAAGAACAGGCAAATCGATTGAGACAGAAAGCAGATTAGGATTTGCTCAGGGCTAGAGGAAGGGGGAGAATGGGGAGTGACTGCTAATGGTATGGGGTTTCTTTTTGGGGTGATAAAAATGTTATGGAATTAGATAGTGGTAATGGTTGTACAACCTTTCAAATATAGTAAAAGTTTCTAAATTGTACACTTAAAGTGGTGAATTTTATGGTCTGTGAGTGAATTACATCTCAATTTAAAATTTTCCAGGTAGGGAGAGAACAAGCTCTTGAGTTCACTGTTGCCATTGTATTACACCACCACTTGGCGTCACTGTCGAGGAATAGACAAAGTCCAGACAAGGCTTGTACAAAGCTCAGTTATGCTCTCTGCTGGTTCAGATCATGTCCAGGCTATAGGTGTGCCCCATGACTGAAGTGTAAAGTTAAAATTCATGTTCCCCATGGGAAACAGCATTCCAGAAAAGCTTAATATTGAAGAGCTTCTAGCCTCAGCCTCACACACTGTGCCAACAACTTGCCCTCCATCACAGACTGAGGTTGTTGGCTAACTCTGGGTCCCATGTTAATGGAGAAATTCACACTCGTTGCAAAAACATGTCTGTTAAAAAGAAATATGCCTAAGCATATCTTAAACTTTCAAAAATGTTGTTTATTAAGAAACTATCAATACTTTCTGGATATACAAGAAAATACTGAGTAATTTTCCTTTCCTGGGGTAAGAGATGTTTAATGAGTTGAGGGTTTTACATCAATTCTCTCTAAAATATTTATACTATTTAACCCAGTATTTACAATAAAAATACTGAAAAGCTATATATATAAAGATGGTCATCATGATGTTATTGACAATAGCACACAAAATGAGAATATCCAGCAACAGAAATTATATACATACTTCCTGAATATCTGAAACCTGTTAAAATGGCACACATGTAATGCATACCAGTTGAAGTTATATTTATTTGATTTGAAATAAATTATTTTAATCCTTGTACACCACATTCTATAAAATATGATATATACGAGGTCTGTCCAGAAGGTATCCAGCCACATAATATGAAAAATAGACATTTATTGAAGAAGATACAAGATACAAGAAACATTCTTCAAAGGACAATGATGCCTCAGTTCCCTTCAAAGTGGGCACCTTGGGACCTCACACAGTTCTCTCAATTGCCATCAACTGCCCCATCACGTTTTCCTGAATCTCATCAACAATCTGAAATCTCTTCCCTTTCAAAGATAATTTTAGTTTTGGGAAAAGACAAAAGTCACAGGGTACCAAGTCTGGGCTCTAGGGGGGCTGAGTCACCTGGGTGATTTGATGTTTCACCAAATAACTCTGCACAAGACATGATGCATGAGTGGGTGTGTTGTCGTGATGAAGCTGCCAACCACCAGTGGCCCATAGGTGTGGCCTTCTGAATCATCCAAATAGTTTCCATGGAGGAATGTTCAAGCTTAATGCAAAATCTGATGCAGATTTGCTGCTTTACTCACTCATATTGAATGCCATGGCCACGCAGTACACATGCTCACTCAACAGCATCCACTGCTCCCATTTAGTAGTACAGTGAAGTCGTCATTGTTCATGCATGCACATTCTGGTCCACTCTCCTTGGCTGCCAGGTTACATCAATGCAGTACAAACCACTTTGACATTTTTCTGGACAGACCTCGTATGCGTGTGTGTGTATTTGTGTGTACACACACCAAGATTTCTCTCAATTATCAGGTATATATGCTCATGGTCACTTTTTTCACTTATATTTTTAAATTGTAAACATATGCATACAAGAGTATTTATAATGTATGTGTACAGTTTAAAACGTAGCTATCGGGTTTCAATCAGGAATCAGAATTAAACTCAGTTGGTTTGACTAAAGAGATATTAATACAGACACTATTTAAAGGGGCATGGTGGGGTTAAGAGAACCATCTAATTGAGGCATGTCAAACACTAAATTAAGGTTAAGAACCACCAAGTTGAGAGTCTTGGTGCAATGGAAGGAAGTCCATATCATCTCTAGGCTAAAAAACAAGGGAAGAAAGCATTTCCAGAGCTCTGTGAGCTGGAGCCATAGAGGGACCCCTGGTTAAGAGCTGCAATTGTGGAGACACACAGCCACTGCCAAATCCTTAGCCAAAAACAGAAAGAATGGATAAAACATACCCCACCTCTCTTTCCTTCTGCCTCCAATCTCCTGTGGATGCTTCCATTGTTCAAACCCAAATGGAAACCAGCTGAGAAGAGCCCAGGTGATGTTTTCCAAAAAGGTCAGCTTCTGGGGTAAAGAATATGGCAGGGATGGGAGGAAAATAGATATGAGGGAAGGCAAACAAAAAACCCAGAGAAAGTACCTCCTTTGCCACCCTGGATTTATTCTTGCCCTTTGCTCAAATGAAGAGAAGCTCATCCCTTACACCTGAGAATCACAAAATCTTACCAACCATAAAATTTCTTTGAGATGATTTCAATTTGGGTATACTCTGACCCAGAATCTAAATTATAATATTTGCTAGACCAACACTCTTCACACAAAGTAACAGAGAAGGAGCTGGGACGATATAACCAGTTAACATTTTAAATGCAGAGCTACAGTAGTCCCTGCCTCTACAGCTTGTTGCTAGGCTAAAAATGATAATCAAAGCTTCCTACTTCATTCACTTACATTCCCCTTGCCCTATGCACTGCCTTGGTTGATCTGGATCTTTTTCCCCCTCAGGCAAGGACATGCTTCTTGATATTAGAGAGGAGGGAAGAGAGGGCAAGGAAAGGAAGCAGAGAGAGGGAGAGAAACATCTATGTAAGAGAGAACCATCCATCAGTTGCTTCTTGTATGCGCTCCCCTCTCCAAGGGAGGACTAAACCACTACTTAGGTAGTACCCTGATGGGGAATCGAACCCACAACCTTTTGATTTACTGGTTGTTGCTCCAACCAACTGATCCACACCAGCCAGGGTGATACATCAGCATTTTTTACCCAGTGTGGTGATGCAACACTTTAATTTCTGCATGGTTTGAAATTTAAGTGGTCCTGACTTTATCACGTTACTGTAGTTATCTAATGATCATTATTATTGCAAATGGGAGTATTGAGACTTGCCCAGTGAATCTCTGGTGTCATGCACAATTCCCCTTGCCTTCATTGTATAGCTGCAACCCAATTTCCCCTCAGAAACTGGGATCAGTCATCCCAATTTTTTCACCATGGGAATCCAAAATAATCAGGGGGCAATTTCAGCTTCCAATTGAATAGAACTATGGCAGGACCCGTTAGTGGTAGCATTTCTTTCCTTTGAACAAGGGCTTTAAAAAATGATAAACCCAGTGCTGTAAAAAACCTGTGCTGGATGTTTTCAATTAGTCCTGTGCAACTGCATCCACCTGTCTCTTTCGTTTTTTGGCTTCCTGTCCACCCTCAACATTAAACCTACTCTGCAAATAGAAAAGTTCTAAAAAAATGTTTATAACTGGGGATTATATGTTTAAGTGACAACCTCTCACCAGATATATTCTCATCTTGGAAACAGATCCGACAGTGGTGGTTGACACCATTTCTAGAGAGAAACATTAAGATAGCTCATTGAAACCTACAGAGGGACAAAGCTCACTGAAGCCTTTAAGTGAGACTCGTTCTGCTTCCTCTGCCTCCCTTCAAAATCTGACAGCTCGGTTTTGAATTTGCTTCTGTGCCCTGCTCCTTCTATAGAAGAACACAGTAGGCCTGTCAGGCGTGCGGGACCTTTAAGAAAGCTAAGGACTGCGCTGATTGGCTGAGGGTCGGAATCCACCTTCTTGGCAAGCCAGTCTGCCAGACGAGGCTGGTTTCTGCCACGGTTCAGGGCATCCGGAGCCTGAAGGCCTCTGCGGCGATCACTGTGTTCCCGTGCCTCCGCCGCTCGCTGCCCAGTGAGTAAGCGCCAGCCCCGAGGGACCGGGCCGGCCACAGGGTGGTGGAGAGCTCGGGGCCATGGGTCCTCGTCTTCCGGAGCTGAGCTCCCGGGCCGGGGCTTGCAGGGCTGCGCTGTGCACTCCCTGCGAGCGTCAGCCCTTGGCTCGCTTCCTGTCCCTAGGGCTAAGGGGTATCGCCAACCTCGTTCCGGAGTCAGTTCCAGTCGCAAGGACTCCCGGCCTTTCCCTTAAGACTGCAATCGAGTCGGGAAACTATAGAGCATTATCAAAGGAAATCAGCACACCATTTAGGAAATACCCAAGTTACAGTAATTAGGTCCTGGAAAGGCAGGGGAAATTCAATTAGGGAAATCCTCCCGGAAGTTGTGGGTTCTGGGCTGGAATTTGCAGGGGAAGTGAGCTAATCTGAATGGAACTCATCGACTTAATTGAAAATGAACCAGTCATAAATGTAGGTAGTTAATGAGTAATTCGATCAGGAAGTGAGTAAGTGGAAAAATCTGGATGACAGAGATCGTGGATTATGGGTTATCTTTTTTTTTATTTTACAAGTATCATCAAAGCCAGGTTCCCAGGGGTGCCTGGAAATTGCAGCCCCAACACTTCTCAGACAGAAATACCCCTTCCCATTGTAATCTGTAGCACAGCCCAGCCCGGTCTGTAACATTAAAGAGCCCTTTTTAAGGTCTCAAGAGTAATCAAAGGAAAAATAAAGGCAGAAGGAACTCATACCAGTATTCTCAGCCCTATGAGAAACACTGGTGTGTTAAGTTTTAAGTATCAAGAAATTTGTCACCAATGATAAAAGTGTTGGAATTTTTGAAAGACTTACCTTATACAATTTAGTGAGTTCAAAGTTATCCCTACTCCAAGATCACTCTTGCTTATTTCCTTTCCCCTCAGTTTTATTGAGAAATAATTGACACACATCACTATAAGTTTAAGGATACAGCATGATGGTTTTGACTTACATATATTCTGAAATGATTACCACAATAGGTTCAACTAACATCTATCATCTCATATAGATACAATAAAAATGAAGAAAAAAATTTTCCTCCTTGTAATGAGATTAGTATTTACTCCCTTAACAACTTTCCTATATATCATAGAGTGGTATGAACTATAGTCATCATTTTTCTAATACATATTTTGTGAGTGGGAGAGAGAAGATTAAGAGTATTCTGAACACCTGAAGGAACCTCCCAGATTTTGGAAAATGGCTTTGTTAGGTGGGAAAAGCTGAAAATACTGAACTGCAGGGTATACTTTACAAGGTGTTGTACACTCATTTTCAGGTGTGATCTCCCCTGAGGACCACGGTCTAGACCCAAGAAAGCAAGGCCCAGAAAAAGGTAAACATAAATCCTAATTTTCCAGTTTCTCTTCCCTAGATGACTAACATGAGGACTCCCCCTGCACTTCAGGGTAGGTCCCACCCTTAATAAACAGGAGCACTGTAAGACACAGCTCTGTGACATACTGCGTGTGTGTGTGTACAAATGGGATTAGAGGGCAATTGTTTCCTTTACAAATGTTTGCAGCATATGTGAAAAGTTAATTATCCACTCCTACATACAGAAGAAAAATAAGAAATGGCAAGTGACCTGAGCTACCCTTTCTCTTGTATTGCTCATTGCTTTCTGCAAAGCGTTATTAGGAGGACACACCATTGCTTCTGCCTTCAGGCAAGTTCTAGTCTGCTATTGGACACAAATGATGGGACAGTCACAGTTTGCAGAGGGGAGAGAACTTACACTTGACCTCCGCACTCTTAGCAGGTGGCCTCCAATTCTGGTCACAGGATGGAGTGAGTGGGGTACTGGCTGAGCAGGAGGGAAATCACATGACCTCCCAGTCCTGTTGAGGACTGTGCCTCTTCTCTCTGGTGAGTGATTGGCCTCCTGTTCCCAGCATTAAAGCTGACTCTGTATCAGAATAATTTCCAGAGTGCATCTTTGGAAGAATATAGGAAAGCCACTGAAGTCTGGCTTGCAGTTCCCACTCACCTACAGCCCTAATTAACAGGGATAACCCATTCCACCTGGCATGAAATGCTCTCCTTCTCTTCTCCCTAGTTGGCCGGAACCCAAGATTTCCTGATAGGGATATGGATATGGTAAACAGGAGTTTCGATGGCTTCCCACAGAATACATGAAATGTGGGTCAGAACCCAAGGTTCACAACCCTGCTGAACAGCTTCCAAAGAGAATCAGCAACATTATTGAGGAGGATAGAGTAGTTGTAACGTCCTTGAATTTGCATCCTGAAAGTAAAACAAACAACTGAAGGTCTTTTTTACCTACCCAATTGGGTTAAGAACAAAATATTGGAGTTCTGGCCTACCTAGAATTGAAAGCCCGTTAAGAACTGCTTAAGTAAGATAAATAAGATAGACAGAACCATATATTCATCCAAAAAATGTGTTTCCCAGGACATTTAATTAGCCTTATATTTCCCCCTTTGAGAACTTCAGTAGTAGCTTTATGAAAACAAAGGTAAAGTTAGTGGAAGATGGCTAAAGGATGTCAGCAGTAGGTGGATGGAAATATGGGATGTGTAGGAGAGGGGCAGGGGTAACAAGAAGGGTATTAATGTAGTGACCTTGAGATACTTAAAACTTGCTAAAACACAACACAAATGCAAGGAGCATAGAGAAATTTGTCCTTAAAGTTCACAATGCAGCTTCTGAATCACCCCTCCTCAGAAAAAAAGGTTCTATAATCCAACTGTACAGAAAGTAAAAGGATAGGAGGTATTCACCTTGTTTCTCACAAAAAAAAGTTTTTTCTGTTTGTGTGTTTTTAAGTATTCAGTTCTTCAAGATTTATAGCAGGAAACAGAATCGTGAAACATGGAGCCATATACTTATAGAGCACAAGATTTTGGAAGTCATCTAGTTCAATCAGCTGATGTTAGTAAATGATAGCCAAGGCAGGTCAAAGTTTTTTCTTTTTTTTTTTTTACGTTGTCATAAACTCCTGATAGCCCAAAGCAGACCATATGAGAATGCATGTAGAATATATTGTTTTAAGCTTCTTTGCTTTTTTATATTTTAGATCAAGATGGGGTTTATATTTTCAAAATCTATGAATGAAAACATGAAAATCCAACAGGAGTTCATGCTTATGAATGCTCGACTTCAGGTACATTTTAAAATAATTAACCTTTTATGTTGTTACAGTAGTTAAAGCTTCTAACACATGTGCTCTAGCAGTATGTTTTCTTTGACCCCAAAAGGTAACATACTCTTGGGGCTCCATCCTCAAAACCAAGATGAAATGAATTATTAGCTATCAGGTGAAAGAGCTTTTAAAAATCTCCAATCCAGATACTTGTGTAAAAATTTTCATAATATAGGGAGAGAAAACTGCTTAGCTCATAGGGCAGGCAGAATGATACCCCCCTGCCCCCAAAGATATCTAACCTGATCCCCTGTGAATATTTTTCCTTACATGGCAAAAGAGATTTTTGCAATGCAATATAAGGAGTTTGAGATGGATTGTCTGGATGGGCCCAATGTAATCACAAGGGTCTTTATAAGGGGAAGAGGGAGGCAAGAGGGCCAAAGAAAGGAAGAGAGGCAGAGATTTGAAGATGCTATGCTGCTGGCTTTGAAGATGGAGTAAAGGACCATGAGCCAAGGAACAGAGACAGCCTCTAGAACACGGAAAAGGCAAGGTTATGGATTCTCCCCTAGATCCCCCAGAGGGAATGCAGTCCCACGAGTCCATTTTGAACTTCTGACCTCCAGAGCTGTAAGATGATAAATCTGTGTTGTTTTAAGCCACTAAATTTGATAATCTGTTATACAGCAACAGGAAACTAATACAGAGTATGGAAACTTGACACTGGATTTATACATAGGATAGATAGAAAAGATCAAAGCAAAGTAGAAGATTGTCTAATTGCCCATTATAGGTTGTCAAAAAGTACTTTAAAATGTTTTATGTCAAAATGAAGTGCTAAAAGTTTGACTGGAATTACCATCCTAAGATTTCAAATAAAAATCTCTAGCCCTGTGTGGTTCATTATGGCTCTGACAGTAGAAGGTCCCACTGTGAGGCAGTATAGTGTAGTGGTTAAAAGTGAGGCTAAAGCTACATTTATTGGGTTTGAACCCCATCTCTACCCGTGACTAACTGTATGACTTGTGCCTCAGTAATCTACTCTGTAAGCTGGAGGTGATAGCATCCCCTTCATTAGGGTTGTTTTGAGAAGTAAAGATGGTCATGTATAGAAAGCATATAGAACAATGCCTCATGTCTTTAGAACAATGTCAGTCTGTGTGTTAGTTGTTGCTGGTGTTATTATTGCTATTAACAAGTGATACGAGTGTCTTGTGCAGGGTAATGATGTCTTTGGAAGAGATGGAACAATTGAAAAAATGGGCAACTGAATTAATGTAACAGAGCAAAGTGACCTAGGGAAGACCAAATGTTAGGCATACAAACCAGCCAAGAATGTCAGCGAGTCCTTGTCCAAGACCTTTGGTAACTATAGGGCTTTTACTCTTACATCAGTCTCCATGAAGTCATGGTCTGTGAAGGATCTGGGTTTTTATCCTACTTGCAAGCTAACAAATCAGCCTGTCACTATTTCAGGGATGCTGGCAGAATACAGGAAACACCTAAGTCAGAGACAGAGAACGTTATTACTCATAACACAACAAGCAGAAGGAGCATGAGGCTGGTGTCAATTCCCTATTCCCCTCAAGTCTCACAGAGGTGGCAAAGATGGGTTTAAATGGATGCTGTGCATTCAGTGAGTTTGTGACACATTTGAGTGAGTGCTGAGTTGGTGGAGTTGGGGCTGCGGGGTTACCTTATTTCTTAAGGTTGTTCACAACAAACACAGCCCAGAAAAATGACCTGAACAAAGAGCAGTCTGGGCCTTGCACTCTTGGCCTCCCCAGCAAGAACGTGCTGGAACATTAAGGGCCTGTGGTGGATTGCCCCTCTAGACAACCTGCCCCTTAGCCAGACTGACCAGAGCTTTGAGAGGAACCTTGACTTCTGTCCACTGATCCCAGTGACCGCCATAGTTAAGGCCAAGGTCAAACTGGAAGAAGCACTATCGACAGCATCAGTTTTCACCTTAGCTGAATCAAAGGTGAAACAGGCCTAGGCATTAAGGAAAATCTCTGTGAATCCAAGGGCCCCATCGAGCCAGTAGCTTTGCTTCAGGTGGCACAATGGGGAAAAGTTTTTCCCAAAGGGGTAGCTACTACTTTATGTCAAATTGAGATGACAGTAAGGCCAGGCCAGCCATGCCTTCAAACACATTTTAAATTGCCAGCAAATGGGCCCTTTTCTTGTAGTTGTCCTGTCCTAGTTAACCCACCCCAAAATGGAGATGTCAGGCCTCAGTCACAAGACCTCCGTGGGTCAGATGTTCATTTTTAATAAGAGCCCTGTAGTAGGCCAACAGCAGCCGCACATTACTGGAAGGGGTATATTACAGGTTGAATTGTGACCTTCCCCTCAAATTCTTATGTTAAAACCCTAACCCCCACTGTCTCAGAAGGTGACCTTATTTAGAGATAGAGTCTTCACAGAAGTAATCATGTTAAAATGAGGTCATTAGGGTGAGCCCTATCCAGTATGACTGACAGACTTATAAAAAGGGAGGATTTGAACACAGAGAGAGGCATATAGGATGATGCCATGTGGATATGAAGTTGGCCATTTACAAACCAAGGAGAGACCTAAATAGATCCTACCCTCACAGCCCACATAAGGAACCAGCCCCGCTGACACTTTAATTTCGACTTCCAAGCTCCAGAACTGAGACAATAAATTTCTGTTGCTTAAGCTACTCAGTTTGTTACGGCAGCCCTAGAAACTAATACAGGATGTACTTGGTGCCTGTGTCCAGCTGGTGACACTGCAGTACTGGGCCTCTCTGGAGATAAGCGGTGATTTCTGTCTTTCTCTCTGGGATTCTATATTGTTTCTATTAGACCAACTGGAAGAGGTCAAGGAATCACTGAATGGAAGAGTGTCCTCTCATCACTAGGAATATTTACAATATAAGCAAGTAACATATCAATTTCATTATACATTTACATAATAGGGGAACAACTGCAGGATTCTGAAGCAGCTCAAAAGTCACTTTTAATTTCTCTTCCTCACGGAAAACTTTGTTCAAAGCCTATCAGTTGGATTCTAGTGCTTTTTTCCCTCTGGGAGCACACACCATAGAGTTTAACATACATAATTGAGGGGTTATCTTAGTGGTTTCAGGAAACTATGCTGTCTTCTAGCAGGCTGGGGAAACGGGAGTGCAAAGCAGCTAGGAAACTTTTTGCCCTTTGTCTCTTGATCCCAGCATTGATGCAACTTCCTCCCATGTGTACCCCAGCCTTTGAGAGCACTGGGGTTCAGCGACATTATTCTTTTAGCCTCTACTAGTGCCATTGCTCTGCCCTGTTTGTCATGAAAAACATCCAAAACTGTAGAGAATTTTTATGAGTTTATTTGAGCCAAAATGAGGACAATTGCCAACAAGCAAAATCTCAATGGACTGAGAAAATGCTATGGAGAATGGCAGTTTTGCAGTTTATTTTCTACATTAGAATAAAAGGAGGAGGCATAAGGAGGGTTACATGAAATCCACTGGTGATTGATTAGGGAGGCAGGAGAAAACAAAATGGGGAAATCTGGGGGACTGGATAAAAAGCAAAATGCAAAGACACATACTTCTTTTACAGTAGTGGGTATAGGATAGTTAATAATTAACATTCACAGCACATAGAGATGGGATGTGGGGGACCAGGTGACAATGAGGGGTTCAGTGGTCTCCTACTCTGGTGCATCAGATGTGTCCTGAGTGGTCTCGAAAACGTGATTACTCTGAAATTTCAAAGGTATGTTATCTTAAATGCAAAAAGAAAATAGGTTCAAGTAAGGCAAAGACTGACCTTTGTCAAGGAAGATGCTGGCTAAGTACGTGACTACCACCATGGCCCGCTTTTAGTTAGGAATTTTTATGTTCAGACTGTCCTATGTGGTTATTTTCCATTTCTGGGTCGGTAAGACCTGCCATGCAGGCCTCACCTGAGTTTGTCAGGTCAAGTCAGTGGCCCTTTTCATTCAAACCTAAATCCTCAGCAATCTGGGCCAACCTGGTGCTTAGCTCACCCTCTATCTGCATGGGAATACACTTGGGTGCCTATGTCCAATAGAGCCATAAACATTTGAGTCCCCCCTATCCCATCCCTGAAGTCCCCCAGAACACTCAGCTTTCTCCCCTAAGGCAGCTGAAGTTGGGAGAGAGACAGCCGGGCGTCAGTAAGCTAGCCTTTGAATTTACTCTGTTTCTACGGGCCTCCCACCACTGGGCTCAGCAAACAAATTTCTCATGTTTTTAGTCTACCCCAAGTTCTGTAACCTCAATGCTGACACCATTATTTCAGCTTTGGGGACCCCTTTACCCACCAGCCACAGCCACTGTGCATACCTTTGGGCTGAGGTGTGGAGCTTCATGCTCCATCGTCATGGTAACATTCTTCTCTCACAGCCAGAGGAGAATGTGCCACAACCAAAGTACCATCTGGGTGACCTGTTTTGACCCTGCTTTTTGTTGCTCAGCCTCACTTAACACATAGGAGAGTGAGAGACCTTTACTCTCCCCTCCCACCCTCACCACCACCTAGGGGAGAGCATTTTCTACCAGGTCACAGGGAGTCTTCTTATATCCAATAACCCCCCAGTGAGGACTCCTGTCCTTTCCCTTTCAGAATGCCCTGTTTCTATCAGCACCTCAGCTTTGTCACCACAACAGGCAGGCGCTGTGACAGGTCTGGGATTTCACTCTACTGGCAAGTTAACAAGTTAGCCTATGACTCTTTCTGGGATGCAGGAGAAAACTCTGTTACAGTCGGTGGCGGCAGCAGCACGAGCAGACTCACGATGTTTTCTATGTGCCCTAAGTCCCACGGGGGGTGGGGGGGGGGCATGCAGGTAGGTCTAGTCGGACACTGACGTGGATGCAGCAGGTTTGTCACTTAACTGAGGAACAGTGAGCTATGCAATCTACTACTTTTACAGTGAGTGGTCAGCAAGGCTGCTCTTTGGTAAGAGAGATTACTTCATCCCTCAAGATTGCTCACTGCAAACACAACCCTGAGAAATGACTCAGGTGAAGAACAGTCAGGGCCTACATCTTTGGCCTGTCCAGTAAGAAAGTACAGGAATGCTCAGGGCCCATGCCGACTGATTCTCTCAGCATGTGTATTGGTTAAGATGAATCCTCTGATTTCAAGGAAGGAGACAAAGAGAATACAGATCAACATGGATGAAGCAACTTTCCAACCCTAACGCTGCTTGAGTTCTGATCTAACTGGGAAAGCCTAGAGAGAAAAATACTCATCTGCAGCCATTATGGAAGATCACGTTGGTCCTTGCATTTAAAGGAATTAAACTTCTCAAATCATTCCTAGGGTCCAAGCTATTCTTTTTGAAAATGAAATACAATGAAATATTTGATACATATAAGAAACTACAGTTATAAGTTGTGAAGCATAATAAAATGAACACTGATGAACCCATCACCAAATTGAAGAATTATATCCTCACAATTCCTTTGATTCTATCTATGGGTTCCTCCCAGCATACTGAATGAACCCAAATAGCTAAAGCTAGGCTGGAGTTGGCCTCATGTCCCAAAGCCCTGAGGACTGAGTAGGACTCTGCAAACGGAAGAAATGAGCCACTGGTGTGGAAGACAACACGTCTTTTAAGTTCTTCAAAGGGGAGAGTTTTAAAAATGCCAACTAAACACCATGCCTATGAATATCTTTAGCCTACCATGATCTTGGGTTCTTTTCCTCAATAAGTAGCACCTGAATAAAAAGGGAAAATAGAAGAAATGAAGCAAGAAAGTAAAGTGTTTGCTTTATAGAGAGTCTTGCAGTGACAGGGAACCCAAAAAGTAGAATAGGCAGTGAAAAGGAGAGGAAAGCAGGATAAGCAAGTGGGAGTTGGTTCAAGAACTAGAAGTGTCAGGGGACTTACCAGGAAGTGCCTTGAATAAAAGAGGTAAAATGATCAACACAAGTTTGCTGATGGTGGGGGCTACAAGGAAGACTACAATGGCCTAACTCTTGTAGTTGTATTCACAGTCATCTTCCCCATCCCCTACCTGCTGATAGCCTCCCCCTATCCCTCACCTGTAATCATTCTCCTGAGGTTCTTTTTTTTGGTAAACTACATATAAGGTAAAATTCACCATTTTAAAGTGTACTGTTCAGTGACATATATTACATTTACACTGTTTTGCAACCATCACCACTATTAAATCCCATAACATTTTCATCACTCCAAGAGGAAACTCCATACCCATTAAGCAGCCACCTCCCATCCTCCCTCTTCCCCTAGGAACTAGAAATAACTAATGTGTTTTCTGTTTCTACAGATTTGCCTGTTCTGGACATTCCATACACGTGGATTCGTATAACATAAGGTCTTTTGTGTCCGACTTGCTTTTACATAGCATGATCTAAGATGCACCTGTATTGTAGCATGTATCAGTATTTCATTCCTATTTATGGCTAAATAACATTACATTGTATGGATATACCACATTTTATTTACAGCATTCATTGGTTTATATAAATTTAAGGTTCTTTTCACCTTTTGGCCTATTCAGAATAGTGCTGCTATGGAAATTCTTGTACTGATTTTTGTTTGAACACTTGCTTTTTAGTTCTTTTGAGTATATACCAAGAGTAGCACTGCATGATCGTATAATAACTTTATGTTGAACTAATTGCAGAACCACCAAAACGTTCAAAATTGTACCAGCCTGCTGGTATCTTTCCCCACCAAAGTAGGAACAGATGGAAATAAGTTACTTTAACTGTATCATGAAAGATTGGGTCTAAATGGAAAGAATATAATGAGTCACTTGATTTTTAAAGAGGCTGCTAAAAGTGTTCAGCAAGTCTCTTTAAAGGTGGGGCAAGGCATTAACATGTCTGGAATCACTTTGAGGAGTTAGTGAAAAAACTCTTTAAGACTTAATTTTCTGTATACTTTGTATGTTCAGGCATGGTAGAAAATGAAGGTAAAATAATTAATAAAGGTTGTTGGTACCACAGGCTCTTACTTCTACAAAGGTAAACAAACAAAAAAGAAAGGTCAAGCCACTTTTGCTCCCAGCATTTCCATACCACCAATGGGTCCAGGACCCTCTCTACACTCAGTTCGCCAAGGGAGACACACTTGTGTTAGGTTTGTTCACAAACTTCAATGAGATCAATAAATCCAGTTATAGACTGGCAGAACGATTTTCTTTTCCTCCCTCAACTATAATTCTGTTTTCATAAATCTGATCAGAATGAATTTTAATTCATATTTAGTTCATCATTGCCTGAGCAAGAGGGGTCACTTATATTTCAACTCAGTAGAGCATTTACTGAATGCCTAGTATATACAAAGTTTGGGGCACAAAACTATTAATCAAGAGATTATACTAGAGCTTTAACAATTATTTGTTTTCTCTAGAAATCTTCATAATATGTACACATGCACATATACCCCAAATTTTTCCTAAAAGGATTTCAGGTAGGCTACTGTTAAAATCTTTAGATTCCTCACATGTGTCTTATTTCTATTTCGTTTTCTTCCCTAAGATAATTAAGAATGCAGAGCAGCAGGGAGAGAAAGAGTAGCCTCTATAAACATCTGTAATATTTAACACAAGGGGGAAATCCCAAGTGTCTTTATTCTTGAATAAATCTACTAAATTCAGAATAATAATGAATCTACATTTTCAGAAATGTTTTAGTTGAAATAACTTTAGATTTGCAGAAAATTGCTTATATCCTTGTCTAACTGATGCAAACAACTTATAGTGATAAAAACCAGAAACTTAGCATCAGTATAATACTATTAACTAAATTACTGGGCTTTCTGAAGCTTCACTAGTTGTTCTCATACTGTCCCTTTATGTTCCAGGATCCAATCCAAGATCTTATATTGCACTTAATTGTTGTGTCTTCTTAGTCTCCTCTAGTCTGTGATGTTCCCCATTCTTCCCTTGGCTTTCATGATAAGTACTTCTGATAAGTACTGGTCACCTACTTAGAAGTTCTCTCATTTTGAATTTCTCCAATGTTTTCTCATGATTAGATTGAGATTGTGGTTTCTGGTTATTTTTTTTTGTGTGTGACATATTATTCTTAAACCACAGAATGCTACTGTGTCTTTGTCATTGCATCATATCAAAGGACACCTGATGTTATGTCGTATTTCTGATGATGTTAATCTTGATCTCTTGATAAAGGTGGTGTTCACCTGATTTCTCCACTGTAAAGTTACTATTTTTTTTTCTTTTCTGAGAAATACCTTTTATCTTTTCTAACTGGTAAATATCTTTGGGTAGATACTTTGAGACTGTTAATATCTTGCTTCTCCTCAATGTTTTGCCCACTCATTTTAGCATCCACTGGTGAGGCCTTACATGCAACAGTTATTACTATAAAGCATGCCTCACTGTGATTTTTTAAATCTCCGTTTCATTTATATTTGTTCATTGGAGAAGCTGCATCTTCTCCATATACTTATTAAGTTATTTAGACAAATATGGTCTCATGGGCATTTTATTCTGTGCATTATAATCTAGTACCATCATCATTTATTTCATGACTTAAATTGTTGTTTTGGCTATTAGGAACTCCTTCCAGCTGGCTCCTAATGTCCTTTTGACACATCCCATCTTTTACTGAATACTTGCTTATTTTCTTCTTTCCTAAGATATTCACATATATTTGCCCTGCCTGGAAGTAACCACTTATTCAATGAGTCCTGGTTCTTCTTGTTGGAGATTGGTATTTAGAAACCAATATCTGGGCTTAGGTTTGCTTATTGCTATGTCCATTGTTCCTAGATCCTGTCAGGAAGGACTTGTGTATATACCAACTCATGCATATGCATACATGTATCTTGTTTCTATATCTACCTTTAAGTATATATACAGGGTGGGGTCAAAAGTGGGTTTACAGTTGTTCATATTGAAAATAATAGAATAGTTAATAAGTAATACAAGAATAAACTCTGTGGTTTGCATACTCAAAACTGTAAATCTACTTTTGACCCATCCTGTATGCTATACCATGAGTTCATATTGATACCTCTGATTCCAATCCAGTATGACATTTCATTTCAGCCTTCCTTCTTTCTTCATTTGCAAGTTCCTTCTCAGATAGTAAGAAACTTTTCATAGAAGCCACCTTGGCTCATGTTCCATTCCTCCTTCTCCAAGACAGCAGCATAGCATCTTCATGTCTCTAACTCTTACTCTCTTGCCTACATCTTTCACTTATAAGGAGCCTTGTGCTTACATTGGGCCCATGTGGATAATCCTGAATAATCTCCCCATTTCAAAGTCTTTTAGTTAATCACATCTGCTAAGTCCCTTTTGGTGTGTAAGGTAATTTACCCACAGGTTCAGGACATAGACTTCTTTGGTGGGAGGCATTATCCTGCCTACCACAGGTACTTATTATTTCCAATTCTACTATTATAAACACTGTTACAAAAAATAACCTTGGGCTTTCATATTTTTGTACTATTGGAGGGATATCTTCCAGGTAGATTTCTAGAAGTGGGATTGCTGGGTCAAAGGCAGGTGCCAATATGGTTTTGTTGGGTATTGCCACATTTCCCTCCCAAGTTGTACTGATTTGAAAGTGCTGGTCTTCCCAAAATCTCACCAAAAGAGTTTGTGGTCTTGCTTTCTAATTTTTGCCAATGTAACAGGCAAGAAAATGGTATCTCAGTCTTGGTTTAATGTGCCTTTACTTAATTATGAGTAAATTTGAACATTTCCTCACATGTTTGAGGGCCTTTTATAGCTCTTGTTTTTGTGAATTGTCTGTTCATTGTTTTTTTATATCCTGTCCCTCAATTTTTAAGAGTTCTTTATATATTAAAGATATTGGAATATATTGCCATTATTCCTCCCACATTGTCATTTGTGTTTGACTTTATTTATGAGGGGGCTTTAGCATGAAAAATTTTTTTTTAATTTTTACGTGTTCAAATGAAGAACCGTTTATTTTATTGCCTCTGCATTTTGAATGTTTATTTAGAAAAGTTTTTCCTATACCAAAGTTAGAGGTAGTCACCATTTCTACCTATGATGCTTTTATAGCTTTATTTACATTTATTTTTTTAAAGATTTTATTTTATTTTCAGAAAGGGGAAGGGAGGGAGAAAGAGGGAAAGAAACATCAATGTGTGGTTGCCTCTCACATCCCTCCCCCTCCCCCACCCCAGGGACCTGACCCACAACTCAGGCATGTGCCCTGACTGGGAATCGAACCAGCAACCCTTTGGCTCGCAGGCCAATACTCAATCCACTGAACAACACCAGCCAGGGCTATTTACATTTAGATCTCTAATCCATTTGGAGTTTGTTCTCATATATGGTGTGAGATATATGGATCTAATTTTATCTTTTCACCAATGGCTATCTCATAATACCTACATTTATTTAAAAATCCATCTTTTCCTCCAGTGAGCTGAAATGTCACCTTTATTAGGGTTCTATATGTACTTGGGTCTGGACATGCTATTCAAGTGGCCAATTTGTCTCTTCATATACCAGTACTACTACACTGTTATAATTATAGATGCTTTTTAGTATGTTTTGATGCCTAGTTAAGCTAGTATATAAAATTGCAGTTTATCTCTTCAGTGTTTCCTTTTCAGTGTTTATTACATGTTTCCTTTTTCACAGAAACTTTAGTTCAACTTGTTCAATCCTATAACATGGTTTGTTGATTTTTTTTATTGGAATTGCATACATTTATAAACTTATTTAGGAAGAACTGTTGAGTCATCCTGTCCAAGGACTGGGAATATTTTTCCATTTGTTTACGTATTTTTGTGTGTTTCAGGAGTTAACAAATGGATTACAGACTAAAAGCAAAGGTGTTTTTTGTTTGTTTGTTTGTTTTGTTTTTGTGCATGGAAAAAGGAAATTTTTAAATTAAATTTTCCTGTAAATGATTATCAAAATATTCTTGCAGTTCAAGTCCTTGCCTATCTGGCAATAGAATATATTAGCAGTGTGTATGATGGAGGGACATCCTTACAGTAAAATGTGCGTGACGGAGGGTAGGAAGAGAAAGAATAGCAGAACTTGCAGGCAGGTTGAACCCTGGGTGTGGCTCAGTTGGTTGGGCATTGTTCTGCAAAGAAAAAGGTCACCAGTTCAATTCCTGCTCAGGACACACCTGGGTTGCCAGTTCGTCCCCAGTTGGGGCATATGCAAAAGGTAATTGATTGATGTTTCTCTATCTCTCTTTTTTCCTCCCTTCCCCTCTCTCTAAAAATAAATAAAATCTTTTTTAAAAAAATAAAGAACTTTCAGGCAGGCTGAGGTAGCACAATAGGAAATCTAAAAGGGAAAACTGGGCCCCAGGCTGGTGCCTGCTGGATTTATAGTCAGAACATGGCTGCTAAGGACTATGGTTTCACTCTCCTTGAGTGTAGTGAGAAGTTCACAGGCAATGGAGTCAGGATACCTGGGGCCAAGCCTGGCTCCATCACTTAGTGGTTATATGACCTTGAATAAATGACATAAGCTGAGCCTCAGCTTCATTGCTAAGGAAGATACCCAAATACTAGCTTGTATGGCAGAGGAAATGTTCGGTAAGTGTTCCCTCCTCTCCCATTTATCTACTTTCCTCTCTCTTATTTACTCATACTCACTATTTCAGTCTTTCTTTCATTTTAAATTTCATTCTCCATTTTTCATTTTTTATCCTTTTTTACCTTTCCCCATCTCTGTATCTTCAATTCTGTGGCCAGGCATATGCTTTTCTGGTTCCCTTTCCTTCTGCCTTGCAGGATTGTAGTACTTTAAATAATCAATCCTAGTAAGAGACCAGGGGTCCAATTAGCCTGTCAGCCCTAGAGCCTAAAGATTAAATGATAATGTTTAGTAGTTTTATAATATTTATGTGTTCTGAAATGGTTCACATTATTTTACATAGAGCTTATTTTGGAAGAACAAATAGCTAGATCATTTTCAGTAAAGAAAAAATTTGTGTTTTCTTTGAATCTGGTAAATTAATGAAGTTAATTTTAAGTTCATAGTTAGGTTCAGTTCAAGTAAATACATTTATCAATGATAAATTAAAAGAAATAAGTGAGCCATTAAACTTCAGATTCATTACATTAATAATAATATAATTACATAAATTAGGATTTGAATTTTTGTTATGTACATTTTGTTATGAATCTGTTATGTTTATTTGATTTTTAAATCCTTGTACATGGCTCGGATGCCAAATTATATAGTGTAAAATATTTATTTTCCATTATGTACCCAAAAATATAAGCAATAATTTGAGGCAATAATTGTTTTGAGGAAATTTGAACATGAAGACTTAAGAGTTTATGATATTATATCAAAATGGGTGATTTTCCTCTCTTGAAAATTTTTTCTGCAATTATATATATCTTTATAAAATGTACAAACAAACAAAAGCAAAGTGAGAGTTACAGCTGTAGACCCACTACCTTGACATTAGCAAGTGCTAATCTACTTACAGGATTTTGGTAAATGGTTGTCTTTTTGTTTTTTGCACATACTATAATAAAAATCAATACTACTATAAGAGGTGATTAGGAATGTGTATTTTAATTGAATATTTTCTTCATATTTTTAATATTTAAATATTTTCATAAAGGCTTTGGGAAGTTGAAGGTAAAGGAAATTCTATTAGGTTAGAGGTGTTTTTTTAAATAATATTATTAAAATTAATTCCCTTCTAAGTAACACTTTGTTGCTATGCCTCTTTAATAAATACATCAATTAGAACTTTCCTTGTCAAGAGCTATCATTTTTAAAAACTAGAAGCCCAATGTATACAACTATAAGAAAAATCTGCCTCAGAACTAGGCTTAGAGATGGGGAAGAAGTTCACAAACCTAATGGGGTGCTGACTACAACTGACACCAGTGCCAGCCAATACTCCAGTGTCTTTTTGCCCCATTAATTCAGTGAACCCCAGGGCAGCATCATGGACAGCTGTCTGCAGTTACTGCACTCCCTCCTCTCCCAGCCACTGTGGGCTTATTTAAACAAATATCTGCAAGCCTGCTACACACCTGACCATTACTTCATTCTTTCCTTTATTTACTTACTCATTATTCATCAAATATTTACTGAACACCTATCCTAGGTGATGCAGATATGAAATTGAACTAGTCACTGCTCATATAAAGTGGACATTTTAATGGAGATGGGAGATGACACAGAAATATGTTAGGTTAAGATCAGCAGTATGATGGACACTGGGCTGGATGTGGGGTTCAGGAAGGGCTGTCTCCGAAGAAGACATATATAGCCAGAGGCCTGAGTAAAGTGAGGAGAAAGCCATGTGCAAGATGGAGCAAATTGCAAGATGAGTTACTTCATCTTTTCTGGAAGAAAATAGATGAGTTCATTTCCTAATAGCTTGGTTCACCTGTTGCCACTAATAGAAAACTCACAATTTTGTTTTGAAGCCCTTATCTACATACTTAGCACTAAAATATTTGCTTTGATGGTAGTTTACTCAACAGGGAAAATAAGAGTGGATTTAAATTTTAAACTTTTGCTTAAAACTGTAATTTTTTCTAATTCTGCTTTAGTAGAAGAATATTCTTATTTACGCCTTTATTGAAGCATGCATCAGTTCAAATTTACAACTTTAAGAATGAGAACCATGACCACTCCCAGGAGGCCTCACGTGAAGCAGCTTGGAAGTGGGCAGCCTGAAAGTCATTCCAGCCACTGGAGCTGGTAGAGTCTCCAGTGAGCAGTACAGGGCTGGATGCACAGTCTTTGACATCGACTCTCCTGGACCCTCAAGAAACACTGGAGTCCAGAACATACTAAGGGATATTAAGAAATTCTTTGGGGTTATACCAAGTGAAAAGGAACCTACAAGTGAAACAGTAAAGAAGAAAGAGAAAACAGCTCTTGATCCAAGATGGTGGAGGAGTAAGTGCAAGCTACACTAACCTCCTCCCAGGACCAATCTGGAATTACAACTTAATTGTGGAGAAATCATCCAGAATAACCAATTGAACACTAGCTGGAGAGAAACCTTATAATCATGGACAGACAGAAAAGGCCGCTTCATCACAATGTGACCGGTAGGAAGTGCGGAGATGTGAGAGGGCTGGCTGGGCTCCCACAGGTGGCAGCTGAAGGGATGGAGAAACATCTCAGCATCTCAGGTACCCCCTGAGAAGGGTGGGGTCTAAACCCGCATCTGGTCTTCCCAGCCTACAGCAACAGAGCAGAAAGTAAAACAGCATCCAGCTGTGAAAAGAGAAATACCACAGGGATTTTTGCTGACGTGAGAGAAACCGCTGGAGACAATGAGTTCCTAAAAGGAATACCTATGAAAATACATTGGCACCCAGTTACCCTGGGCTCCAGAGGAGAGGGCAGAGAGGACTAGAGACGATTAAGGAGAGTTTGGGTGGTGGCTTTGAGGAGAGTACTGAGAGAGCAGTCGACCAGGTTCCAGTGCTGACTCATTCCCCATACTGCAGGCAGACCACTCCCCTCCAAGTGGCATCAACCTGAGGATAAGCAATAGCCCATGGGAATGAATCTGCCTGGCCCTCCATGCTTAAACCTGAAGGCTGATCACAGATTGGATAGATAACAACTAAAAGAGAGAGACAAAGACAGTAGATCTCTTATAGTCTCGAACAGGCTGCCTAGTCCCAGACTGGGATTTGATCTGATGTCACCAGGAGAAGATCCAGGAAGTAAAGAAAGTGCACATCAACAACAGTATACAAGATTTGGTGGGAGGAGTGACTTGGTCAGCTACCTAGAGGGAAGGACCCACCAAAGAGCAACACAACAACAACCAAAACCCAAGCACAACAAGGCAGCCCAAATAAACAGCATAAAGGGCAACCCAAGAACATCAAGTTCAGGAGATCAAGGAGACTGCACCACTGAATCCCACAGGTCTCCTACCACAGAAGATCACAAAGTGAAGACATGAAGTCAAAGAAGATCAATCTAAGAAGCAGAAACAAACAAGAAGAGTCCCCTAAAATGGGGAGACAAAGAAACAACCCCCCATCCAAAGGAAAGAAGGAGTCTCCAGGAAGAGTGTTAAATGAAATAGAGCTAAGCAAACTATTAGACATGGAATTCAAAATAATGATTACAGGGAAGCTCAATGAGCTCAGCGAGCTCAAAGAAAACTACAAAGAACTCCAGGGGAACTATGAAGAATTTCAGGGAAGCTACAAGGAACCTACTGAGAAATACACCAGCATTAAAAAGGATATAGAAACAATCAATAAGAGCCAGAAGGAAATGAAGAATACAATTTATGAATTGAAGAACCTGATAGAGGAATCAGAAGCAGACTAGATGAAGCAGAAGATCATATCAGTGAGCTGGAGGACAACATAGAAAAAAATTCCCAGACAGTGCAACAAAGTGAAAAAAGACTGAAAAAGAATGAAGAAGTTTTAAGAGAGCTGCAGGACAACATGAAATGTAATAATATCCATATCATACGAATACCAGAAGGAGAAGAGGAAGAGCAAGGGCTAGAAAACCTCCTTGAAAAAGTAATGACAGAAAACTTCCCTAACTTGATGAGAGAAAAAGTCACACAAGTCTAGGAAGCATAGAGGCTTCCTGGATGAACCAAAACAGGCCCACTCCAAGATACATCATAATTAAAATGGCAAAACTCAAAGACAAAGAGAGAATCCTAAAAGCAGCAAGATAGAAACAGCTAATACCATAAAGGGTGCTCCGATAAGGCTATCAGATTTCTCAACAGAAACACTACAAGCTACAAGGGAATGGTAAAATATATTCCAAGCAATGAAAAAAAAGCCTACAACCAAGACTACTCTACCTAGAAAGGTTCTCATTCAAAATGGAAGGTGAAATAAGGAGTTTCCCAGACAAAAGAAGGCTAAAAGAATACATCTCCACCAAATCAGCATTGCAAGAGATGCAAAAGGGGCTGCTTTAAGAAGATGAAGAAACAGAGAGAGACAGAGAGGAACACGGGTACAAAAGGGAAAAATGACAATGAATAACTACCTGTCAATAATAACCTTAAATGTAAAATAAAAAAAATAGAAGGACATTTCATAATACTTAAGGGAACAATCCATCAAGAAGATATAACCCTTGTAAACATGTGCACGCAACATAGGAGCACCCAAATATATAAGGGATATATTACAGGACTTTGAGAAGGATATTGACAGCAATACACTCATAGTAGGGGACTTTAACACCCATTGTCAATAATGGACAGATCTTCCAAACAAAGAAACACCAAGGATATTGTGGCACTGAACAACATTCTAGATCAAATGGACTTGATTGATATATACAGAGCCTTTCACCCCAAAGAAGCAAAATATACATTCTTTTCAAGTGCACACAGAACATTTTCAAAGACAGACCATGTGGTAGGATACAAAACAAGCCTCAAAAAATTCAAGAAAATTGAAATTATATCAAGTGTCTTCTCAGATCACAATGGCTTGAAACTAGAAACTAACCTCAAGGAAAAAACTCAAAAACATTCAAATTCATGGAGACTGAATAACATGCTGTTAAATAATGAGTGGGTTAACATTGACATCAAGGAAGAAATTAAAATGTTTCTGAAAACAAATGAAAGTGAACACACAATAGCTCAAAACCTATGGGACACAGCAAAGGCAATACTGAGAGGGAAGTTCATAGCAATACAGGCCTACCTAAAAAGGATAGAAGAATCTCAAATAAACTACTTAACCCTACATCTACAGAAACTAGAGGAACAACAACAAACAAAGCACAGAGTGAGTACAAGGAAGGAAATAATCAAGATCAGAGCAGAATTAAATGACATAGAAACTAAAAGAACAATTCAAAGGATCAATTAAACCAGGAGCTGGTTCTTCAAAAAGATAAACAAAATCAACAAGCCTTTAACCAAGAGAAAAATAGAGAAGACCCCAATAAATAAAATCAGAAATGAAAGAGGAGAAATCACAACAGATACCACAGAAATACAAAAGACCATAAGAAATTAGTATGAACAACTGTATGACAAGAAATTTGACAACCTGGGTTAAATGGACAAATTTCTGGAAACATAATCTTCCAAAACTGAATCAGGAAGCAGAAAACCTGAGTAAACCGATAACAACTAGTGAAAATGAAGCAGTAATCAAAAAACTCCCGGCACACAAAAGCCCTGGACTGGATGGCTTCACGGGCAAATTTTACAAAACATTTAGGGAAGAATTAACTGCTATCATTCTTAATCTATTCCAAAAAATCCAAGAAGAGGAAAGACTCCCAAACTCTTTCTATGAGGTCAGTATTACCCTGATTCCAAAACTAGGTAAAGATGCAACAAAGAAAGAAAACTACAGGCTAATATCCCTGATGAACATAGATGCTAAAATCCTCAAAAAAATATTGGCAAGCTGGACCCAGCAATACATTAAAAAGATCATACACCACAATCAAGTGGGATTCATCCCAGGGATTCACAAGGATGGTATAATATTCGCAAACCAATAAACGTAATACACCACAAAAACAAAGTCAAAGACAAAAATCACATGATCATATCAGTAGATGCTGAAAAAGCACTTGATAAAGTTCAGCACCCATTTATGATAAAAATGCTCAGCAAACTGGGAATAGAGGGAGCATATCTCAACATAATAAAGGCCACATATGAGAAACCTGCTGCCAACATCATATTCAATGGGCAAAACGTAAAAGCTTTCCCCCTAAGACCAGGAACAAGACAAGGATGTCCACTCTCTTCACTTCTATTCAACATAGTTTTGGAAGTTCTAGCCATAGCAATCAGACAAGAAAAATAAATAAAAGGCATCCAAATTGGAAAGGAGGACGTAAAACTGTTATTATTTGCAGATGACATGATAGTGTACATAGAAAACCCTAGAATCCACCAAAAAACTACTCGACCTAATAAGTGAATTTGGCAAAATAGCAGGGTACGAAGTCAGTATCCAGACATCAAAGGCATTTCTGTGCACCAACAATGAAATATCAGAGATAGAAACTAGAAAAAAATCCTGTTTACTATAGCAACAATAAAAATAAAGTACTTAGAATAAATTTAACCAAGAAGGTAAAAGACATACTCAGAAAACTACAGAACACTGAAGAAAGAAATTAAGGAAGATAGTACAAATAAATGGAAGCATATACCATGTTCATGGATGGGAAGAATCACATCATTAAAATGTCCATACTACCCAAAGCAATTTATGGATTCAATGCAATCCCTATTAAAATACCAATGACATATTTCACAGACCTAGAAAAAATACTCCGAAAACTTATATTGAACCAAAAGACCCTAAACAGCCTCAGCAATCTTAAGAAAGAAGAACAAAGTAGGAGGAGTCACAATGTCTGATATCAAACTACACTACAAGGCCATGATAATCAAAACAGTCTGGTGCTGGCATAATAACAGACATATAGATCAATGGAACAGAGTAGAGCCCAGAAATATACCCATGTCTCTATGGTCAATTAATATTTGACTGAGGGGGCAGGAGCATAAAATTGAGTGAAAATAGCCTCTTGAACAAGTGGTGTTAGAAGAACTGGACAGGGACATGAAAAAAAAAAAAAGAAATTAGAACACCCAACTTACACCATACATCAGAATAAATTCAAGATGGATAAAAGACTTAAAATGTAAGCCGTGACACCATAAAAGTCCTAGAGGAAAACATAGGCAGTAAAATCTCAGATATCTCACGTAGCAATATTTTCACCAATATAGCTCCCAGGGCAAGGGAAATAAAGAATAAACAAATGGGAATACATCAAACTAAATAGTTTTGCTCAGCTAAAGAAAACATCAGCAAAATGAAAAGGGAACCAACCATATGGGAAAACATGTTTGCCAATGACAGCTCAGACAAGGGTTTGATCTCCAAAATATATAAAGAACTTATAGGACTCCACACCAGGAAGACAGACAATCCAATTAAAAATTGGGCAAAGGACATGAACAGACACTTCTCCAAGGAGGATATAGAGAGGGACCATAGGCATATGAAAGAATGCTCAACATCACTAGCCATCAGAGAGATGCAAATAAAAACCACAATGAGATACCACCTCACATCAGACAGAATGGCCATCATTTAACAAATCAATAAACAACAAGTGTTGATGAGGATGTGGATAAAAGGGAACTCTAGTGCACTGTTGGTGGGAATGCAGACTGGTGCAGCCACTGTGAAAAACTGTATGGAATTTCCTCAAATAACAAAAAATGGAATTGTCTTTTGATCCAGCGATTCCATTGCTAGGACTATACCCAAAGAATTCTGAAACAACAATTCAAAAGAACCTATGTACCTCTATGTTCATAGCAGTGCTATCTTCAATAGCCAAGTGCTGGAAACACCTAAGTGTCCATCACCGGATGAGTGGATTAAAAAACGAGTACCTTTACGCAATGGAATACTATGCAGCAGAAAGAAAGAACTCATACCTTTTGTGACAACATGGATGGAACTGTAGAGTTTTATGCTTAGTGAAATAATCCAGGTGGAGAATGAAAAATACCATATGACCTCACATAATACAGGAACCTAATGAACAAAACAAACAAACAAGCAAAATAGAACCAGAGGCATGGAGACAAGGAACAGAGTGACAGTGACCAGCAGGGAGGGGGGAGGGGGACAAGGGGGGAAAGGAGGGGAAGGGTTTAGTCAAGGAACTAGTATAAATGATCCATGGACATGGACAACAGGGTGGGGACTGACTGTGGGAGAGGGGGGAGGTGGGTGGGGCAGGAGGAGCAATGGGGGAAAGATGGGACAACTGTAATAGAAAAACAATTTAAAAAATGGAAAAAAAAAAGAATGAGAAAACGAAGTCTGATGAAGACACTTTAAAATCAAAGAAAATAATAAAGTTGGGTAAATATTCCTCATAAATAAGATGAGTCTAAGAAGAAGCTACTGAACAAGAAAAAGAGGATCATATATGATTAAGATTCAGAGTCAGAGGAGACAGTGCAGGCAAACCACCCCACCCCACCCCCCAAAAAAGAGAAAAATTGCCACTATCTCCTAAACCTGGTAAAATTATGTGGTAGGATCCTATTACATACATTTCAGAAACAGATGAAGAAGATGACTTTATATATAAGAAGGCAGCCTCTAAATCAAAAGACAAATGAGGATCTATAAATAATCATCTTGGAGCATCAAATATGAAAAACAGTGAAGATAAGATTAAGAATAAGCCTTTATCACCAGTAAAACTTACCCCCACATCAGTGCTTGATTATTTTGGAAATGGAAGTATCCAAAGATCAGATAGGATCATGGCAAGCAAAAGAAAAGAGCCTTTGCAAAATGCAAATGACTCCAGATTAAATGATGAAGCCAACACCAAGCAACAGCACCCTGCTGAAGAAACAACTGCATTGAGATGAAGAGTTTACCAGAATGTTAGCCATGTTGGATGAAGAACCTAAGAACAAAAAAGGCTTGAACAAAGAGAGAAACGTTTTCATCTGTCCAAGCCAATTTCAGTAAACCAAAAGAACATAAATACCCTCATAAAGTAAACATAGAACAATTTCTGGATTAAAGAAAGAAATGCAGCCCTAAGAAGCAAACAAAATGTGAAAAAGTTCAAAAGAATATCAGCAACATTCCTATTGTTAGCTGACAAAAAAGGAGAAACTTCTAAAGCTAGTTTGAAGCTAATACTTTTGAAAAAAAAGAAGGGAATTCTTCTAAAGAAACAGCCTAGAGTCTCAAAAAGAAAAGAAAATGCCAAAAACTCCTAACAAAACCAAAAGTTCTCCAGCAAAAAAGAATCTGTAAGTCCTGAAGATTCTGAAAAGAGATGCACTAATTGTCAAGCTTAGCAGACTAACTTAAATCAAGAAGGTCTCAAAGCTCTGGGATCCAAAGAAATACCAAACAGAGCTGAAAATTGTTTGGAAGGCCTTATATTTGTAATCATAGGAGTACTGGAGCCTATTAAAAAAGATGACATTTTACTTTTGAAATCAAATGTGAACATGAAAATTGGAAGTATAAATATTATTTCCCAGAAATAGATAACTAAATAATGAATTCTTTACATAATCTATTTTTGTTTTTATATTGAAATCAGGTTTAAATAATAAATTTCTAATTTAAAGGCTTGGCTAAAATATTTTTCACCTTTTTAAAAAAATTATATTTTATCGATTTTGCTATTACAGTTGTCCTGACTTTTGCACTGTTGCCCACCTCTACCCAGCACCCCCACTCCCTCAGGCAATTTCCCAACCATTGTTCAGGTCCATGGGTCATGCGTATAAGTTCTTTGGCTGCTCCGTTTCCTATAAGTACTTTACTTCCCTGTGGCTATTCTGTAACTACCTATTTGTACTTCTTAATCCCCTTACCTCTTCACCCATTCCCCAATACCCCACTCCCATCTGAAAACCTTTTTTGCTAAGTTTGTTATTTAGATTCAATTGTTGATTCAAAAGTTTCTTTAGAGAAATCAGCTGACATTCTTAAGGGAACTCCCCTATAGGTAACTAACTTATTTTCTCTTGCTGCTTTTAAGATTCTCTGTGTTTAACCTTTGGCACTTTAATTATTATGTGTCTTTTTTTTTTTTTTCTTATTTATTTATTTATTTATATATTGGGGAGGGGGACCCCGAAATTATTATGTTTCTTGGAGTTGGCCTCTTTGCAACGATCTTGTTTGGGATACTCTGTGCTTCCTGGACTTGACTGTCTATTTCCTTCACCAAATTAGGGAAGTTTTCTTTCATTGTTTTTTCAAATAGCTTCTTTGGGACTATCTGTGCTTTCAGGACTTGTATATCTTTTTCCTTTGCCAAATTTGGGAAGTTTCCCTTCATTATTTTTTCACATAAGTTCTCAATTTCTTGCTCTTTCTCTTCTCCTTCTGGCCCTCCTTTGATGTGAATGTTGGACCTCTTGAAGTTGTCCCAGAGGCTGCTTACACTTTCCTCAGTTTTTTGGATTCTTTTATCTTCTTGTTGTTCTGATTGGTTGTTCTTTGCTTCCTTATGTTCCAAATCATTGATTTAATTCTTGGCTTCATCCACTCTACTGTTGTAAGTTGTTATTTATTCCAATTAGTATATCCTTCATGTCTGACTGGATCTTTTTTATGCTGTTGAGTTCCTCACTAAGTTCCTTGAGTGTGCTTTCAACAAGTGTTTTGAACTCTGCATCTGATAGATTGCTTTTATCTCCATTTCGTTTAGCTCTTTTTCTGAAGTTTTGATCTGTTCTTTCATTTGGGCATGTTTCTTTGTCTCTTCCTTTTGGCAGCCTCCCTGTGTTTGTTTCTATGTATTAAGTAGAGCAGTTTTGACTCTCTGTCTTGGTAGTGTGACCTAATGAAGTAGGTGTCCTGTAGAGTCCAGTGGCACATCCTCTCCTATCAGCCAAGCCGGGTACTCGAGGTGCACCCTTTGTGTGGGCTGAGTACACCCTCCTCTTGTAGTTGAGCCTTAGTTGCTGTTAGTAGATCAATGGGAGGGATTTACAACCAGGCCAGTCAGCTGCAAAGATTGGCTGTGACCACTTACCACAACCTCCTTCCTCTCTCGAGGATCAGCTGTGCATGGACAGGATGGTGGTGCTCTGATGTGGTCTGTAGCTGTCCAATGGGTGTGCTGGCCCTGGTGTTTCCCAGGTAGTGCAAGACAAGGTCAGCCCTAATCTGTGTTTTTCCCAGGGCCACCCTGCCTGAGCTATAAAGCAATCTGAGATGGCTGCTACTTGTGCTGGGCTTGGAGATTCCCAGATGAAGCCATGCTGTGAATCTAGGCTGGCTGCTGCTAGTGCCAGGTCTGGGGCTCACTGAGGCCAGCTATTGCTTGTTTGAGAGGATTGAGGAAGTTGTAAAGCATGAGCCAAAACCAGCCATTCATATGGAAAAGAAGCCTGGGTGGGACTGTAAGTTGGGTGGGGCGGAGTGTCTGTGGATCTCTGAGATGGGTCAATGAGTGTTAGCCAGGTTGATGGAATCTTATATACAACAACAGCTTGCCAGCTCTGTGGGGGAAGATTTTAGAAAAGGGACAGTGGCTTCTACTAGCCTTGATGTCAGACACTTCAGTTCCTCCCTTTATATGACTAAAATTAATTTGAATTAGAGATGACGTGCCCTAGGAATTCTTCCTATTAACAATTATTATATCACTAGATTAAGCTTCCGATGTTAACTGGATTCTGATTTTAGCTACTGTATAAATGTGTTTTCTTCTAAATAAAAGACTCTCTAGATTAATAACCATCCAAGGTGAACTCCAAAAATACTTTGCAAAAAGTGATGATGCGAGTGACATTTGGAAAATGTTTTAAAGGAAAACAGATCAGTTCAACCCACCTCTTGACCAAAAATTTGCTGTGCTGTAGACTATACCTCTTTAGGACAAGTAAGTTCTAATACCCATGGAGGGTGATATTAGCATTAGGGATAGGAAAGCTTGAAGAGAAAATAGGAACACTCACAGAGAAAAAAAGTATCCGCTCCATCTCCTTCCACTGCAAGAAAAATTCTGGTAGTGTAATTTTAGTATGAGAATAGAAAAAATAAGGACTATGAAGCTCAAAAGTAATCATTTGTGAAAAGGAATAGTATATAGTGCTAAACAGTCTTTCCTTCCCTCTTTGATAAAGTTGGAATGTTTTATTATGAACTTATTTATAAAGTCCTTGCATCTGAGTAAAATTATTACATAGCAGTCCAAGATATTTTTGAACAGTTATTGACAGTGGAATATGAAAGACCTGGAATAATTGTATGGTCAGGCAACTAATGATTTAAAATAAACACATGCTGTTACTTACCTATCATGACTGATGCTCAAGGGTACCATGTCCCACTTCTATTTTTTTTAAATACCTCTGTTGAATTATAATTTACATAGTATAAAATCCATCCATTGTAAGGGTACAATTCAATGATTTTTAATACATTTATAGAGTTGTGCAACCATCGCCATAATACAGTTTTAGAACATTTCCATCATCTGCCAAAATTCGCTTTATAGTGTATCTTTGATTCCAACCCTAGACCCAGGAAATCACTAATCTACTTTCTGACTCTATAGATTTGCCTTTTTTGGACATTTTACATCAATGGAATCATAAGATATATAGTTTTTTGTGTCTGGTTTCTTTTACTTAGCATATTATTTTTGAGATTCATCCATATTGTAGCATATTTTCTCCTCCAAAGGAATTTTAGAATCAGTTTATCAAGCAAATTAAAAAAATATTCCTATCAACTAGGTGGAAAGGTCTTTGCTCAGCATGGACTTTAGTCCCCTTTACTTGTTTCTTGCTTAGGATTTCTCCATCTCTTAAAGCATTTTTGAGGAATTATTTTATATTTAGAACTTTTCTGAATGTAACAAAACCACATGAAAGTACAGAAGTACTTTTTATTGAATAAAAACCTTTAGTTTTCAGGATTGCATGAAGATATAGAAATGTAGGATCAGGAAAGCACAACTCATTAAGAAGTTAGAAGGGAAACTAAATAAAGAATATTCTACATGGTCATAGTTGAAGTCAGTTGGGTTTAGTTTTACCTTTTCATTTTATTTTGTTTTACTTCTCTTTTGCTTGATGTGTATTTTGAAAATCACTACTTATAATTATATGGCTATTATAAATGATATAAACAATATTACTCTCCATTTTATTTTGAGTATAATGACACCTCATTAGGCCAAAGTCATATAACTGACAACCTCTTATCTGGAACATTATGAAGAATCAAGAAGTACTTAAAGACAAAAGAACCAAATAATTGTAATAAGACCATGTTCTAAAATGCATGCAGCATACTCATAGGAAGCCCCTGGCTTTCAAGTGCTCATTAGGAACTTAGGTACTTTTATTTTATACACAGTTCTACAAAGGTTTGTCCTTTCACTGCCCCTAGACAATTAAAAACAACAGATCATTGAGAGAGGGAGAGAGGAGAAAGGGGAACCAGGAGAGAAGAATTTATTGCTAACAGTGAGAAACAACAGTTTCATAGAGGAGACAAAATGGACACAGAGGACCTGGACCATTTGGTGAACTTGGTCAGCAACACTATATTATAGCATAGGAGAGCTAATGATGATTCTTTGTCTTCAGGAAAAGAAGGTCCCTTACATTCAAACCACCTCCAATCCTTCCTAGAAGAAGGGTATATACAGGGTTAGGCAAAAGTAGGTTTACAGTTGTGAGTATGTGAAGCAGAGTTTACTCTTATGTTATTATTGAATAATTATTGTATTATTTTCCACATGAACAACCATAAACCTATTTTTGCCCCACCCTATATATAACCACTCTTTAATTAAATTATAAATAAATAAGCAATCAAGCAACTTCGATTTGCTATATTTTATTATGAAAGCAGCATTATAGCATAGCTTTTAGACAAATGTATATTAAAATAGTTAGAATTCATACAGAGAAGAAGACAGAGAAGGCAGTGTGAAAATGAAGTCAGAGATTAAAGTGATGCATCACAAGCTGAGGAATTCCAAAGATTGCTGGCAGCCATAAGAATCTAGGAAAGGTCAACACTTCCACTAGTTTTACTTTGACAAGAATGATCAAATCTTAATCCCTAAAGTACTTGTTTATTTCCAGTGCAAGGTTTGCCTATGATGAAATTAACTAGGAATAGTACATTTGATGATAATGGAAAAGAAGAGATGGTTCTTGAACCTGAAGAAGAAATGATGCCTGGAGATTAAGAAAAATCTACATATCTGCTTATGGGACAAACAAATGTTTGGGGCCTCAAAATGGGGGTCCCTAAACCCCAAATCTTTCACATGCCCTGGGGCTTCAACCCCCAAGAGGGGCCAAGGAGCCCAGCCCTATGTTTATATAGAAAATCTCATTCTCTTCTCCCAGTTCCTTCCCACAGTAGAAAGAAGATAGAGAAGGGAAACTGAATCACTTTTTCTCTCATTCCTCCCACCCTGTGGTTTTCATCATGAATTCTGTGCTTGCTATCCTCTATGCTTTGCTAATAACACACTGTAGCAAGATTATAGAATGAAAAATTACAGATTTTCTCTCTCAAGAATCTTTCTCAAAATAATGGACTTGGGCTTTCAGATCGTTGCTTCTGTGTTTTCTAGAAACCCATTCAGGTTTTGAGTCTACTGTGTTCTGAGCTGCATCTGTTTTCTGCTCCAATGCAGTGAAAGGCACCGACTAAAGTGGTGAAGGGCTGAGGCAACAAAAAAAACTATGGCAAATAAAAATCTCTACTAATGTCTCAAAATAATAACTGTTAGGGATAAAGAAGCAAGCCAGTGACTCTCAAACCAGTAGGAGATAATTAACAGATGAATCATGGAAAAGGGATGAGGAAATGACATTCTGCAGCTCCTCACACATATCTCTGGGATCAAAAGGAGGAAGATTGTTGTCACCAAACACAGAGAAATGGGAATATGTAGCTGAATAACTTTGCTAATAAGTTGGAGATAGACCTATAACTAGATTACCCTTAGTTAATCACACCCTGAGTTAAGAAATCATGTTAGATTGTGAACCCGGATTAACCAGTAATGGAGAAACGGGGGGGTGGGGGGGGGGAGCTAATCGTGTTGGGGGGGAGGGGCTAATCACATTACTATAAAGCAAATTGTCTACTTTCCGCACACATGCTCCTGGCTGGCGGTGCGCCCGACTCTGCAAACTCATGAATAAACGCCTCACTTTGCTGCTCAAGTCCTGTGTCCCAGTTTTTATTGTGAGCGTTTCTCACATAGCCATCTACCATTTATCACAGTGTGATATGGATCTGATAATCCAAATGAATTTCAATTTGGAGTTGGATGGATTTGGAAGACAAAATTATTTCAGTGCAAATTGTAATAAAGGCCAGTATAATGTATCTGCATTTAAAGGTGTAGGGAAAAAGAAGCCAGTGACTCTCAAACCAGTAGGAGATAATTAACAGATGAATCATGGCAAAGGGGCGAGGAAATGACATTCTGTAGCTCCTCACACATATCTCTGAGATCAAAAGGAGGAAGATTTTCATCACCAAACACAGAAAAATGGGAAGATATAGCTAGATAACTTTGCAAATAAGTTGGAGATAGACCTATAACTAGATTACACTTAGTTAACCACACCCATAGTTAAGTAGTTAACCACATTAGATTAACCAGTAATAGAGAAATGGGGGAGAATGAAAGGGGAGGGGGAGCTAATTGCATTAGTATAAAACCAGTTTACTTTTTCATCTTGGGGCACGCATGCTTTTTGGCTGACTGCGCCCAGTTCTGCAGACCCGTGAATAAACAAACGCCTCACTTTGCTGCTGAAGTCCTATGTCCAGGTGTTTTACTGTGGGCATTTCTCACAAAGGCACATATATCTTTCCTCACACATGATATAATAAGCTGAACATATATATTAGGCTTGGATAAAAGCTTCAGGCCACATGTGTTCAATACCTCAGGACACAGAAAAAGAATATCATATCTATTCTGTATATATTCCAGGAACATTTCTCTGCCAAAGTAACAGTTGGGGACAGCTGACAGGAGGGACTTTAGTAAAAGTCTACTGAGAATTAAAGAAAAAAAAATTCAAAGCAATTGAAGAATGAAAATCTACTGGAAAAACAGATTATTAACTCTCCTCAGATTCAAAAGATGAGTAATGACACTTTTTCTTTTCTTTTGTCCCTAGCTGGAAAGGCAGCTAATGATGCAGAATGAAATGAGAGAAAGACAAATGGCCATGCAGATTGCTTGGTCTCGGGAATTCCTCAAATACTTTGGAACATTTTTTGGCATTGCAGCCATCTCTTTAACAGCTGGGTATGTTTGTTATTTACTTTAAGATTTTCTTAAATTATTTATTTATTTTGTTCTTGTCATTATCCTATTATTAAGTTGTCCAAGATAGGACATCAGTCCAAATAGTCTGAATGTAAACAAAGTAACTCATTATAGCTTAGTCCTCGGAGGTAATTCTGTAAAAACAGGGTAGAGATGGTTAATTCTGCCTTTAGTTTATTAGCTTTCCTCTGTCCTTTTCTCCATTTTATAAATTAGAGAACTAACTTCACACTGAGATAGAAGGAGTCTTCTACAAGTTTATCTCCACATTCCCTAAAGGGTAGATTTTCAATACTTAATCATTTGTAAAATGAGTAATCTGAGCCTCAACAACAAATAAAAATGAGCAAGTCATAGACCCTACCTGCCCTGGAGAACTGCAGAATCTGGTAAGGGGTTATGGGTAAGAAAATCCTATTTTCAAAGAGGACACAAACACATTAAGTAACTTGAAATGAAGGACATTCTTGCAAAAAGCAGGTAAATTTTTTTCCAGTATAGAGATATGTATTTACAGGTCATTTTTTGATATTAATTCTTCTTTGTTCTCGAACCAGAGCAATAAAAAGGAAAAAGCCAGCCTTCCTCTTCCCTATCATTCCATTGGGCTTTGTCCTTACCTACCAGTATGACTTGGGCTATGGAACCCTTCTACAAAGAATGAAAGGTAAATCCTTGATAAACCAGACTCTCTATTTCTGATTCATTATCTAGTTAAAGTATTCCCTCCGTATGATCCCTTGATTTTGGAAGGTTTTAAAGACCATCTCTCTGGCTGTTAAAAATTAAATTATATAAACTTACAATGAAATAAATTACAAAAAATAAACATTAAATTATATGAAAAACAATGGTAAAAAGTACTCAGAATTGATCAGTTTCTAATTATTATATTATGATCTGCACTTTTAGGTTATATATCTGTACTCTTAAGTTATTAATATCTATTGTATCTGTATGGTTGAAACGTAGCCACCATATTCAAATACAATAAAATACAGATACAACCCTGGCTTCAATGACATCCCATTGGTACCCTGATATTGACTGTGATGGGAGTATTTACACCATGGAAATCTACAAATGCTAGATCACCCCTTGACTTATTTTTTTGTTGATTGTTTAGACCAGGAGTTGGCAAACTATAGTCTGTGGGCTGGCTACCTGTTTTTGAAAATAAAGTTTTATTGGAACACAGACATGCCTATTCATTTTTGAATTGTCTTTGGCTGCTTTCCCAATACCATGACAGAGCTGAGTCATTACAACAGAGATGGAAGGCCTCACAAGCCTGAAATATTTACTGTCTGGCCCTTTAAGAAAGTGTGCAAGCACATGGTCTAGACTTAAGAGTAATGAAGGATATGTGAATGATGCAAATTATGCTTAAAAGTGTGTTGTGTCCACAGCCATTACATTGCGAGCAGCATAAAAAAATGAGGAAACAGTCTCCTAAAATTTAGTAACTGTTATCTGATTCAGCAAAGTTGGTCACATCATTCTCAAATATAAAGTTCCAACATGTCTGTTTTACTTTTATTGTACTCATTAATGTAAATGAAAACACCAACCATCATTCATATTGGAATTATACTCATTCATTAACTGCTACTATAGGTTAGCTATGACTATAAGAGTTCATAAGTGAAAACATTCTGTGAGCCCTGGCTGGTGTGGCTCAGTGGATTGAGTGTTGGTCTGTGAACCAGAAGGTCACCAGTTCCATTCCCGGTCAGGGCACATGCCTGGGTTTTGGGCCAGGTCCCCATTTGGGGTATGTGTGAGAAGCAACTGACCAATGTTTCTCTCACCCATCAATGTTTCTCTCCTTCTCCCTCTTTTTCCCTCACTCTAAAAATAAATAAAATCTTTTTAAAAAATTCTGTGAGAATCAATATGCTATATGAAATTTATGATACAATGTATTGTACATGTTTATAAATTGTGTGCTACATATATTTAATATAAATAACATTTATAACAAACTTATGTATATAATAAACATTAACATTCTTCCAGCCCACCCCATCCCCCCAAAGAACTGGTTGTTAAATATTCACCAGCACTGTGCTGCTCTCAGAACCCTGGCTCTTATTGCCCTAGCAAATAGCCCTACTGCCACAGAAGCCATTCCTGTCCCAGGAAGATAGTTTAGGATAATCATGTTTTCCAAATTCCCACCACTTCTCTGGGAGCTACACTCACATGAGGATCTGTGTCCCCACTTTTTGAACCTTTAACCCACAGCATATTGGAAACAATACTTCCCCAAGCCTTCATTGTTGCCATCCTGCCCTCTCCTGGGCTATGGGCCCATTCTTGAAGCTCTGTGGGGACTGGTTTATCATGGGAATGGAGGAGGTACAGGCTTGGGAGTAGGAAGCAAAACATCTCAATCCTGGGCCTCAGTAAATGGAGGGATTATGTTCTTAAAAATTCCCATTTGAAAATGGAAATATGTTTCCATATAGACAGTATGTTGAAGTATCCTTTTTAATTGGGCATTATTGGTATAATAGTTCATCTATATTGTGAGCAAAATAGTTTTTGTTGATGGCCTAGAGATTGATTTATAGCATTATTACTGTGGGAAAATGTATTCTGAGTACTAAAACACTGATCTATCAATTAATTTTAGAGTACAATCCCATTTGAAGCTGGAAATTAATTGACTATAAAGTTTTGGGTTTATTTCTGTGCTCTCAATTCTGTTCCATTGATTTATGTGTCTGTTTTCATGCCAGTACCAATGTTAAAACTCATTTCAATAACCAGCTCAGTTTCATATTACTCATCTGCTTAAGGATTCATTAATCTGAACTCAATTATGTCTCACTGTTTTAGATGGACATTAGAATTCTCAGAGCCTCATAAAAATTACGTGAATTAAGATATGTTCAACTCTATTATACAGTATTCCTTTGAACATATTACTAATGTACAGTACTAATGCACATTTCTTTTATGGGAACATTTTGATTATATATTTGGGAAATAATTTTATTACAGGTCCATCATAGTCTACAGAATATAAAAGTTTAAACTTTCATGGCATGTTGTGGAAATTTCTTATAAAAAGAAATACATCTTTAGAATTCACCAGGAAACTTACCATACTAGAAACTTTAGGTTATCACACTTAGCCCTATTAACCAGTGAGGACTCCAAGATACACAATTCCTGTTTGACTAAATTTAACATCAGCTATTCTATAAACAAATACTGAGATTTGCCATACGCAAGATATTCTCACATGGAAACATCTACTCTGTTATCAATGGCTTGCCTAATTATATGCAAGTTATAATGACCTTTACTTACTATTAAGACTGAGGAAATAAATGTTTGCAGATGGTTGAAATGCTGTTATAATTAAAAAATTGTAGTCTGCTCTGTTGGATTTGGAGTATAAATTGTGTGCTAAAAGAGGAGAACTTAAAAAAAAAAAAAGATTGCCTTCATTCCCAAAGTTTATAAAATCTCAATGTGTATTATAATTTTTAATTGATTTTGTTAATTAGTCTTCAGCATTAAAAGTTGGAAAATGTCAATGGGCCCAAGAAATTACTGTTATCTAAAAGAGGAATTGTTTATAAAAATGTGTAAATGTGTGTGTATGTACGTGTACAGACTAAAGAACATTTAATATTATTTTGGGTGTTTACAAGTAGTTTCAGGTTAAAGGTTAGGTTTCCTAAAAATTTAGAATGTTTGGTAAATTTTATTTTCTCTCAAGTCACTTACAATTTATTAAGAGGAAATATGTTGGAAGGGGACTACCTCAAACCTCTTCAAACACAGTTAAAATTTAGCATCCTGACTTTCCTTCAAGGAAAATAAATTACTTGGTTTGCTTTCTCGTCTATATTTTTTAAATGTCTTCTGTCAAATAAAATCTCTGGCATATGATTTATTTCTCCATGCATCTTCAGAATTTATCACTGTATTTCCTTTGGGAGGTCACTTCTTCTGAGGAGAATGGGTGAAATATTTAACCTTAAGACTTGAAGGCATCCCTCCACACAGTGTTACGGCTTGTCACTTGAACATGAAATGCTGATACCCCTTTGTCACCTTGCATATGTCTGTACTTTATTTAAGGTGAAGCTGAGAACATACTGGAAAGAGAAAAGAGTAAGTTACAGCTGCCGAAAGGAATAATTACTTTTGAAAGCCTTGAAAATGCCAGAAGGGGACAAAGTAAATTCTTCATAGACAAATAATATCATGTTTACCTACCTAATCTCAAAACAAAAAACTGTTGACTTGAATCATGGTTTTCAAAATTTTTTAAATGCTCAAGATTTTGATATAATGGATTTTATTTTAAAATATTAACGCAAGATCAGTTTTTTAAAATAAAATTTATAACACTCAACAAAAAAAGAGGTACTCTAAATAACTTTAAGATTTCCTATATATATGTATAAAATAAATATCTAATGTAAAACTATTATAATAAACTATATTGTTTTGAATTCCTGAAAGCAAATGATGCTCTCATTTCTCTTCCTCACACACTTTCCCTGTCACATCTGTCTTTTATTTGGATTTGTCAATTGCATCCTATATCCACATGATAGAAACAATTAATATTAATGACTAACATATATATTGTGCTTACTATGGCCAGCCACTGTTCTGAGTATTTTGCACATGTCCTTGTAACCATGCCAACAATCCCATCAGGTAGGCATCATTTTATGAATCTGGAAACTGAGGCACAGAGAAGTTGGTTAAATTACTTGCCCAAGGTAGACAGAACTGAGACCTGAACCTGTAGTTTGTCTCCAGTGTCTATGCTCTAAAGAGCCTTGAAAAAGGCCTTAATGCATTCTTGACGTGGAAAAGCAGATGTGAATGACAAAAGGCAAAAGCATTCAAATAATGACTCAGGGCATACTTGCTAGACTGGAGGGAAGGAGGGGGAGGTTGATTATGATGCCCATCTTTTTATTTCCACTAACCAAGAAACCTATACTCATAATTCTATTTACACCTATTCCTATAGTTGCAAACACTACCTATAATACATTAATTCCAAAGATATTTATTATGCTGACTGTAGTCTGGCACTGTTGTAGGCACTAGGGTTACATGAGTGAATAAGTATACAAGGTCACTGCAACTCAGTCAGAAGAATATGTTCTAGTGAGGGGTTAACTGGGGAGAGGAACTAACATGGAAATAAACAAGATCGTTTCTGATGGTGACAAATGCTTCAGTAGAGAAGAAACAGGATGATAAAAGAATGATTGGAAGGATGTTGGTAGGGGGGACTACTTTAGATCTGGGACAGTAAGAACTGCTTCTCTGAAGAGGTAACATTTGAAATGAGGACTGAATGATGAATGAGCCAGTCCTGTGAAAAGCAGGTATGGGGACAGGGAAGGGATCTCTAGGCAAAGGGAAGAGCCAGAGGAAAGGCACTGAGACTTGCCGAAGAATAGAAAGAAGGCCAGGGAGAGTAGTAGGAAGTGAAATCTGAAGGGTAGAAACAAGCATGAGTAGACAGCTGCTACCCTTAAGCAGCTGAGGACAGATTAACATATGACTTTGATACAATTATGGTTGAAGAGAACCTTGGGCCAGGTTTTGAAGGATGCATTGAAGTTCTCCATGAAGACAAGGAGGTGAAGAGAAAGTGAATCTTGGCAGAAGGAGAATGATTAAAGGCAGAACCATACATGCCAAGTCCAGGGATTTGCTGCTGGTTATTAGGTTTGCCTGGGGCAAGGGGTTCCTTACCTGGGGGACTTGTTAAGAAATAAGCCTGGAGGCACTGTTCAACTCCTTGGGTATAACACCAAGCAGGCTGCACTCTATCCTACAGGGACTGAAATTACAAACCACCTAAGTCAGTTTGTGTTTGGGGGTAACTTCGAAGGGTCCTTTATGTTATTACTTAAACTGCACTTTGTAAAAGATTATAGCATTGCCCCAAATTTACTCAAAACAGTTTTAGTGACAAATACTGAAACTATATTGTCAAGATGTTAAAGAAGGAAGGAAGACCTTAGAAATGGTCTAGTGTAAGCCCCATTTTACCGTTTAGAAAATGGTGACAGTAGTGATTTACCTAAAGTTCCACATCTGGTAATGGTAGTCTGTTACTAAAATCTTGGTGTTTGTTATCCCTTGAAGGGTTCTTTCCAATGCAACATGCTGCCTAACTTTGAAAGGAAAGTGACAAAGTGAAAATCAAAGATAATTTTAAAAAACTATCACATATGTTCAATTTCAGAGCCTTAGAAAATGTTCCAAAGGCAGTATTTGAAGAGCATAGGGAGGGAACAGACTCAGATTGCAGAAATAATCTATAATCAGTGTAATCAGAATATGAGCAATCTGAACTTAATACTGTATTTTATAGACTTTAACAATTTTAATATATGCACTTCAAGTGTTGATATTTTAGAGACAGTAGCCAGAATCTGGATAGTTTTTCTGCTTCACACTCTGGGAAAAGAACAAACTCTCACTGGGAAAATATTATTAAATAAGCCCTGTCACTTAGGCGTGTTTCTTGACCTTGGGATGTGTCTGTTCTGCGAGACGGTTGGAAATTCTCTTAGTTTTGGCCTTGTGGATGTCTACAGATTTCAGAAATACTCTGCATACTACCAACTGTCCAATTTGGAGAAAGTATTTTCTAATATTAAGGGCTGACTATTTAGCATCTCTACTGATTTTTCTACTGGTAACTTTTGGTCAGTCTTAGAATTTATGAAGATTGGAGCAATATTTGGGCTGCACGTACACCAGGAAACCCAGACTGGCTAGAGGCAAAGGGAGGTGCATGGGAAAGCAGTGAGAAAGGCCTGGAAAATAAGAGAGCCAAGGAAGAGTAGTCTTCATGAAGCTATGGAGCTAACTCAAATGCTTCTCATGGTAAACAGCCCAACAATGGTTGTCAGTGTTCCATTACTGGCTTGTTTCGAGGAGGTGAGCCTGCCAGGCACATTTATTTTGCTGTGCTGACTTGTTCTTCTGGCTACTTGGATGGCAGTAATAAGTGTGGCTGGGACAACAAATTTATCATGACCACTGATACAAGCAACTGGAAACCTATTGATATTTGGTGGTGTTGCTGAGTCTGAGGTTTTGATGACATTTCTGGTTCACAATTTCTCAGTCCACAAGTGTCATGGGGTTGAATGATAGATTGCTAACCTCAGTTTATTTATTTTCTCTTGGAGAACTTCATCTGTGGTCAGCAGCCCTCTGTGGATGTTTTCTGGACATGAGGGACAGGCAGATCCTAAGCCTGAGTTGGTTTTGGCATTTCATTTTGTATTAGGAAAACAGAGTTCAGAACGTATCTACATAAAGTCATGTCCTAAGGAGGATTGGCAATCTGGGATTCTAGCTTGGTGAGGGTTTAAAAAAAACTGAAAGGGAACAGCTGTTAAAGGTATGTGAAATTCAATGGATTTTGATCAATTGAAACATAATAAGGGAAGTCTGTGAAATGATATCAGGATGTCAGGATAACACGATTGGGCTTTGAGGAATACAGGTGACTATTTTTCTTTTCCTTCCCAACATTCCCACGCCATTAATATTCTGCTGATGAAGATGTGACTTAAGTAGAAGTTAGTCCCGACTCTCTCCACCAAGGTGATTTTGAAAAAGAGTGACTGAGAGAGAGAGAGAGAGAGAGAGAGAGAGAGAGAGAGAGAGAGAGAGAGAGAAGGGAGAGAGAGCTCACATGCCATTAGAAACCCAATATGGATTCTGAGAGACTCAACAATTTCATATTTTAAAAAAATATTTTCTCGTTTTACTGAGATATAATTGACATATAATATTGGTTAAGTTTAAGGTGTACAACATAATGATTTGATATACAAAAATATTGCAAAATTATTAACACAACAAGGTTAGTTAACATATCCATCACCTTTGTCTCTGGTGTGTATGTGTGTGTGGTGAGAACTTTTAAGAGCAACTCTCTTGGTAATTTCCTTATTTTTTTATTGTTGTTCTATTACCATTGTCCCAATTTTCCCCCATTGCTCCCCCTTACTCCGCCCCCCCAACCCACTCCCACCATCAATCGCCACCCTGTTGTCTATGTCCATGGGTCCTTCATTCATGTTCCTTGACTAGACCCTTCCCTTTCTTTCCCTCCTTCTCCCCTTCCCCACTACCCTCTGGAAGCTCAGTCTGTTCATTGTTTCCATGCCTCTGGTTCTATTTTACTCTTTGTTTGTTTTGGTCATTAGATTCCACATATATATAGGGGAGATCATATGGTATCTGTCTTTCGCCACCTGCCTTATTTCACTTAGCATAGTTCTCTCCAGTTCCATCTGTGCTGTTGCCAGGGGTTGTCAATTAATATTTAACGAAGGGGACAGGAGGAAAAAATGGAGTAAAAATAGCCTCTTCAATAAATGGTGTGGGGAAATCTGGACAGGTACATGCAAAAAAATGAAACGAGAACTTCCAGCAAAGATGGAGGTGTAAACAGACACACTGTGTCTCCCTCCACAACTAAGAAGGAATACAACTACTTCAAAACTAGAAACAACCAGAAGTTCCAGAAAATCAAACTACATGGAAGTCCAGCAAACAAAGATATAAAGAAAAAATACTTATCCAGACAGGTAGAAGGTGTGGAGCTGGGGCGGAGAGGATGTGGTGTGGTGGCGGCAGCAGTGGCAGCGGACCAGCAGAAAGTGCAGTCACACATTTTAAAAAGTCAGGAGGCACACCTGGGGAGCATTCCCAGCTCCACACCAGACCTCACTGCCCAAGGTCCCAGCACCAGGGAAAATCAAGCCTCATTGCTTCTGACTGTGCAGACCAGTGGGGGTTGGGATGGAGGCAGAAATTGCTGGCCTCAGCTGAGTCCGCTTGTTTAAAGAGCCCCCACGGTCCTAGAACGTCCGCAGACCCACCCACTCTGGAAACGATGGCCAGGGCAGCAGCTAGAGGAGCTCCAGTCCAGTGGGGAAGTGGGAGAAGTGCCTGGAAAGGGGCGAGTGCTGGGCAGGCAGCATTGTTCCCTCTTGGACCCCTCCCCCACATACAGTGCCACAATGTGGTGAAACAGGTCGCCCTGTACTGACGAATCCCTAAGGCTCCGCCCCTTGCAATGCAACAGGAGCGACAGCTCTACTTGGGACATGGAGGCAAACAAACACAGGAGCCTGTCAGAATGAGGAGACAGAGAAGTATGGCCCAAGAGTGGAAACGATCAAGGTTCCAGTGGGAGAACTAAGCGACAAGGAGATAGCCAACCTAACAGATGAGAAGATAGACAACCTAACAGATGCAAAATTCAAAACACTGGTGATAAAGATGCTCATAGGCTTGACAGATGTGCTTGAGTACAGCAAACGCATAGGAGAAGAGATGAAGGCTATGCTAAGTGAAATGAATGAAAATACACACAAAAACAATGGTGAAGGGAAGACAACCAGGGTTCAAATCAATGATTTGGAACATAAGGAAGAGAAAAACAGTCAACCAGTGCAGAATGAGGAAGCAAGAATTGAAAAAAATGAGGAAAGCTTCCCAAATTTTGTGAAGGAGACAGACATACAGGTCTGGGAAGCACGGAGGGTCCCAGGCAAGCTGGCCCCAGAGGGGACCACATCAGGACATATCATGATTGAGATGCCAAAGGTGAAAGATAAAGAGAGAGTCCTGAGGGCAGCAAGAGAGAGGCAGAGAATTGCCTATAGGCGGGTGCCTATAGGACTATCAGCTGATTTCTCAGAGGACACTTTGGAGGCAGGAAGGGACTGGCAAACAGTATTCAAAGTGATTAAAGGCAACCTGCAACCAGGATTACTCTATCCAGCAAGGCTATCATTTGGAATGGAAGGGCAGATGAAGTGCTTCCCAGATAAGGTAAAGCTAAAGGAGTTCATCATCACGAAGCCATTATTATATGAAATGTCAAAGGGACTTACTTAAGGAAAAGAAGATCAAAACTATGAACACTAAAATAACAACAAACTCACAACTATCAACAACTGAATCTAAAAAATAAAAACAAAATCCAGCGAAGCAAACCAGAATAGGAACAGAATCATAGATATGGGGATTATTTGGAGGGTTATCAGCCAGGAGTGGGGAGGGGGAGAAATGGGGAAATGATGCAGGGACTAAGAAGCATAATCGGTTGGTACAAAATAGACAGAAGGTTGTTAAGAATAATATAGGAAAGGGTGAAGACAAAAAAACTTATATGCACTACCCATGGACATGAACTAAGGGGGGTGGGATGGCTGGAGGGAAGGAGGGTACTGGGCAGAGGGAAGCAATGGGGAAAAAAAAATTGAACTATTGTAACAACATAATCAATAAAATATACTTAAAAAAAATGAAACAAGACCACCAACTTACACCATACACCAGAATAAATTCAAGATGGATAAAAGATTTATATGTAAGCTGTGACACCATAAAAGTCCCAGAGGGAAACATAGACAGGAAATTTTCAGATATCCCACACAGCAATATTTTTGCCGATATATCTCCTAGGGCAAGGGAAATAAAGGAAGGAATAAACATATGGGACGACATCAAATTAAAAAGCTTCTGTACAGCTATAGAAAACATCAGCAAAATGGAAAGGGAACCAACCACATGGGAAAATATGTTTGCCAATAATACCTTAGACAAGGGTTTGATCTCCAAAATATATAAAGAACTCATATGACTCAACACCAGGAAGACAAGCAATCCATCAAAAAATGGGCAAAGGACCTGAACAGACACTTCTCCAAGGAGGACATACAGGGGGCCCATGGACATATGAAAGAATGCTCAGTTTCGCATTTTCTTAAAAATACTCCAGAGAAGATCTGGACTCCGGAATGCTTTTCTCTTCATCCTCAAGCAACTAAGAATTTTGAAAGGAGTCCAACTAAAGCTACCTATTTCAAATTTAGCAATAACAAAAAGATACCTGGGGTCTGAATATAATTTGTGCTTTTTTAGATAGTTACTTCTTGGAATTCAACAGCTATGAGAAACACAGGATTCTAGACTGACCTTTTATCTAGTTTCCTTGTATGAACTGGAGGCTAAGGACAAGCCTGCCACCTCTGAAATAGCCTGGCAGTCTAACTAGGCAGGCAAAGAGGGTTTTGTTCAGCTACTGACTTTCATAATTGCTATTTAGCAATTCAAGCAGAGACGTCAATGTCCTACTAGAATAGGAGTGTTTTAGGAAAATGAAAAGTTCAAATAGGCTCATGGGTCATAGTTAAGAAATTTTGTTCTTTCTCCCATATTTACTTTTATCTCTTTTAGCTATATCGATGTAAGATTTCCCTTAAGCAGATTTTGCACCAAATGCTGTGAGCAAGTCATTGATTTGGGAGGTGATCCCAGAAACACAAAGGGAGAACTGAGGAAATAAGATAGGACAGAGAAGAAAACTAATAAGAGTCTGACCCAAGAAGTAACCTTTCTGTAGAATTGGAGCTTAATCCTGCTGAAGAACCCTGGGAAATAGTTTAGTACATCCCCTACTCCCAGAGTTATCCCATCCAAGGATTGAAACTTTCCTAGGACAAGAGTGTTCAGGCAAAGTGGGCTCTGGAAGCGAGAAAAAATCCTCAGGCAAGAAATGCAGTTGCTAGAAGTTTGAGGCCAGAGCAGCTAAAACTAAAATAGTAAGGGCTAATAAGTACAGTAATTGAAAGCAACTCATAGTGTTATTTTAACTTTACATCTCTAAATAACATTCCGGTGTAGCTACTTCTTAATGTTTCAAAAATTAATATTATTTCTTGACATACCATAATCATAAAGAATTAGCTCTCTTAACTCTCTGACCCCACCACCCAGGAACAACTGCCACACATTTGTATCCTTCCCATTTCCATATCCTTTCAAAATTGTTATGTGATCATTTTGGTTGGATCAATATTCATTGTTTACATTATGATGATGATGAAAACACTTTTCACACTGTGCCATATAGTAAAGCATAATTACTTTCTCTTTCTTGCTCAGTTTCCTGATTTCTCTGGAATTACTGTCTTATTGTTGTTTTATGTGCTCAATGTTCTATATCACTTTAAGCTCAAACTCTTGGTTGGTTTTAAAATCTCCTCCCAAGACATCCATTCATATTAGGTATTCTATCAATACCTTCTTGAAAAAAATTGGAAGCTTCAGACTTGCTCTCACATGTATTCTTTCCTTCTACATCTGGTATGGAGATCTCTCATCCTGAGTACTCCCTTCACCACCATGGTGGGGGTTTCTTTCTTTTTATTGTTCTGTTTCATCTTTTGCTTCCTCATTTGCTAAACTCATCCCTCCTTAGCATTGTGAAAGAGTGAATGGAGGAAATATGTTTAACCTTAGATATCAAACAATAACTTGATTCTCTTCTGACGATGGATAATTTGGCTGAGTACAGAACTCCTGGGTGTTAGTAATTTTCCATCAGGATTTCTAAGGCATTATCTCATTTTCTTTTCACATTTCTCAGCCTGCTTGGGGTGTCAGCACTCTGTGCTAGAAAACCTTCCTACACAGATTCTCCTCCTTGTGCTGCTTGAGCTCCAACCACTCAGGCTGGACCACCCATCACATAGATGTGTTCCTCATCCCACTCAAATGCTAACACCGCTAGGGTGCCCCACTGTCCAAAAGTCCTTCTTAACCAGTTCAGGCTCAAACATTTCTCACTGGGTCACCTTCCTTTCCTCTCTGCCCCCAGAATTGATGCCTTCCTCACTCTTCTCAGGTTACAACACCCCCATCTAAACCACCAGAGCTTTCCACTACACCTACCAGCATGAATACCTCTTTTGTTCTGCCCCAACTAATGGATATAGCAAGAAATTATTCAGAAAGAGAAGGGAAGAGAAAAAGTGAAAGAACTGAATTTTAAAGTTTGTCACCTAACACATATATTTAGAATTTTTGAAATAAAATTATTTTTAAAATGTTTGTGTTCAATAACTTATTTTATTCTATTTTTTATCTTTATTGAATTTATTGGAGTGACATTGGTTAATAAAATTATATAGGTTTCAAGTGTGCATTTAAAAAAAATAATTTGTTTGTTTGTTTATTTATTTTTAGAGAGAGGGAAAAGGAGAAAGCGAGGGAGAGAAACATCACTGTGTGGTTGCCTGTCACTCACGCCCCCAACTGGGGACCTGATGAGCAACCTAGTCATGTGCCCTGCCTGACTGGCAATCGAACCAGCAACACCTGGTTTGCAGGCTGATGCTCAATCCACTGAGCCACAGCAGCCAGGTTCAAGTGTGCATTTCTGTAATATAGCATCTGTATATTATATTGTGCACTCACCAACCAAAGTCCAGTCTTTTTCTGTCACCATTTATCCCTTTACCTTCTTCTATCTCCCCCACCCTCTTGTAATCCCATACTATTGTCTTTGTCTATGAGGTTTTTTTTTTTTTGCTTAATCCCTTCACCTTTTCATCCAGCCCCCAACCCTCCTCCCCTCTGAATGCTGTCAGTTTTCTGTATCTATGAGTCTGTTTCTATTTCCTTTTTTATTTTGTTCATTAGATTCCACATATATAAGTGAAATCATATGGCAATTATCTTTCTCTGACTGGCATATATCATTTAGCGTAATACTCGCCAGGTCCATACATGCTGCCCCAAAAGGTAAGATTTCATTCTTTTTTTTTACAGCCACGTAGTACTCCATTGTGTAAATGTACCAGAGCTTTTTTATCCATTCATCTACTGATGAGCACTTGAGCTGCTTACAAATTTTGCACATATTGGTGCACATGTTCTTTCAAATTCATGTTTCAGGGTTTTTTAGATATAGTCCCAGAAGTAGAATTGCTGCATCATGACACAGTTCCATTTTTAATTGTGTGAGGAAATTCCATACTGTTTTCCACAGTGGCTGCACCAATCTGCATTCCCACCAACAGTGCACCAGGGTTCCCTTTTCTCCACATCCTCACCAGCACTCATTGTTTGTTGATTTTTTTAATAATAGTCATTCTGACCAGTGTGAGGTGGTAGCTCATTGTGGTTTTAATTTGCATTTTCCTGATAATTAGTGATATTGAGCATCTTTCCATATGTTTATTGGCCATCTGTATGTCCCCTTTGGAGAAGGGTCTATTCAGATCCTTGGCCCATTTTCTTTTTATTTTTTTAAAGATTTTATTTATTTATTGTTTAGAGGTGAAGGGAGGGAGAAAGGGAGAGAAACACCGATGTGCATGAGATACACTGATTGGTTGCCTTTCACATGACCCCACCTGAGGACCTGGCCCACAACCCAGGCATGTGCCATGACTGGGAACTGAACCGATGACCTTTTGGTCCTTAGGCCAGCACTCAATCCCCTGAGCCACACCAGCCAAGGCCTTGGTCCATTTTTTAATCATATTGTTCGGGGATTTTTTTGGTGATGAATTGTGTAAGCTCTTCATAAATTTTTGGATATTACCCCCTTATCAGATGCATCATTAGTGAATATGTTTTCCCATTCACTAAGCTGTCTCTTTGTTTTGTTGATGGATTCCTTTGTTGTGCAAAATCTTTTAGTTTGATGTAGTCTATTTGTTTATTTTTTCTTTTGTTTCCCTTGCCTGAGGAGATATATCAGAAAAATATATTGCTAGGAGAAATGTTAGAAATTTTACTGCCTATTTTTCTTGTAGGAAAAATTTTATGGTTTCAGGTATTAATTTAAATCTTTAGTCCATTTTGAGTTTATTCTTGTGTATGGTGTAAGAAAGTGATCTACTTTCTTTTTTTTGCATGTATCTGTCCAATTATCCATCACCATTTATTCAATAAACTGTTTTTATGCCACTGTGTGTTCTTGCCTTCTTTACCAAATATTAATTGAACATAAAGGTGTGGGTTTATTCCGGGCTTTCTATTCTGTTCCATTGATTTCTACATCGGTTTTTAAGCCAATACCATGCTGTTTTGATTACAGTAGTATAGTGTGATATCAGGAGCGTGATACCTCCAACTTTACTCTTCTTTCTCAAGAATGATGTGATCTTTTGTGGTTCCATATGCATTTTTGGAATATTTGTTCTAGTTCTGTGAATATATCATTGCTATCTTGATAGGAATTGCACTGAATCCATAGATTGCTTTGGGTAGTATAAATATTTTAATTTTTCTATCCATAAACACTGCATATGCTTCCACTTATTTGTATGTTTTTCAATTTCTTTCTTCAGTGTCTTATAATTTTCTGAGTACCAGTCTTTTACTTCCTTGGTTAAATTTATTCCTAGGTATTTTATTTTTTGATGCAAGTTTAAATGGGATTGTTTTCTTAGTTTCCCTTTCTGATAGTTCATTATTGGTGTATAAAAATGAAACTGATTTCTGGATATTTATTTTGTATCCTGCTACTTCACTGAATTCATTTATCAGTTCTAGTCATTTTTTTGGTGGAATCTTTAGAAAATCTTTAGGGAATCTTTGGTGGAATCTATATACAGTATAATGTCATCTGCAAAGAGTGACAGTTTTACTTTTACTTTTCCAACTTGGATGCCTTTTATTTCTTCTGCTTGTCTGATTGCTTAGGGTAGGACTTCCAGTACTATGTTGGATAAGAGTGCTAAAAGCAGACATCTCTGTCTTGTTCCTGATCGCAAGGGAAATGCTTTTAGTTTTTGCCTGTTGAGTATGATGCTGGCAGTGGGTTTGTCATATATTGGCTTTATTGTGTTGAGGTAAGCACCCTCTATTGCCACTTTGCTGAGAGTTTTTATCATAAATGGGTGGTAGGTTTTATCAAATGCTTTTTCTGCATCTATTGATATGATCATGTGATTTTTATCCTTCATTTTGTTTATGTGGTGTATCATCCTTATTGATTTGCAGATATTGTATCAACCTTGCATCCTTGGAATAAATACCACTTGATCATGGTGTATGATCTTTTTAATGTATTGCTAGATCCAGTTTGCTAATATTTTGTTGAGAATTTTAGCATCTATATTCATCAAGTGTTGAAACAAAATTATTTTTAAAGTATATGTTAATGGTATTGATTTTACAAGCCAGATCCTTTTATTTAGAATTTGGATGTAAAGGACTTCTCTAAAGAGCATTCATGCAGTTTGGAAAAAAGTACTCTGGAAATGCCAGTGAGCAGAGAGCATGATTTCAAGGCCATAGCAACCAAACATCAAAGACTCTAGTCCAGGTGGCTTTGGTCTGGTAGCTGCTGACTCTGGCCTGCACTAAAGTCCCTCTCAAGAGTACCCAGAACCACTCACCTGGTGACCAACTTCACATCAGAGCACCACCTGAACACCTCCACAAACAACACATCCAAAGAGTAAAGGTGGCAGATAACAAAGCTCCTCTAAGGAAAATCCCACTCTGTGGTGTCAGGCCCTGCACACATCTCCTCTGATGTACTAGTCCTCACAGCCAATAAGCCTAAGAGTCAATACCTCCCATTGATTTCCCAACAGCAGTCAAGGCTCAACTACAATAGGAGGGCACACACAACCCATACATGGGACACCCCTGGAGCACCCAGCAAATGTGATCATGCAGTCTGTGCCACTGAGCCCTACATGATACCTACTACACAAGGCCACTCTGACAAGACCAGGAGCCATAGAAGATGTATCTAATACATAGAAACAAACACAGAGAGGCAGCCAAAATGAGGAGACAAAAAGAAAATGTCCCAAATGAAAAAACAGGACAAAACTCCAGAACAAGTACTGACCAAAATGGAGACAAGCAATCTACCAGATGCAGAATTTAAAACATTAGTTAAAAGGATGCTCATTGAACTTAGGGGAAGAGCAGATGAACTGAGTGAAAACTTTAACAAAGAGATAGAAACCATTAAAAAAGAACCAATCAGAAATGAAGAATACAATTACTGCAATGAAGAATACATCAAAGGGAATCAACAGTAACTCAGATGAAGCAAAGGGTCAAAACAGTGATTTAGAAGACAAGGTAGCAGAAAACACCCAATTAGAACAACAACGAAAAATTTTTAAAAAGGATACTTTAAGGGACCTCCAGTCAACATCAAGCACAACAATATCTTCACGATAGGAGTACCAGAAGGAGAAGAGAGAAAGTAAGGAATTGAAAACCTACTTGAAGAAATAGTGATGGGAAACTTCCCTAATCTGGCAAAGTAAAGATACATACAATTCCAGGAAACGCAGAGAGTGTCAAACAAGGTGAATCCAAAGAGGCCCACATCATAATTAAGGACACATCATAGTTAAAATACCAAAGGTTAAAGAGAAAGACAGAATCTTAGAAGCAGCAAAAAAAAAGCAGTTATGTGCCAGGGAGCTCCCACAGACTGTCAGCTGATTTCTCAATAAACCTTTGCAGGGCAGAAGGGACTGACAAGAAACATTCAAACTGATAACAATCAAGAACCTACAACTGAGATTACTTATCAAGGCTATCAAAGGAGAGATAAAGAACTTCCCAGACCAGAAAAAGCTAAAGGAGTTCATGACCACCAAGCCAGAATTACAATAAATATTAAAGGAACTTCTTTAAGAAGAAGAAGAAAAAAGATCAAAAATATAAATAATAAAATGGCAGTAACAACATACTTATCAACAATTACTTAAAATGTAAATGGATTAAATACTCCAATCAAAAGATGAATGGATAGAGAAGATGTATATTTATATAATGAAATACTAATCAGCCATCAAAAAGAATGAAATCTTGCCATTGTGACAACATGGATGGACCTAGAGAATATTATGCTAGGTGAAGTAAATCAGAGAAACACAAGTACCACATGATTTCACATATAGATGGAATAAAAAAAACAAATTAACAAGCAGAACAAACTCACAGATACCAAGAACATTTTGATGGTTGTATGTTCCCAGATGGGAGAGAGGTGAAGGCATGGGTGAAAAGGGGAAGGGATTTAGATATACAAGTGACCAGTTATAAAAACAATCATGAGAATGTAAAGTACAGCATAGGGAATATAGTCAATAATATTCTAATAAGTATGTATGAAATTAATATAATATTAGATGCCAACTGTAATTGAAAAATAAGAAAAATAGTTAAAAAAAAAAAAAGACCCTGGTAACCAAGGGACCACCTCCTCAACAGAAGAGGATTGAGTCCTGAGCCATTGCCCAGCTTCTGTGTGAGATGCAGACACTTTAAAGAAGTGTGTTGGTTTTGAAATATTTGACTATGTTATACTCTGCCAATTAATTGAGAACTTGAGTCCAGACTCAAGCCTTAAAGTAATATATTTTAGAACTCAGCAAAATGTACTGTTATACTCAATATGCCAGACCATTAGCCTCATAAATTTATTTATTAAATGCAGTATCACTTAGGCATTTGTAACCATTTGAATAATTCTAATAGTGTAAGTGAAACTATTCTGTTGCTTTAATCCAGGGTTTCTCAGTCTCAGCACATTTGGAACCAGATAAGCCTTTGTGGTGGGGGCTGACCTGTGCATTACAGTACAATATGTTTACAGGCACTCCTGGGCACTGCCAAGTAGATGCCAATAGTAGCCCCCTCTATACCAGCTGGGCAACCAAAGATATCTCCAAATCACCCCTGGTTGAGAACCACTGTTTTGAATTTATAGTTCAGTCATTGAGACTCTGTTCTATCTTTGTTGGAAATGTATACATATTTTTTTCCCTAAGAGTGATGAACCACCATTACTTTTTAGCTTCCCAGCTGCACAAAATTAACAGATGATTTTTGAAAGATTTCTGGCAATGCTAGCAACATAAAATGCTAATTTAAAAGGTACTCGGCTTAATTTGAGTAATTTGTAAAGGGAGAAAGTTAGTATCTAGGCAAGGATTCTGAACACACATTTGCAAGAAATATTTGTTTAACCAAAATATTTGGAAAGTAATAAACAAACACATTTAAAATTTTTTTTTAAAAAAGGTACTCAGCTTATATGGCAACTACTCTTTAAGTTCTAAGACTTTCTATTTCACCTGTTTTTAAGTAACCATATTAAAAGGCAGCAAAAACTGAACAATAAAAAGGTACTGGATTTTTAAAATACATTTCAGGGATAAAGTTTATCTGTCAAACTAAAAACTGTCAACACTTTCTAAAATAAATCCTTTTATTTTAAAACTATTTTATTAGAGCTCTAGTTTCCCATTTACTTAAGTTTATTTAACCTCAAAAATTCCACTTTTCAATTGTTTTGGCAATGTTCATGTCTTATATGTAACAAGTAGCAAAATTTGATAGGTATTTTGTAATTCACTATATTATTATTCCTGCTATGGTTTACAAATAACATTCAGATATTTTTCTTTATTTTCTATTCTTTTTATTAACTTATTTCTCAAGCATCAAGTTTTCAAAGGGTAGTCAGGAAAAGCCCACAACTCTCCACAGGGATCTTAATTAGGGCAAGATTTTGAACTCATATTTTATTTATTTATTTTTTGAACTGGTATTTTAAACTTATTAATTTGCTTTAAGTGAATAAAGGGCCATAAAATGTGTCAGTCATCCTCAAAGGATAAAGGTATATGTTATATATGTGTGTATGTTAACTATAAAAATCTAAATTATAGTTATTTTCAAAATCAAATCAATATGTCATTGCTGTGTTGATTGCTAAATGGAACTAAGGGGACATGAAACTTATGTGATAAAAAAGACACTCGATATCTGGAGTCTTTGCTTGAGTCCCATTACAGACTCTTACTAATTGTGTGATTTTTGGCCAAGTATTTCTGAGTATTACCTGTAAAATGGGGTAAATATGCATGTAACATGATTGTTGAGTGGGAAAAATGAAATCATGTTTGTAAAATTTCTCAAAAAAACTATGTTTGATATCCAAGTATTAAGGGCCCAAGCTCTGCAGAAACACAGTCTCAGTTTGAATCCTCACTTCACCACTTACTAGACCTGAACATGTGACTGAATCTTCATTCCTCCATCACCTCACTTGTAGTCTAGTGATACTACCATTACTCAATTCACAGTACTGCTGAGGGGGATGAAAATGAGATAATGCAGATAAAATATTTGGCAGATAATAAGCACTCAATATTTCCTAATATTATTGTTCTATGTTTTTTGACATCCTCCAAAGCACATTCCTTGTCTATTGTTATTTTCACTCTACCCTATAAATTAATGAATTCTATTTTACAAAGGAAAAACTAATAGCTGATGGCAAACCCTTCTCTGTTAAGCAGTTGATTGTATACCTTATTTCTCAAAGAAAAATGACTACTAATTTTCTATGAACACAATAAACATTCCTGAGAACTAAAATTAAAGTGATATGATAAGGGGCCATATTTGATTCATTCATTTAAATGACACTTCACACACACAAAAAAGGTAGAAATTCAACTAACATTTAGTTATGCATTAGACAAATGATATTTACTTAAAAGAATAAAACTGAAATCAGGGCTATCCTGGAAAATCAAGAATGTGAGGTATCTGGACCTGTGGACAAGAAAACCTGAAAGCAGAAAAATAGGGTACTCAGAAAAAATTGTTCCTTTTAGGGAAGTGGTCCTAATACATTCAAAACAGCAGATTATTGGGTATAGTAGTCTCAATTTCTAGAAGCAAGTGAGAAGAAGGTCTCTTCGTTGTGATGAAATGAGCAGATATTCTATGCACACTAAAGATCAGGAAGAACACCCATATCAAAAATTAATAAATCATATGTTTGAAACCAACTGAATCACACTTGTCAATCAATGTTAACAAAAAAAGGAGAATTAAGACTTCATTTTATGAGAAGGGCAATTTATAATTATCTTCAAACTTGCTGCTATAAAAATAATATCTCTTGAAAATCAACAGAACCAATAAAAAAAGAAAATCAACAGAACTATATGTTTTTCTTAAGCTTTAATATGTCATCTCTGGCATGCTAATAAGTGCTTGAGAATTGTTTAAGAACACTTGATAAGGATTATTCTGAGATGTTTCAAGGTTGGCATATTGATCCAGGGTACAAGTAAATATAAAATGTAACTTGTCAATCTCTTTAAATATATGCAGATTATAAGTGACATTTGCTATACTTGCAAAATAAAAGGTTAATGTTCAAAGTCAAGCAAGGAGAAATAAAGTATGATTGTTCAGGTTCTATATTCATGACTGACCATCTCTGTACTAATGTTTCACATGTGCCATTATTACAGGTTGAGGTAGAATAATTAATGTGTTTCTATAAAAATTGGCTAGAATAAGAAAAAGTGAAATACTGACATTTCCTACAACATGCATGGATCTTGAGAGCATCATGCTAAGCAAAGTAAGTCAGACAGAAAAGGACGAAAACTATGTGATTTCACTCATATATGGGATATAAAAGTAGAAAGCAGCAAACGAACAAACAAAACAAGCTAACTAACTCATAGACACAGACAACAGAAGGGTGGTTACCAGAGAACAAGGAGAATGGTGCAGGGGTGAATGAAAAGGGAAATGGGGGTCAAATACATGATGACGGAGGGACACTAAACTTTGGGTAGTGAGCATAGAGTGCAATATATAGATGATGTATTATAGAATTGTACACTTGAAACTTACATAATGTTATTAACCAAAGTCACCCCAATAAATTTATTTTTTTAATAATTGGCCAAAACCTTAGACAAGTTACAAAATATATTTCCCTTTTCATAATACACATTTATTTTTCACAATATGAATAGCATATCCTTATATTATTGACATCAGTTCTTTAAAAGACATTTAAAGTATTGCATAACCCATTTATGCTAAAAACTGGTATATTTAGGAATTCTATCAATTTTATCAATTTTCAGGATTGTATAAATAACAAATTCAATGGAATTATTCCCAAAATCTTTCACTGAATTCTCACTCCTCACCCTCTCTGACCTATCCCGATAATCAGAGAATGGCAGAGTACTTTGTGATCCTGGACTTCCAATGTAGATATCTCTAGAACTCAATTCCATGGAATTACGGAAGTTGTAGGGAGAGGTCAGCTGGGAATAAACTAAACAGATACGGAAATCATATCAAACATACTTCTCAACAGGTTATAATTTTCTATCACACATATCCCTACTAGCAGGTGCCTGAGTCATACAAACTGGGGATGAGGTGGCTGTGGAGGGGATGGTATTAGGTTCGGCTGGTCGAGCTTTCCTGCCACTCTGCTCACTATGATCACACATACTGGGTATAGCAAAAAAGAAATATGCCAGTGTATGTAATACTTTTGCATACAATCACCCTAAGATACGTAATTCCTTGCATCTTGTTAACTTACTCTTTTTTATTTTTTATTTTTTTGCCTATCAAGCCTACTGTTTATTTTATTAATCTAGAGGCTCTTCTGAAAATTTTGAAAAGATCCTTCATTTTTAAGGATTTTTTAGAGAATGAGAAGGCTGTGTGAAAATTACTGATATCTTTTCTTACTGTACTTTTTTGAAGCAATATATAATTTAATATTCATATATTATACTGCCTCCATGTCCATTAGAAAAACTATGTAACCTTTGTAATTCTGTATTTTCAGAGTATACCAAGGGAAGATTTCACAATTAAATGTTTACATTTGAAATGTGGACAAAAGAAAGATTCCAACTGCAAATATATAATTAATTTACATAGCAATGTGTATCATATTTAAAAATAAAATCTTTGCTTATGTTTTCACTGTACCTGGAATGAAACATGATTTTGAAACTGGTTTAAGAGCTACAGATGATTTCCAGGCCATATGTTTAATGACTGCTCCACATCCAACTATTGGTTTTTCCTACCAAACCCTCTTTCATCTAATATGTTATCCAGAGAATGTTTTTAACCAAATAAAATAAAAAAGCTTGTACCATTGAAAAAAATTACCTCACCAAATACAGCAAACATAGAATACTGTAAAAAACAAACAACAACAAAAAAAAAATACCATGATTTTTGTGCTGTAATGTGCTACCAAAACATTCTTCCTGGAATTGTGGGATTCCATTGCTGTTTTTTTCTTTTCTGGTTTGTGTGTGTGTGTGTGTGTGTGTGTGTGTGTTCTCCAGTCTCTAGATACAGAATACAATATCAAATTAAACAATTCAAGAAACTGGTTACTATCAAACTACCTCCCAGAGGAGTTGAAGAAAAGTCAGTGGAGAAAGTGCATGGTAAACTTAAGATACTGTAAAGGCCAAAAGTGATGCATTGGGAATTTTACTGTTTCTACGGCAATTTAGATAAAAATTCATCAGTTTTCCCTCTCTTGTCAACAATTTATCATTTCACTCATATTTTTATGGATTGATATACCACATACTATATTAATTAATCTAAGTAAAATCTTATTTAGGTTAGAAGGTTATTCACCAAATGTTCATGCTGGAAAACTCTAGGTTATGAGTATATGAATGATTTCTATTTTATTTTTGTTGAGAAAATTTAGTGTAATGGCCAGTTTAGCTTTATAATAAAGACTTCAAATATCGACTAACTTTACATAAGTACACAAAATGGCTTGAGAATAAGAAAAGAGAAAAAAATACAACTGTAAGTGGGCCAAGAACAAAAAGATGGGCAAATGAAGGAAAGGCTGGAAGAATGAATTACAGCAGGGGGTGAGGGGTGCAGGTTGTGGATTGCAAGGAGGTGGGTGGGGAAAGGGGTGGAGCTTGGACCATTGACTCAAGGTCTAAGTGGTAACCCAAGGGCTATATAAAAGCTTGGTGGAACCAAGGGAAAGCAGCCTGAAGTCCAGGATTGGCACACAGGCAGAGGCTGACAGACGGCAGCAGCTTCGGTGTCTAAACAGACTGAAATGCCCAGAGCGGGACAGAGTAGGACCTGGATGCTGCATCTGTTCTTGCTCCACCTGCTAGGAAGTTGGCTTCTACTGAGCCAACTTCCCAGAGAGATCCAAGGCCAGGAAACAGAAATTTTTACAAAGTGCAACCACGAATTGGTCCGTTTCTTCATCCGTGTCTGCGGCACTCACCTCTGGGCAGAGAGTATGAGGAAGCAGCGTAAGACAAGATCTGAACCATCTGCAGGTGAGAGCTGCTGGTGTCTGAAAGTATGGGCTCTTCCTGTATAACTTGCTTTTCTAGTAAGGGTCTCACCGGGGACCTCACCAGAACAAGGTAAAGCCCTGGGAACAGTCTCATCTGAGAGGCATTTGGTACGTTTCGCTTCACCTCCTGGCAGCCAGGGTGACTCGGTGGGGAGAATAGAGAAGCCACAGAGAAGATAAGGCTGCCCAAAGATATGTAAGAGGTAGCGTGAATTGAGGCTGGACCCCAGGGTCAAGGTCTGTGGGTTGGACAGCGGGAGTGCTGGTGGCTGGGGCAACTGGACAGGGCATCTTGAAGGGACAAGGGGAAGTGAGGGATGAACTGATTATCAAGTGTGTCTGGGGCAGAATTCAAGAGACCTCCCATAGGGCCCTGGAGTGACAGACACAAAGGGGTTTGGATTTAACAGCTTTCTTCCTTTATAAAAATAAAAAGCTGGGCGATGCCCCATCGGAAACCTCCTCTTTTAATTTTATTTTTGTTTGTAAACTTCACCAAAGGGGAGAGCCTCGTTTCCCACAGCTTTGAACTATGTCTTGAAGTTCACTTGGAGAGAAAGAAAAGGGCCTTGTCACCTTCAGGAGAAAATGAAAGGGACTCTTGGTCAAAGGAAGTTTGCCCTTCAGACATACACAGCTAAACTATTGATTTAGTTGCAAAATCACCTCCAAAAAGTCAGGTTTGTATATTAATGTGCTAGTAGGCCAAGAGATTGAGACACTGGTTCTTGGAGATAGAAAAATGTTTGTTCGATTTGGCTGACATGAAACGACGGGAGAGCAAGATCTCTCAAATCCATCTCTCTCTAAAAGCAAAAGCAGGGAGTCTTTATGTAGCTAGGGAGTGAGGGAGGGAACTGAGAGAGAAGTCTGTGTTTCTGTAGTCATAGTTGATGCTTTTTCACATCAGATTCCTGGGCATTAGCAGCTGGTCACAGCTACCTTGAAGACATTCTTTCCTTTTGCAAAACAAACTCCTAAATTCTCCTAGTGACACTGAAGTTATCTCATGCTTGATAAAGACATAGTACATCAGCAACTTATGAGTATATTCATGAGAACAAGTGAGCAGGAAAAGTGGTTAACATGTGAAAAAAGGCCTGATTAAGAATTAAATTATTTAATTTCAGCTGCCAAAAATACTAGGGGCATTAAAATCACAAAGGGCTCAGCTATAATTTGGAGTAAATACTCCATGGAAAAGAAATTGTTAAATAGTAGAATTGTAAGGGTGTCAAAGACTGGTATCACCTACCTAAGAGATCAGAGCAATTGAAAATTCTGCCCTTTAAACTTTATCTTGAAGCAGTAATTTTCCACCATGGAACATTTGATAGTTTAAAACAATATACTCTTTCAGGGTCATTATTATAACTCAGAGGTTACTTAGTAATGGAAGAAAATTACTCGTGTAAGAAAAATTAATATGTAGTCCAACTGAGTGTTTTTGATGACCAAGATGACCTTAGATATGTCAAGTAGAGTCAAAGGGATTTGATGAGAGCATTAAGAGGACATAAGGAGAGGTGACAGATGGTCCAAGTGGAATAAAAAACTACATACAACCTTGGTAATGTAGTACTTTAAGCTGCTCAACTATAATAAACTAAATTGTTTAGATATCAAGATATCTGCTGATTGTTTTGATATTTAATTTTATTGAGGCAATGCTTTCCTTTATGTCTATGCAAAATTTTAGTTTTCTGATGTTCATTGACATGAATATTTTTCATCTCCCCCTCTTTTTTTAACTTAGGAGTCATGTCATTTTCTACCACCAAAAATGCAGAAAATTTAAATACAATAATGGAATTCATTCCTACTTCGCCACAGGAGTTGAAGACAACACTGGATGAGAGGCAGCCATTATTGAAAGAGACACTACAACAAGCTGCATCAGAGGATACAAATCTTAACTTTGAAGAACTTAAAGAAAATAGTCTCCATACTATTGGAGCAAGAGACAAACGTTTTTCAGAATTTAAAAACACAGGCTTAGTTAAACATTTTCTAAGAAAGAGACATGCCCCTTCCGTATTATCTGCCAAGTGTTGTGAGGTAGGCTGTACCAAGAAAGAGGTGGCCATATTCTGCTGAGATGAAGCTAATTGTGTATTTCATTTAATGTTCACATGTATTCTCAATGGCACATTCACAGATGCCTTAGTCACCCCACTGATTATTAAATTATGAGAAGTTATTAGTGTTTGACTTTTTAATTTTATATAAAGGTATTCCTAGCATTATTGTAGTTTATGCTAATATATTCTTTAATGCTAAAAAGTATTTTTGTCTTTTTAATTAATTGTATAATAACATTAATTGCTTTTTAATGCTGATAACTTAAAATGGCAACAAAAATATTTATCATTTAAAACACACACAATAACTCAACTTAAAATGTTTTATGAGTAGATAGTAAAACTCTATGTCTTGGTTAGTAAGAAGAGGTGTCTACTTTTGAAATCTGTACTTGATAAATTATAATCTGTCATCCACTTTTTCCTCCAGACCTAATATCCAAATGTTCTTTTACTAGTTAATATTAAAAAATTATTTTGATAGCAAAAGAAAAATTAAATATAATTCAGTGTACATAAAGCCTAACATTCAAAGAAGAACTAAAAATCTCCATCTCAAACTATTTCAAAATATTCAAGAAGAGGGAAAACTCCCAAGCTCTTTTTACAAGGACAGCATTATTCAAATTCCAAAACCAGATAAAGACACTACAAAGAAAGAAAATGATAGGTCAATATCCATGACAAATATAAATGCAAAAATCCTCAACAAAATATTAGCAAACTGGATCTAGCAATACATCAAAAAGATCATACACCATGATCAAGTGGGATTTATTTTGGGGATGCAAGGTTGATACAATAGCTGCACATCAATAAATGTGGTACACCACATAAACAAAATGAAGGATAAAAAACACATGATCATATCAATAGATGCAGAAAAAGCATTTGATGAAAGCCAGCAGCAGCCACTTATGATAAAAATTCTCAGCAGAGTGAGAATAGTGGGAGCATACCACAATGTAATAAAGGTCATATATGAGAAATCACAGTCAAGATCATACTCAATGGGCAAAAACAACAAACATTTTCCTTAAGATTGGAAAAAGACAGGGATGTCTGCTTTCACCACACTTCTTCAACACACTACTGGAAGTCCTACCCACAGAAATCAAACAAGCAGAAAAAAAACATCCAAACTGAAAAGAAGTAAAACTGACATTATTTGCAGATGACATGATATTGTACATAGAGAACCCTAAAGATACCACTAATAGACTACTAGAATTGATAAATTCAGTAAAGTAGGAGGATACAAAATAAACATCCATAAAACAGTTGCATTTTTATACAATAATGAACTATCAGAAAAGGAAACTAAAAAAACAATCCCACTTACAATTGCATCAAAAATAAAATAAAACAAAATACCTAGAAATAAATTTAGCCAAGGAAGTAAAAGGCCTATACTCAAAAAACTATAAGACACTGGAGAAAGAAACTGAAGAACATACAAATAAGTGGAAGCATATACTGTGTTCATGAATAGGAAGAATTAACATCATTGAAATGTTCATACTACCCAAAGTAAACTATAGATCAGTGCAATTCCTATCAAGATACCAACATTGTATTTCATAGACTAGAACAAATCTTCCAAAAATTTAGATGGAACCACAAGAGATCCCGAATAGCCTCAGCAATCTTGAAAAAGAAGAACAAAGTAGGAAATATCAATCACACTATCTGATATCAAATTACACTACAAGGCCATATAATCAAAACAGCATAGTACTGGCATAAAAACAGACATGTAGATCAATGGAACAGAATAGAGAGCCCAGAAATAAACCTACACTTTATAATCAATTAATATTTGACAAAGGAGGCAAAAACATACAATGAGGTAAAGATAGTCTATTCAATAAATGGTATGTGCAAAAAATGAAACTACGCCACCTCCTTTCACCATACACAAGAATAAACTCAAAATGGACTAGACTTAAATGTAATACTTGAAACCATAAAATTATACAAGAAAACATAGGCAGTAAAATTTCCAACATTTCTCTTAGTAACATTATTTCTAATACATCTTCTCAGGCAAGGAAAACAAAAGAAAAATAAACAAATGGGACTACATCAAACTAAAAACTTTTTGCACAAGAAACCATCAACAAAATGAAAAAAAAAAAAAGATAATGAATTAATATCCAAAATTTATAAAGAACTTACAGAACTCAACACCAAAAGAGAAAAAATCCAATTAAAAAGCGGGCAAAGGACCTGAATAGACATACAGATAGCTACTGGACATGAAAAAATGCTCAATGTCATTAATCATCAGAGAAATGCAAAATAAAACCACAATGAAAGACGCAGGGTGGGTGGTTTTTTCCAGAGAAGCGACAAGATGGCCTAAGAGGAGCAGAAGAAGCGGACCTTCCTCAAGTTCACCTACCGCGACATGGATCTCAACCAGCTGCTTGACTTGTCCTGTGAGCAGCTGATGCAGCTCTACAGTGCCAGGCAGCCTCGGCGGCTGAACCGGGGCCTGGAGAGGAAGTAGCACTCCTTGCTAAAGCGCCTGCGCAAGGCCAAGAAGGAAGCACTGCCCATGGAGAAACCTGAAGTGGTGAAGATGCACCTGCAGAACAAGATCATCTTGCCGGAGATGGTGAGCAGCATGGTGGGCATGTATGACAGAAAGACCTTCAACCAGGTGGAAATCAAGCCGGAGACGATTGGCTACTACTTGGGCGAGTTCTCCATCATCTATAAGCCGGAGAAGCATGGCCGGCCTGGCGTTGGGGCCATCCACTCCTTCCGCTTCATCCCTCTCAACTAGCCAATAAAAGCACAGACTTACTTAAAAAAATAAAACACACACACAATGAGATAACAACAAACAACAAGTGTTGATGAGGATGTGGAGAAAAGGGAATCCTTTTGCATAGTTGGTGGAAATGCAGACTGGTGCACCCACTGTGGAAGGCAGTATGGAGATACCTCAAAAAATTAAAAATAAAACTGCCTTATGAGTGATTGAACTTCTGGGAATATATCCGAAGAAACCCAAAATACAGTAGCCAAGAATCTGAAGCAGCCCAAGGGTCCATCAGCAGATGAGTAAATAAAAATGCTGTGGTACATTTACACAATGGAATACTTCTTGGCCATACAAAAAGAAGGAAATCTTACCCTTTGTGACAGCATGAATGGACCTGGGAATTATTATGCTAAGTGAAATTAGCCAGTCAGAGAAAGACAAAAACCATATAATTTCAATTATATGTGGAAACTAATGAACAAAAAATTCTAACATAATAGAAACAGACTTATAGATAGAAAACAGACTGACAGCTGTCAGCAGAGAGGGAACTTAAGGGGCTGGGTAAAAAAGGTGAAGGGACTAAGCAAAAATAAAAAAATAAAAACAACTCTTAGACACAGACAACAGTATGGTGATTACCAGAGGGAAAGGGAGGGTTGAGGGGAGGTAGAAAATGGTACGGGGGATGAACGATGACAGAAAGATACTTGACTTAAGGTGGTGAACACACAATACAATATACAGATGATGTATTATAGAACTGTTCACCCAAAACCTATAAATTTTATTAAGCAACATAACCCTAATAAAGTCAATAAAAAGAAAAAAAGAATCAAGCCAGATCAAAGCTCTCTAAACACATGGTATCAGTTCACAGAGTAACCCTGTTTTGAAATGTCAATTTCCTTCATCTTGTCATTCTGTATCAGGAGTAGGTATTATAAAGTCAAAATTTTTTTTAAGATTCTCCGATCTTGCTATTTCCATTAGAATGCCGTTTTTTTGTTGTTGTTGTTTGTTTGTTTTTTTGAGGTTCACCTTTATTAAAACTATAAATTTCATGCCCACACTATCTGTCTGCTGAAGTTTTAGTATTCTGGAACTAATATTGAACTTTCAGAAACTTTTGTCAATTAATTGAGAGTATAGTATAGAACTAGACAAGTTTTTTAAATTTTTTCAATAAATCTACTTTAATGTTTAAAAAAAACCCAGAAACTGCTGAACTTTTAGAGGAATATAAAAAAAAGTCAAAGGCTTACAGCAACTAAGTGACTACACAGTCAAGAAGCCTCTTTCAAAAGGATAGGGAAGTTTTGACATGTTTTTACTTCCCTTTCCACACAACCTCGGTGGTGCAATAGTGGTCTTGGTCTGGAAGTGCCGGCATCCCTGCTGTCAATTTCCTCTCTCAAATGGAGCAGATATTGCTAACTTTACTTTCAAATTATTATGTAAAGCTGAAAGCTACCCGATGGACTGGCTTCTACTTTCCCTAACATGAATTTCAGATAGAAAAAGCAGTGAGCACTAGTCATGAAATCTGAGGAAGATGACAAAATTACATACCTACAGATGCTTGGGCAAGATATAGATGTAGATATACTCATGCAATAGACCATCTAATGCTGGGGCAAATTTGTGTGGGAAATTTAGGCTCAAAGAAGCCATATATATGGGAAACTAAAAAAGTCACACATATACAAACATAAGATCTCAGATAACTGTAACCTTTCACATTGGGCTGATCACTAGGCTCAAAGCAATCCTAGCTTTATAATAAAAAACTTCACAAATAGGCAATCTTCAAAAAATAGGATAGGAAGACTTCCAGTCAAGATGACAGCATAAGCAGACATGGCTTGCCTCTTTGCAAACAACATCAAAACACAACTAAACTAGAGAACTACCATCACTTGGGAACATCAGAAATTGAGTTGAGTGGAAGTCTGACAACAATGGAATTAAAGAAACAACATCCATTCAGACTAGTAAGCGGGGTGCAGACACAAAACAGGCTGGTCCCTCGCCTATGTGTGGTGGATAAAAATTCGAGAGGGATATCTCTGGAGCAAGGAGTCCTAGCCCCACACCAGGTCCCTGGCCCTGGGTTCCAGTGCCAGGAAGATAAGTCCCCTAGTTTTTGGCTATAAAATCCAGCAGGGAATGAGTCAGTTGAAGAAATTGCTGGAACCTCAAACAGTTCCTCTTAAAGAACCCACACAAGGACTCCCCTACTTAGACTCACTCCATCTGAGCTCCAGCACCAGGGTAGCAGCTTGAAAGGCACCTGTGGTGCTATATCCTAGACTCCATCAACCTGGCAAACACTGATTGACCCACCTTGGAGATCCCCAGAGACTCCGTCCCACACAACTTACAGGCCCGCCCAGGCTTCTTTTCCATATGAATGGCTGGTTTTGACTCATGCTGCACAACTTCCTAAAGCCTCTCAAACAAGCAACAGCTGGCCTCAGCAAGCCCCAGGCCAAGCACTAGCAACAGCCAGCCTAGATTCATAGTTTGACTTCACCTGGGAATCTCCAAGCCCAGCACAAGTAGCAGCCATCTCAGGTTCCTTTATAGCTCAGGTAGGGTGGCCCTGGGCAAAACATACATTAGGGCTGACCTTGTCTTGCACCACCTGGGAAACATCAGGTCCAGCACACCCAGTGGTCAGCTACAGACCCCATTGGAGCACCACCACCCTGACCATGCACAGCTGATCCTCCACAGAAGGAAGAGGTTGGTGGTAAGTGGTCACAGCCAATCCTTGCAGCTGACTGGCCTGGGTAAATCCCTCCCATTGACCTGCCAACAGCAACTACGACTCAACTAGAAGAGAATGGTGTACTCAGCCCACACAAAGGGCACACTTAGAGTACCCAGCTTGAGTGATAGGGAATGCTGTGCCAGTGGACCCTACAGGACAGGGCACCTACTACAATAGACAATGCACCAAGACAGAGAGTCGTAGCAGCTCAACCTAATGCACAGAAACAAACACAGGGAGGCTGCCAAAATAAGGAGACAAAGAAACAAGGCCCAAATGAAAGAACAGACTAAGACTCCAGAAAAGAACTAAATGAAATGGAGATAAAAGCAATCTATCAGATGCAGAGTTCAAAACACTGGTTATAAGAATGCTCAAGGAACTTAGTGAGGACCTCAACAGAATAAAAAAGATCCAATCAGAAATGAGGATACACTAATTGAAATAAATAACAATTTACAGGGAAACAATTGAGTGAATGAAGCTGAGAATAAAATCAAAGATTTGGAACATAAGGAAACAAAAAACAACCAATCAGAAGAAAAAGAAAAAATAAGAATCCAAAAAAATGAGGATAATATAAGCAGCCTCTGGGACAACTTCAAGCATTTCAACATTCATACCGTAGGGGTACCAGAAGGAGAAGAGAAAGAGCAAGACATTGAAAACTTATTTGAAAAAATAATGAAAGAAAAATTCCTGAATTTGGCAAAGGAAATAGACATGCCAAGTCCAGGAAGCACAGAGAGTTCCAAACAAGATGGATGCAAAGAGGCCCATTCCAAGACACATCATACTTAAAATGCCAAAGGTTAAAAATAAAGGGAGGATTCTAAAAGCTGCAAGAAAAACAAGTTAGTTACCTACAGGAAGTTCCTATAAGATTATCAACTGATTTCTCTAAAGAAACTTTGCAGGCTAGAAGGGATTGGCAAGAAACATTCGAAGTCAGGAAAAGCAAGGACCTACAACCAAGCAAAGCTATCATTTAGAATCGAATGACAGATAAAGAGCTTTCCAGAGAAGGTAAAGCTAAAGAGGTTCATCACCACCAAGCCATTATTACATGAAATGTTAAAGGGACCCATTTAAGAAAAAGAAGAAGATCAAAACAATGAGCATTAAAAATACAACAAATTGTCTTTTCCTCCTTTGCTAATTGAAGATTAGCCACCATCATGAACAACACAGTGACTATCCGGACCAGGAAGTTCACGACCAACAGAATACTTCAGCGGAAACAAATGGTCATTGATGTCCTTCACCCTGGCAAGGCAACAGTATCCAAGACAGAAATTCAGGAAAAACTAGCCAAAATGTACAAAACCACACCAGATGTCATCTTTGTGTTTGGATTCAGAACCCATTTTGGTGGTGGCAAGACAACTGGCTTTGGCATGATTTATGATTCCTTGGATTATGCAAAGAACAATGAACCCAAACATAGACTTGCAAGACATGGCCTATATGAGAAGAAGACTTCAAGAAAACAGAGAAAGGAATGCAAGAACAGAATGAAGAAAGTCAGGGGGACTGCAAAGGCCAATGTTGGTGCTGGCAAAAAGTGAGTTGGAGATTGGACAACAGAAGGAGTAAAGATTCTTCAGTGACTTTATCTGTGCTGATGATGCAGATTTTTCATGAGGATTAATAAAAGATCTTTTATGTTTCTGGTTATTTGAAATATAAAAAAAATACAACAAATTTACAACTATCAATAACTGAATCTAAAAAAGAAAAAACAAACCAAGCAAACAACAGAACATAGATATGGAGATCACTTGGAGGGTTATCAGCTGGGAAAGGAGAGAAAGGGGGAAATGGTGCAGGGATTAGGAAGCATAATTAGTAGGTACAAAGACAGGGGGATGTTAAAAATAATATAGGAAATGGAGAAGCCAAAGAATTTATATGCATGACCCATGGACAAGAACTAAGGTGTAGACCCATGTACTGGGTGGAAGGGGGCAAAAGGGGAAAAACTGGGACAACCGTAGTGACATAATCAATAAAATTATACTTAAAATAAACTGTTCAACATCACTAACCATCAGGGAAATGCAAAATAGACAGAGGGATGTCAAGAATAGTATAGGAGCCCTGGCTGGTGTGGCTCAGTGGACTGAGTACCAGCCTGCGAACCAAAGGGTTGCCAGTTCGATTCCCAGTCAGGGCACATGCCTGGGTTGCAGGACAGGACCCCAGTTGGGGGCACGCAAGAGGCAACCACACATTCATGTGTCTTTCTCTTTCTTCTTCACTTGCCCTCTTTCTAAAAATAAGTAAAATCTTAAAAAAAAAAAAAAAAGTATAGGAAATGGAGAAGCTAAAGAACGTATATGCACGACCCATGGACAGAACTAAGGGGGTGGTGAGTGCTGAAGGGAAGGGGGATACCGGGCATCGGAGGGCAAAGGGACAACTGTAATAGCATAATCAATAAAATGTACTTTAAAAAGAAATAAATAGAACCAGAGGCATGTAAATAAGGAACAGACTGACAGTGACCAGTGGGAAGTGGGGAGGGGAAAAAGGAGGGAAAGAAGGGTCAGGGTCTAGTCAAGGAACTAGTATAAATGGACAACAGGGTGGGATTGACTCTGGTGGTGGGTTGGGGGGGTAGGGGAGAGCAATGGGGGAAAATGGGACAACTCTAATAGAAAAACAATAAAAATAATAATAAAAAATAAAAATTGAACATAAAAATAAAATTTTTCCTAAAATGTCAGCCCTCTCTTCTACCTCTCTGTCCATCAGAGCCCAATTAAGTTCTGTCTCCCAAACCAGTGATTTTCAACCCTTTTCATTTCATGGCCCACATAAACTAATTACTAGAAGTCTGCAGCACACCAAAAATATATATTTTTTTGCAAATCTGACAAAAGTAGGTGTAATTTTGATTCATTCACACTGGACAGCTATTGTTGTCATTTATTTGACAATCTAAGGGAAAAGAGGTCAGTGCCCCTAACTAAATAGTCAGATATTGCATGTTTTTAAAATTCTTGCAGCACACCAGTTGAAAATCATTGTACTAGGCGAAGCCTTCCAAGGTCACTACGACCAACACCAGACCCCATTCTATGAATTATTTTACTTAAATTATTTACCATTCATTTCAACATTTAACCAGTACTGCCCTGACCAGTGTGGTTCCATTGGTTGGGAGTCATCCGGCAAAGTGAAAGGTCACTGGTTTGATTCCCAGTTAGGGCACATGCCTGGGTTGTGGGTTCAGCCCCTGGTCAGGGCACGTACAGGAGGCAACCAATCAATGTTTCTTTTTCACATTGATGTGTATCTCCTTCTCTTTCTCCCTCCCTTCCCCTTCCCAAAAATGAATAAAATCTTTTAAAAAAACTTAACGAGTAGTGTTTTTACTCCATTATGTTTTCAACATAATTAGAATAAGAAGTATATGCAGCTTGTGTTTAAAGATATTTCACTTATTTCATTTATATATGCTAAATGCCAAAGACTTTTTCCCCCAATGAATTAATGAAAAACCTTTTATTTTAGGACCTGATCATGACTATATTGACTGCAAACTATCCTTTATATAATAAAAATAAAAAGATAAAAAATAATTTTTTATTGCACATTCTAAACTCTTGCCAAATTAAATCTGGTATCTGATATATAAAAGAATACAACATTTATTTTAAAGAGCATTCTACCTATTATCTCATTTGCTTTTCACATTCCAACAAAATATAGATGGCAATAATTATAACTGCTAAAATGTTTTGAGTATTATATGTCAGGTACTGTATTTTCACATTTATTGTCTCATGTTTCATCTCATTTAATGTATTACATTATTTAATACTTTAATAACTTTATCAGAAGTTACTATTATTATCTACCTTTAACCTATGCCACATGTTCATGACACACATAAGTAAACTGGGGAATATAATTTCTGCAAGTTTGTATAGCTAGCTAGTCTTAGTTAATTGGGCCTCTACAAGTCTTTACTACCAACAGAAACATTGAGGCAATCACCTTAATTGTTCTTTGTTTGTTTTTGTATGCTTTTTGTTTTAAATAATTATGTCCTCTAACTTAGGGTTTTAGTCTCAAAAGACTTGCTTTGATCTTCTGATATCATGTATCATTTTAATCTCTTCTGAAAAATTATGGGTATATCAAATAGGTTAAGAGTTTGGGATCCAGAGACAAACACTATTTCTAAGTCTCTAGGACCCATATTTTCTTTTTTTTATATTAATATTTTCATTTATTTTGTTTCATTCTTAAACAAATATTACATGTAGCTACTTTTTATACTTTAAATTATTTCTTCTTTTACAATATTATATTAGTTCTATGTGTACGTCCCAGTGATTCAACATTATATAACTAAGTGATCATTCCAATAAATCTCATACCCATCTGACACCATTCGTAGTTATTAGAATATTATTAACTATATAACCTATGCTGTACTTTACATACATATGATTATTCTGTAACTACGAACATGTACTTCTTAATCCCTTCACCTTTTTCACCCATTCCCCCAAACCCCTGTCCATCTGACAACTGTATCAATGTTCTGTTTCTGTTCTGCTTGTTTATTTTGTTTTTTTAGATTCGATTGCTGATATATATGTGTGTTTTTATTATCATTTTATTATTCATATTTTTAACTTTTTTTTTTCTTTTTCTTCTTAAAGAATACCTTTTAACATTTCATGTAATACTGGTTTGGTGGTGATGAACTCCTTTAGCTTTTTCTTCTCTGGGAAGCTCTTTATATACTATGTCCTTTGATTCTAAAATGATAGCTTTGCTGGGTAGAGTAATCTTGGTTGTAGGCCCTTGCTTTTCATTACTTTGAATATTTCTTGCCAATCCCCTCTGGCCAGCAAAGTTTCTTTTGTGATATAAGTTGACAGTCTTATGGGATCTCTCTGTAGGTATCTAACTGCTTTTCTCTTGCTGCTTTTACCTCTGTATTCAACCTTTGGCATTTTAATTTTGATGTGTCTTACTGTGGGCCTCTTTGCGTTCATCATATTCGGGATGCTCTACACTTCCTAAACCTGTATGTCTATTTCTTTCACTAAATTAGAGAAGTTTTCTGTCATTATTTTTTTACATAGGTTTTCAATTCCTTTCTCTCTTCTCTTTCTGTCCACCCACTGCCCATGATGCAAATGTTGGTATGCTTGAAGTTGTCTCAGAGGCTCCTATACTATCCTCATTTTAAAAATTCTTTATTATTTTTCTGTTCTAATTGGGTGTTTTCTGCTTTCTAAATTTCCAAATCTCTGATTTGATCCTCTACTTCATCTACTCCACTGTTGATCCCCTATAATATACTCTTCATTTCAGTTAATATATTCTTCATTTTTGACTAGTTCTTTTTTATGTGTTCTAGTTCCATTTTTCAATTTCCTATCTCTTTGTTGAAGGTCTCATTAAGTTCATCTACTTTTCCCTGAGTTTGTTGAGCAACCTTATAACCAGTGTTTTGAACAATGCATCCAGTCGATGGCTTGTTCCATTCTGTTTAGTTCTTTTTCTGGAGTTTTGTTCTGCTCTTTCATTTGGGACACGTTTATTTGCCTCCTCATCTTGGCAGCCTCCCAGTGTTTGTTTCTAAGTATTAGGCAGAGCTGCTATTGTCTCCTGGGCTTGGTAAAGTGGCCTTATATAGTAGGTGTCCTGTAGGTTCCTGTGGCACAGTCTCCCCATTCACATAACCTGGGCACTACAGGTGCACCTCCCAATATAGGCTGTGTACACCCTTCTATTATTGTTAAGCCTTGATTGCTACTGTCACATCAAGAAGAGGGATTTACCCCCTGCCAATGAGCCAAAAGGACTGGCTTCAATCACAGCAGAGGTTCAGCTGTGCAGGGGCCCACTCCATGGAGCAAGACTTACTTCAGAGGGGCTCTGGTGCCCCCCGAGTCTGCTCCATTCGTGGAGATGGTTGGATGGTGCTCCAGTGTAGTCTGAAGCTGTCCACAAGGTTCTCTGGCTCTGAGACCTTACAGGGGGTGCAGACCAGATCAGCCACTACATGTGTTCTGCCCTGGGCCACCTGGCATGAGCTACAAAGTGATCTGCAGATAGCTGCTACTTGTGTTGAGCTTGAAGGTGCCCAGGAGAGGCCAAACTAAGGCTGGCTGCTGCTAGTGCCAGGCCTGGGGTCACTTTGTGACAGGTATGGGGCACACTGAAACCAGATGCTACTTATGTGAGAGATTTTAGGAAAATCTGAAGCATGAGCCAAAACAGGACATTTGGATGGAAAAGCCACTGGAAACAGTTTGGGTGGGCTTGCAAGATGGGTAGAGGTGGGCCTCAGGGAATCACTTGGGCAAGCAAACAGTGATAGCCAGGTTAATTGAAACTCAGATATGGTGCCAGCCCACTGGCTCCACTGGGGGAGGGCTCATCAAAGGAACAATGGATCCTGTCAGCACTTTTGTCCAGGAGAAAACCACCCCTCTGGCTCTCGTCCCAATGCCAGACAACTGAGTCCCTCCCTGTATGTTCCTGAAGTCTTTCAAGCTACTTCTCTAGCACCAGAGCTCAGAGTGAGTGAGCTAAGTAAGTCCATGTGTGGACCCTTTACTAAGAATGCCTGGACGTCCAGTAGCCCTCTGTCTCACTCAGCCACAATCCCTACTGGTTTTTACAGCCACAAATTATGGGGACTCATCTTCCTGGCATGGAAACTCTGGGGTGGGGGTGAGAGTGGGAGGCTGAAACCCCTTGCTCCTCAGGGTGGACCTCCACAGCCAAGACATCCCACCTGATTTTTATCCCTAACGTGGGTTGGGACCAGCCCTTTTCTGAGTCTCTGCCCCTCCTACCAGTCTTGATGTGGCTTCTTTATATCTTAGTTGTAGGACTTCTGTTAAGTCACATTTCATGTGGTTCTGAGTGATGGTTATTCTGTAGTTTAGCTGTAATTTTGACATGGTTTTGGAAGGATGCCTACCCCAGGACCCATAGTTTTGTTTGGTTTTGTTTTTTTAAGGTTTTATTTATTTATTTTTAGAGACAGGGCAAGGGAAGGAGAAAGAGAGAAACATCAATATGTGATTGCCTCTTATGCACCCCCAACTGGGGACCTGACCTGCAACCCAGGCATGTGCCCTGGCTTGGAATTGAACCAGCAACCCTTTGGTTCGCTGGCCAGCACTCAATCCACTGAGCCATACCAGCCAGGGCAGGACCCATAGTTTTCAATTATTCAGGCCTCTACCTCTTATCAGCTCTTCCATCTTTGGCAAGTTTCTTAATATCTCTAAGTCTGAGCTCCCTCATCTATAAAATAGGGATAATTATAGTATTACTTGATATGATTGATACAAGGACTAAATGGGGTAAAACGTGTACAAGCTTGTTGTCTGATGTGGTAATCGCTCAAAACATGATGTGTAATTATTATGAGAATTCTTTCAAGACATATCTTTGATATCAAACTATACTATAAGGCTACAGTTATCAAAACAGCATGGCAGTGGCATAAAAACACACATATTAACGGAAGAGGATACAGAGCCCAGAAATTAACCCATGCCTATATGATCAATTAATATCTGACAAAGGAAGCAAGAAGTACAATAGGGTGAAGACAATTTATTCAATAAGCAGTGCTGAGAAAATTGGACAGATATGTACAAAAATTAAAAATAAACCACCTTCTTACACCATACACAAGAGTAAACTCAAAATGGATTAAAGGCTTAAATGTAATACTGTACTTGAATCCATAAAACTCCTAGAAGAAAGCATAAGCAGTAAAATCTCTAACATTTCTCTTAGCAATAATTTTTTGATATATCTTCTCTGGTAAGGGAAACAAAAGAAAAAATAATAAATGAGACTACATCAAACTAAAGCATTTTTGCACAGTAAAGGAAACCATCAACAAAATGAAAAGGCAACCTACTGAATGGGAGAACGTATTTGCCAATGATACATCCATTAAGGGATTAATATCCAAAATGTATAAATAACTCATACAACTCAGCACCAAAAAAACCCCAACTAATCCAATTTAAAAATGGGCAGAATATCAATGGACACTTCTCCAAAGAGAACCTACAGATGGCCAAGAGATATACAAAAAGGTGCTGAACATCACTAATCATCAGAGAAATGCAAATCAAAACCACGATGAGATATCACTTCACACTTGTCAGAATGGCCATCATCAATAAATTCAAACAAGTGTTAGTGAGGATGTGCAGAAAAGGGAACTAGTACGCTGTCTGTGGAAATGCAGTTTGGTGCAGTTACTATGGAAAACAGTGTGGTGGTTCCTCAAAATTAACACATTGCGGACCGGGGTATTTAAATGCCTTTTAATCCTCTGTTCTGGCAGGTTTTTAAGATTTAAATATGGTTATATGGCTAATATTAATTAAATGATTTCACGAAATTAACAACTAAGCTACTACTATCCTTAATAAAAAAAAAAAAGCAAATGAAAAATTACTACTGAATGTCTAAATAACCTTATTTAATTGTTTAAAATTACACGATCGAATGATGAGAATTCTCGCCATCCGAACACAATGTGTTAAAAATGGAACTGCCTTCTGACCCAGTGATTCTACTTCTGGGTATATACTAGGTCTGTCCAGAAAGTATCCAGCCATGTAATATGAAAAATAGAGACATTTATTGAAAAAGATACAAGAAATATTGTACATAGGACAATGATGCTTCAGTCTCCTTCAAAGTAGGCACCTTGGGACCTCACACAGGTCTCCCAATTGCCATCAGCGGCCCCATCATATTTTCCTGAATCTCATCAACAGTCTGAAATCTTTTCCCTTTCAAAGGTGATTTTAGTTTTGGAAAAGGCCAGAAATTGCAGGGTGCCAAATCTGGCTGTAGGGGGACTGAGTCACCTGGATGATTTGATGTTTCACTAAAAAAGTCTGCACAAAACATGATCCATGAGAAGGTGAGTAATCATGATAAAACTGCCAATCACCAGTTGCCCATAGCTGCAGCCTTCTGAGTCATCTGAATAGTTTCTGTGTAAGAATGTTCAAGCTTAATGCAAAATCTGTTGCTGATTCGCTACTCTACTTGCTCAGTCATTTTGAATGCTTTGGCCACATAGTACACATGCTCACTCAACAGCATCTACCACTCCCACTGACTAGTACAGTGAAGTCATCATTGTTCACACATGTGCATTCCCGCCTACTCCCCTTGGCTGCCAGATTACACTGATATCCCGAAAACTGTTCCCTTTATATTAACAATAGTTGGTCTTTTTCTGGACAGACCTTGTATAGATCTGAAGAAACCTGAAACACTAATTTGAAAGAATATATGCACCCCTATGTTCATTGCAGCATTATTTACAATAGCCAAGATATGGAAGCAACCCAAGTTCCCATCAATAAATGAATAGATAAAAAAGCAGTGGTACATAAAAACAATGGATATTACTGGCCATAAAAGAAAATAAAATCTTACCATTTGCAAAGCATGGATGGACCTAGAGGATATTATGCTAAGTGAAAGAATTCAGACAGAGAAAGGTAAATGCCATATGATTTCACTTATATGTGGCATATAAAGAGCAAAATAAACAAACAAAATAGAAACAGACTCGTAGATACAGAGATCAGACTGATAGTTGCCAGAGGGGTGGAGAGGTTGGTAGGCTGGGTTAAAAAAGGTGAAGGAATTAAGATAAACAAATTGACAGTTACAAAATAGTCATAAGGATGTAAAGTACAGCATAGGGAATATAGTCAATAATATTGTAATAAATATTGTAATAAGTATGCTGTCAGGTGGGTACTTGAAATATTTGGGAAATCACTTTGTAAAATATAAGATTGTCTAACCACTATATTGTAAACCTAAAATAATATAAAATAATATTGAGTATACATTGTAATTTTTTTTCAGTTTAAAGAAAATAAAACCATATCTTTGAATGCATATTATTTGTATGTATTTAAGAATACACACTTGGTGCAAACATCAATAATGAAGTGTTACAAAAACACCATTATAGTGGGAAAGACAAATAATTGAACACAAAGCAAAAAGTAATTAAAGGAGATATTATTTGTATTATAACCAAGCAATTATTTAGTTATTATAATTAATTCTACACACAACATTTCTAAACTAAAATTTTTAAGGATTAACCATGGGAATCCCAGTTCCTATATCAAAATATCAACACAAAATGCTAAAATAACTTGAGAAACAAATATTCTAGTATAATTCCTAATAATCCCATGTTTTATCTTTCATAAATGAAATTCTCATTTATAAATATTCAAAATGGGTTTATTGGTCAGTTCCCATTTATGAAGATGTTCTAGATAGAGTAAGGTAGCTAGGATAGGAAACTTGTAAGTCAGGCATGAATTCATTTGGTAATAATAGTAACTTATTCAAAATAAGTCATTTTACTGAGAACCTGTTCAATTCAATAAGTTCATTAACTCTTGCTAACAAGCATACTAAGTAGTATTAGTAGTTAGAATGTGTTCATTCATTCATTAAATGTTTATTAAGGGTCTGTTCAGCAGAAACTGTCCTAGGTTAGATAATAAATATTAAACAAAAATAGTTTGAGTCCTTGTCCTGGCCAGGTAACTCAGCTGGTTAGTATCCCAATACACCAAGGTTGCAGGTTCAATCCCTGGTCAGGGCACATACAAAAACCAACCAACGAATTCATCAATAAGTGTCAATGTCTGTCTGTCTCTGTCTCTCTCTCTCTCTCAAATCAATAAATTTAAAAAAAACTTTAATCGTTTCACTCCTTAATGAGCTTACAACTAATAGAAAAGAGATGATTACATGATTTTTTTCAAAATTCACCATAGTACAACAAAGAACTATAATTATGACAAGTATAAAATAAGGTATAAAGGAACACTTAGCCAATTCTTAGGAAGCTTATTCATTTATTCTTTCATTCATTCACCAAATGTTATGTGATTGTTGATATTAATATTTCATTTATTATTTGTTAGTAATATTATTAATTACAATTATTAACATTAAATTATTACTGAGAACCAACTATGAGCCAGGCACTTTTCAAGACAGGTGATATCAAGGTAAACATAATAGAATCACTGCCTGCATGGAGCTCACATTCTGGTAGGAGTAGGTAAATAGTAAATATACAGAGAAGTAAAATATACAGTGTGTCAGTTTATAATGAATGGTATGAAGAAATACAAAGGGCAAGGGTATAGAAAGTACAAAGAGAATGAGAGTATAAATCAAATTTGCTAGTTTCTAACATATTGCTTGAGAGGTCTTTTTAAAATCTTTTCAGTATAACAAATGTTTTCCTTTCTCAAAAGGTTTCACTGATAAAGTTCTGACTAGGACCATAGCCCACTGTAGTTTGGATATTAGTTGTTTTTCAAGGAAGGCAATGAAATTGTGCTAATCAAATCACATCAACCTTGAAAAAAAATCTGACTGCCAGTTAATCTAACAGTGCTCATGGATGCTACTGGGGAGCAGGGAAAAGCTGGGGGAACAGAAAATGGAGAAAAAGACACAGAGCCAGGGGGCAGGAAAAAAATGTAAAGGAAGGCTACCATTGACAGCTGCGGGCATCTCTCGGAGGCTCGGGCATCTCTCGGAGGCTCGGGCATCTCTCGGAGGCTCGGGCATCTTTCGGAGGCTCAGGCATCTTTCGGAGGCTCGGGCATCCTTAAGTCTATTCTTCTGAGACAGCCCCTGGCTGCCCCCTTGTGGCTGGTAGTACCTCCTTCATAGCCAACACACTAATAAAATTTTATTTAAAGTGACAGAGACCGGTAGGGATTGCGCTGCACTTTCCAGTCCCTTCCCTCCTAATTTAGCAAAATTCTGTTATTAGACGGCAAGTCTTCTACAGGTCCCTGTCACAGGCTAGTTACTATTTGGCAATAGACAATCCTTTATCATCTATAACCGGAAGAACCAGATTATCCCCCCATGTACCTTAGGCCCCTTTCTCCCTGCTGAACTGGTAGAAATCTTCTGAAGAAACTGGTAGAAATTTTCTGAAGAAACGTTGAATGTGCCTTTAAAATACATAGGTACATACTCTAGCACACATGTTTCAACATATTTCATTGCCAACTACGCTTCAGGCCCTGAGGTACAAGGGACAGCGAGAGCAGACACAGGGACTGCCTCCATGAAGCTTGGGGATTTAAGGGAAGAAGTTATTGAGCAAGCACACAAACGTGAGCAAACCGACCGAGATAAACACCACGAAGAAAATGAGAGGTTTCTCTGTGGAAGTGACGCCCCAATAACAACCAAGCAAAAAGGGGTATACCTCAAATAACATTTTTTACGGCTCTTTCGGTTAACTGGGGCCCCACATTTCATTTGCTCAATCTCCCTAGACAGGAAGGCAAGAAAAATGAAAGCAATCATGCTGCTTACCACCGCTGAGAACGCGGGAAGCCCAGACCCAGCCACCACCTAGCACCACCTGGTCTCCGCGTTCTCACGAGGTCCGCACGCGCTCTGAAGACCTGTGGGGGCGCGGGCGCGGGCGCGAGGGCCTGAGGGGGGCGTGCGTCCGTTAGCGCGCGCGGCAGACGCGGCCTGGGGGCTCAGGGATGCCGCGGCTTGTCCGCTTGGGTCTGCTGTGGCTCTGGCTCCTTCCGTTTCGGGTCTCCAGTGAGCAAAGCTACGAAAGCAGAGCCAGGAAGCTGTGCGGCAGGCACCTGCTGGAAAGCATAGTAAAACTGTGTGGTGATGCGGACTGGAGCCACTTCGAGGAGGAAACCCCTTTAAAAACACAGCTGATTCCCCAGGCTGCGAAGAAAGTTGAAAGCTTCATCCCTGACCGGTTGAAAAGCTCCCAGACCACTTTCCCAGTCTGGCGGGGAGGCACAAATGCAGGTAAAAATCTAAACCAAAGGTGTGTTTATCTCAGTAGATACCCTATCTCGGAATCTGCTCCGTCAGATGGTGAGACTCCCCAAGAGATGGAATTTGTGCCTAGTACACAGGAAAACAAAAAAATTGTTATAAACCAGTATATTGTAGATATACAAAATCTCTAATAAGTTTTTTCTGTAAATCTCATGTGGCAATAAAGCTGCAGTTTTAAACTATGGAATAAGAAAATATGGATTTGCATTAAAATTTTAAAAATGTTTAATCTATAACGGAAGATAACATTTAATCTGACCTGTTTATTTCCAGTGAATAATTAGAAGTTGTAGAGAAATATAGGTATGTGTTTCCAATATAGAATTTCAAGATAGAATATATAATTGTGCCATTTCTTTTACATATGAATATAGCTGAAACGTTGGTTAACTTTTATTTAGCTTGTACCAGCAAGACACATTTCTGTGTTAGATCAAGTCAATTATCAACAATTTTTTTATCTTAAAATTACAGTTGATAGACAATATTAGTTTCAGCTGTACAGCCCCATGATTGGACATTTATATAACTTATGAAGTGATCATCTCAATAATTCTAGTACCCATCTGACACCATATATAATTATTACAATATTATTGACTATATTCCCTATGCTGTACTTTACATCCCCATGACTTTTCTGTAGCAACCAATTTGTACTTCTTAATTCTTGCATCTTTTTCATCCATCCCCCCACCCTCTCCCATCTGGCAACTGTCCAAATGTTCTATATATGAGTCTGCTTCTGTTCTGCTTGTTTATTTTGTTTTCTAGATTCCACATATAAGTGAAATCATCTAGCATTTTAATATTCTGGTGATCTATCTATTTACATCTGACACAGGAAAATATAGTTTGGTACACTGATATTCAAAAATACTTTTTTTTTTCCAGAGCTACTCATTCATATCTTGAATCTGAGATTGTGTACCCTGAAGGTATGGGCCATGTCTCCCAAGACCTGCCCCAAGATGTGGCTTCATGAAGCAGACATCATATTTCTAAATTCTGACTGAATATAGTGCTGCCCAGCTCTTAGTGCCAGGAGAAACCACTCATGTTTCATCACCATCTTTTCATAACCCATAACACCTGTTCCAGTTAGATTGGCCATATTCCCCTATTTTTGGTTTTCATTCATCTATTTTTGTTTGTTTTTTAGATATCATTTTCAAAACTGGGCCTTGCAAGACACCTCTCTATATATTAATTTAACAAAATTTGAGTGCCTGTTATGTCCTAGGTATTTTTCTTGATATTAGATATAAAAATAAAGTTTCAGGAGGCAGTAAAGGCTCCTGTCCTCACGAAGCTTGTAGAATAGAGACGATAGATAATAAACATAAGTAAATGATGCAGTATGAAGACATGCTACAACACAGACGAACTTTAAAAACATTATGCTGAAAGAAACCTGACACAGAAGGCCATATATAGTATTATTGCATTTTCATAATAGGAAAATCTATAGAAATAGAAAATAGATTAGTGGTTTTCAGGGACTGAAGGATGAAGGAAAAGGGGGAGACCACTGATAGGTATTGGGTTTCTTTTGGAATTACATACTGGTGATGGTTGCGCAATCTTGTGACTATACTTAAAAAATCACTGAATTGTATACTTTAAAATGTTGAACTTTATGGCATGTGAATATCTCAAAAAATCCTTTTTGCATAAAAATGTGCAAAGGTTTCTAAGACTTTTTATAGGAAAACACTGCCTACAACTATTTTAGTTAAAGATATATGTTGCTGTTGAATAATTAACTGACTTTAGTATTCCAATATTATGATTAAATCTTCAGCTAAAGGAAGATTTTAGTAAAGTAGAATTTTTTCTCATCTCTCAACAGTCTCTACTTCTGCCTCTCAGAAAAAAGCAATAAACAATGTGGAGATGAAGTCACCTCCCGAGTATCAATATAAAAAGGCCTACTTACTACCTAATAAGACAAAAGAATTTGCCTCATCACAAGATATCAATTCATATGTTCATGAGATTATAGAATATCAGAAGAAAAATACAAACAAAATTAAAACCTTAAGAAAATTGATTAGGGGAAATCATCCCCGAAGAATACGCAGAGGATACGCAGAAAAGTGTTGTCTTAAAGGATGTACAAAAGAAGAACTTATTATTGCATGCCTTCCATATATTAATTATAAAAACTTAAAGCAGCATCAATTGTGACTGAAATATACTAACCATCATAGGAATTATACTTAATAAAAGCTTAATATGTTTATTTTACTATTTATTAATTTATTTAGTTTTGGTAATTGTCCTTGTAGGTTCTCTGCTGTGAACACCTCAATGTACTTGCAAGCACTTGACAATACTTGATGTTGACAATAGGAATCTTAGTATTTTCTTTGTTGACTCTTATTTTTCATAATTTTTATATTTAAAGATGTTACTAGAGATGGCATGATCCATGTAGACATCTAAGAATTATCTGTTCATCCTTGTTATTTTGGCTGAAATTCTCTTAAACTGTATTTAAATGGATTATGGAGTGTTCTGCATTCCATCTGTATGACATCCAGATAGATGCCCGTGACTATTAGGCTCACTCCGGTATGCCAATACATCTATACCACCAACTTAAAAGTAACTAACCAACTACCATTCCTGTAATAGTAGGCACGCTTTTAATTCTTTGAGTATTTTTATAGTAACTGGTCAGACATCTTTTCGGTTTCTCTTGAGGACTTAAAACGAGTTTAGCTAATCTCTTTTGATTATAAAATCAAATCTCTCCAAGAAACTCTTTGCTTGGAATGTACTGATATAATTAATGTGATCCTGTATTCTGGCTTAGTTTCTCTTTTCTTGGGTGGACTTGAATGATAAAGCCCCTGACAATGATTCAGAAAATGGTTTTGAATTGGTTTAGAGGAAGAGTAGTAAATTAGTTTCATCTTAAATGGTAATGTCAAATGATTGCTTGTTTGTAGTTCATCCGGTTTTTAAGTAAAAGTTAAATACACGTTTTCATTTTCATCAATAACTTTAACAACGCAGTCACTGTTTTGTTCCACTACCTTCTGCCATCTTTTCAGCAACTTCATAATGACATCTTCCCAAAACTTTTTATCTTTTTGAGCAAGGAACTATTCCAGGTGCCTTTTGCAGTCTTCCAGGGAATTGAAATTTTTTCCACTGAGAGAATTTTGTAAAGACCTAAATAAATGGAAATCTGAAGGTGCAATATCTGATGAACGTGGTGGATGGATCAATTTACCAGCCAAGCTGTAACAGTTTTTGCCTGGTCATCAAAGAAACATGTGGTCTTGTTTTATCCTGATGGAAGATCATGCATTTTCTGTTGACTAATTCCAGATGCTTTTCATTGAGTTCTGCTTTCAGTTGGTCTAATTGGGAGAAATACTTGTTAGGATTAATCATTGATTTTCCAGAAGGAGCTCATAATAGAGGACTCCCTTCCAATCTTACCATATACACATCACCTTCCTTGGATGAAGACCAGCCATTGGTGTCGTTGGTGGTGGTTCATTTTGCTTGTCCCTTGAGCTCTACTGTTCCATGTTATTGTAAAGTATCCACTTTTTATCACCTGTCACAATTTGTTTTAAAAACAGAATGTTTTCTTTATGTTTAAGTAGAATATCACATGTGGAAATACAGTCAAGAAAGTTTTTTACACTTAACTTCTGTGGAACCCAAACATCAAAGTGATTAACATAACCAGGCTGGTGCAAATGATTTTCAATGCTTGACTTAGATATTTTGAGGATTGATGGCTATCTCCCGCATAGCATAACATTGGTTGTTTTCAATTAATGTTTCAATTTGATCGCTGTCAACTTCAGCAGGTCTACCTGACCATTGAGCATCATTCAGCAAGAAATCTCCAGCATGAAACCTTGCAAAACACTTTTGACACGTTCAATCAGTCATATCACCTTAACCATACTCTGCACAAATCTTTTTTTGTGTTGCAGTTGCATTTTTACCTTTCTTGAAATAATAAAGCATAATATGCCAAGAATGTTGCTTATTTTCTTCCATCTTTAATATTAAAATGGCCACACAAAAATTCACCAATTTTGATAAGTTATTTTTTAAATGCATACCGATATGACAGTTGTCACAATTCAATCTAACAAAATCATTATGAATGAAGTTAAAGACAACTAAGTGCTACTAAAGCCAGCTTATGAAAAAAACAAATGAACTTTTTGGCCAACCCAATATTTCTTCACATGCATTTTAAGACCTCTTCAACAGTATACTTCAGTTCTCTCTCTTGACTTTTCTGCTACTTATGTTATATATTCGAATTCCACATATGTTATAAACCACACATAATTTATTCATATACTTTTAATAAGATTATTGCCATTGTGTACATTTTCTTTGACTGATTTTTACATTAAGTCTATGTCATTTAGCCATTAAAAATTAGTCCAGTTTAGACTCTAGATTCTTAAAATCACTCACTTCTGATTGTTCATGAAGTCTTTCTACACTACAAACTCATAATCTGCATGAATTGTAAATATTCATAGACCTTCTGCAGCACAAACATTTCTCAGATCTGCTCCATTAAAGTTCCCTGTAAGCATCATAATTGCTTCTAATAATCTATTTTATTATACTTTGTAGTGGCATCTCCATGGATTTTCTATATCTCTAATCTTGCATATAAAAAATCTATATATTTTTTTATATTGAGCTGGAGATAGTAAAGCAGAATTTACTTGACTTCTTTGTGGCCATAAGTTTAACTCTATGCACTGTATTATATTACCCATTTGATTTAGTAACTCCATTAAAGTCCTCTGGACTTCTGGTCAAGATGGCAGCATAGGTGAACACGGCTTGCCTCCTCGCACAACCACATAAAAATTTCAAGTAAATTATAGAACAACCATCATTCAAAACCATCAGAAATTGAGCTGAGTGGAAATCCTACAACCATGGTATTAAAGAAGAAACCAACTATGGAATTAAAGAAGAAACCACATCAAGATTGGTTGGAGGAGCAGAGACACAGAATGGGCTATTCCCACACCCATGGGTGACAGATGAAAATCAGGGGGGATATCTCAGGAGCAGGGTGTCCCAGTCCCACACTAAGCTCCACAATCCAGGGTTCCAATGCCAGGAAGATAAGCCCCCATAACTTCTGGCTGTAAAAACCAGCAGGAATTGAGGCTGTAGAAGATAGAAACTGCTGGAGTCTTAGGCAGTTCCTCTTAAAGGGCCCATACACAGACTTCCTCAGACTCACTCTTTCTGCGCTCCAGCATGGGGGCAGCAGATGAAAGGTATCAGAAACATATGGGGAGGAACTCATGTCAATGGCATCAGGATGAGAACTGGGTGGGCAGCTTTTTCTCAGACAGGTACTGGCAGAAGCCATTGTTTCTTTTCTGGGCCAACAACCACAGAGCCAAAGAGATGGCAGGTGGGTGCCATTACTGAGAATTCATATACCTGGCTCACAGTGTTTGCCTCACCCTGGTGAGTCCTGAGGTCCTCCCCACACAACTTTTGGGCCCACCCAAGCTGTTTCCAGTGGCATTCCCATACAAATGTTTTGTGTTGGCTTATGCTTCAGATTTTCCTAAATTCTCTCAAATAAGCAGCATCTAGCTTCAGTGAGCCCCATACCTCTTGCTAAGCTGCCCAGGCTCAGCACTAGCAGCAACTGTCCTTGGTTCATAGCTTGGCCTCAGCTTGGCATCTTCAAGCCCAGCACAAGTAGCAGCAGTCTGCAGATTGCTTTGTGGGTTATGCTGTGTGACCCTACACAGAACACAGTTAGTGGCTGACCTTGGACATGCCAATAGTAATCAAGACTTAATTTCGACACATGGGTGTACACAGCCCCCCATGGTGGGTACACCCTGAGTACCCTGCTTGGGTAATAGGGGAGGCTGTGTCACTGGACTCTAAAGGACACCTAGTATATTGGGCCACTCTATCAAGCCTAGGACACATAGAAGCTCTACCAATCCATAGAAATAAACAGAGGGAGGCTGCCAAAGTGAGGAGACAAAGAAATATGGTCTAAACGAAAGAACAGAACAAAACTTCAGAAAAAGAACTAAGCAAAATGGAGACAAGCAATCTACTAGTTGCAGTTCAAAACATGCTCAAGGAACTTGGTGAGGGCCTCAACAGCATAAAAAAAAAAAATCCACTCAGAAAATGAAGGATACACTAATTGAAATAAAGGACAATTTACAGGGAATAAACAGTAGAGTGGATGAAGCTGAGAATCAAATCAGTGATTTAGAATATAAGGAAGAAAAAAAAAAAAAAAACCAATCAGAACAGAAAGAAGAAAAATAGAATCCAAAAAAATGAGGATAACATAGGGAGCCCCTGGACAACTTTAAGTATACCAATATTTGCATCATGGGGGTGCCAGAAGAAGAAGAAGAGAGAAAGAAATCAGAAACCTATTTGAAAAAATAATGAAAGTAAACTTCCCTAATTTGGTGAAGAAAATAAACATACAAGTCCAGGAAGCTCAGAGAGCCCCAAACAAATGAACCCAAAGAGGCCCACTCTAAGACACATCATAATTACAATGTCAAAGGTTAAAGACAAAGACAGAATCTTAAAAGCAAGAAAAAAGCAGTTAGTTACCTATAAGGAGCTCTCATAAGCCTTTCAGCTGATTTCTCAAAAGGAAGTTTGCAGACTAAAAGGGACTGGTAAGAAATATGCAAAGCAATGAAAAGCAAGAGCCTAAAACCAAGATTACTCTACCCAGCAAAGCTATCATTTATATCATTTAGAATTATAGGACACATAAAGAGCTTCCCAGACAACAAAAAGCTAAAGGAGGTCATCACCACCAAACCAGTATTATGAAATGTTAAAGGGTCTTCTTTAAGAAGGAGGAGGAGGAGGAGGAGGGGGAGAAGAACAATAATGTGAACGATAAAATGGCAATAAATACATATTTATAAACAAATGGTTATAAAAAAACAAAGAAGCAGAATAGAAACAGCTTCATAGATGCAGAGAATGGCTTTTTTTAAAAAAATTATTTACTTGTTTATTTATTTTGCAGAGAATGTTTTGATGGTTGCTAGATGGGAGGGGCACCAGAGGGATGGACTAAAAAGTGAAGGGATTAAGAAGTACAAACTGATGGTTACAGAATAGTCATGGGGATGTTAAGTACAGCATAGGGAATAGAGTAGCCAAGGAATATATATACATGACCCATGAATATGGACAATAGTGTGGGAGTTGCCTAAGGGATGAGGGAGCTGGGTAGGTGGGGGCAAGGGGGGAAAACTGGGACAACTATGATAGCATAAACAATAAAATAAAGTTTTTTAAGAAGTCCTCTGAATCTATCAGCTGAAGTACTTGCAGAAAAATCAACATCATCAATAGCATCTATTTAGCCATGAAAATGATGCATGGCTAATGATCCCTTTATAATTAAGGATTTCTCTAATCAAATAAGTGCTTTCACTAATGTACTTGTTTACAATAGAACTTGATAAACAGTTTAAGAAATATCAGTACAGCTGGCTAACAATAGCTCTTGTTATTAGTGTTTTCCCAAACAGGTGGTCCACATAACAAACACCTTTTTAGAAATATTATTCCTATACTGGAATAATTCTAGGTTTGTAGGAGGTAGTCCTAGTACCCTTCTTAATTATCTGATCTGTTCTGATAACCTCCATCTTAGAAAAAAATATTGCCAGTATCTTCATGAGACATGCTGTTAACCAGTGGCTCTTAGCAAATATCATTGTAATCATATCCAAAGCAATTCTTGTTCCTGGCTTCAGCTTACTTTTTTGAAAATGACAATGATAACCCATAACTTATATAGATAGGTCTAATCATAGCTTTAACAATAACTTTCCCTTCCATTAATTCTTAAGTACTTCACCCACAATATTCCCAGATTTGGTGATTGTGGGGCCAGCCTTCAGATCATTTTCAGACTTTTCATACTGATTGTTCCCTGAACTGTTGAAGACAATTGTTGATCTTGTGCTCCAGGATCTTGTTTTGAGGTAGTCTTGAAGCTCATTATCTTTATGATCTGTAATGATGAGATGCTACCACTCATAGAAGATGACAAGATTGGCAATGGCATATATAACAAACCCCCAGTTAACATTATACTCAATGGAGAAAAACTAAAAGTGTTTCCCTTAAGATCAGGAGGAAAACAGGGGTGGCCACTCTCACTACTCTTATTCAACATTGTACTGGAAGTCTTACCCACAGCAATCAGACAAGAAGAAGAAATAAAAGGCACCCAAATTGGAAAGGAAGAAATAAAACTCTCTTTATGTGCAGATGACACAATACTGTATATAAACAACCCTAAAGACTCAACCAAAAAAACACTAGAACTGATAAATGAATTCAGTAAAGTAGGAGGATACAAAATAAATATCCAGAAATCAGTTGCATTTTTATATACCAATAATGAAATATCAGAAAGGGAAACTAAAAAACAAGATCCCATTTAAAATTGCTCTAAAAAAAATAAAATAAAATACCTAGAAATAAATTTAACCAAGGAGGTAAAAGACCTGTACTTGAAAAATTGTAAGTCGCTAAAGAAAGAAATGAAAGAAGATACAAATAAGTGGGAGTATATACCATGTCCATGATAGGAAGAATTAACATTATTAAAATGTCCATACTACCCAAAGCAATCTATAGATTTAATGCAATTGCTATTAAAATACCAATGGCATATTTCACGGAACTAGGACAAATAATCCAAAAATGTATATGAAACTACAAAACCCCAGATATCCTCAGCAATATTGAGAAAGAAAAACAAATTTGGAGGTATCATGCTACCTGATACCAAACTATACTACTAGGCCAGAGTAATCAAAGCAACATGTTGTTGGCATAAAAACAAATATGTAGATCAAGTGACCAGAATAGAGTTCAGAAATAAACCCACGTCTATATGGTCAATTAATATTTGACAGAGAAGGTAAAATGGGAAAATTGGACAGATACTTGCAAAAAAAATGAAACTAGATCAACTTCTTACACCATATAAATTCAAAATGGATTAGACTTAAATGTAAGACTCAAAACCATAAAAATCCTAGAAGAAAACAAAGGCAATAAAACCTCAAACATTTCTCTTAGCAGTATTTTTTTCTGGTATATCTTCTCAGGCAAGAGAAACTAAAGGAAAAATAAAAGGAGAAAAACTAGATGTTTTTGCACAGCAAAGGAAACCATTAACAAAACCAAAAAACAACCGACTGGATGGGACAACATATTCACCAATGATACATCTGATTAGGGATTAATATCCAAAATTATAAGAACTCAGACAACTAATAGCAAAAACAAAAACAAAACCCCTAAACAACAACTCTATAATAAAATGGGCAGAAGACCTGAATAGACACTTCTCCAAAAAAGACATACAGATGGCAGACATAGGAAAAGTTGCTTAATATCACTAATTGTCAGAGAAATGCAAATCAAAACCTCAATGACATATCACCTCACACCTGTCAGAATGGCCATCATTGATAAATCCACAAATGACAAATGTTGGCCAAGGTGGGGAGAAAAGGGAACCCTCATACACTCACTGTTTGTGGGAATGCAGGTTGGTGCAGCCACTATGGAAAATAGTATGGCGTTTCCTCAGAAAATTAAAAATGGCCCTGACTGGTATGGCTCAGTTGGTAGGGCATTTTTCTGTAAAGTCAAAGGCTGCCAGTTTGATTCCCAGTCAGGGCACAAGCCTGGTTTGCAGGTTTGGCCCTCAGTTGGGGTGCAGATGAGAGGCAACCAATTGATGTTTCTCTCTCACATTGATGTTTCTCTCCCTTCCTTTGTCCCTCCCTTCCTCTCTCTCTCAAAATAAATAAAATATTTTCAGCTAATATTATTTTTAAAATTAAAAATGGAATTGCCTTATGACCCAAAGTTTCCACTTCTGGGGATTTATCAAAAGGAACCTGATACACAAATTTGAAATATATGTAAATATATAGACACACACATATATTTCTATCTATCTATATCTATCTAGATGCCCTGGCTGGTTTAGCTCAGTGGATTGAGCGTCGGCCTGCGAGCTAAGTGTCGCTGGTTCGATCTTCCAGTCAGGGTACATCAGAGAAGGAAAACTCTGACTCCAAAAAACCTCCGCTGCCTTGCGGCATACCTCTTCTGGGGAAAGGCTAAGGGAGTAAACCCCGACAGAAAATCCGGAGCCGGAGTCCCTAAGGCGGTTTGACGTTGTAGTCAACACCGGCAACTCCTGCGGCGCACCTGAAGCCAAGCTGTATCGACTCCGTCTTTCCCTTGGACCCTTCAGCTGCGAAGAGAGGGGGGGTCTGCTGCATGGGCAACAGCAGACCCTCCATATCACCCTGCCCAGGCTCTGTAGCTTCAGCTCCACTGGAGAGGACACTCCAGCGTCATCGCAAGATGTCAATTCAACACGGGAGGAGACAGATGCCGTGTCACTCCCGAGTCGGACTGCACAGCCATTCTTGGCGGTGCAGATAGACACTTAAGAAGCTACACCATCGTCTCTCGAGACGGACGGCTGCCGACGACGACGACGATATCTATCTAGATAGATAGATATAGATAGATGTAGATATATATCTCTCCCCATGTGCATTGCAGCATTATTTACAATAGCCAACATATGGAAGCAATCCAAGTGCCTATCCATAGATGAGTAAATTTAAAAAGCTGTGGTACATTTACACAATGGAATATTACCTGGCCATAAAAAGAATGAAACCTTACCATTTGTGACAGCATGGATGGATCTAGAAGATATTATACTCAGTGAAACAAATTAGTCAGAGAAAGACAAATACCATATAATTTCACTTATATGTAGAATCTAAAGAACAAAATAAACAAAATTGAAACAGACTCATAGACACAGAGGGCAAACTAGTGGTTGCCAGAGGGGAGGGCAATTGGAGAACTGGGTGGTAGAGGTAACAGGATTAAGAAGTAAAAATTGGTAGTTACAAAATAGTCATGGGGATGTAAGTAAAGCAAATGGAATATAGTCAATAATAATGCAATAACTATGTATGGTGCCAGCTGGAGTACTGAAAATATTGAGGGGAACACTATGTAAACTATATGATTGACTAACCACTAAGTTGTACACCTGAAACTAACACAAAATAAAATTAAAAGAAAAAAAATGAATGGCCATGACCACTGAGGTGGGGGGAGAAGTAGAATGGGGGAGGGAGGGAGGAAGGCAGCACTAAAGGAGGAAGGTAAATGATCCTACCCAATACAATTTTAAGAAAATCAAGGAGAAATATTTGCCCTCATATTCATCATCTTGCTTTTTATCTCTTTATTTTAGAATCAGGTGTCCAGTGGTATAATTTTCTGTCTGAAGAACTTCCTTTATTATTCCTTGTAGTACAAGTGAGCTAGTGATGTTTTCTTGGCTTTTGATTTTCTGAAAAAGTTTATTTTGGATAATATTTGATTTAAAAGACTTTACTTTGAAGGATATTTTTTCATGGCAAAACATCTCAAAATGGTAGTCTACATTTACTGCCTCCACTTCTTTACCAGTCTCAACCTCTTCAGCCTGATGTAGTCTGAAAGCTTGTTTTTGAACTTATCATCAGTTTCCTGTTGCCCATTCCAAGTCAGTTCATGGTACTCCTATTCCTTGGTTCTTCAGTAAACACAGTCAATACAGTTGATCACTTTCTCCTACTTAAGACGCATTTTTCTCTTGCTTTTATGAAACTCCTCTCTCTCACTTCACTAACCACTTTGCCTTTTCTTACTGACTCCTCTTCCTCAATCAAATCTCTAAATGTTAGATAGTCTCAGGTCTTGATCCTTTACTTGTTTCCTTTTTCTAACAACACTTCCTTAAGTTACCTTAACTGCATCCATTATTTTAAATGACTACCTATGTGACATCTCTACTTGGATATCTAATAGGCGTCTCAAATTTAACAAGTCCAAAATGGAATTCTCTAAACCTCCCCTCCCCCATATAAGTAAATAGCTGAACCATCCATCTAGTTGCTCAAACCAAAACCTAAGACATGCTTGACTTGTTCCCTTTTCTCACCCATCCTATCCAATCCATCAGTAGCAGCAAGAGACTGTCAGCAAATGAATGGTGAATAAACTAGTTTGGCTGTATTGGAAAATTATTATTGATAAATACTGGGAGATATATCTAGGTTAGGCAGTTTGGGACATGTTTTGGAGGTCTTGGAATGACAGAATCTTATTTTACAAAGGGGAGCAGATGGAGTTATTCTTCTTGAGCATAATTCTCCTGACAAGTAATAGTTTTTCAATAGCTTAAAATATATTGATATGTTATTAATATCATAATAAAAGGATGCTAGTTAAAGCAGTATGACAGGTGGAAAAGGTAGTCAAATGATGGTGTCTTTAAAAATACTTTCTCCCTGTTGTTCAACCAACAAGGCAGGCCCTACCCCAGAATCTCTTTCTTTTGATATTAAAGTCTGGATCTGCCTCTGGTTACAGTCTGGGGTGTTGAACTTTATTCTGCAGGAAACAGGAAGAATTGGAAACCTTTTGAGCAGAAGAGTGACTGTGGCTAAAACTGTGTTATTGGAATAATTACTTGACAGGGATGTGCAGGGCTAATGAGAAAAGGTAGGAAGAGTAAATTATTACAATAGTACAGGCATGAAATTATAAGAGAGTGCAAAGGAAGAGATTGATGGAGACAGTGAGGAGCAAGAATGGAAAGAGTACAAGAAATAAAAACAGAAATTAAAGGCTTTTACTCAGGGGGAGGGATTCTTAGTTCTGATGACAACAAAATTGAGATGTCATTATCATGACTAAGTACATTAAGAAGAGAGGCTGTTTTACGGAGAAAATACAGTGAGTTCTGCCTAAGAGTTCTGAACTGACAAATGTGACCAATAATTATATATGGCTGTACTTGGTGTAATTCTTTGGTCATTCGCCATCATACAAAATAGTTTTGCAACCTTGGTTCTAGGTTTACATTTCCCAGGTTATTTAGTTGATTTAAATATATTAAATATCTATTTGCTAATATTATATGTATAACTGATACGGCTTCAGTTCTACCTACCACTTATTTCCTGTACTGCAAATTCATCAGAAGCAATGTTCTTTTAGAGATGTGCTATTTAATGTTCTGTTTTTCCTCGATATTTGCAAGTTATCTTTGTAATACTTTCTAAAGATACATCCTACTCCCTTCTCAACTAAAAATCCCTTGAGGATCTGAATGAATGTTTTTATTTACTAACAGTGTTTAGCATAGTGCTTTGTTCACTGTAGGCTCTCCAAAAAAGATTTGTTAAAAGATTAAAGTTTATGGTTTGTTTACAACGTAGGCTCATTTCCTCAAAAATAGATATTTTACCCTATTTTAGTATACAGAGCATCCATTAAAGTCAGAAGAGCTGGGCTCTAGCCTGGCTTTGCTCTTGGTCAGATCTGTGATGCAGAAAAGTTAGCTTCTTTGGACTGAACTTCCTCAGCTAACACCGTTTTAACTAAATCTCTGATCCTCTCCTCTCACTCAGTGATCCTTCCTCATGTAGCAAGTATTGTTGATTTTGGAAAAACATGTTTCAGTTCCTTAAGCAATCATATATATCTCTAGACTTGGGAGTGTCCAATTCAAATAATACTTCTGGCAGAGTACTTTCAGAGTCAAAGTCATCCAACAAAAACTTTTTAAAAGTTAATTTACTTTTAAAAGTAAATGTACTTTTAAGTTCATTTATCTTGTCATCCTTACATTGTTCCTTCTACAAAGACTTACTTTCTACATCTTATTAAATTGTTGTGCACTTAAATTCTTTTGTTTGGGGACATGATGTAGTAATCCAACTAAAATTATACTTGAATAATTTCCACTGGGAACTAAAATAATTTTGTCGTCTTGCTACCTGGGAACTGTAACCATGGATCACTGCAGAAAGCTTATCTAGTTTATTGCTGCTTTATATGTGTGCTGCCCAAGTTGTTAAAGGCAGCATGGTGAAGTGGTTATAAACTCTGGTATTGGAATCAGACTGCCTAAGTTCAAACTCCAGCATCCATTCTTTTGACATTTGGTATTTGGAAATTTATTGTATCTTGATAAACTTCAGTTTCAACATACTTAAAATGAGAAAAAAAATAGTACTTACCTCGTATTTGTATGGATAAAATTAGATAATTCACATAAGAGGGAAATTACCCCTACCCAAAGCATACTACAGATTTAATGCAGTCCCTGTCAAAATTCCAAAGATGTTTTTTTGCAGAAATAGAAAACCTATCCTAAAATTCATATGAAATTTCAAGAGACACCAAATAACCAAAACAATTTTGAAAAAGTACAACAAAGTTGGGGTTTCACATTTCCTGATTTCAAAATTTACTACAAAAGCTACAGTAATCAAAACAGTATGGTACTAGCATAAAGACAAACATATAGACCAATGGAAAAAAAAGACAGCTCAGAAATAAACTCTCACATATATGGCTAAATGATTTTTGACAAGAGTGCCCCAATATCATTCAATGGGGAAAAAAACACTCTTTTTCCACAAATAGTACTAGAAACACTAGAAATCTACATGCAGAAAAAAAATAGTTGAATCCTTACCTTACACTATATATAAAAGTTAACTCAAAATGAATCAAAAACCTAAATGTAAGAGCTAAAACCACAATACTTAGAAGAAAGCTTCACGACATTGGTTTTGACAATGAATTCTTGGAAACAATACCATAAGTAAAAATAAATGGGAATACATCAAAATTAAAATCTTGTGTAACACAGTACACAATCAACAAAGTTAAATGGCAATACACAAAAAGGAAAAAGATATTTGCAAATTATATATCTAAGGGGTAAAAATCTACAATATATAAAGAACTCCTATAACATAATGACAATAAAAAACAGACAACCTTATTTTAAAATGGGCAAGACTTAGACATCTTTCCAAAGATACACAAATAGCCAATAAATTGCAAATTAAGACATGATAAACATACTAATCATTAGTAAAATGCAAATCAAAATCACAATGCTATTCCACTTTATAGTCATTAGGATGGCAATAATTGAAATAAATGTGGAATTTGCCCCGGCTGGTGTGGCTCAGTGGATTGAGTGCAGGCCTGTGAACCAAAGAGTTGCTGGTTCAATTCCCAGTCAGGGCACATGCCTGGATTGTGGGCCAGGTACCCAGTTGGGGGCTCACAAGAGGCAACCACACATTAATGTTTCCCTCTTTCTCCCTCCTTTCTCCTCTTTCTATAAATAAACAAACAAATAAATAAATAAATAAATATCTTTTAAAAATGTGGAATCTGATGAACAAAACAGAAACAGAGGTATGGAAGGTGAAATATACGTGTGTGTGTGTGTATAAATGTATTGATAGGTGTTATTGCATCAAATGTAGTACTTTGAAGGTGACTGACGTTTAAACATGTAAGAATAAATGCACATTTTTCCCCTAATCTTCTCCACCATGGAATTATATATGTTTGTCATATATAGACACCGACAACAGTGTGGCGATAGCCAGAAGGAAAGAGGGTGGGTGGGGGTAGGTGGAAGTGGGCAAAGGAGGGGGGAATGGGGACAGAAAGAGACTTTGCTTGGGGCAATGGGTACATGATGCAGTGCACGGATGATGTTTTATTGAGTTGTACACTTGAAACCTGTATGGTTTTGCAAACCAATGTCACTTCAATAAGTTCAATTTTTTTAAAAAGGAAAAAAATTAAAATAAAACTGCAGCATTTTTCAGTCAAAAATGAATATTTTGTCTTCCAGGTATATTTTGTAACAGATATGACCTTTATTTGGCATTAACTGTTAGTTTCTTTCCTTTTTCTCTGTGGAAATCTTATTTTGACTTTAATATACAGTAGTATGACATTGTTTTAACATCAAAAGTTACTTTCTTCCTGTCTTATGACCAAGAAGAAAAATTGTTAACATAATGCATGTTATTATACCCTGTTATGTTTTTGAGAGACTCTTTCTTATCAATTTATTGTGAAATGTAAAAACATGCTAACAAAATGGTACTCAGGGATTGCATCTCCACTAAAAAAGACCTAATTTTCATATCTGTTAAGGAAATTCTTTAAGTCCTAGAAAAAAAAAATCCTTACCTGAGGACATATTTTTGTCACTGCTTTAAGAAAGAGTGGAAGGGAGAGAGGAAGGGAGAGAAACACCGATGTAAGAGAGAAACATTGATTGGTTGCCTATACGTGTCCAAAATGGGGATTGGACCCATAACCCAGGTATGTGCCCTGCCTGGAAACTGAACCTGCAACCTTTCAATTAAGAGGATGACACTCCAACCAGCTGAGCACCCTGGCCAGGCTACCTGACTTATTAAAACGATTATATGTCAACTAATTTTTCTCAGTTCAGATACACTATTTAGAACATTTACTTAAAGATCTAATATTCTCAACTGTTCTGACACCAACATATCTACCCTCTCTTTATTGAGGTCATTCCTGAGGTAGTGCTATTTTGGCCCATGTCTCTGTGAGCACTGTTTCTCAACTTTCTTTACATTATTTCCCTTCTCTTATTCCCCACCACCCCCAACCCAAGGAGGTTTTTAGATATTTTCCCCTAATCTCCACCATGAAACTTTAACACCACTGTATGTGTTTATAAACTTTATGTATTTATGTGCTTTATACATAAAAACAAAATTTTTTAATCCTCCAACATCAATATTCACCCTTTAAAGATATCACATATGTTGAAAAATCATGCTCTGGAGAGTGAAACTCCAACTCTCACACAAGGCCTGGGATCCAGATATCTTCCTGTGGGTCCTTTATATATGCAATTATTTGGGGCAATACCAAACTAGGTTCCCTGAAAACACCACAGTTGATGCCCATATCCTCAGAGCTTCAGTAGAACTGGATATTTTAATCTTTTGTTTTTGTCTGAATATTTAACAGGGAATTCTAAATTGATATATCATCAGGATTCACCCTCACATAGAAGTGGGGACCCAGAAAAAAATGGAATTCTCTTCTGGAGAGCGAGCCCCTTGTAGCACAGGCTTCCCCTGCTAGCTGAGTGTTCTAGGAACCTATCTGTGTCAGTGTACCAGCTGGTGTTGTTGTGAAAGGCTCCATTCAGCTTCAGTGAATTTTTCTGGAAGACTCTTTCAATGCATTTGCCCATTTCATGATGTGTGATTTACAGTGCACCTGGCCCCACCTCGCTGAGTGTTTAGCAGTTTTTGACCAAAAATGGCATGACCCCCATGCCCTACCCCCCTATTCACCTGATCTTGCCCCAAGTGACTTTTTTTTGTTGTTGTTCCCCCGAATGAAAAAAGTCCTCATAGGGAAACATTTTGTCGACGTGGAATAGGTGAAACAAACAAAAAAATAACAGAAGCACTAAAAGGCATCAAGATTGACGAGTCATAAACTGTTTTTGAGTACTGGAAAAATGTATCGATAGGTGTTATTACATCAAATGGAGAGTACTTTGAAGGTGACTTAAGTTTAAACATGTAAGATTACACATTCTTAAAATAAATAAATTCTATTTGGGGGTTCCCCCTCATATAGAATTATCCAGGATCCCTTTGCCTATACCCATCATTGGCTTATCTATTTTCCTTTATTCCCAACCTGTTAATGAAACTTAGGATTTTATCAATTTAAGAGATGATGGCTTCATCACTATAACCATCAACATGAACTACCTAGTGCAACTTGAAAGTTGTAGGTAGCCTACATTGTCATTATTGACAAATGAGTGCAAATATAGAAAGGTTTGAAGTGTAATAAAACGTAGATACAGTCTTTATTTTTTTTAATTTAGTAAGAAGAAAGAACTCTACTAAAAATATGACCATTAACCCTGGCTGGTGCGGCTCAGTGGATTGAGGGCAGGCCTGCAAAACAAAGGGTCGCTGGTTCAATTCCCAGTCAGGGCACATGCCTGGGTTGGGGGCACGTGAGAGGCACACATTGATGTTTCTCTCCCTCTTTTTCTCTCTTCCTTCCCTTCCTTCTAAAAATAAATAAATAAAATCTTTTAAAAATATTGCAATTAAGTAGTCAAGTGGGAGCTATAAAAAAAATGACCTAGGTAATTACTAGAGCCAAAGGATTTTTGTCATTTGATTGAGTTATGCTCTAACTCAATACTCTAACTTTCCATATTTATTAAAGTAATACTAAAATAAGATTTTTTTTTAATGTTAGAAAATATTCCCACTAAATGTGAATTTAATATCAGATCTGACATAAATTTAGAAATTCTCATTTCCCAGAACTATCCTTACTGCTCCTTAGGTCGCAGATTTCCAAATCATTTTTAAGAAATAAATTGTTCTTTACAGTGCTATCAATTTTTTTGAAATTTCTTCCTCTATAATAGTAATTTTGGAAATAAATAGGCCTTCTGAAGGAATTTCAATATACTCAGGGTTCTAGAATTCAACTTCAACATTTTAAAGAAGAGTTCTACAATTCAACTTCAACATTAAAAAAACTGTTTCAATTTTGTCAACAATACCTTTACTCATATTATCAAGAATTTGTATTCAACATGCTGCAATGCGGTATTATAAAACATTAACAGAAAGTGGGAAAAAGTGGTACTAGGATATTCACACTATCCTCAAAATCACTGATAGAAAGGATTTAAAATATGTTTTAAAAAGGGAAGGAAAGAAAAAAACATTCTGGCAAGATTTGTGGAAAATAGTGACTATAATTTTGTTTTTAACATGCTTTCTGAACAGCAGTCAATAAGTGCTATCATTTAAGACAAACCCCATCTGATTTGTCATTTTTCTGGGCCACCTGAAGCTTGCACATGAGTCACTTCGGTGATGAAGATTAAAAGTCTTTTAATCATCATTGTTAGAGAATTTAGTTACTCTTTTTCTCTTTTTTTCTAAAGAGAGGGAGAGAAACATCAATGTGTGAGAGATACATCAGTTGGTTGGTTGCCTCTCGCACAACCCCAAGTGGGGATCTGGCCTGCCTGGGAATTGAACTGGCAACTGTTTGGTCCTCAGGTTGGTGCTCAGTCCACTGGCCACATCAGCCAGGGTGAATTTAATTATTTTTAGGATTCAGGATGAAGTCTTTGGTTCTGCAAACAACTTCCTTTTTACTTTTTCTCCAACCAAAAATTGAGGAGTCTTAAATACTACTAAGGACATAAAATAATAAATGTTGTTCTAATATACTTAAATTTTGAAATAGCTAAAAAGATTCATTGTTCTAGCAACCTTCAAAAAAACTTTTATGCAAAAGAAGAAAGTATCACATTTATTTCAAGTAGTTGAAGATGAAAATTTCAAGTAGATATTTTAATAATTGAGTGCCTTGAGTGTCAGGCTTACCTTTCTTATTTTTTTTCCCATTTTCTTTAGTACCTATGATTTCCTTAACTTATAATGTTTTTAATTTCAGTAAATAAATTCTGACTCACAATCTTATACTACATGTTAACAGAAAACTCACTCTTAGATTTTTATATTCCAAGCATTAAAGATCCTACTTTTTTTTTCATTAAAAATACTACCCACTTAATTATCTTCTACTTTGCATGAAAAGCATGCCTAAGCATTTTCATCTATGTATACAAGTGTGCTTGAAAGGACAGCTGATCAATAAATCTTTCTAATGCATGCTTTCATTTATGTTTTTAGAACTTGTTCGTATGTCTTAATCATCCACAACTGATAATTTGCCTTATCAGCCAATTGCTGTTTTTACAATATTCTACTATACCATTAACAAGAGAAAAATCCCAAGATGTTCTAAATTAAATTACAGCAACTGGAGAGTGAAAGACAAAAACAGTTAACTAGGTAGTAACTCTAAACAACATAAACACTCAAGTGGGCGCTGCACAGTGCCTACAAACACCTCATGGGTCTTTAATATCATCAGCTGACTGCCCTCAGATAGTGCTTTTTGCATCAGATCTCTTCTTCAAATTGAACTTAGCATTTTGTTTGTTATTATAAAAGCTTCTGCTGTTATAAATCTTCATTGACATTATAAAGACACCACTCTGATAATGGTTGCTCAACATTTTGGGATGATCACTAAGACCAATGAGACAATATGAGAAATCTCAAGAAACTACAGAAGATATCTGTCTTTAAAGAAACATGACAGTAAAAGCCTTTTCTGTTTGGCACTCTTGTTGCACAAATGTGGCCAAAGGCTCCTAAAAAAACTACTTTTCCTTCTACATGGAGCATAACATACCTGGAACAAGCCTCCTAGCTATGAGGAACTGACAATGGGATGACATATCCAAAATAAGCCACCTGACAATTGAGGACCAATGATGTTTTAATCACTTATTAGTGCTGCTTTCAAATAATTGATCAGGGATGCTTCCAGGGAAAAACCCTGATCAAAAGGGGGAAAATGTAAACAAAATCTAAATGGAGCCACTTTTTAAAATGGAGCTAGAGCTGCCATGCCAGAGGAAATGCCTTGCATGTCTTATGCCTCAAATCTTTGGAATGTTTAAACAGGACAAAATAACTCTTTGCAAAGAAAACAAAAAAGCAGTTATTACTACTACTGGACTGACTACCACATCAAAATTAAAAACGTTGTTTAAAATTAACATAATTATGTTACAGTATCTTCACCAGTAGAAATGCCTGCCTTCTGTTGATGAAATTGTTCCCCTTTCCTTTCTCATAAATGCCCATTGCTTTGTCTCCTAACAGAAACAGTGTTTGGGCTTCTGTCTGAATTAGTGCTTCCTGAATGACTATTCTTACAGATTTCAAAGAAACACTTGTTACCTCTTACTTTGAAAGACCTTATTTTTAAGTTAACATAGTTGTGGGCCAACTAACAAAAGACTACTCACAATCCTTAATGTATATTGGAGCTCTGAATCAACCTCTAGGAGTCTATCAGCCAACCACTAGACCACACTGCATCCTGCATATACATGAACTTTCAGGACTGTTGCCTGTAACCAATCAAAAGTAGCAAATATTTCTTCCTGACAGATTGTGCACCTATCATAGAATTGCCCTTACTTTACCTTTGCCCACCCCTGTTATCTGTCACTAATGTAATTTCTTTCTAAACAACTTATATCTTTCTTCCCCCAAACATAATGTATAAAAGTGCCCCAAAACTCCAGGACAGCAGACATGTTTGTCTTTTCCACTCAGCTCTGCTGATAGTGGTTTAGACTTCATGCCCCTGTACTTGGTCCTTTTCTGGCTACCATATTGCTCAGTAAATCCTTTAAGCTTTCGGCTGTGAAAGGTTTCTTTTTTTGTTTAACAAACCCCATCTTTTCCTTACTACCTTGCACTATTTTATGTTATTTACCAACAGTCAGATCTAAAATGTATGTTTCTGTCTGTTCACACTGCTCAAAGCTGACTTATTTGACCTCAAATAAGCACTATTTATAGGAGTGCTTCCTACTACAGTTATGAAAATAAAAACTATTCACAAAATATAAGAATATGGGTAACGGGAACAGGGATTCTTAGTGCTCTTTTAACCCTCATTTCATAAATATTACATTAAAAAAGATGTTAAGCAATTGCTATGCAAAGAAAAACCTTATAATGGAATGATTACGTAGTGTAAGCCCTGACAGTTTTCTCCTTTTTGTAATGCAAATGTATGACTTCAGCTCTGATTGCTAAGGCACCCACTGCAAAGAAGGCTATCTCCAATAAAGACGTTGTCAGCCGCATGACTGGAAGGATCAGGCCTCCTCTCTCCACTAAGACTCTTTTGTTTTAGGGATCTTAGTTATTCCAATAACTGACCATTTGGCCACTTGTTTTTTCTCTTCCCATGCTTTAAATTACCGCTCTTAGGTTTTAAATTCTCCAATAAAGAGTAAGCCCATGAAACCCTTGGCCCCCACCCTTGAGAGAATCCCAGGCCAGTGTGCCTGTGCTCTCTCTTCTCACCTTCCCTTTGCTCCCTTTTCTTCCCTTCCTCCTCTCCCCTCCACTGGATTTCCCTGTGTGGCTCAAAGTGTGCTATGTAATTTCCAAGTCCTATTGTTATGGTGAGTGTTTAGCTAGAAAAGGGGGTGAGACAAAGGGAAGACGACATTGAGTTTAATAAACTGGGGAGCATAAGCCTGTTTGTTTAACCAGGAAGCTACATCTTCACACCCCAGGGGATTGGAGCATTGCTCCACCAAGGAGTTTAACTCTCCTCCCTTCCCCCTTCCAGTACAGGGTTGTTGGGGAGGGGGGTGCACAAGGGGAGGTGCTTGACCAAAGAGGCCAGTCAGTCTGACTAGGGAGTGTGGACCTATCTAAAGGCCATGAAGGGCTGGAAAGTTCACTGGTGTTTTTGAAAAAGCACCTGGTCCATCCCAAACCCAAGCTAATATAATCCTAGGGGAACAAAGAAGCTCTTTTCGCTCTCTCTCTTGCTCGTGACCTGCACTCACCCAAGTGTTCCGGAGGCTTCTTTCCACAGCCCATGGCCATGTGGATCCACACAAAGGTTCCGGGAGGGAGCACAGCAATAAACTGCAGCTGGAAACACAAGCTAAGCTAACTGGATGCTGGATGGAACTGTACTTCAATATAGAGCAAAAGCTTTGGACACTGGCTTTTGCTTAGGCCTTGCTAAAAAAAAAGACTGGACCTGTCCCATGGCAAGATGGATGAAAATGGGACACTGGGATGTCAGGAGGGGAACCCCCTTAATTTTATATCATCAATAAAGTTTACCACAGTACCCCATCCTCCCATGCAGGTCTCAGGAAATTATCTTCCTCACAACACCACAAGAACTCTACTTCAACAATAACACTAAAATAAACTTTTTTTTTTCCCTCCAAAGTTTTCTGACAGTTATTGCTAAATGGCATCTTGCAATCATAATAAGAACCACAAGGACCAGTCCAACCACAATTAGTTATTAACAGGCTGAGACCAACATACAAAATGAATCATTAACAAGTTTTAAAGCCATATTAATAAAGACTGGTGTTTCAATTGGAGATACAGCTTTTTTTAATACATTTGTAAGATTGAAAAAAATAAATATTTTAATATTTAAGTATATAATACACATTTTACTAAGAAATTGATTCACATGAAAAGTTAAAGGCCATATGATATGCACATTATATAAATCTGATTAATGTGAAAATATTTAAATTCTCTCAATGTCATTCTGAAATGTCTCTAATGTTACTGCCAGCATTATGAAACACTTAGCTAGTTACCTTGAAATTAAGAACAACCAACCCAAATCTGGCAGTTAATGCAAAGTAGATTTTCTGATATTCATACTGATATTTTTTCTTAAATAAAATGAAGTTTATCTCATATAACTAGTCTTTTGTTTGGGTAATCCTGCTTATACTTACTCTTATTATTTATTCTACTATAGCAAAGTAAAAGATCTTTAGTAACTTATACTGGAAAACTAGAGAAACTTTCATTAAATATAATTTAGATACCAGAAATCGAGTGGATACAGTAATGTTCAGAAAGAGCACACAGCAGTTGACAGCAATCTTAGGAAGTATTTCTTTTAAAAAAATCTAAAGGTAAGTTTACTATTATAAAAGACTTTCTCTATACATCCCTAAACCAGTGTGTGTACCCCTACTTCCTTGGTTAGGTGACAATAAAAAAGAAAATAACTTATGAATATTTATTACATATATTTCAATTTTGTGGGAACATGCTAAAGGTACAATGAAGAAAATAACACAGTTTTAATAAACTGACCACATAATGCCACCCCATGGAGAATGGCTCCCTAGGTACAGAACTGTAAGTATTCTCTAATTTCTACTCTGTAATAAAACTTTAAATAAAATTGAAATATCAGAAGTTATAGTTGTGATAAAAATTCCACTTGACTTCACAGCAGAAGTCTTGGGCTTGTAAGAAAGTACTCCTCCTATAGCAAATTACAGTGCTACTGACAGCATATATATAAATAACAAAAACAAAAAAACAAAAACCTATTTTCCAAAGCAGGTAGTCATGGATATAAGAAATTATTTACATGAAACTGTATAACTCAATATACCCAAATATTTATAAAACTACAGAATTCTAAGAAGATCTTTACCCTCACTTTTAATTTGAAGAAACATTTGGTACTAACTGGTATACTAACCATATGTTCCTTGCAGATGTAATTTCTTTTATGTATAGTCAGAAGCAAAATTTAAAATATCACTAACCCTTAGTGAATAATAATTCTCTCAAAAACTTAGAATTTTACAATAAGGTAGTCATCCCAGGCTAAATACTTAAGATTATTTATATATTTTTTCCTAAAACTAAAAACTGAAACATTAAAAACATTTTAAAAAGAAATCTAGTTGATATCCTTGTTTTAAAAACCAAAATGTTATAGACCTTTAAAATTTTACCTTTCAGTACTTAAGTTTTAGCACAAAAATATGAAATCAAGCACATCACATGTTATGCTACTTTTGACTTGAAAAGTAGCAAAACAGAAGATCTTCAATAGAGCTGTATTTACAGATCTTTGAAGTGTCTTTACAAATTAAATAAAAATTATATACAACTTTCATCAAAATTTCATCAGGATTTCATCCAACTAGAAATCTTTTCAAATCTACTATATTATCACTTTAGATGATTTTTGTATTCGTTAACTACTAAAATGTTTCAAGAGACTTCCAGCCAATGTGGAGGTGTAGATAGACATGCTTTGTCCCCTTGCACAACCACAAGGATCACAACTAATTGCAAAACAAAGAACAATCAGAACTGTCAGAAAATTGAACTGTATGGAAATCCAACCACCAAAGATTTAAAGAAGAAATACTCATCCAAATGGTTAGGAGGGGAAGAGGCAGAGAACTGGGGTGGAGAGGACACAGTGTGGCGATAGCAGTAAGGCAGCAGTGGCAGCCAGCAGAACAAGCAGTCCCACATTGAGGTGTGGTGCATAAAAGCCAGGCGGGACACCTGGGGAGACATCCAAGCCCCAGGTCAGACCACGCAGCCCAGGGCTCTAGTGCTGGGAATGTAAAGCCTCACGGGCTCTGGCTGTGAAACCAGTGGGGGTTGGGGCAGCAAAAGAAACTGCCTGTCTCTCAGGAGAGGCAGTTTAGAGGGTCCCCACAGATCTAGAACATACACAAGCCCACCCTCTTTGGGAACACCATCAGGGCAACAGTTAGAGGGGCGCCAGCCACGTATGGGAAGTGGGTGAAGGGACAGGAAATGGGGTAAGTATGAGTAAGCCTCCAGCAATCAGACAGAGGAATTTTCCCCTCTCTGACTCATCCCCCACATACAGAGCCACAAAAGAGTAAAGTGGGTTGCCCTGCCCTAGCTATTACCTAAGGCTCCGCCCCATACAATGTAACAGGTGAGCCAAGACAGGGAGTCAAAGCAGCTCTACCTAGTACATAGAAACAAACACAGGGTGGCTACCAAATTGAGGAGACAAAGAAAGATGGCCCAAATGAAAGAACAGATCAAAAGTCCAAAAAAAGACTAAGTGAAAAGGAGAGAGCCAACCTATCAGATGCAGAATTCAAAACACTGGTGATAAGGATGTTCAGAGAACTCACTGTGTATGGCAAACACATAAAGGAAGAAATGAAGGCTACACTAAGTGAAATAAAGAAAAATCCACAGGAAACCAATAGTGAAGGGAAGAAAGCTGGAGTTCAAATAAATGAATTGGAACATAAGGAAGAAATAAACAGCCATCCAGTACAGAATGAAGAAACAAAAGTTCAAAAAAATGAGGCAATCATAAGAAGATTCTGGGACATGTCCAAAAGTGCCAACAGCCAAACCATAGGGATGCCAAAAGAAGAAGAAGAAGAGCAAGAAACTGAAAACTTATTTGAAAAAATAATGAAAGAAAACATCCCTAATTTGGTGAAGGAAATAGACATGTAAGTCCAGGAAACACAGAGAGTCCCAAACAAGCTAGGCCCAAAGAAGACCACACCAACACACATCATAATTAAAATGCCAAACGTTAAAGTTAAAGAGAGAGTCTTAAAAGCAGCAAGAGAAAAGCAGCGTTACCATATCTACAAAGGAGTTCCCCATAAGACTACCAGCTGATTTCTCAGAAGAAAGTTTGCAGGCAAGAAGTACTCAAAGTGATGACAAGCAAGGACCTACAACCAAGATTACTCTATACAGGAAAGCTGATTTAGAATTTATAGGCAGGTAAAGTACTTCCCATACAAGGTAAAGCTAAAGGAGTTTATCATCACCAAGTCCTTATTATATGAAATGTTAAAGGGACTTATTTAAGAAAAAGAAGAAGATCAAAGCTATGAACATTAAAATGATAACAAACTCACAACTATCAACAACTGAATCTAAAAAACAAAAACAAAAACAAAACTAAGTACACAACTAGAACAGGAACAGAATAATATATATGGAGACTATATGGAAGGTTAACAGTGGGGAGCGGGGAGGGGAAGAATACAGAAAAAGGTAGAGGGATTAAGAAGCATAACTGGCAGGTACAGGATAGAGAGGGGGATGTTAAGTATCATAAAGGAAATGGAGAAGCCGAAGAACTTATATGCATGATCCATGGACATGAGCTAAGGGGGGAGGGGTGAGACTGGAGGGAATGGGGTACCAGGTGGAGGGGGCAAAGGGAAACAATTGGGGCAACTGTAATAGCATAATCAATAAAATATACTTTAGAAAATAAGTAAAATGTTTTATAATGTGAAAAGCATTTCTTCGCTTTCCTTCCAACCCCCAAATCTCAAACTTAACATGTAACGCATTTTTGCTTATATAATTTGCACCTTAAAACTAGCTCCAAAAGTCAGAAAAAAAATCAAGTCTTAAATACCAGTTTAAAAAAATAGCATATACCATTGAAACTAGAATAAAAAACTATTTACTTTTTAACTAAAATAATAAGTATTTTAAACTTCGTATAAGTAAAGCAAGAAACCCACCACATTTTAGATACAGTGTGTAAAATGGAGTCACATTAAAGCAAATGACAAAGACAATAATGCGTTACATGTTAAGTTAAGACAATAATGCTTCATTGAAAATATGTACATTCTCATTTTTCTTGAAGGCATATTTTGAATTTTCTACTGGCATTCTTGAATAAAATAACAAGCATATTTTTCACCAATTTATTCTCATTTTTCCCTTATATATAAGAATCTCTAACAAAAGAAAATTTCTTCTGTGACAATAGATTCCTAAGATCCCTAAAATACAGTCTTTAGAAAAAAAATTCCAAACCCACACTATGCATCGTGATAGGCTTATATATTAAAAACAAACAAACAATGTCTCTTATGGCTTATACTCAAATTTAATGCATGACCATAGTTTCCAGGGATTGAAGAATCTTATTGGCAGCCAACAACTCAAGGGATGACAATATTCCTGCATTTGTAATCTCAAAAATTTAAAAGAAAACTATTTGCCATAGTCTTGGAAAAACTTAGAGTTCTATTTTAAAAAGACATACACAAAGAGATACAAGGGAGAAAAATAAGAAAATAGATTGTGTTACAGCTTTGTAAACTTGTTTCATTTCAAAATATATTTTTTAGAGCCAGGGAGATTTCCTGTACAAATAAAACTAAACACTTGTTCCCTTTTCTTCAAAAAATATTTACAGTACATAGAACTACAAGTGAAAGTGTACACCTGCTTATATTATTGGCCAGTGATATAGATGAATAAGAACACAAAAGTATTTATTCATTTATCTGAGCATCTTAATTTGCTTGTATGGTAACATTATTATAGACTATGAAAAAATTAGAAAATACCATTAATGAATACCAGCCCTTGTGTAAAACATCACACAAGATGCCAAGGTATTATACATTCTCTGTAGTAGAAACTGTACATACATATTCTGTGCATTTTTAACATTGCAAAATTTATATTACAACTTTTTCATCTCTCAAAATTCTGAGTTAAAAAGTCTATTTTTTCTTTTGCCAAAGAAAGGTGATGTTAACTGACTGGTTAAGTCTATAAAACTTTTTACAAAATTCTTTGCAAGGACTGTTCATCAATTTCTTTTACTGGTATCTTCATTAAAAAACAAACAAAACCAAAAAACTCACTGAATTTTGAATGTCTTGAGCAGATATTTCCACATCTTTGTGGCTAGCATCATGATATATACAATAATCATACATGAAATAATAGTCCACAGCAATGTGAAATACAAAACTTTGTTCTCTAACTTTATTTTGGTCTCAGAGTTTGAAGTTCATTGCTTTCATCCAGCCATAGTGTCCCTTATTTGATCAACTCGAAGAGCTAGGTGTCTGAAAGAGGGACGCTGATTTACATTATTGTTCCAGCATTCTGTCATGATCACATAAATCTGTAAAAGAGAAAATAAACCAAAATCACAATGTACACCAAGTGCTATCTTTTAATTGGAAGAGAACATGAATTTGGGACTCCCACTTAATTCTCCCATACAGGTGTATGTCATGGCTATGCCTAGATCCACAGTCATATGACTTATGTTATTTATCTAAGAACTCACCAATTAAATTTCATAAAAGTGACCTTAAGTCCCTGTTATAAAAGAGAAGACAATTGCATGATTATTATGAATAAAAAAAATTTTTTTGTTACCTCATCTGGGCATCCCTCTGGTCTAGGTAATCTTCCATTATTCTTCAAGAGTTCTATCAAATGAAACACAATCATCTGTCCTTGTTTGTCATTGCCAATCATACGCATGAATTCCTGAAACACAAACCCACTGATCAATGAGATTTTTGGGGGGTATACTTAATTTGAAGCAGAATTCTTTCTCAGCTTCTTCCAGTAAATGGAAAAAATTTGATATATGTTTTCTTATATGTTTGAAACCTTTTAAAAATAGACTATTTTAATGATCAAAGACTTCCTTTTTAGTAATACTTCAGAAAAGACTATTAAATGTGGAACTGCTATATACCCATTTCCATAATTATAATATACTCAACACAAATTCCCTGAGAAGGGCTCAAAACAAGTGAACTAAAAACATATTTACATTTTTTGGTTGTTATTATTTTAACATGTCACATTACATTTCAGCTGAAATAAAAACTTGAATGTGAAAGAGGACATAATAAAAAGAAAGTGCAGAATGAATGTTTAAGCATAAATACATAGAGAGAAAAATGCTCATGTTAAAAATTCATAGAAGTCTGAACTGTAAACTAGAAAAATATTCACATCATTTAATGAAACATAAAGAGCTCTTATAAACTGGTAAGAAAAATTACCAACATAAAATGGGCAAAGTACATAAGGAGACAATGCACACACACACATATACTCACACTGAACACCATTAAATATGTGTTCAGCCACATTAATAGGAGAAATGCAGATTAAAATCAAATAGATACAACTTCTTTCCTATCAATTTGGCAAAACTGCATAAAAACATAATGGTCAATACCATCAAATGATGAAATGTATATACCCTGTGCACTGTTATTGAGAGTGTAATCTGGTATAGCTTTTCTAGAAAGCATTTGGAAATAATCAAAAACCTTTAAAAGAGTTCATGACCTTTCATCTATCATTATACTTTTATTCTAAGGTGACAATCAGAGATAAACAAATATTTCTGTATATTTATTCACTATGTTCATAGAGGTATTACTTAAAAGACTGAAAAATAGAAATAATTTTTTAGATATTATTTCCTTACTATGAAATGCTACCCAGAAGTCAGAAGCCATATCTGCAGAAAATATTTACTAATACAGGAAATACTTAATGAAAAAGCAGGATAGCAAGCTGTATAGTGTTACAACCTTTATTTCATAAAATATTTTAATAAAATTTAACTTTTATATATAAAATTAAAAGAAGCCTGGAAGAAAACATAGCACAATATTAAAGTAGTTTTCTCTAAGTAGTTGAATTAGAGATGATTTTTTTCATACTCTTCTATATTAAAAAAATTCCACAATGATCAGGAAAAAAATTACTTTAAAAGGTTTATTTTACCTTTTGCAATAATTCCTATAATGAAAGAGTTTATTAGATTCACTGAGAATAATATTAAAAGAATATGGTTGATAGTACTCTACCCATCCCCTTCTTTAAAAATTCAAGTTTATTTAATGAATAAATTTAGGGTTATTTTATTGGATGCTGTCTTACAAATAAGCAATAAGAGGCTCTAAAATGAGCCTTAAGCTTACTATTATTGTTTGGAAAAAGCTTTTCTTATGTTAAAAAAGTTGAAAGTAAATAAAGAACAAACTGACCGCTGGTGGACTTTTACTCTTCTCAATATATGTGAAAAGTTCATACAGAACCACTCCAAAGCTCCAAACATCTGAGGCCACAGAAAATTTGCTCTCTGTCAGTGATTCTGGAGCATACCTGTGATATATAGGAAAAGCATTTAAAAGATGGTTTCTTGATGTGCCAACCCTTGATTTTACATGCAAACCACTAAATTAAAGGAAAAGCAAAGTGTACAGGAAAGAGTTAACATAGCAGGCTTGGGGTTGCCATCCTCCAGAAGTCCCGCTTGCAATGCTGACAACTGACTGGTACATGGAGCTTAGCTTTCAGGAGGGTTTCCACAATTCTCTAAATGATAAAATGGCTCACTATGCCTAAAACGTTTGTGCTGAACACCTGCTTTCCTTCTAGGAGTCTGGAATTTTAGTTTGTACCAGGCAGAGAGTGCCTACATGTCCAACCCCAGCAAAAGCCTTGGGTACTGAGTTCCTAATGAGCTTTCTTGGTAGACAACATTTCACATTTGTCGTTACAATTTACTGCTACAGAAATTAAGTGTCCCATATGACTTTACCGGGAAAGGACCTCTGGAAGATTGTGCTTGGTTTCCTCCAGCTTTACCCCAGACTCCTTTTCCCTTTGCTGACTTTGCTTTGTATCCTTTTCCTGTAAGGAATCATAGCTAGGAATATGACTTATGCTGAGTACTCTGAATCCTCCTAGTGAATATCACACCTGAGGGTGGTCTTGGGAACTTCCAACAAACAAAGATAACTAAAATTTTTTAAAAAGTCATTTCTGTCTCTATTGGAAACACCAGGGTTAACTGCCAAGTACCTCCTAAAAACGGAAACATGCACTGCTCTTTGCAAGTTAAGCTTTAAATGAATACAAGTAAGTATCCAGAAGGGAAAAACAAGGCTCTAAAATGGAGCAAGACTTGAAGCTATTAACATATAAAAGAAAGAACCTGTTTATCCCAGGAGAATGATTATGTGAGGGAGCACAGAAAATATTAGAAACCACAGGGGGAAATGGTGCCATGTCTATTCAAGTATCAACACTAACCAAATGAGAATTTTTGGCTAATGGACTGTGAATATCTTTGTTACATTGCTAAGTTTATCCTTATTATGGAAGATGGTGACAAGGACCTGTTTAAGATTGATAAAATTTAAAACATGAATTATAAAAATCTGGTCTCTCCTTTAAAATTTACTCCCACAAGCTCCTTCTCTGACTACTCAAGGTCTTAATGATCCAATGCTACTGAATTTCTATAGTACATGTAGAGTCCATTACACACGATTAACCATGTAATACTAATTAATTTTATATTTACTTTTTAAAAGCACTTTACATATTTAGTTATATTTTAAATGAATGTTAGCTTTATCCCACAAATGGAACATAATCTCCTTGAAGACACTGCTACTCCCCCAACCACTGCAAAATATCCTTATCTTTTGGTTGTCATGAAAGCACTTTGTAGTTTCCCCAGTTCAATCCCCACAACACCCAGGAGAGGAGTTGGGAGGAGAGCGGATCTCTGCCCGCTGGCAGAGACGGGACTCGACCAAGTGGCATTGGCGCTGAAGGACAGGAGACAGCGTGCTGCCGGGCAAGTGAGAACATAATTCTCCTTTATATTTTTCTCTAGTGGACGGTGGAGAGGGGAGGAAAGTTTGGGGGTGGTAGGCCATTCTTGAGGAGCGCAGGCGCAGTGGTGCGCTTATCCACTCCCCAACCCTACCCTTGGGTCCCGGGGGCGCGCATAGGGAAGTGCTCTCATTCACTGGCCCAGGTGCGCGGGCGGTGAGTCCAGGCATCCCTCGGACACTCCCCAACGGACCTAAGATCAGTGCCCCAACGGGCACAGGGAGGGCCCACTGAACACGCAGAGGACCGTGCGCAGACACCCCTAGCCAGCTCTCGTGGGCGCCGGGCCCCAGGCCGGAAAGCAGACCACTAGCGCAGGCTCTGTTCGTGCCCTCCCAGACGGGTGAGGGAAGGCAGTTGGCTGCGGCGCCGGAACAGCGGGCGGCAGCGACTCACGGACGTTCACTTCACTGAGCACAAGTGTCCGCGGCCCCGCCCTAAGAGGCGAGAGACCAACTCCCGGAGCTCGGCTCAGCGGGACTAAGGGCACCGGCACGCGAGCGCGAAAACACCTCAGCCCAGGGACAATAGGCGCCAATCGCGGGGCAAGTTCTCGGGCCGCTCACACGCATGCAGGGACACGCACAGGGACACCTCGGCGAGAATGCAGAAGCACCTCGGCCTGGCAACAATAGGTGCCAATCTCGGGGCAAGCTCTCGGCCGCCCCTCCCATGCAGGGGCTCGCGCGCAAGGACACCTCAACTGGCTCCGGTGGGCAGCAAGGGAGCGCGCCATGCCGGCAACCGAGGGCACGCACCGTTGCGGCAACCGTGGGCGCACACCAGTGCTGCAAGAAACAAGAACCTCTGAACCGCCACACTAGACCAGCTGTGGATGCAGAAAAAGAAGGCGACACACTAAGGCTAAAACGGACATCTCCACAAAAGAATTCGAGATAAAGTGGATAGAGTGACTTTCAATCAACAAGCCAGAAGGAATATACTAACAAAAAAATCTGAAATATAACCAGACAGCATAAACAAATGATATGAAAGGTACCCCAAGAACATCAGGCTCAGGAGATCAAAGAGACTGCACCACTGAAAACCCCAGATCTACCATAAAAAATCTCATACCACAAAGGTGGGAAGGCAAAGCAGACAAATCCAAATAACAAAAACAAACAAGAAGAACCCAATATGGTAAGACGCAGAAACAACCTCTCAATGAAAAGAAAAGAGGAATCCCCAGAAAGAGAGGTAGATGGCATAGACATAGCCCAAATGTCAGACATAGAATTCAAAACTATGGTGGTGAAGAAGCTCAATATGCTCGAAAACCTCAAAAACAACTATGACAACCTCCAAGGAAGTTACCAACAGCTCCAAGAAAATTACAGGGAACTTGCAGAGAACTACAGCAGCATAAAAAAAGACATAGAAACTATCAACAAGAACCAGGAAGAAATGAAGAATGCAATCTCTGAACTGAAAAACACAGTAGAATCAGTCAAAAGCAGACTAAATGAAGCAGAGGATCGGATTAGTGAGTTAGAGGATAATGTAGGTAATAATCCTCAAACGATACAGCAAAATGAAAAAAGATTAAAAAAATATGAACAAGATGTAAGGGAATTACAGGATAGCATGAGAAGAAATAATATCAGGATCATCGGAATAAGAGAGGGAGAAGAAAAGGAGGACAGAATTGAAAAACTGATAGGAGAAAGAGTGACAGAAAATTTTCCAAATCTGATGAGAAAAAGTTATGCAAGTCCAAGAAGCACTGAGAGTTCCAATAAAGAGGAACCCCCAAAACCCACTCCAAGGCACATCATAGTTAAAATGGCAACATTCCAAGACAAAGAGAGAATCCTAAAAGCCGCAAGAGAAAAACAGCAAATAACTTACAAGGGAGCTCCAATAAGGCTATTGACCGATTTCTCAACAGAAACATTACAAGCCAGAAGGGAATAGTCAAAGAATAAATACATGTCAATAATAACGTTAAATGTAAATGGATTAAATGCTCCCATTAAAAGACATAGGGTAACGGAATGGATAAGAAAACAGGACCCACATATTTGCTGTCTACAAGAAACACACCTCAAAACAAAAGATTTACATAGACTGAAAGTAAAGGGATATAAAAAAATATTTCAAGCAAATGGACCTGAAAAAAAAGCTGGGGTAGCAGTCATCATATCAGACAAAACGGATTTCAAAGCAAGGGCAATAAAAAGAGACAAAGAAGGACATTTCATAATACTTAAAGGAACGATTCATCAAGAAGATATAACACTGATAAACATATATGCACCCAACATAGGAGCACCCAAATACATAAAGCAAATACTAGAAGACCACAAGAACGATATTAACAACAACACACTCATAGTAGGGGACTTCAACACTCCATTATCAACAATAGACAGATCATCCAAGCAAAGAAACACCAAGGATATACAGGCATTGAACAACACACTAAACCACATGGACTTAACTGATATATATAGGACTTTTCACCCCAAAGAAGCAAAATATACATTCTTTTCAAAGGCACATGGGACATTTTCAAAGATAGACCACATAATAGGACACAAAACAAGCCTCAAGAAATTCAAGAAAATTGAAATTATATCAAGCATCTTTTCAGACCACAATGCCTTGAAACTAAAAATCAACCTCAGGGAAAAAAATCAAAGACACCCAAACTCATGGAGAATGAATAAAACGCTCTTAAATAACGAATGGGTTAACAATGACATCAAAGAGGAAATCAAGAAATTTCTAGAAACTAATGACAATGAACACACAACAGCCCAAAACCTATGGGACACAGCAAAAGCAGTCCTAAGAGGGAAGTTCATAGCAATATAGGCATATCTGAAAAGACTCGAAGAATCTCAAATAAAAAACCTAACCATAAAGCTACAAGAACTAGAACAGCAACAACAAACAAAGCGTAGGGCAAAAAGAAGAAAGGAAATCATCAAGATCAAAGCAGAATTAAACGACATAGAAACTAAACGAACAATCCAAAAAATCAACAAAACTAGGAGCTGGTTCTTTGAAAAAATAAACAAAATTGACAAGCCTCTAGCCAGGCTCATTAAGAAAAAAAGAGAGAAGACCCAAATAAACAAAATCAGAAATGAAAGAGGAGAAATCACGACTGATACCTCAGAAATACAAACAATTATAAGAAATTACTACAAACAACTATATGGCAAGAAATCTGACAACCTAGTAGAAATGGACAGATTTCTAGAAACATGTAACCTTCCAAAACTGAATCAAGAAGAAGTAGAAAGTCTCAACAGACCAATAACAAAGAAGGAAATTGAAACAGTAATCAAAAATCTCCCTCCACACAAAAGCCCTGGACCGGATGGCTTCACAGGCGAATTTTACAAAACATTTAGGGAAGAACTAACTTCTACCCTCCTCAAACTATTCCAAAAAACCCAAGAAGAGGGAAAAATCCCAAACTCTTTCTATGAAGCCAGTATTACTCTAATCCCAAAACCAGGTCAAGACACAGCAAAGAAAGAAAACTACAGGCCAATATCACTGATGAACATAGATACTAAAATCCTCAATAAAATTTTGGCAAACAGGATCCAACAATACATCAAAAAGATCATACACCATGATCAAGTGGGATTCATCCCAGGGATGCAAGGATGGTTTAATATTCGCAAATCAATCAATATAATACATCACCTAAACAAAATGAAAGACAAAAATCACATGATTATATCTATAGACGCAGAAAAAGCATTTGATAAAGTACAACACCCATTTATGTTGAAAACACTCAGCAAAATGGGAATAGAGGGAGCATACCTTAACATAATTAAGGCTATCTAGGAGAAGCCTGAAGCCAACATCATACTCAATAGACAAAAACTGAAAGCATTCCCCCTGAAATCAGGAACCAGACAAGGCTGTCCACTCTCCCCACTTCTATTCAACATAGTGTTGGAAGTCCTAGCCACAGCAATCAGACAAGACAAAGAAATAAAAGGCATCCAAATTGGGAAAGAAGAAGTAAAACTATCACTATTTGCAGATGACATGATAGCATATCTAGAAAATCCTATAAACTCCACTAAAAGACTACTTGATATGATAAGTGAATTTGGCAAAATAGCAGGGTACAAAATAAATATACAGAAATCTAAGGCATTTCTGTACACCAACAATAAAATATCAGAGACAGAAGCAAAAAAGAAAATACCATTTACTATAGCAACAAGAAAAATAAAGTACCTAGGAATAAACTTAACCAAAGAGATAAAAGACCTGTACACTGAAAATTATGCAACATTGAAGAAAGAAATTAAGGAAGATACAAATGAATGGAGGCAAATACCATGTTCTTGGATGGGAAGAATCAACATCATCAAAATGGCCATACTACCCAAAGCAATTTACAAATTCAATGCAATCCCTATTAAAATACCAATGACATATTTCACTGACCTAGAACAAATCCTCCAAAAATTCATATGGAACCAAAAAAGACCCCGAATAGCAAAAGCAATCTTGAAACAGAAGAACACAGCAGGAGGAATCACGATACCAGACATCAAACAATACTACAAAGCCACTGTGATCAAAACAGTCTGGTACTGGCATAAGAACAGACATATAGATCAGTGGAACAGAATTGAAAGCCCAGAAATAAACCCAAGCCTCTGTGGTCAACTAATCTTTGATAAAGGAGGAAGGAACATAAAATGGAGTGAGAAGAGCCTCTTTAACAAATGGGGCTGGGAGAACTGGACAGGGACGTTCAAAAAAATGAAACTAGACCACCAACTTACACCACACACAACAATAAACTCAAGATGGATTAAAGACTTAAATGTAAGCCGTGATACCATAAAAGTCCTAGAGGAAAACATAGGCAGGAAAATTTCAGATATCCCACGTAACAATATCTTCACGGATACATCTCCTAAGGCAAGAGAAATAAAGGAAAAAATAAACAAATGGGACTACATCAAACTAAAAAGTTTCTGCTCATCAAAAGAAAACATCAGCAAGATGAAAAGGAAACCAATCATATGGGAAAACATATTTGCCAATGATATCAGAGACAGGGGACTGATCTCCAAAATATATAAAGAGCTTATACAACTCAACATCAAGAAAACAAACAACTCAATTAAAAAATGGGCAAAGGACCTGAACCAACACTTCTCTGAAGAGGACATACAGAAGGTCCATAGGCACATGAAAAAATGCTCAACATCATTGGCCATCAGAGAGATGCAAGTAAAAACCACAATGAGATACCATTTTACACCTGTCAGAATGGCCATCATCAACACATCAACAAACAACAACTGCTGGCGACGATGTGGAGAAACAGGAACCCTACTGCACTGTTGGTGGGAATGCATACTGGTGCAGCCACTATGGAAAACAGTATGGAATTACCTCAAAAAACTAAAAATGGAACTACCATTTGAACCAGTGATTCCACTGCTAGGATTATACCCGAAAAATCCTAAAACCCTAATTCAAAAAAACCTATGCACCCCTATGTTCATAGCAGCCCTGTTTACAATAGCTAAGTGCTGGAAACAGCCTAAGTGCCCATCTGTAGATGAGTGGATCAAAAAACTGTGGTACATCTACACAATGGAATACTATGTAGCAGAAAGAAAGAAGGAACTCTTGCCATTTGCGACAACATGGATGGAACTAGAGCGAATTATGCTTAGTGAAATAAGCCAGGCAAAGAAAGCAAAATACCATATGATATCATCCAATACAGGAAACTAAAGAGCAACACAAACAAACGAACTAAATAGGCAAAGACTAGAATAGTAGTCAGTAGGGGGGAGGGGGGAGGGAGAGAAGGGGGATAAGTAAGGGAAGGGTCTAGTCAAGGAACGTATATGAATGACGCATGGACATGGACAACGGGGAGGGATATAATTGTGGGAGAAGGGATGGGCTGGGAGGGAGGAGCAAAGGGGAAAAATGGGACAACTGTAATTGAATAACCAAAAAATAAAATTAAAAAAAAAAAAAAAATCCCCACATCGTTTCACTCTCTCCGACTATTTATGTAAAGATAAATATAGATCAAAAAATATATATATAATTCTCCCTGTTGAAAATGAGGGAAATGACTCCTTCTCCTCTTTTCTGAAAGCACTTACTTTAGAAAACTTATCGTTGTAAATTCTTTGTCTCTTTCAAATATATGTAAATCTTTTTAAAAGCTTTTGCTTAAAAGCCTCTTGCTAGCTTTATGATACATAAATGTCTTTCTGAAGAACCAGGGAACCATCTCTTTCGAATGTAATCATCAGGAAGTTAGCTCGCCTATCTCCCAGTTTCTGTAGGGGTGTAGGAATCTAACTTCAGCAGGTGCCTCCTTCCTAGTTACAAAATTACGTCTTGTCATAAAGATACGAGTTTATTTTCCCTTTGGCAAAGCCAATTAGCTCACACAGATGGTGACTTTAATTACCCAGTGAATTTAGGATGAACTATGTGTGACAAATGGTGATGTCAAGTCCTCTCACTTGAAGACTAGTTATTGTTTATCAAGAGAACATGGATGTAATGGGTTGAATCTGCTTGGCCATAAAAAAGAGTAAGATTTCTTTCTCTCTTTGCAATCTATAAATAGATTGCTTTTGATGCACATTACTTTCTGGATTAATGCTTATTCAGTAATAACACAGTTTTCTCTTTTGTCATTGTGGTGAGGTTCTGGGTTGAGAGGAGATTTAGTTTAAAATTACGTATCTCCAACACTTTCCCTTTTTTTCTCCATCCTCTAAATCTAGGTTTCCCTAAGGTTCCATCATCAGATCTCTTCCTCTGTCAAAAACTTTCCCTTAGGTAGTATCATTCAACTATATACTGAAGTCTCCTACATTTATAACATCTTTGACCTTTCTTTGGTGCTTCAGACTTATTGACTATTTCTATATTAAAGTTCTACAGGCAAACAGAACTCCATCCCCATCTCTTCAAACCTACTGATTATTTTACTTTCCTGATACAATGAATTGCATCACAATCTATGTAACTGCCCAATATGGAAATCTTAGAAATTATTTTGACTTGTCTTTCAATCCGAAGTCTAATGAGCCACCAAGTCCCTCTAAAGTACGTCTTAGAAATGTCTCAAATCAATCTCTTATGCCAATATCACTGTAACGATCTTAGGTGAGATCCTGTACTAGATGATGAGCACAGAGGTCTTTAAACCTGGTGAAGAGTAACCCCAGGGATAGAAGATTTACCAAGGGGTACTCTACAGCAAGGACAGTATAAGTAAGGGTCCTCCATGAGGCCAAAATCCTGCTTTGACAATTTAAAAAAAATTTTTTCCAGAAGCATTTTTCCCTCAGCTCTTGATATCAATCCCTAGGACATGATAAAACGTGCTATTAGCTTAAGAGCACTTTTGAACAACAAAAGCAAAATAAATGACAGATTCTTTTAAATTAAATGATAATTTTTAAAAAGATATGATGGCTAAATTCTATGGATAAAAATTATATCTGATTTATTTCAGACTAGAGTTAGTGTTCACTATTGAGTAAGTGAGCTAAAACCTATTTTATCAACTCACATTCTGAAATAATTATACAAAATGTAGTCAACCTCACTTCATTATATAAAACATTTAATGTTTTTACTTGTTAATATAAAACTATATGTCAATTGCCAAACTGATTAGTTTTTAGCAACATATAGCAGCTATCTTTTTCATAAAACACATAGGAAAATTTTGATCATGATAAAAATATGTTATTTCTGATTTTTATTCAAGCTTATTTAATGATTCCCCAAAATAAAACATCAGTTTGATACATATCTCCCCAACACATTTACTAAAGTAATATATACCCTACTCCATAAATTATAATCTTAGCTATATTTTATTCTGTATTACTTATTGTATTTTAAGTAATGAGAAATTATTTATCTTATTTTCATCACTTAATATGAAATTAAAGATGCTAGATATAGTATATCATTTTAAGCTTACTTTGACTGCCTTTGTGATTTAGCTTTCCAGACATGCAGAGAGAAATACAGAGCCCAAAGTTTATATAATTTGGGAGTTTTCATTATGACAAAGAATATTAGGTATAAAAGTAAATATTTAAAATTAGAAAAGAAGAAATCTTGGAAGGAAGGTGCTCTGGAAAATATGCTTTGTTAGTTTCACTATAAGCATGCCTCTGCACATGTGTTCTGCAATTCTGTTTTTTCTTAGAAATAATATTTCATAATATTACTATGTGTACTTAAATTGAAAACTGCAGTCAGATCTTTCTATTGAAAATTAAATGTTATTTGTTTACGAGGCCAGGCATTGCCAAATGGGTTATATAAAAGATAATCTTCATAAACTGACTCAACCTTTGAGGCAATACAAAGGTTTGCCATATTTAAATAATATATTTAAAACATGATATAATGTTATCGAAAAGTATATTTAAAATATTGTTTTTGCAACCTTTTCTGAATGTATCATTTTAAACAAGATGCCTCTAAATCAGAGTAACATCACAATTTAATTTGAAAAATTATTTTGGTATATACTGCTTCTCAGAGATGGAGAAAATGAATGACTAATGATTGGATAGTAAATCCACTTTTGAAAAGAAACTGGCTTTAATTCTTTGTTTTTAATAACAATGGAAAATAGATCTAATCAAATTCCCAGCTAACAGATAAATTTTAATGGAAGATTACTATTTGCTTTTTTTAGCACATATCTCAGAAGGAGTCATAGAAATAAACGATACTGTTATAACAAAACTTCCATTTCCTACCTATTTATTTACACAAACTATTTTTTCAGTGTTTTCAATAAAACTTTTAAAAAAATTATCTAAATTTGTAATTTATTTACATTGCTTTGGAAAATTGTATCCCAGTAACTTCAATGACAACTTAATCCAGAAGAAAAACGTGAAAACTTATGAGTTTTGTGGTAAGAGGAAATTTAAAAATTAATTACAATGTATGTACATATTTTGGTTACAAAGGAGATAGGTGATCAAAAGGTTTTCCAGGTACAAATATAATGCATTATGCAAAATTTTGGGCGAGAAGGGAAGTAGAAATATAATTTGAATATAATTTTAAAGAAAAAAAGAATGATATAAAATTTTTATCAAAAATAAAATGTCTGTCCCTATAAGTGGGTGACAATAGGTATTAAATTGTTGTGTTTAGATTTCATTGCATACAATACTTTAGAAAATATATTATTTACAGCTATTTAAATTTATAAAGTAAAACTTTAGCTATCAATTTTAAAATGTGTGAGACAGGATAGTTTTTCACCATTCTTTCAGTGGGTATACATACACAAAGGGTTTAAAAACCAATGGCCTAGATTCCCACAAAAGTTGTCTAACTAGCCTCTCCCTGCTGTTAACCTCTCCTTGATACAATATACCCTCCATACCAGTAATTTTCAAACATTAGGTTAAAGGGTCTCCTATATACTCTTAAAAGAATAATTTTGTGAGAAAAGTAGCACTATATTACATTTAAGTTTCTTTAATGTTTGGTTTAATAGAAGACTGTAAGATTATAGCCTATAAAAAAGTCCACTATCTACTCATGAAAAAGGCAAATAACATCTTAGTCTTATTATGAAAATAACTTCTGATAGTACAGATTCCCTAAAGGGGGTACCAGCAGTCCCCACAAGTAGCGGTCACCAAAAGTAGAGGCAGAGAACCAAAAAAAATTTAGATTTATATTCCTAAATTATGAGTCTTACCACGTTATTTCCCTGGATAAAGCCTCTAATCTCTCACACACTTTCTACTAAATAAAGTCTGAACTAATTAACACGGTATACAGAGCTCAATATCATTCTAGTCCTAATTACTCCCTGTTCATTCTGTAATGATGCCCTCAACTTGCAAGCCCCTGATCCTCTTGTTCTTGTTGTCCTCCTCATGGAATACCATTCCTCTGGTCTACCAATAAACTTTTAAAAAAGTAACTACTACTTTATTTATATTCTTTTTATTAAAATATAGTTGACAGATGAGTTTCAAGTGTACAACATAGTTATTCAACATTTACATACCTTATGAAGTAATCACTGTGATAAAACTAGTTAACCATCTGTCACTATATGAAGTTATTGTAATACTACTGACTATATTTCTTATGCTGTACATTACATTCCTGTGACTTAATTATTTTATAACTCTAAGTTTGTACTGCTTATTCCCTTTCACCTTTTTCACCCATCTCCCTAGGGACCTCTAACACCTCTAAGGTATCATGCTAAGTGAAATAAGTCAGACAGAGAAGGACAAATATCCTGTGATCTCACTTGATATTGTAGGTGAAATGTAGAAACCTTGACCTTGAGAAAGCTATTTACCCTGTCTACAATTCAGTTCCCTCATACTTAAGATAATACTCTCCAATGGTTGTTATAAGGATTAAATGAGATAATCCATGAAATGTATTGACGGACTATTAATAGTAAAAATAAAGTTTTAAGTATATGATACATTTTTGGTATTATTGACAAACTACTAATAATAGTAAAAATAAAGTTTGAAGTTTGTGTTCTAAAATTTCATTTTATTGTACTAAAATATACTCACCAGAAAATGGGACTTTCACCAGGTTCTTTTACTTTGTAGTATTCTTTGTCTTGCGGCAAGACTTTGGTTAACCCAAAATCTCCAATTTTAACTCTATTTTCATTCTCCACCAATATATTCCTTGTTGCCAGATCCCTGTGGATATACCTTTTTGTACCAAGATACTCCATACCCTATGGATAAAATATCATTATTCTTTCAGCTTGTTTTGTAAACATAAATAATTTAAATGGTCTTGCCTATATATACTCCCTTAATTATCTAAGAAAAACTAGAGAATTTCTTAACAATTACTTCAACATTCTCTCTTCATCATCAATAAAGAGCCAGAATATTAGGTACCTTGCATATCTGAGATGTGTACTGCAGAAGTTTTTTATGATCTATCCGTTCTTTATGCTTTTGGAGATAGTCACGTAAACTTCCATATGGTAAATATTCCATAATCAATCTTAGATTACGGCGGCCTTTGAAAATACAAATGGGAACATAATATTATTTTGTCATATTTTACTGATAAAATATTTTAAAACAACTATTCATAAATGGATTAAAGATATATAAAATCTGAGTCTAAGATGACAAAATGTGACTATAAATTAAAGGTGATGTAATAAAGAACACAGGCTTTTGGAATCAAAAAGTTTTTTAAAAAGCTTTAAAGATAGTTATGCTTTCGTCTTCTGCAACCCTTTATGGAAACCAGAATAAGCTGATGAGAAAACTTCTTTTCTCCTCATCTTGTATTGAACAAAAAGCATCTAATTTTTAAACTGTTTTTAAAGAAAATGTGAGCAAAGGCAATTTCTTTCTTTAAAAATGATATTCAACTCCTGGCTGCTGTGTCTCAGTGGATTGAGCATCGGTCTTCGAACCAAGTGTCGCTGGTTCGATTCCCAGGCAGGGCACATAACTAGGTTGCACATCAGGTCCCCAGTTGGGGGCATGAGTGAGAGGCAACCACACAGTGATGTTTCTCTCACTCCCTTTCTCCTTTCTCCACTCACTAAAAGTAAATAAAAACAAACAAACAAATAAATAAATTTTATATATATAAAAAAGATATTCACTTGATAAGCTTAAACAAGAGCGATAACCACTATCCTCAGTGAAGAGAACGATTAACCATCTTGTCAAAGACTTCCTGTAGTTATAGCCCACCATCACCAAGTGCTATATCTCCAGTCTTCTCTCTCTGGATACTGGTATATTATAAGTCCAGATCTTGAGACAGTATATATTTCTATTATCAGGATGCCAATGCCATACCTTGAGTTCAAAATAGGTTTCAGTGGGCAACATACCAGCACTGTAGCACACTCCCTTGTACTTGACAATGTTGTCATGTTGCAGGGATTTAAGGATTTCAATTTCCCTTTCAAAGTCCCTGAGGTGCTCTTCAGTACTGTGCTGAAGCTTTTTCACAGCCACCACCTCTCCGGTGTTGTCTTGTAGAGGGTCATACCGGCACATCTCCACACTCCCAAAATTACCCTAAACAACACAGCACATAACTATAGAAATCTCAAGTTTTCTACACAAGTACTTACAAGTTCTACAAGAATTAAATAAACAACTCCAACAGCTAGAATTAACAGACATCTCTAAGCTTACATTAGGCAACTTTCACACAAAAAAAGGAAATAGTGTTCCAACAGATGGGTAGTAAACCTATATTTAATTTCTTCAAAAAGAATTATAAACAACTTCAAGAAAGCATTTAAACATAAATCATGAACATTAATTATTAAGACAACCCAAGGGACATGCCAGGAAATTCCTAAATTTCTATCACTAACTTCCAGAAAGAACTTCGCTTCTTCACAGTACACCCTTTGATATCACTGTCAGTGTGCTTGATGAAGTAAGGGTCTATTATGACTGCATGTGAACGTCCCCCCTAAATTCATGATAAAGCCCTAACTCCCAATATGTGTGTATTAAGAGACAGGGCCTATGAAGAGATGATAAAGGATAAATGAGGACATAAGGGTGAGGCCTTAATCTGATGGGGCTGGTGCCTTTGTAAGAGGAAGAGACACCAGAGCTCTGTCATATAAGGACACAACAAGAAGGTGCCCATATGAGGGCCAAGAGGAGTGCCATTAAAGCAACCAAATCTTGCCAGTACCTTAATGTCAGACTTTCCAGCCTCTAGAACTATCAGAAATAAATATCTGACGTTTAAGCCACCAAGGTCATGGTATTTTGTTATGACAGCCTGAGCAGACATACAAAGTCTAATTTATTTGCTCAAGAAAGTATATTTTTAGTCTATGGGCATGTTGTTCATTTATTAAAATTATTTTTTAAGGCTAATCATTAAAGAAATCTGTTCTCTTTTAATTTAAGACTCATTATCTACATAGAGTTGATAAGTTGATATATAATATTTAAAATTAACTTTTGGGCATTAATCAAATTAGTATACATCAGGTATTATTGCATTCTTAAAGAATAAAACAGCATAGTCCTTGAACTACAAGACTCAGTGATGATATTTTCAGTTATATATTTGAAGCCAATTAAAAAAAAAACAAACTTAGACCATATATAAGCTCAAAGTTAAATCTCTAATTACAGAGGCCACACAGCAAGGAATGAGATGTCCCTTCTGAAATTAGGTTAAAAAAAAAAGACCATGGCTTCCACTGTGGGTGTGTGATCTCAGCTGCCATGTTATGGGGCAGTCCTATAGGGAGATCCATATAAATGAATTTTAAGCAGAAACCCTGAAGCCTGGCAATAGCCAAACGAGGGAGCTTGAGAGTGGATCATCCCGTTGTCAAGCCTTCTGGCTGATGCCCACTAAGTTGCTATCAGAATCCTGATTTACTTAAATTAGGTGATAATAAATGTTGTTTTCAGCTGTTAAGTTTTAGGGTAATTTGTTACAAAACAATAGATAACTGATACATCCAAAGAACTAGATCTTTTTTTTTTTTTTCTTTTTTGGCCATTGCTATATCACTTGAAATAATCATGAGAATATTTACAAACAAGGAGCAAGAGCAAAGTATTAATATAGCTAAGCCAACACTTGATATAATTCCCAGTGTTTAGCTGTGGTAAAGAGGGATCTGAATACTTAGCTTAGATTCGAAGCCTTCATAATATGTCAATACCAAATTCTATTTCATAAGGTCACATAGTACAGAACCCTTTACTGGCAAACTTAGAGGAAGAGAGCTTGCCACTATGATTGGACCTGGTAAGAATTGAGCCTTTCCTTGTCTTACTTAAAATATGTAGGCTAAGCATGACTGTGTGAACTTTTAGCAGAAAGAAACTGTCTGCTAGTAAACAGAGTCCAGTCAGCGCGTAGACTCTAAACAATCAGATTCTTTCTCCCTGAGATGACTAAAAAAGAATGAGTTGAAAGGCTTAATTCAATTATTCCTTTCTCTATTTCATAAATAAAGTGCCCTCCACCCAGAAAGAGCCATAGTCAAATCAACCAGAGAAATACTGACTAATTTATTATCCTCTTGAAGATGTTCAATGCACATTACAATTAAAGGTTCTAAGAAGTTCTTCTCAGAACTTGTGACAGCTAAATCTATTTTTTCTACAAATATTCCTTAAACATTTGTGAAATGTGAACTTTAGATACTCTCTAAAGATTTTTTTTCCTAAATTAAATGTTCTATGATTATACTTTATTTTAAAACTTTTGTTATCTCACCTTGCCAAGTTGCTGCAGAAATTTCAAGTGTCTCTCTTCAAACTGAGTAGGGTCTCTGTCTTCAAAAGCACCAGAAAACCCTAGGGCACCTATCCTCATATTTGGTAACATGTCATTTTCTGTTAATAGTTCATAATCTGCAGAAATAAAGAGTATTACCACCATAAACTAGAAAATATATTCTCTGGATTAAATTGATAGGTATTCAAGCTGACAAAAATAATTAGAATGAGTTAGAAATACTAAATGCAAATTAATACCAGGTAACTCTAATAGTTTAGATTACAGTAATGGGAACCTTTAATTATTACCCATAATCTGACAGGCTTTCAAGAAAGATTTTTACAAAGGATAAATAATTACTTCACAAAATAGGTAGTTTTAATATTAATAAAGTTAGAATAAATTCTGACTTTTTCTGTGACAATAGCAAGTATTATTGAAACAGGAAATACATGTGGGTCAAACACATGCATATTTAACTACATATTTTAAAGGAGGGGAGAAACAAAAACAAATTTACTTCATGTTTAGAAAATATATTATAAAATGTGTAAATACTGGCTTTAAAGAAACAAAGAATTGTTTTTACTCAAATAAGATAAACTTCTGTAGTATACTACTCATCAGGTGGAAGACTAAAACTGGGTAATTAAAAATGGAAAGACCGCTCAATCATGGAGACTAGAAAATGTGTAAAGTAGAAAAAGTCATAGGACCATAAGAAGTTAAGAAGTGCTAAAAGACATTAAAGAACTTACTGGAAGGCATTATAAAATTACTAACGATTTGTTAAATACAAAAAAATAAAATAAAATAAAAAGAGGGCCCTGGCTGCTGTGGCTCAGTGGATTGAGCATTGGCCTGCGAGCCAAGTGTCGCTGGTTCGATTCCCAGTCAGGGCACATGACTAGGTTACATGTCAGGTCCCCAGTTGGGGGCACAAGGGAGAGGCAACCACACAGTGATGTTTCTCCCCCTCTCTCTAAAAATAAATAAATAAATTATTTTAAAAAAAGGAAAAAAGAAAGATACCTAGAGAATCAGTAGAATTGCTCCATGAATACATACCTGGAGTAAACAAACTGTTAAGATCTCGTATGATGGCTCTGAAAGAAGGTCTAAAATCTGGTTCATAATCCATACAATTATTAATAAGATTTGCTAATTCTGTCCACTTTGGTGCAGGAAGCTGGTGTCTATCTTCATAAAACTGTAGCTTCTATAATTAAAGAAACACACATTGAGAGTAAATTGCATAATGCCTTATCAACCTTCTTTTTAACATTAGATGTGCTAAAAAAATTTCAAATCATGTAAAAGAAACATCAAGGATCACAGAGTTAATCCAATTCCAGTCTGTAAAACTTACTCTTTGAGAATCCAAAGCATTCAGAGGCTTATCTCCTCCACTGCAGATTTCCCACAAAGTGGTACCAAAACTCCATTTGTCTGTTGCCAAGTTTAAATTTTTAGGATTTTCAATGCATTCAGGTGGTACCCATGGTATTCTCTCCTGAAGAACTTTTAAATGATAGGAACATTGTATGGCTAAATAGTTCTCACAGGTAAGTAATTCTTTTATATGCAAATATTTTAAAATTCATTTGAATAATCGACTAATTCAATATCTCAGCTTTAACAAATGACAAAACTGAACTCCATAAGACAGTAATTTGCTCAAAGTCACACAATTTGTTAGTAGAAGTAAGAGAATTAGAATCCTGTACAATAAATCCTGGAACAACTAAACTCTTTCCATTAAATTATAGTGTCTCTTTATCCCTTACTATTAATACTGCATTCAAAAATTTTTTTTCCATAAAATTTGTCCTAAAATTGCCTCTTGATATTTTTTTGTATTTCTTTACAGTGTGTACATAGCAAAGGTTCTAATCTGTTTTAATGATTCAATAGCAGTGGTAGTTCTAATTTGTGGGTGAAAAAATAAGGACGAACAGGCAGACGGTGACTAAATTATACCAAGATATTCTGGGTGCAAAATCAATATGTGTAGGTTCTGCTCAGATAATGGAATTTCTCCAGTAAACTTTCTGTGGTCTTTGACCCTATCAAAAAAAAAAAAAAAAATGGTATTCAAGAAAAGAGGGAGTACCTTAACTCTCTACATTCTTGTATTCTGGTATAGATAGATAACAGATAGATAGATAGATAAGACAGACAGATAAGAATGAAGGATAATCTGTTACAACTTTTGGTATGTTCAAAGAGTACTTGTGCCTTTCTCCTTCACCATATGAATACATTTTCTCTTTCTTCACCTCTCATTCCAAAGGGTAAAATTTAACTGAGAACCAGATCCAAGATTCTATAACATTTTCTGCCTTATAACCTGTCTTCACTGTCAGATAAGCCATCAAGTTTAAGTACTATTGGCTCAACTATGCATCAATGCACAAAAGTTAAATCAGTTTTGATTCTAAATTTAGAACACTCAATTAGAGAAATTAGCTCAGATAATGAAATACAATTACATTATTTGGACCAAAATAAACCTCAACTATTTGACAAATTTTTCATTTTAATTGAATGTGTTAAATAGAAGATTAAGAAACAAAAAAGAAAGGTATTTTTTTAAGCTTTTTAAAAAATAAATAAGTAAGCCTTTAAAAGTCAAAATTTAGTTAAACTAAGTAAAATCACAAACTAGGTAAACATATCTTTTCAAATTTTTATTTAGTGACTAAGGAAAGAAAAATTTAGCAATTTACTTGTGGCTCAAAGAATATTAGAAAATTTCACTTTAAAAATGGATATAATCTGATCCTCCATATATAATCAGGGATCTAAACTATTTTTAAAAATTATGAATAAAATGATAAATAAAATAAGTCCTTTGACAAATGTATGAGAAGTACACATCAAAAGCACATTCCTGTATTTAGAGTAATGCAATAGATGACAAAGAAAGGACACATTAATATCAAAGAGAAAGAGGGTAAAACTGGCTAAGTCCTCCAAAAAAGTCAATTAAGATACCTTGCACAAACATCAAAATAAACTCCAGTTCAATAAGCATAACAAGTAAACAAGGAACATAAAATATATAGAAAAAATACCGTTGAATATTCTGTGAGTAGAAAAGAACTTTCAAAGCATAGAAGCAATGGAAGAAATTAAAAAGAAAATTATCAACGAATTTTCATATTTAAACAATCTTAATGTTAAAAAAAATTAAAAAATAAATCAGAATGGTAAAGAATGACACAAAATGAGAAAGGTTAATATTATTCCATGAAAAATACATGGGATCAATAAAAACCTCACAGAAAACTGGACAAAAGATGTGAAGAAACAGTGTAGTAAACAGCAAATGCAAATATACAATAAATTTATGAAAAACTACTCAGTGTCTTGAATAATCACAGAACAGGAAAGCAAAACAATGAAATGTGATTTAAATTAAGAGTTCTCCAATGCTCAAAAGGCCTCTGAGGTCAACTGAGTACCACTTTTTTCAGAGAGCTCCCTGATGACTTGTATGGAGAGCCTTAAATATGTTCCCAGGCCTTGACCCAGTAATTGTACTGTCGGGATCTATTCTAACGAAATATTCAGAAATATAGCCACGATTTTTGCATATTATCATAGTATCTAAAAAATAAATAAAATAGAAAATAAAAATAAAGATAAAATCTGACCTTCCATACATAATTGGGTATTAAAATTGTTTTAAAAATTTCTTACAGTCCTGTGGAACCTGAAAGAAGATGCCTACTAAGAAGGGCTCCTGGTGGTGAACTGGGCTAAAATTTGAAAGAAAAAAAAGACCAACATAAAACAGAGCCTAGCAGCCATTTCTACACAGGGGTGGCCTCTCATGCAAACTGTACTTTAGGGAGAAGACTGCATCGAACTACTTCCCTCTGCACTGAAATGCCTGTCTGTACTGTGTTCCTGCCGTCTGAGGCAGCCCTTATAAAGAAGTTCCTGGAATCCTATTACAACCTTCCAACTGGAGTAGCATAACTCTGACCAACCAGACTGGTTCTATTCTGACCAATCAGGACAAAGACATTTGGACCAATCAAACTGTGAAGATCTGGAGTCCTCACTTGCGTAAAGACAGACCAGTCAGGGACCAGGGGCAGGGACTTCTGTCTATATAAGCCAGCTGGCCTCTGGCTCTGGAAGTACACCTTCCTTTCCACTAAAGATTGAAAACAGTGTTTCCCTGGCTTATCAGCAGAACATATTGGCACAGAATAGAGCAGACCAAAGCACAGAAGACCAGCACAGTGCAAAGCAGACTGGCTCAGAGCAGAGCAGACCATCAAGGAGCAGTGCAGAGTTGTCTGGCCAGAGAGGGGCCTGAGTCCGGTGCTGTCTGTTTTCACAGCCATGCTGTGTCACTGTTGCTCCGTTATGCACTGAATAAAGTTTCCTTTTCCACCATATCCCAATTTGGGGATTCCTGTTGGCTTGAATTAGCACCGTGACCATCAGCTGACAGTCCATAGTAACAAGCTTATAAGGACAAATGGACAGAGACTTGGAAGTAACTATAATTTAATTTAGATTGCTAAACATGGCAGATAAATTTTATTATTAATCAAGAATGTCAATAAAATGGTTTAAGAAAAATTAACATTTTTTATGCAACCCTCCAAGTAAAGCTTAATAAAGTTAAATACAACTCCTGTAGAACTTACTGTCCTTTGGCAAAACTGTAATACTAATGCCAGGATCACTAAGTTTGATGAAAGGAGGATTTCCTGTCTTCCTGTCTTCTTCTCTGATAAGTAGAATATTTTTGGCACACACATTCCCATGAATAAGGGTTTTTTCTTCCTATTAAAATAAAATGTACATACAAATATCAATCCACAAATATACAAGCACTTAATGTAACTTAGGCCCCAAAATGTACTTAAAGAAAAAAATAAGATAGTATTAATTAATAAACATTAATTTGGAGTTATGCTTTGAGATATTAAAAGGAAATTAATAGCCAACACTTTGCTTCCTTTTTACATTTTAAATGATACAATAATCTATCCTTATAATAAAAAAAATACATTAAAACTACCCAATGAAACTTCACTTTCTAAAGCAGAGATTTTAAGTAGTATCTATTTTTAGGTGGAGGCTGACAGAAATCCTATTTCTGTTCAGCAGCAAAATATAGGTGCACTCTAAGGGGTCTGATCACTGGTTGACCCTCTGGTGTTCTGCTTCTCTAGCAATATTGTTTCTTATTGGGTATAATTTCTAATTGCCCACAAATACCACAACAAGGTATATTCTAAGGGGTTTTCTACCATCCATAGTTAGCACAGCATGTTTCTGCATAATTTCTGGTTAAAGTCTCTAAACCTAAGTGACACAAACTAGAGATTGTCTGTTCTTCAGTTCTAAGAGATTGGTGGGATGACAAAACTATTTCTTTTAAAAGTGATTTTATATAAATAAATATATGACTAAAATAATACTTTTCATAAACTAACACAGATTATTTTAAATTACTCAGCATCCATTTACAGATTTATTTCTTCTTCCGAGGTCAAAATCATTTCTACACTGCGTCATAAGATAAAACAAATTTCTGATAACAGAATATACTAATTACTTACTAGAAAATGCATGGCCCATGCTAACTGTTTAGCCACTTCAAGTTTCCATAATATATTTATAGAAGTTTTATTCTTTTTCAAATATGTATCTAGTGATCCAAATTTCACAAACTCCTGAACCAGAATATCTGCATTAAAAAAAAATAATAATAAGGCTCAAGTATATATTTAATAAAAATATATAATTTTAAACTTTTGTAAATATATAGTTACATATAGGTATTATAAAAAAGAGATTAAACTACATAAAATTCACTAATTTTAAAAAATATTGTATTTATTTATTGTTAGAAGGAAGGGAAGAAAGGGAGAAAGAGAGGGAGAGAAACATCAATGTGTGAAAGAAACATCGATTGGTTGCTTCTTGCATGCCCCAAGCTGGGGATCTGGTCCACAACCGAGGCATGTGCCCTGACCAGGAACTGAACTGGCGAACTTTCAGGTTGCAGGACAACGCCTGCCTCACTGAGCCACACCAGTCAAGGAAAAATTCACTAAGGTATTTAGTTTATTCACAACGCTAAGAGGTAGGAATCTAAACCATTATATCTCTAATATTATATTATATGTAAGTAAATATTATATAATATACAAAGTTATATATAACATTATTATATACACATTTTATATATACACACACACATGCACACATAAAATATTTCTTCAGTACACCTCTGTTTGTCAGTACTAAATTATGGCTGCTGTTTTAAAACAAATGAAAATTTCTCACATAGTTAATTTTTTTTCCATGAAACTGTTTAGACATTCAAAACTTCCTAAAATTCTCCTTCCACACACCAAAATTAATAACAATGCCTATTCTATTGAGACATAAAGGATAACTGAGTTTGAACTGCATCCATTTCTTTAATTTATGCTATAAAAAAAGTGTTTTTCATTGCTTTATCTTCAAAACTATTTTTAAAAAATTACTCTTAAGATATATCTTGCCAGAAAAACAAATATTAGCTCTTATAAACAGTACTGACTGCTTTTAAGTCACAATAAAATTCTCAACCCTACTAGTATTGACCAAGTTCCTGAAAGCCAAGACTGTTTCTGCAAAAAGTATGTTATTTAATAAAGTAATTAACTGGGTTTAGGGTTTATTTATATTCATCTAGTAACAATTTGTAATAGAGTAAGCTCAAGTTCTTGATTTCAAATTTGAATTTACTGAGGTCATTTTGTTGTTTCTAAAGCATAAATAGTGTTGTTTTTTAAATTAAAAAATAGGAAATTAAGATCCAAAATAAAAAAACACAGCAATTAAAAGTATAAATTTTAAACATGGTGTCATGATATATATTTTTAAAGAAATTCTGACAGACTTCACATTGTAATCCATGTTAGTTCTTGGCCCAGTAAGTTTTCAAATGTCTATACTTCATGCATGCCTATGTTTCACATATTGGCTTTAAAATGCATACTGTAGAACTAATCTTGAATTGTGATTCTGCTAGATTTAATATTAAAACCACCTAGTTTTAATTTGGTATATAACAACTGTTAGTAACAAAAGTTACGCTTGGCCCTTGCTGGATAACAAAAACAAATTAAGTGTTGCTGCCCATAGTTAATTTAGAGAACAATCTACATGCCAATCATTAAGTATTGACCAACATTAGCCCAATAAATTTAATTTAAAAAAATGATTGCCTGTAGGTATATTTGTCAGGGAAAGTGTTTAAAAAAAGAAAAGATCTAGGGGTTACAAAGAACAGGAGCTTAATCAAACCTCTTTATGTGGCATTTAAGACTTATTATGTTTCACAGATACTACAGATTATCATATGTCCCCTTATTTTACGTCATAAAAGAAAAAAATTACCAATTAAACTGACATACCATCAATTATATCACACCTCAGTTTCAGGTATTCTTAAATGTGAAAAAGGTACATCACACAATCAATGAAATCAGTATAAAAGCAAGTGTAAAAATTGGGATTATATGCTCTAAGTGTATTCTTTTCTTCCCCCCAAATGAAAAATTACGAGAAGAATCAATAAATAAAAGAGAGAAATGCAGAACCATTCTAGTTGGCGACGAGTGGGCAGAACTCTCCATTACTGCATTTAGATTTACTCTTCTTTTATTAACCCTCTTAAGTTACCCGAGGAACTTCCAGAAAACAGATAGGAAAACCACTGCCTTTGAAAACACTTTCAATTTTCAAATATATGAGGCAATATTATATAAGTATAGATGCATATCTAATCCATATTACTAATGGAAAATGGGGAATTACATAGAACTTTACTAAATGTAAACTGTTTTTATGACCAGTCTAAATTTAGACATAGAATATATCAAGTATTAACAACCAACCATTTCGGTTGGTTTCATTAATAATTATTCTACAATTTATAAGCTTTGTCTTTATAAATCCAAATGAACTGGTACTGTACTGAAATGGTCACTTACTCCAATGTTATGCTAAACCAGCCATAATCTACATGGTTGGGCAAAAGTAGGTTTACAGTTGTTCATATGGAAAATAATTCAATAATTAATAAATAATAATACAAGAATAAACTCTGTGTTTGCTTACTCACAACTGTAGGACTCCATTTGCTCTTCCCTGTATATTGTTACAGGGAAGAGCAAATAGAATATTACTAATAGAATATTAGTAAACATTGTTTACTATAATGCTCTACTGTTTTAGAATTTTAACATAAGCCATGTTAATGATTTTCTACATTTTAATTTCATTCATTGGTTTCGTTTTTTAGAAGACCTTACTGAATAGTTCTACAATGTTTGGGGTTTCAATAATATTTAGCTCCTGTTAAGTTATGCTTTACCCTGATACCTAAGTATAATCCTGAAATTGAATTTTCTATATAGACAAAAAAAAGATGTACTGTTAATAAGGAAGCTAGAGATTTACTTACTCTCCTCTCCACAGACACATACTCCATAATTTAAAACCAGATGCTTGTGAGAAAGCTGGCTCATCATGCTTGCTGCTTCAAAGAAAGACTAAGGAAAGAAAACCATGCTAAAGAATTATTGTTTGTGCCTGTAAGTATTCACAGTTCACAAAGATCAAAGAAATGTACTTTCCTATTCTCCTCAGAACTATATAAATAAAGCTACAATGTACTTTGATCCCCTTATTTTGTCTTGCAACTGCCATCAACCTTAATGCTCGAGTTCATTCTGAGGAAACCCCTCAATAAGGCTGGAATAAAGAGATAGCAGTGAGAGAGAGGAGCAATGAACAATGGCAGCATGAATAATGGAAGACTAAAAGGCTTAGACGCATGGCACCTAGAGTAGAAGACAGGTACAAATAGAGGTAGACACCGGAGACAGTAATATAGGATTGAAATAAATGAATGGGAACTTCAAATTATACCTCTTGATGAATTAAAAGTGATCTCTATGCAGATAAAATATCCCAACTATTTTGGGAGATTAGCACGGTATTTACATCATTCTAACTTTACTAAACTTTGACTAGAAATCCATATTTCACCTAGAATGTTCCTTAGTACAAACTCTTTTTTAAAAAAAGTAGATGAAATTGTGGAGGAAAACTGTGGAACCCATAAAGCTCTGGCAACCAAGTTTGAAAACCACTGCCTTAGTATATGCAGAGATGTAATAATACCCACAACACAATGCTAAAAATAATGAGTTTGGAAATGTTATTCTAAAAAATATTCTATCATTTTCTACAGCCACACCAGAAGGCATCCTCTGAAAGTGCTCGATATATATACTTTTTAAAGTTACAATTTTGAAAAGCTACAAGCATGAATGTGTTGTGTGCGTATGAGACATCTTTAAATATTAAACTACATGAACTACACAAAAGACATACACACCTCTGAATAATTTCTATGTGCTTTATCCAAAACTTTTAAAAGAACTTCTGTTTCATGTAGTTGACCATAGTCTCCTATTTCTCTTCTTACACCTTTAAAAATTTTTGTAAAAGTGCCTTGGCCAAGGCTTTCATTCTTTAAAAGGAAGGAAAGAAAAGAATGAGTAAACATGGATAAAAATGTGAGGATTAGGAAATACATTCAATGACAAAGAGTTAAAAAAATCCATTAGCAAATATTTCTCTTACAAACTAAACCCAGATTTAAGACTCCAAATTAAGTATATTTTGCTTCCTTACACAATAATAGAAGAAAACAAGGATTAATAAGTAAAGTATATTTTGGTTTCACCAGGTTCTTAAACCCCCTGAATTAGCTATAATTATCACTTATTTATAGAGTCAGTGTTTACCTATTTTTATTTAGATATGAATATTTTTTGTTTGCCTTTCCTAATAGTATAGAAGAAAGGCAGTACATATGGTCTGTGGAGGCAGAATATCTGACTTAGTTCTTATTACCCAACACCATCTAGTTGTGTGACCTTGTACAGGCAATTTAATCTCTGTGCTACAGTTGTCTTGATTTCCTCACTGGAGGAATGAGAATAATAACTATTTTTCCATAGACTGTTACGAACAATAAGTGAATAAATACTGTACTGTATATGAAAGCACTTAGAACATAGTTGATGCTATTACTTCTATTACTAGTATTTCCTGTATATCCTCAACAGAGTAACTGTTGAAACCCTGAACTCTAAAGCAGGGCTGCCTATGTTCAGATTGAAACTCTACTATTATTAGTTTTGTAATGTTAGGTTACCTATTATTCACACGAGGATTTATGTCTTTACATATCTTGTTAATTCTATCTACTGTCTCTTTATGGGACTCAGACGTCAGTTAATCTTTCTCATTCTGCTCTCCTATTTCCTAATCTCTCTTTTGTAATTTCCATTTCTATCTCCCTATCTGCTATATCTGAATAATTTCCTGATATATCTTCCAATTCACTCACTCTCTCTTCAAGTACAAATAATCTGCTTTTTAACCTGTCCTTTTTTTTTTTTTTAAGGTCAACGAGTGCACTTTTCACTTCTATATTTTTCTTCTCTAAATCTTTTTGGTCTTTTTAAATAATGTCTTGTTTTTCCCCCATGTTTTCAACTCCTGTTATATCTTTAAAATATTTATGTATTTTATAATCTCTTTCTAAAAAGTCTATTATATGAAGTACTTTTAATGTTTGCTGGTCTGCTGACTCCCTTACTCTTGGATTATTCCCTTGTATAATTTTTTCAATTAAAAGCTGTTTTTTGGAGTCATTTCATCTATAGAGTTCTAAGTGACCTAGGTTAAGCGTATGTTCTTTCAAAAATATTTTGTTTCTGCTTCTGCCATGTACCACAAGGTATTACTAGGGGAGTATCACTTTTTATTTCATTTATTAGCTTAGGGTTTCTCAGATAATGCAAGTGGAATAAAGAAATCCTAACTCAAAAGCTTATGATTACAAATTCTCAGAAGAGACTTTTTTCCTAACTACGAGCCCAATTAAAACAGACAATACTACTCGTCTCCTGTTGTTAGTAGGTGAATTTTTCACAAACCACATACTGTTTTACTGGGAATGTATTTACTTGTAACTTCCTGGCTCTATTCAGAGATGGCTTCACTTTTAACTCCTGGTCTTGCATAGGCCCTAAGATTTGGCCCTACTTTTAGATTTTAATCCCCTTGATTAGTTGAGACTAATCCCAACCCCCAATATTATTCTATAGCCAAAACATCAGCTCTTATATACTACTTTGTTTTCAGTATCTTCTTTATTTTAACCCCTTGAATTTCCCTTATTTCTCTACAACTTGAGAATTAAAATAAAGGTATTTTGTACAAGACAATTTTTAATTTAAAACTTAGAAAGAAAGTTCTAAAATCCTGAAAAGGGAACACAATTCCCTTCTTCATTAATTATACTATTTATAACTCATGTTTGGTATCACATTTTCACAAGAAATAAAAATATTTAAACAGCAATAAAAGTTTAACAATATAGGTTATAATAAAATACTTCCAAATGTCACATGAATATAAGTGGGAAATAGTTGTTATTTTAAAGGACAAATAAGACAATAATCAGTATCTAATGACTTACAAAAATCAAATCCTCATTTTTGATTTTGTGAAACACCATTTGGTTCACATTATTATTTCTCTGTAATGTTGGTGAGGCTGGTATATCAGAAACACCATTGGTTCTAAAGACTAGAAGGTTTGATTTATCTGTAAAAGAAAAAAAGAAATAATGAAAAACATATATAATCAAAACACAATAAGGAAATAACTGCTCCAAAGGGGTAAAATAAAATGTGTACTAAATATAAGAAATGCTTAACAATTTCTTACTATTCATAGAAAATTATTTTTGTATTTTATTCATTAAAGTTTAATGTACTCTAACCAGTTATTTCAAATATTCAAAATTATAATCACTTCCTTAACTAATATTTTTCAGGAATTTTAATAAATTTTAATAATCCTATTATTTCAAGACATTTCCAACCTCACCATTTTTATTTTTAAAGTTTAGAAATTAAAATCTAAGAGTATTAAAGTTTTTACATAGAACCACATATAAGAATTTGGTAGTGAGGTCTTTCTTTCACATCAATAAATAGAAACTGGTTTATAACAAGCAATTATTATTTTTAAATAGCATTTTAGAATTATGGAACTTCACATCACTTTTAGACAACCCAAATCAAACTGAACAATCTTATTTGAGGATGTATGCATAAAAGAATGAGACAAAATTAATCTGTTCTTTTTTATTTCTTTTAAAATCAACATACTGAAGATATCACTCACTATATATACAAGCCATGAACTATATTTTTAAAATAACTGGAAAATTATTTTACCTTTTGGCTTTGGGGGACAGCATTTTGTAAACTGGAAAATTATATTGTCTGAGCGAACAGTTTCCATCTGGTAGCAATTCAAAAGATCTTTAAGATTATTGAAGTTCTTCTTAGTCCCACTGAGGTTGTATTCTCCATTCTCATTTTTTGTAATCAAACAGTGCTTATATTCAATGACATTTTCTCGCTATATGTTTAATTATAAAAGGCAGGAAGAATCACAATGGATATCATGGTGATTATTGTGACAAAATAAATTTCACAAAAATAACGAAAATATTTAGACGTTTGAATCATGAATCCCTATGTAGGACCAGTATAGGCTGATAGAGGTGCTCGGTTCTTCAAAAGGAATATATTGTATAGCCTATAGAAATGGCTTAAGAGTTGACTTCATTAAAAAAAAAGCAATGATAATTAGCAATAATAATACCATCCTTAACAGCTTTCCATCATTTACAAGATAAGGTCTATAACTAATTTAAAGCATTCCTTCAGCAGACTTCTGCCTCCATCTCCAATCTCAACTTTTGCCATTCTCAACATACAGCCTATGTTCGAGATATATTAAGTGACATAAAATTTTTGCAAGTGCCATGCTATTTCATGCCTCGATAGCTGTACATGCTCTCTCTCTACCTATGAATTTATATCTCCTTCTGAGCAATTCATTCATAAAACTCAGTTCAAGCAGCACTTTCTATGAGGTCCTTCCAATAATTCTCACATTTCACAAGCAAAGGTGATTCCCCATTCCATTATACCACTACTGTATTAGGATAACTGCATTCAAAATGGTGATTTTACTGTTTTTCAGTCTTTCAATGTTTGTCCTATGTGCTATATTATGAACTTGTTCATTCACTTATTTTTTTGAGATGCTTCTTAAAACCATACTCAACCAATAGAACCATTTATATAAACAGAACTAAATATTCAGTTGGCCAAAAAGTTCATTAAGTTTTTTCCATACAATGCTTCTAGCAGTAATTAGCTATCTTTAACTTCATTCAAAACAATTTTGTTAGATTGCATTGTAACAGCTGTTATATCAGCATGCATTTAAAAAAAACTTATTGAGGGACTTCCAGTTAAGATGATGGCATAGGTAAACACGGCTTGCCAACTGGCACAACAATTTCCAAATAACAAGTAAATTATAGAACAACCATCACTCAGAACAGACAGAAATCAAGTTGAATGGAAGTCAGACAACTATAGAATTAAAGAAACCACATCCATCCAGACTGGCAGGAAGGGTGGAGACACGGAACAGGCTGGTTCCACATGCACTTGTGGTGGGTAAAAATTCAGGAGGGATTTCTTGGGAGTGAGGAGTCCCAGCCCCACACCAGGCCCCCAGGCCCAGGATACCAGTGCCAAAAAGGTAAGTCCCCACAACAACTGGCTGCAAAAGCCAGAAAAATTGAGTCAGTGGAAGAAACTGCTGGAGCCCCAAGCAGTTCCTCCTAAAGAACCCACACATGGACTCACCTTCTCAGACTCACTCCCTCTGAGCTCCAGCACCGGAGTAGCATACAGAAAGGAACTGGAAGTGCCTGGCATAAAGGCGAGAGCTGAGGAAAACTTTCTTCCAGACAGAGAGATGGGCAGAGCCACAGAGCCCACAGGCAGGTGTCATGGAGACTCCATAGACCAGGCTAACATTGCTTGCCCCGCCCAGGAGATCCTAAGGCTGTTAACAGAAGCTTTTCCATAGGAATGGCTAGTCTTGGCTCAAGCTTCACAACTTCCTAACTCTTTTCAAACAAGCAACAGTGGGCCTAGGTGAGGCTTCTTACTACCCCTTCCCACATACCTCTTGTTAAGTGGCCCTAGGCAAACACTAGCAGCAGTCAGCCTAGATTCACAGCTTGGCTTCACCCAGAAATCTCCAAGCCCAGCATAACTAGCAGCCATCTCTGATTGCTCAATAACTCAGGCAGGGCGGCCCCTGGCAGAACACAGGTGGAGGATGACCTTGGCCTGCACCACCCAAGAAACTCCAGGACCTGCACACCCAGTGGACAGCTACAGACCACACCGGAACACCACTACCCTGCCCCAGCACAAATGATCCTCCATGGAGGGCATAGGTTGGTGGGCAGTGGTCACAGCCAATCCCTGCAACTGACTGGACTGGGTAAATCCCTCCTGTTGACCTGCCAACAGCAACCAAGGCTCAACTACAAGAGGAAGGTGTACTCAGCCACGATGGATAATGCACCTCCAGTACCCAGCTCGGGTGATAGGAGAGGCTGTGCCACTGGAACCAACAGGATACTTACTATATTAGGCCACGCACCAAGAAAGGGAGTCATAGCAGCTGCCAAAATGAACAGACAAAGATTCATGGCCCAAATGAAAGAACAGATCAAAACTCCAGAAAAATAGTTCAACGAAATGGAGATAAAAGCAATCTATCAAATGCAAAGTTCAAAATACTAGTTATAAGGAGGTTCAAGGAACTTGATGAGAACCTTAACAGCATAAAAAAGATCCAGTCAGGAATGAAGGATACATTAATTGAAATAAAGAATAATTTACAGGGAATCAACAGTAGAGTGAATAAAGCTGGGAATCAGATCAATGATTTGGAACATCTATCGGCAGCCATCCGTCTCGAGAGACAATGGTGTAGCTTCTTAAGAGTCTATCTGCACCGCCGAAAATGGCTGTGCAGTCCGACTCGGGAGTGACACGGTATCTGTCTCCTCCCATGTTGAATCGACATCTTGCGATGACGCTGGAGTGTCCTCTCCAGTGAAGTTGAAGCTACAGAGCCTCGAGAGACGATGGTGTAGCTTCTTAAGAGTCTATCTGCACCGCCGAGAATGGCTGTGCAGTCCGACTCGGGAGTGACACGGTATCTGTCTCCTCCCGTGTTGAATCGACATCTTGCGATGACGTTGGAGTGTCCTCTCCAGTGAAGCTGAAGCTACAGAGCCTGGGCAGGGTGATATGGAGGGTCTGCTGTTGCCCATGCAGCAGACCCCCCCTCTCTTCGCAGCTGAAGGGTCCAAGGGAAAGACGGAGTCAATACAGCTTGGCTTCAGGTGCGCCGCAGGAGTTGCCGGTGTTGACTACAACGTCAAACCGCCTTAGGGACTCCGGCTCCGGATTTTCTGTCGGGGTTTACTCCCTTAGCCTTTCCCCTGAAGAGGTATGCCGCAAGGCAGCGGAGGTTTTTTGGAGTCAGAGTTTTCCTTCTCTGATGTGCCCTGACTGGAAGATCGAACCAGCAACACTTAGCTCGCAGGCCGACGCTCAATCCACTGAGCCAAACCAGCCAGGAAGCAAAAAACAACCAATCAGAACAAGAAGAAAAAAGAATCCAAAAAACTAAATATAATATAAGCAGCCTCTGGGACAGCTTCCAGTGTTTCAATATTCACATCATAGGGATACCATAGGAGAAGAGAAAGAGCAAGAAACTGGAAATCTATTTGAAAGAAAACTTCCCTAATTTGGTGAAGGAAGTAAGACATGCAAGTCAGGAAGTACAGAGTCCCAAACAAGATGGATGCAAAGAGGCCCATTCCAAGACATATCATAGTTACAATACCAAAGGTTAAAGACAAAGAGACAATCTTAAAAGCAGCAAGAGAAAAGAAGTTAGTTACCTACAGGGGAGTTCCCATAAAACTGTCGGCTGATTTCTCAAGAGAAACTTTGCAGGCTAGAAGGGATTGGCAAGAAATATTCAAAGTCATGAAAAGCAGGCACCTACAGCCGAGATTGTTCTACCCAGTAAAGCTATCATTTACAATTGAAGGGCAGATAAAGAGATTCCCAGATGAGAAAAAACTAAAGGTGCTCATCATCACCAAATCATTATCATATGAAATGTTAAAGGGAATTGTTTAAGAAAAAGAAGAGCAAAACTATGAACAATAGAATGGCAAAATTTACATATTTATAAAAAATTGAATCTAAAAAACAAACTAAGCAAACAAGAAAAATAGAGACAGAATCATGGAAATAGTGTTTTGATGGTTGCCAGATGGAGGGTGTGTAGGGGAATGGGTGAAGAGATGAGGAGATTAAGTACAAATTGGTAGTTACAGGATAGTCATGGAATGTAAAGTAGAGTATAGGAAACAGATTAGCTAAGGAACTTATATGCATGACCCATGGACATGAACAATGCTGGGGGGATTGCCTGAGGAAGAGGGGGTTGCTGGGTGGAGGAGGGTAAGTGGGGAAAAACTGGGACAACTGTGTTAGCATAATCAATAACATATAATTTAAAAACATCAAACTTGGTGAATTTTTGTGTAGCTATTTTAATATTAAAGATGGAAAAAGATATACAACATTTTCAGCATATTAAGGTTTATTATTTTAAGAAAGGTAAAAATACAACTGAAATGCAAAACAAAAAAACAAAAAAAAATAAGATTTATGCAGTGTATGGAGAAGGTACTGTGACTGATCAAAACTGTCAAAAGTGGTTTGTGAAGTTTCTTGATACTAATAACATTTTGGCCAAATAATTCTTTTCTGTGGGGTTGTCTTATGCACTTGAAGATGTTTAGCAGCATCCCTGGCCTCTACCCATTAGAAGCCAATAGTAGGAGATAGCCAACATACTCAAAATATCCAAATCAACAAAGTATTGGTGAAAATAAAAAATGTGTCTTTTATTCAATGGAAAAAAACTAAACGGACTTTTTGGCTAACCCAATACTTCAAGGTCAATCTCAAGTCCTTCCTATTCCAAAAGATCTTTCTTAATAACTGTAAGCCTTCCTTTTATTATGTATATTTGCCTATACTGAATAATTACAATGTTCTATTTGTATTTTTTGGTATACTTTCTTATTTTTTTCTAAAAAATAACTTTCTTGAAACAAGGCTATGTGTCATATACTCCCTAATATATAACAATACATTCATTTTGATTTGATAATAGAATATAATGAATTGCTATAATTATGGTAAAAAAATACTATACAGAGTATTTTACAATGCTGAAGTTATGGAGTAACCTACCTTCTGTTTTTACGGACAATTAATCCACCCTACATATGCTAAATATAAGATGGTTTTATTTTATTAAGCTTAAAATAACTGAATAATTAAATCATTACCAGCTTTATTTTTAAAAAGCAAGATAAATTTTGGAAGCTGATACAGTTTTTTCAAAATTTATACCATTAAATTGCCTTATAAATGATAGTATCTTTTTAGGTAATTTTTGGATAGTGAACAATCTCAGATGACATCCAAAATAATCTGTATTAACAGTGAGGTTTCATTGTAGTTTTATGCTTAAAACATACACTGAAGCCCTGGCTGATGTGGCTCGGTTGGTTGGAGCATTGTCCCATAAACCGAAAGGTCCATGGGTTTGATTCCTGGTCAGGGCAGATACCTAGGTTGCAGGTTTGGTTCCTAGTTGGTGATCAATAGATGTTTCTTTCCCTCTCTCTCCCTCTCCTTTCCCCTCTCTCTAAAATCAATGAGCATGTCCTCAGGTGAGGATAAAACAACAACAACAACAACAACAAACACTGTAGATCATTATTCTTAATATTGAAAAACCAATAGTTAAAAGTGTAAAAATGTTTTTTTCTTTATTATTTCCCTCTTTCACTCTAATCTTGTAACCATTACTAGTAAAAGGGAAGTTTGCTTCTGATTATTTTGTTCCACATGTTTTAGTGAAGATTTCCATTTTTCTGAAAAAAGACTTTGAGACTTGATGCAATTTGACACACTTGTGACATCCAAATATCAAAAAAAATAAAATAAATTCTATATAAAAAGACAAAGACATAAATCATTTCATATTTTTATATAAATCCTAGGAATTATATCTTGTTTATTATATATGCAGAATTACATGGACTGAATAAAGATGTTACCATCAATTAATTAATTTGACATACTAACCTTGACAGCAAAAGTCAAAAAATATTTATTAAACTCCTTAGGACTGCATCGAAGTACATAGAGTCCAGTCTGATTACCTGCTTTCTTCAGTTTACTTATGGCAAAATCCATTCTAAAGGTAAAGAAGTAATGTGAATGAGAACATAGCAAGGTGCCATCCAAAAGATCAAAAGTCAAATCTAAAACTCAGAATTTTTAGAAGTCTCCTGTTCTTTATAAGTTTATCAATAATCTTGTAAGGAAAAAATAATAGAAGTTCTAACCAATTAAAGGGACAATCATACTGCTTTAAAAACAAATAAAAGGACACACAAAATCATGAAGAACAAGTTATTCATTCGAGTTTTTTGCCTTCTGCTTACAAACGTAGTATTTTAAAAACCATACTTACTATGATAAGTTTTAATTTAATGATGCAAAAAACAACATATCGTAAAATACGTACATCTCTTCTACCTTAGCAATTTTGAATAAAAAATTCATGTGCATTATTTTAATATTTAATATAATACCGGGCTAGCAGAAGACCCATGACAAGTAACAAAGACTACTGATTTTTTAAATTTGCTATGTTTTATTGAAGCTGTACACCTTGAAAGAAAAGTCAAAATGTAATCTACATGATAAGCAGGAATCATCTCCAGTTCACTTATTACTATCTTATAATGCACCTAGGCAACTAAATGTCAAATTCACACAAGTTAGAAGTATTGCAGATTAAGATACAGGTGATAAATTATGTCTTAAATAATTTTAATTACTTAATGTTATTGTAAATAGACTTTTATTATTAAAAAAAAACTTCAGTTAAGATTTTTTTTCTAAGCTCCTAAACCTAAGTATATTACTCTGTTGTGTAAAACCTTCTTTGTAAATATCTCGTTTACTTTTCTAAAAATTTACTTCTGAAGTTTGTATTACTCACGAAATTGGGCCATGACAGTTGCTTTGTATATTTTCAAGCACCATTGGAGATGCTACTTCTTTACAGAGGTAATGATGTGCATCTGCAGTTAATCTATAATAGCCATCAATTAATGACACAAAAGACAAAGCTTCCCTTAATGAGCTAAGTTCAATTTCCTTGAAAAAGAAAAAGAAATTGTAAGTACCATTTAAAAAGTCAACTGCAGGCTACATATTGAAAATTCTCCTCACACTGTATTGTTAGATTAATTCCCCTAAATTAATTTTCTTCTAAATTGCTTAAATGTCTTTATGGTCCAATTTGAATTATAAATTCTTCTGTTTAATATTTAAGACCCTTGAATATGGCTTATCATGCCAGTTACAGTTCACTGTATATCCATAATTTTATTATATTTTCCAGTATACTGTTAGGAAAATGTGCCAGTCATCTCAATTAGAAGTATCTCTAATCTGACATAAAAGTTGATATGAATTAGAAATCATGGGCATTTATTTTTACATATCAAATATATAGGTGATAAATTATACCCTAAATAATTGTAATTACTAATCTGATTGTAAACAGACTTTCACTACAAAAAACAACTTCAGTTAATATTTTTTTCACTGCTAAGTTAAAGTGCTCATGCAATAAATTAAAATGTACATAGTATAAACTAAAATCATATATAATTATGCTATGATTATATCATACATATTTAATAATTAGTCTAAAATACAGCTTCTTATTTAATGGGAAAACACTGAAGGAACTTTTCCTAAAGTCAGCAATAAGAAAGCCTACTATCTAATGTGTATTATATTGTATTATACTAACATAATGAAGCCATAGAAAGCAAATATAATTGAGAAATTGGAAACAAGAAGGTAAATTATCTCTATTTGGATACTGTATGATTGTATACTCAGGGAACCCAAAAGAAAACTACTACAGGAGTAAGATAATTTATTAAGATTGCAGGAGGCAGAAATCAGTATCTTTCACACATAAAAAATAGTCAATTAGATTATATAATAAAATGTATAAACCCTTGTTATAATAACAACAAAAAAGTAGTATGTAGAATTAAACTTAATCAAAAAATGAACAAAATTATTTTTAGAAAAACTTCAAAACACTCTTGTGAGATACAACTTTTTACTTAACTATATAGAAGATTTACCATGTTCTTGAATAGAAAAACTCAACATCATGAAGATGTAAAAATCCACCCTAAATTAATTTTCTAGTTTGTCACAATCCCTAATATAAAAATATCAACAGGTACTAGAGGATGTACCCAGAAAAACAAGGCAAATATTAGATTCAGAAAACCAGGGATCCAACGTAGAGAGACAAGAAGATAATTTCCATGAAATACTTATTAAGCTCTTTCTAAACTAGGCCATAGAGCCTTGGGCAAGGTGCAGGGGATAAAAATACACACAAAATGACCCTTACCTTCAAGAAAGTCATAGTAGGGAGTAGGGACACAGTATTAATCATATTTTTATCTAAGAACAGGAAAGCATGCTGACTAAAATGAGTTGCAAGTTAGTTAGAATTCTGGTAATATAAACTTGAAATGGCTAGAGAGGTCCATACAGATACTTAAGTTAAATGAAGGAATAACATTAATATGACATTTAAGTCAGGAAGTTAAGAAATATCTGAGTTAAAAAGAAAACAGTGCCAGATAAATAAGAAACTTAAGAGCAGGGTATAAAGGAACTGATTTCTTTCCTTTCAATTAAAATAAGTGGGATTTCTGAAGCTATTTAAAGAAAGAGAAAGGGTAAAATCCTTTTTTTAAAAAATTGATTTCAGAGAGAGAGGAAAAGGGAGAGAGAGAAAGAGAGAAACGTCAATTTGTTGTTCCACTTATTTACGCATTCATTAGTTATATGCCCTGACTGGGTTGAAACCCACAACCTTGGCGTATGTATCGGGACAATTCTTTAACCAACTAGCCTTCGATAACCAGGCCAGGGCAAAAGGGTTATATCTTTTAGAATCAATCATGTCTTACAGCTGGGTAGGGCAGAGCAGGGCTTGGCTTACATTTTGTTGTATCAATTCCCAATAGTACTATTTTGATTTCTTTCCCTCCTTTAATTAGTTAGTATGACTGCTGTTATGCACATATCTATTGTTAACAAAAAAAAAATATATATATATATATATACAGGTATCCCCGTATAACACAGTACTTCCATAACACGGTTAGAGAATTGGGGAAAACTACCATATAACACAAAATTAGGGAAATCCCCATACAATACTGAATGTGATAAAAGCTTTTAAGAGCAAAAGATAATTCATTTAAAATTTTTCATTCGAGCACGTACATCATATCAGATTTTCCTGTAGAATTTTAAAATTAATCTAAGCCAGCAGAAAACAGGATGGATGTTAATAGTAGAACTTGCTAAGTCTTTAGGAGGGGAAGGTTTTGGTGATATGACTGTAGAAGATATGCAAGAATTGCTGGTAGTAGAAGAAACTGATGAAGCCATTTTGGTGGAAATGACATCTGCAATGTGGCCAGATAACTTAGGGGATGACAGGACTTATCAAAATGCAGAACTTAAACACTTTACTCTAAAAAGCGTAAAGAAAGGCCTAGACTTAGCCAAACAATTAGAGTCATATTTATTAAATGAAGATCCTTGCACTGAAAGGAGCATAAAGTTTAAGAGAGAACTTCAAAAGTGCTTAGCACTATATAATGAAATTTATGAAGATCTCTCAGCTAAAAGCAAGCAATCTAAAATAATAGATTTTTTGCAGAAAGTAGAGCATAGAACTCAAGATAATGCTGAAGAAAGTTCAGAGGATGAGGATATCGTGTCAAAAAGAAAACACATTCAGTTAATGGAGATTGAAGGTGATGAAAGAAAACATTATTTAATTCATATTAATATGTAATACTTTTGATGAAAATTGCTTTAATAAAAATATTTCTCTTAATTATAAAATATAATAGTGTTTTTTTAATTTTTGAAACCTAACCCCCCTTTTTGTACTAGTTCTTTGTTTCATATAACACGGATCTGCATAACACAGCATTTGTTAGGAACCTAACAACCGTGTTATACGAGGGTTACCTGTAGTCAGGAATAAGAAGTACAAAAGGATCTAGTGACTTCTGGCCAAGATGGAGACAGAAACACTTTATCTCCCTACACAACTAAGAAAAAATACAACTACGTCAAAACCAGAGACAACCAGAAGTTTCAGAAATTCGAGCTGCATGGAAGTCTAACAAACAAAGATATAAAGAAGAAATACTCATTCAGACAGGTAGGAGGGGCAGAGCTGGGGCAGAGAGGACGTGGTGAGGCGGCAGCTGTACTGGTGGCAGTGGCAGGCCAGCGGAAAGCGCTGTCACACATTTTAAAAAGTCGGGAGGGACACCTGGGAAGCGCTCCCAGAACCAGACCAGACCGCACAGCTCATGGTCCCAGCGCCGGGGAAAATAGAGCCTCATTGCTTTTGACTGTGCAAACCAGTGCAGGCTGGGGTGGAGGAAGAAACAGCCACTCTCACAGCAGAGTCTGCTTGTTTAAAGGGCCCCTACAGTCTTAGAATATCCGCAGATTCACCCACTTTGCGGACGACAGCCAGGGCAACAGCCAGAGAGGTGCCAGTCCCATACAAATTGGGAGAAATGTCTGGAAAAGGGGCAAGTGCTGAGCAAGCGGCATTGTTCCCTCTCAGAATCCTCCCCCATAAACAGTGCCACAATGTGGTGAAACGGTCGCCCTGTACGGACGAATACCTAAGGCTCCGCCCCTTACAACGTAACAGGAGTGACAGCTCTACCTAAGACACAGAGGCAAACAAACACAGGAGCCTGTCAAGATGAGGAGACAGAGAAGTATGGCCCAAAAGGGGGAACAGATTAAGTTTCCAGTGGGAGAACTAAGCAATGAAGAGATAGCCAACCTAACAGATACAGAATTCAAAACACTGGTGATAAAAATGCTCACAGGCTTGACAGATATGCTTGAGTATGGCAAATGCATAAGAGAAGAAGTGAAGGCTATGTTAAATGAAACAAAGGAAAATCCACACAAAACCTATGGTGAAGGAAAGGAAACTGGTGTTCAAATCAATGATTTTGGACATAAGAAAGAAATAAATAGTCAACCAGTACAGAATGAGGAAAAAAGAATTGAAAAATATGAAGAGAGGCTTAGGAACCTCTGGGAAAACTTTAAACGTGCCAACATCCAAACGATAGGGATGCCAGAAGGAGAAGAGGAAGAGCAAGAAATTGAAAACCTATGTGAGAAAATAACGAAGGAAAACTCTCCAAATTTGGTGAAGGAAATAGACACACAAGTCCAGGAAGCACAGAGAGCCCCAAATTAACTAGACCCAAAAATGACCACACCAAGACACATCATAATTAAAATGCCAAAGGTTAAAGATAAAGACAGAATCTTAAAAACAGCAAGAGAAAAGTAGAGAGTTTCCTACAAAGGGGTGCCTATAAGACTATCAGCTGATTTCTCATAAGGACTATGCAGGCAAGAGGGGACTCACAAGAAGTATTCAAGGTGATGAAAAGCAAGGACTTACAACCAAGATTACTCTATCCAGCAAGCTATCATTTATAATGGAAGGGCAGAGAAAGTGCTTCCCAGACAAGGTAAAGCTAAAGGAGTTAATCATCACCAAACTATTATTATATGAAATGTCAAAGGGACTTACTTAGAACAAGATCAAAATTACGAATATTAAGATGATAACAAATTCACAACTATCAACAACTGAATCTAAAAAATAAAAACAAAATTCAACTAAGCAAACCAGAATAGGAACAGAATCATAGGTATGGCAATCATTTGGAGGGCTATCAGCTGGGAGGGAGAAGGGGAAGATATGGGGAAATGGTGCAGGGACTAAGAAGCATAATTGGTTGGTAGAAAATAGACAGGGGGAAGTTAAGAATAATATAGAAAAGGCTGAAGCCAAAGAACTTATATGCATGACCCATGGACATGAACTAAGGGAGGGGAGGGGATTCCTGGAGGGTAGAGGGGTTCCGGGTAGAGGGGAGCAAAGGGAAGAAAAAATTGGGACTATGGTAACAACATAATCAATAAAATATACTTAAAAAAAAAAAGGGAACTAGCATAACCCAGAGTGGGGAGAAAAAGAAACTAGTGCTTTGCTAATCATACAAATAAGTGAAAAGTACATTAGTGTACAAGAAACTGTGGGAAGATAGTATTAGTAGTGATACAAAAAACTAGATGTAATAAAAAAGCTGACTAAATTGATATTTATGTTTAGAGCTGTATTTAAAACTATAATAAAAATTTCTATAAGATAATAACTTGCGTATTAAGAAGAAATACTTTTAAAAACTGTATAACATAACCATTATTCAGTTATAAAGCACACTTACCAGATTTTTACCATCTTGCTTATGGATAGTTACAATTCTGCTTTCATTTGAGCCTTCTTGGTTTGCCTGCTTAATACTGACATCAATAATATCAGGAAAATCACAATATAACTGTAACTCCTACAATTAAGAGCATTTGAAATTAAAAACAGGTAGAATCTATGGAGCCATTTTAAAATAAGACTTATAAAGGAAATAACATTCATAACAAATTCTTTAAAATAAAAAAGCATTGATAGCAATAGATAAATATTAAATGGGACTCTCTTCCCCAAAAATCTAACCCTAGACTACAATGTATCTTGCTTTGATTTAAAAATGAGCAATAACCCTGGCTGCTGCGGCTCAGTGGATTGAGCATCAGCCTGCGAGCCAAGTGTTGCTGGTTCGATTCCCAGTCACAGCACATGACTAGGTTGCACGTCAGGTTCCCAGTTGGGGGTGCAAGTGAGAGGCAACCACACAGTGATGTTTCTCTCCCTCTTTTTCTCCTTTCCCCTCTCTATAAAAATAAATTAACAAAACAACAAATAAATAATTTTTTTAAAAAAAGAGCAATAAAGGGTGCCAGGAATCTGAGACATGTGCTAGCTAGCACCCTTCAATCCAATGAACATTAATAGCAACCACTGTCAGAAAACTGAAAGTTTACCAGAGTGAAGACGAAAACAATTTTAAATCTCCAGTAATCTAAGAACAACACAGATATGAACTTAAAACATAATGCAATCCTAAGACAAACTAAATCATTCAACAGGTATACATCATCATGAAATCAATTAAAATCAATCTTCTCTAGGATATTAAATTTCTCTACTATATGAATAATAGTAAAAGAACAGAAAGAGGCAAAAATACCTTTAAAAATCACTTTTCTGAAACTATAGGAATACTATTACTAATTATTTTGTAATAAAGAATGAAATTTTTAAAAAATTAAGAAAATCAGAAAAGAACTACATAGATATGACGTTGATGGCTTCACACCATTAAAAACGTACACTTCTATCAATGGAAGAAGAAAAGTACAGGGCATGTTTCAAATGACTAAAATTACTTTGCTTCTATTGCCATTCTACTTAAATTAACAAAAGAATGAGAACATATCATTAAGGATTACCTGTTCTGTCAGTGTCTCACTTTCTTTATGTTTCCCTCTTGACCACTGAATTCCACCGTTTCCAGTTATTATAATGGTTGCAAAAATCTCCTCACCTGAAGGACCTCTTCCTGGTTCTTTTACTTCAAATTGCTCTGTGTAGAAGGCAGACTGAAGAGTTTCCAGATTTATAAGATACTTAAGTTTCAAGTTTCTGGCAGTGGCTTTGCAATGGCTGAATTGCTCAATAAACCTGCGAAATCTGTACCTTATTCGCTTTCTGGTCAAAATATGATAGTCTTGGATTTTTGCTCGAACACATTTTGGTAAGAATGTCTTGTAGCTAGGGATAAAGAGCGCACAGAGAAAAACAAAACAAATTGGAATATAAATCTAAAACTTGAAAGAGAAGTTACCGCCTTTTTAGGATAAGTAAGTACTATATTTATGCACACACATGGAAAAAGGAGACATAGTCACCACCCACACAATATAAGACCTTTCAGTCTTTGTTTGGTCATGTAAATACACATACAAATTTGCTCTGAGTTACCTTAAATGTTTAGAATAGGAGATGCTAATTTTCATTCCCTAATGAAATTAAGCTAGTCTTGTTAATAATGGAGTCTTTAAAAAATTGTTTCCTCTGCCCTGACTGGCAGGGCTCAGGTGGTTGAGTGCCATACTGCAAAGCGAAGGGTCCTGGGTTCGGGTACGAGTGAGAGGCAACCAATCCATGTTTTTCTCACATATCAATGTTTTTTCTCCCTCTCTTTCTCCCTCCTGTCCCCTCTCTCTAAAAATAAAAAAATAAAATTTTCTTTTCTCTGATTATCTTATATACCATTTTTTGACACTGTGCTATAAATATTTTCTATCACGTTGCACACAAATATTTAGATGAATTCTGAAAATTGTTACATTTTGTTGAATGCTACTGTTGTTTATTATTCAAACATATTTCTTTCGGACTTCTGGCCAAGATGAAGGTGCAGACAGACATGATGTATCTCCCTCCACAACTAAAAAAGCATACAACTACCTCAAAACTAGAGACAACCAGAAGTTCCAGAAAAACAAGCTGCATGGAAGTCCAACAAACAAAGATATAAAGAAGAAATATTCATCCAGACAGGTAGGAGGGGCAGAGCCAGAATGGAGAGGACGCGGTGTGGTGGCGGTGGCAGGCTGGCAGGAAGCACAGTCACACATTTTAAAAAGTTGGGAGGGACAGCTGGGAAGCGCTCCCAGCACCAGACCAGACAGCACAGCTCACAAGGTCCCAGAGCTAGGAAAAATAAAGCCTCATTGCTTCTGACTGTGCAAACCAAGTGGGTTGGGGCAGAGGAAAAAACTGCTGGTCTCTCAGCAGAGTCCACTTGTTTAGAGGGCCCCCACGGTCCTAGAACATCTGCAGACTCACCCACTCTGGGAATGACATCCAGGGCAATAGCTAGAGGTACCAGTCCCATATGGAAGTGGGAGAAGTGCCTGGAAAAGGGGCAAGTGCTGAGCAAGCAGCATTGTTCCCTCTCAGACCCCACCCCCACATAAAGTGCCACAATGTGGTGAAACGGTCGCCCTGTACTGACGAATACCTAATGCTCCGCCCCTTACAACGTAACAGGAGTGACAGCTCTACCTAAGACACAGAGGCAAACAAACACAGGAGCCTGTCAGAACTAGGAGACAGAGAAGTATGGCCCAAAAGGGGGAACAGGTCAAGGTACCAGTGGGAGAACTAAGCGACAAGACCAACATCACAGACCAGGAGACAGCCAACCTAACAAATGTAGAGTTCAAAACCCTGGTGATAAAGATGCTCAAAGGCTTGACAGATAAGCTTGAGTATGGCAAATGCATAGGAAAAAAGTAAAGGCTATGCTAAGTGAAATGAAGGAAAATCCACACAAAACCAACGGTGAAGGGAAGGAAACCGGGGTTCAAATCAATGATTTGGAACATAAGAAAGAAAAAAACAGTAAACCAGTACAGAATGAGGAAAAAAGAATTGAAAAATATGAGAGGCTTAGGAACCTCCAGGACAACTTTAAATGTGCCCACATCCAAACTATCGGGATGCCAGAGGAGAAGAGGAAGAGCAAGAAATTGAAAGCTTATGTGAAAAAATAACGAAGGAAAACTCACCAAATTTGGTGTAGGAAATGGACATACAAGTCCAGGAAGCACAGAGAGTATCAAACAAGCTAGACCCAGAGAGGACCACACCACGACACATCATAATTAAAATGCCAAAGGTTAAAGATAAAGAGAGAATCTTAAAAGAAGCAAAGGAAAAGCAGAGAGTTACCTGACAGCCTCGGTTCCCATGCCCTCCCCCTCGCCCCGCCCACCTGCAGCTGTCTGGGAGTTTGCCGTGATTGCAGAATGTGCCAAACCGAACCGCGTGCGGCCTTGATCAGTCAGCTGCCAGATAAACGACTAAATTCAATAGTGCCTTTTTTCTTCCTCCTATAAAATAACACCCTCCTTCCCTAGGAGCCCAGAGTCAGAGCCATTCGTGGCACAGCTTCCTCCCCACTTGCTAATTCCCTCAATAAACTTCTTTTTTCTCCTCGCTGTGTCTTGATGGTTCCCTGAGAGACTCCGTTCTTACATTACCTACAGGGGGGTGCCTATAAGAGTATCAACTGACTTCTCAAAAGAAACTTTGCAGGCAAGCAGGCGCTGACAAGAAGTATTCAAGGTAATGAAAAGCAAGGACCTACAACAACCAAAATTACTCTATCCAGCAAAGCTATCATTTGGAATGGAAGGGCAGATAAAGTGCTTCCCAGACAAGGTAAAGCTAAAGGAGTTCATCATCATCAAGCCATTACTATGTATATGAAATGTCAAAGGGACTTACTTAAGAAAAAAAAAATCAAAATTATAGACATTAAAATGACAACAAACTGACACCTATCACACTGAATCTAAAAAGTAAAAACAAAATCTAACGAAGCAAACCAGAATAGTAACAGAATCATAGGCATGGGGATCATTTGCAGGGCTATCAGTTGGGGGTGGGGGAGGAAGATATGGGGAAATGGTGCAGGGACTAAGAAGGATAATTGGTTGGTAGAAAATAGACAGGGGGAAGTTAAGAATAATACAGGAAAGGCTGAAGCCAAAGAACTTATATGCACGACCCATGGACATGAACCAAGGGGGATAGGACTGCTGAAGGGAAGCAGGGTACTGGGCAGAGGGGAGCAAAGGGAAGAAAAGTTGGGACTACTGTAACAACATAACCAATAAAATATACTTTTAAAAATACTTTTTTTGTATACACTATTTTCTTAAGCCAGCTTCAATAATTTCTGGTAATTCTTTTAGAATAAAAAAAAATTTCATTTTGAAATGTTCCAACCCTTTTGTACTTTCATCTCTATGTCAGCAGCCGTCCGTCTCGAGAGACGATGGTGTAGCTTCTTAAGAGTCTATCTGCACCGCCGAGAATGGCTGTGCAGTCCGACTCAGGAGTGACACGGTATCTGTCTCCTCTCGTGTTGAATCGACATCTTGCGATGACGCTGGAGTGTCCTCTCCAGTGAAGCTGAAGCTACAGAGCCTGGGCAGGGTGATATGGAGGGTCTGCTGTTGCCCATGCAGCAGACCCCCCCCTCTCTTCGCAGCTGAAGGGTCCAAGGGAAAGACGGAGTCAATACAGCTTGACTTCAGGTGCGCCGCAGGAGTTGCCGGTGTTGACTACAACGTCAAACCGCCTTAGGGACTCCGGCTCCAGATTTTCTGTCGGGGTTTACTCCCTTAGCCTTTCCCCTGAAGAGGTATGCCGCAAGGCAGCGGAGGTTTTTTGGAGTCAGAGTTTTCCTTCTCTGATGTGCCCTGACTGGAAGATCGAACCAGCGACACTTAGCTCGCAGGCCGACGCTCAATCCACTGAGCCAAACCAGCCAGGGTGTCATCTCTATGTAAAATATCCTAAACAAGGTGGATAACTTATTTCTCTCCTGCTCAAATATCTAACAGATAAATAAATTTTATTTCTTCAGGTACAAGGCAATTAAATTTCCATGCCTTTCACATATGCTAATCTTTCTTCCCAACACCCATCTCCTATCTGGTTCGCTCTTAGTCATTCTACAAATCTCAGCCCAAGCATCATCAAATCCGGGAAACCTTTCTGGACCTCCATGACTACATTAGATGCTACCTGCTTTGTCTGATAGTATCTATGCACTGCTCCATAATACCATTTACTACACTATACTTGTACTTGAGAATTTATAGCCAGTGTTGGAGTGGCTCATGCTGACAGCTTAAGGGTTATTTTGAGCTGATAAACAGCCATCATTAAAATTTAAGTTATATATAAACTTACTAATAAATTATATTAAAAATATAGGTAAGTACTCAAAACATATCACTTTTTAATTATTTTACATTTAAATTTTTATTTTATATTTTAGTAGTATCTATGCCTTTGAGGTTATGAGTGTCTATCATATATGAGTGGTGAAAAAGAGTTTACTACTGCTCATCTCTTACCAATTCTGCATTCAGTGATGTCAGGTTGATACCAAGAGATTGGCCATTAAGGGAGTATCCAAACAAACCAGATCTTCCCCCAACCTCTAGTTGGTAAACATTTACCATCATGCCACCTCTTACTCCCTCCCCCAGCAGGCTACTGCAAGTCCCTGGGGGATCTCTCAGGTTTGTTCTTAAGTAGCCAGCACTGCTGGAGAAAGTCATTTGACAGGATAAATGTGCTGCATTGTAAATTCATAATAACTAATTTTAAATAGCCTTTCATCACTTCTATCACTTATATATTTCTCTGTTCAACTAATTTTCTCAAGTCCCACAACGATGGTAAACCTTCTCCAATTGCCCCAAACCTCCTATCTCAAACCTCAACTACATTCCTCCTCCTTTTCAGCTGATGACTTGATTTCTTTATTTAAGAAAAAGAAGAAAGAAGTTTCTCTAAGCAGAGTTCCCTCAATATCCAACTGGCAAACCCATATACATTTTCTCCTCCTTCCCACCTGTTACAATAAATGAGGTACAAATCTGCTACTTAAAGCCATGCATTGCTGATACTTTCTAGACCCTGTCTTCCTCTAATATACATTCACCTTCTGGGGACTTTTACTCTACTTATTATTTCTCTTCCATTCACGTGTTTTAAAAATACGAATGTTCTTCCCATCCTAAATGTGAATCTCTTCATCCCACAGCCTCTCCAGCCACAGCCTATCTGGCCTCTTTTTGAAAGAGTTTATACAGCCATTTCCATTTTCTTGACTTCCATTTTTACTCCTCAACTCCAATTTGGCTTCTGCTCCATAATCCCATAGAAACTGCTCTTGCTAAAATCAAGAAAAACTTTCATGTTGCTGAAGACCCAAATTCTCATGTTTATTTTTCTTGATTCAAGTAAAATTAGCTTTCCTACTTTTATTACCATCTCTTTGACTGCTTCTTTTCAATCTTCTTTACAGGTTCACTCCCCTTTACCTAGTGATTAAATGTTGAAGTTCCTCAAGACTGAATTATGGGCCCTCTTCTTATTTACACACATTCTCTTTCTTCTAGATATGCTCTATATTTCTATCTCTAGTCCTGACCTCTAAGCTCCAGACCCTTATTTTCCACAGTCAAGTCAATCTACCCTTTTCATTTAGATGGCCCAAAAGCTCCTGAAACAATGTATCGAACCAAACTCAGAAGTCTCTTGAACATCCTCCCAAGATCCTCTTGCAGCATTCCCTATCAACTAAACAGCACTGCAATTCACCTATTTCTGCAAGTCCCAGAAACCCAGGAATCACTCTTTATACCACCTTCTCCCTCAACTCCCATTATTCAATCCATCATCACATTCCCTTGATTTTACCTTTTTTATATTTCTTATTTTTCTCACACTAACATATTCAACTGCATCTCCTGGAGGAATTACTGCAATGGCCTAACTCTCTGATTGACCCTCATTTCCATATACTATTACCCCCTCCTCGCCCCAATTTGTTTTCTGCATTAGAGTCATGGGGATCTTTTAAAAACAAATCTAATCATTTCACCCCTGCTTTATATCTTTGCATGGTTTGTTAGTGTTCTTAAACTTGACAACATGACTCTAAGATTCTCCATGGTCAAGCTCCTGCCTCATATCCTACTAATTCTTTCAGCCCTGACTCTCTTCAGTCTTCCTCTGCTCCCTTCTGCTACAAAGCGTTTTCCATCACTCACCTCTCTCCACCCAGTAAATTCTACTCATTTTCAGACCTCAAATCACATTCTATTCCTTTTCATAGCAATTATATATTTGTAAATAAACAAATATATGAAACTTAATAAAACTCTAGATAGCATTAAAAAAGAGCCTCAGTAAATTTAGAATAAACACTGAAAAGAAGATTAAATATACAATTAGAATGCAAATGCCTATTTTATCTACTTCTATCAAAAAAATTAGTTACCAAGAGCCTTACTAAATTTGTAATGCAATTTACATAAACACCAGTGGCTATTTGATTTAATAAGGCTTTGGAAAACTAATTTGAAGAATAAAAAGAGGAGTTTAAAATAACTATACAACAAGGCTTTCCACTTTTGATTCTTAGAATAAAGGACCAGACATACATCTTTTGGGAATACCACAGGAGTGTGTGGTTCTCGAATATGATGAATACCCTTCAGTGTCATGCTATCAGAACCAGACTTGTTAGAAACACTAAAATATTTCAAAAGAAACAAGTTGTTAACTTTTGAGGCATAAAACCACTTTTTTCTGATGCTTCTCTTACATTGAGTTTTTTAAGAATCCTGAAAGTAAAGCACTAAAACCCTTTGAAATTGAGCTTTGTTTTAGAAACTGTACTATATTTTATACAGTAAAATGAAATCTTCATCTTATTTCAATTGAAGTAGGCCACTGGAAATTTTGTGTACTTGCCTAGCTATTTAGAAAGGGAGTCTGAGTGATATGAGGTACATAGCTCAATTGCTAAATAAGTGTCCTTGGCCCTGGCCTAGTGTTTGCAAATTCATCAGTATCTCCTATAAACTCTTTCCATTCTCCATTTCTCTTCTTTCCACCCTTTCGCATATTTAAGATTTTAAAGAGCAGGTGAAGAATGAAAACAGAAAAATCTTATTTGTTTCCTTCACTTTCTATTCTCCAACACGTAAGCCAAAATATCCAATTAGGGACTGGCATACAAGAGTAAGTATCTAATATATACACATGCACAAACACATACATGCAGGTACATAGTTGCACACAGAGGCATTGCACACCTAATGCACAGGCCCAGACACAAAGAGATGCATCTTACATGTATTTTTTTTTAATTATGGGAAAGGATATGTATTTTGTTATACTAACTAGAGATCCATACTCTACTTGTTATTTCTGGGAACAAAACAGCTTATTTAAATTCTGCCTCAAATTTGTTCTTCCATCAATCCTGACTATTTTAACATTGGGTAGAGTTCTTTGATTATTTCTCAGAAATGAACACTGAAGGAGGATTCAGAAACCACCGGTGAGTTAAATTATATTAAAAAGGAAAGTAAGACAGGCATGTGTTTTGCTTCAGGACAGGCATAAATTATTTATCTAATTATTAAAATACCATGGTATAAGAGACCAAAAAAACAGATAAATTAGACTATTTCAAAATTTAAATTCTTGTGATGCAAATGATACTTTCAAGAACTTGAACAAACAATCCACAGAACGGAAAAATATCTGCAAAACATATATATGATAACTTTTATCCAGAACATAGAGCCCTTATAACTCAATAATTAAAAATATTGCATTGCACATTTTAAATAGGTAAATTATCTCAATAATGCTGTTTAAAATACCATGGAATTTTATAAGAAATGTTTAATATCTAACAATTTTTAAAGTAAAATAAAGAAAACTAAATGCAAAATATTGTAGATGCATTTATATACTGATTAAGAAAAACCAGAGAAATAAAATTACTAAAGATTCACGAAATTTAGGACAAAGACTAAATAACATAGGGAGAAGAACAGAGGGTATGACAAATGACCTCAAAGGAACCACAAGAATATACGAAAACTTTGGACAATATCAATGTCCCCGAGGCAGAAGTATTCCAATACAGCATAAGCCTAAAGGATGGCTTAATTTTTATAAAATTCATTTTCAGTGGCTCAAAGCTTCTCTGTTCACCAACTGTGTTCTTTTTAATTCCTTCAGTTTCTATTTTTTTAATGTATTTTTAATTTTTCCCTTTTAAAGTATATTTTATTGATTATGTTGTTACAGTAGTTCCAATTTTTTTCCCTCTGCTCCCCTCTGCCCAGTACCCGCCCCTTCTCTCCAGCAATCCCACCCCCCTTAGTTCATGTCCATGGGTCATGCATATAAGTTCTTTGGCTTCACCCTTTCCTATATTATTCTTAACTTCTATTTTGTACCAATCGATTATGCTTCTTAATCCCTGCACCATTACCTCATTTCTCCCCCTCCCGCCCCCCAAGCTGATAACCCTCCAAATGATCCCCATACCTATGATTCTGTTCCTATTCTGGTTTGCTTAGTTGGATTTTGTTTTTATTTTTTAGATTCAGTTGTTGATAGTTTTGAGTTTGTTGTCATTTTAGTATTCACAGTTTTGATCTTTTTCTTAAATAAGTCCCTTTGACATTTCATATAATAATGGCTTCGTGATGATGAACTCCTTTAGCTTTACCTTGTCTGGGAATAACTTCATCTGCCCTTCCACTCTAAATGATAGCTTTGCTGGATAGAGTAATCTTGGTTGTCAGTTGCTTTTCATCACATTGAATACTGCTTGCCAGTCCCTTCCTGCCTCCAAAGTGTCCTCTGAGAAATCAGCTGATAGTCCTATAGGCACCGCCCTGTAAGCAATTCTCCACCTCTCTCTTGCTGCCCTCAGGACTCTCTCTTTATCTTTCGCCTTTGGCATCTCAATCATGATGCATACTGGTGTCGTCCCCTCTGGGTCCAGCTCACCCGGGACCCTCCATGCTTCCCGGATTTGTATGTCCGTCTCCTTCGCAAAATTTGGGAAGTTTTCTTCATTTTTTTCAATTCTTGCTTCCTCATTCTGCACTGGTTGACTTGTTTTTTTCTTCTTTATGTTCCAAATCATTGATTTGAATCCTGGTTTCCTTCCCTTCACCATTGGTTTTGTGTGGATTTTCCTTTGTTTCATTTAGCATAGCCTTAATTTCTTCTCTTATTCGTTTGCCACAGTCAAGCATATCTGTCAAGCCTGTCAGCATCTTTATCACCAGTGTTTTGAACTCTGCGTCTGTTAGGTTGGCTATCTCGTTTGTTAGGTTGGCTATCTCCTCATCGCTTAGTTATCCCACTGGAACCTTCATCCAATCCCTTTTTGGGCCATACTTCTCTGTCTCCTCATCTTGACAGGCTCCTGTGTTTGTTTGCCTTTGTGTCTTAGGCAGAGCTGTTGCTCCTGTTACGTTGTAAGAGGCAGAGCCTTAGGAATTCATCAGTACAGAGCGACCTGTTTCACCACATTGTGGCACTGTTTGTGGAGGAGTGTTCTGAGAGGGAACAATGCTGCCTGCCCAGCACTCGTCCCCTTTTCAGGCACCTCTTCCACTTCCACACTGGACTGGTGCCTCTCTAGCTGCTGCCCTGCTGTCATTCCCAGAATGGGTGGGTCTGTGGACGTTCTAGGACCATGGGGGGCCCTTTAAACAAGGGACTCTGCTGAGAGACTGGTAGTTTCTGCCTCTACCCCAACCCCACTGGTTTGCACAGTAAGAAGCAATGAGGCTTGATTTTTCCTGGTGCTGGGACCATGAGCTGTGAGGTCTGGTGAGGAGCTTGGAACGCTCCCCAGGTGTCCCTCCTGACTTTAAAACGTATGACTGAGCTTTCTGTCAGCCTGCCACTGCTGCTGCTGCCACCACACCATGTCCTCTAAACCCCAGCTCTGCCCCTCAAGAGCATAAATAAGGATCAGTCAGAAATAAAGGATACACTAATATAATGAAGAATAATTTACAGGGAAATCAACAGTAAAGTAGATGAAGCCAAGAATCAAAGCAGCAATTTGGAATGTAGGGAAGCGAGAAACACCCAGTCAGAAAAGAAAAAAAATAAATAAATAAAATGAGGATAGTACAAGGAACCTCTGGGACAACTTCAAACATAACAACATTCGCATCATGGTGTGGGGGACAGAAGAAGAAGATAGAAACTGAAAAGTTATTTGAAAAAATAATAACATAAAACTTTCCTAACTTGGTGAAGGAAATAGATACAAGTCCAGGAAGCACAGAGAGTTCCAAACAAAATGAACACAAAGAGGCCTACATTAAGACACATCATAATTAAAATGCCAAAGGTTAAAGACAGAGACAAAATCTTAAAAACGGCAAGTGAAAAGCAGTTACCTACAAAGGAGCTCCCGTAAGACTATCAGCTGATTTCTAAACAGAAACTTTGCACGACAGATGGTACTGGCAAGAAATATTCAAAGTGATGAAAAGCAATGACCTACAACCAAGATTACTCTACCCAGAAAAGCTATCATTTAAATTGAAGTACAGATAAAAAGTTTCCCAGACAAGGAAAAGTTAAAGGAGTTCATCACCACCAAAACAGTATTACTGAAATATTAAACAATCTCCTTTAAGAAGAAAAAGGAGAAGAAAAAATAAAGATAAAAATTATGAACAAGAAAATAGCAATAAATACATATCTATCAACAACTGAATCTAAAAAAACAAAATAAACAAGCAGAACAGAAACAGACTCATAGATTCAGAGAACTTTTTGATGTTTGCCAGATGGGAGGAGAGTTGGGGCATGGGTGATAAAAGTGAAGGAATTAAGAATAGTCATGGGGATGTAAAGTACAGCGTAGGGAATTATAATCAACAATATTCTAATAACTATGTATGTTGTCAGATGGATGAAATATTTATTGGGATGATCACTTAGTAAGTTACGTAGTGTGTAATCACTGGGTGTATACCTGAAACTAATATAATAAAATGTCAACTGTAATTTTAAAATAAAAATGATTTTAAAATGGAAAGAAAATTGTATTTGGCATGACTGTCAATATTCAATATGTAGAAAAAAATATAAATACTGTGGAGTGTGGTTCACTTGTAAAAGAATCTACTGAATCAGTTATAAGATGAATAAGGTCTGAGATCTAATGCATAATCAAAATTTGCTAAAGAGAATAGAACTGAAATATTCTCACCAAAAAAATAACCCACAAAAAAAGATAAATATATGAGGTAATGGGTGTGTTAATAAACTTCATAGGGGATCTTTTCACAATGTATATCAAATCATCACAATGTACACTTTAAATATCTTACAATTTTACATGTCTATTATGCTTCAATACATGTTTTTTTAATCTCCTGGAACACTTATAAAAAATTCCTATTTGTAGACTTCAGCTCAGATTTACTGAATCTAAATTTTTGAGTTAGTGCCCAAGAATCTTCATTTTAGCAGGAACCTTATGTGATACTAATGCAAGTAAAATACGTACACTATTAGAAACATTCTGATTCAGAATTATTTATAAAGACAATGAGCAGAAATTATTCCTCCAGGTGATCTTTTCAGTCCTCTGACTTTACTTAGCTTTTTCACAATAAACAAATCAAATAATAAATAGGTATTGAGCACCTATGATAATTTCTATAGTACACAAACTCTTTAAATCATTTATTTTAGTTATAAGATAAAGAAGTACTTCTCAGATGCAATGTACAATACGATGCCTACAGTTTATGCTGCCGTATGGCATACATGAACTTTTCTTTTAAAGATTTTATTTATGTACTTTTAGAGAGAGGGGAAGGGAGGGAGAAAGAGAGGGAGAGAAACATCAATTTGTGGTTGCCTCTCTCATACCCTCAACTGGGGGGGGGGGGGGGCCTGGCCCACAACCCAGGCATTTGCCCTGACTGGGAATTGTACCAGCCACCTTTGGTTTGCAGGCCGGTGCTCAGTTCCCTGAGCTACACCTGCCAGGGTCATGAATGTTTTTAAGACAGTAGATCCTAAGAGTGCTAATTACAAGGGAAAAAAAGAGTTTTTTCCTCTTTTTTTCTACCTATATAAAATGATTGATGTTTACTGAATTCATTGTGGTAATCATTTCTCAGTATATGTAAGTCAAATCATTATGCTGTGTATCTTAAACTTATACAGTGCTTTATGTCAATATTTCAATAAAACTGGAGAAAAAAAATATGTTTCTTTCATCTCACAAAGTATGTGTTGTGCACAAGAAGGAAAAGTTACCCATAACACTTTTAATCATTATAAAATAAAAAGTATGGGCAAACACATTAAATACAAATAAATTTCATAAAAACTCTGATAGTCCCCAGTTATGTATGTGGATTCACATAAGGAAATTACCTGATAGAGCTATAGATATCCAGTGGGGTTTGATCCTTTTCTTTGGCTATTCTCATCATATCTAACACTGCCATCCCAAGACATTCTTCCTGTGTTTCATGAGTCACAGGTACTTTTATCCATCCATGCAAAAAATCATGACGCCACTAAAGGAAAATAATATTTAAAAGAAAATATCGCATAAGTTTTACTATCACAGTTAAATCTACTACCATATTTTAACCTATAAGGTAATTTCCAAAACATATGCATTTAAAAAGAATGTCAACTCCTTCAATTTTCAATAGTTTTGACATAAAATTTTAGTAAAAGTTCCTTGGCAAATGGAAACTGATTGAAATTGGGTTCCCAACTAGAAAGTACATATATCAATCTATTTCACTGCTTATAGCTTCAAATTATATCATCTACATCAAAACTACCTAAATTAAAATAGATATTTATTAAATATGTACCGAGTTCCAAATATGTTCAAAGCATTATACTAGGGACTGTGTTGGATACAGCATACGATGTGGTCTCAACTCTCAGGGCAACTAAAATCTAGCAGTGAAGCTAAACGTGTAAACAGAAAATTATGATGCCAGATACTATATAGTAAGTGCCACACAACAGATAGTTCAGGATTATACCCAGTTGGGGTAATCAGGGAAGGATTCATGGAAATTTGGTATATCACATATTCTTTGAAGATGAAGTAATTTATGATGGACACAAAATACAGTGAGGAAATAAATGATACAAGAGCAAAGCAAAAGGCATGATCAAAGATTCAAACTAGTTTGATTGGGGTAGACAATTTATGTAAGGGAATGGTATGAATTAAAAGTTGGGGACATAAATTGGGGTCAGATTGCAGGAACCCTTGAATGACTTGATCCTAGAAGCAATAGAGAACCAGTTTCCTAAAGCATATTTTCTTAAAGCATCATGACTTTTTCATTGGTAGAAATAGCAGTGATATAAGTGTTTTAAGAAAATAAAGCGTATTCAGGAAAACTCTATAAGAGGCTGCTATAATGGTTCAGATATGAGGTAATCAAGACCTGATATAGGGAACAGAATACATTAAAAGAGTCTAAAAAATTGATAACTTCATAAAAGGGGAAAATGGAAATTCCAAAATTTTTATCTGGATACTTAAGGGATATGGAAATTAAGTTGAATATGTAATGGGAGAAAAGAAAGGGTAGACCATGAAAAGCACTAATATTCCAAAAATAATTGTAATTTTTAAATTTATTTAGGGATTTTTGTTTTGTTTTGTTTTGTTTTAGAGGGGAAGGGAGAGAAAAAAAGAGGGAAACATTAATATGATGATTGGCTGCCTCTCTTATAACCCCAGCTGAGGAACCTGGCCCACAACCCAGGCATGTGCTCTGACCAGGAATCAAACCAGCAACCTTCTGGTTCACTGGCCGGCACTCAATCCACTGAGCTACACCAGCCAGGGCTAACAGCAATTTTCTTTATAAGAAGGGTAAGAGCTATAATATTAGCTGGAATTACAATATTTAACCAAGGTTTTAAACTGGATATGAGAAAAATAGGGCCTTCTATTTTTTTTGTATTTATCTTCCTTCTTTTGATGTGATAAATTATTTCATGAAATTGAAGTTTTACGGCATTTTTCTTTTTTATTTTTTTAAAAAGATTTTATTTATTACAGGCATTCTTTAAAAATAATTTATTACAAGAAATAAATATGAATTTAAAAGTAGATGTTTGTTAACTTTCTATTAACTAATCACAAAATATTTTTGTATAAGAAAATGAATTATACTACTTAAAAGGCACAAACAATGAAATAATCAGCATTAAATAAAACAAAGGCCTAAATGTTGGTAATAAAAAATTAATTCTGGAAAGGAGCTGAATTTCTTTTTGCACAATTTCAAACACTTATTTCACAACACTTTTGAAAATGAGCACGTAAGTAATTCTGATTAAAAATGAGCTACTAAAAACTGATGGCTAGGTAGATTTCTTCTTAATAGCTTGTTCTTTTCCCATATATTACATAGGACCAATGGATAATAAATTCTGTTCATGAAGATAATCTGTGGAACTCATACCCAAAAGAAAACAAATATATAAAAGATCAGTCAGAGTAGGGCTAAGAACATAATCAACCAAATACCCATTAGAGAAAAGCTACAAATAAAGAGTCCCAAATGCCAAAACATATTATTTTAAACTAACTTGCCTTCAATATCACAGAATGTGCCAATAAATTTTCTTTTCATTAAGATGGTAGAAAAGTAAATTTTTATATGGGTAGCTGACAATATTTGAACAAAGAATTTTTATCTGCATTCAGCCAGAAAAATGAGAGAACAGTTATAATCACAAACTCAGAAATGAACCAAAGAAAAAATATAGAGGAAATATCCATATATACATTTTTTTTTTTTGCTGAATACATACGAATTAATTAAAGATTGTTCACATGGTAGCAGTTTACTTATTTCCTTATTTGCTGATATAAAGAAAATCCTCAGAAAAAAATAAATTTAAAAGGTTGGCAGCATGTGTTTGTCTTTTTAATTGCTTACAGGTTCCATATCTGTCTTTCTACAATACTGTCTTACATACTCTAAAAACAGTTTAATGTCTGGACTGCTTTTTTCTTAAATTACTTTTTAGTTATTTTTAAAATGTCAACATATTCTTACACTCTGGTAATATCATTGGTCAAATTTGCTTTACTTAAGTCTCCAATAGCATATAGCCTAACCTGATAAAAGACACTCAATGAATAAGATAATTACTACCTTATTTATTTCCTAGGACAGACTTACAGAAATAGAAATATTAAGAAATATAAAATTAGAAACTAATATAAAATAATATTAAGTGCTAACTGTAATTTAAAAAATTATAAAGTATATTAAAAAGAAATATAAAAATTCATGTAGTATTGTCTAGACACTATTTAGGATTATATTGTGAAATTATTTTGGTGTTCTAAATATGAAAACCCCTACTAGAACAACAAAACTGGAAATCATCCATAATTTTTATAGATCAAAAGTATCAGATATCACTGTATTAATATTAGGGTAAAGTAACTAAATGAATAGTTTAGGAAAACTTGCCTTATTAATGGGCCTTAACTAGCATGCCACCAAAATAGATCAGCTCTGCAACTGGATGAAATAAAATCATAAAAGTGACAAAGTCATAATCTTATACTACACTATTCTCAAAAGCCTGTCTCTCTCTTTCTTAATGGTTACTGAAACAAAGGAAGCTGAATAAAAGTTGGTTGGTGGTCAAATGACTTTTGACAAGAGTGACAAGACCATTCAGTGAAAAAAGGACAATCTTTTCAATAAATGGTGCAGAAAACACTGGATATCCACATGCAAAAATGAAGTTGAACCCTTATCTTACACCATATACAAAAATGTACCCAAAATGGACAAAAGACCTACAATAAGAACTAAAACAAGAAAACATAAAACACTAACAAGAAAATGTAAGGAGAAAGGTGCATGATATCGAATCTGGCAATGATTTCTCAAATATTAGATGAAAAGCATAAGTAAGAAAAGAAAAAAATTGGACTAAATAAAAATTAAAAACTTTAGCACATCACAGGGCACAATCAACGCAGTGAAAATTAAACCAATGGAATGGGAGAAAAAAAATCTATAAATCATAGATCTGATAAGGAGTTAACACCCAGAACTTATAAAGAACATATAACTTGATTTTTAAGATCCTGATTTAAAAATGGGCAAAGGATTTGAATAAAAATTTCTCCAAAGATATACAAATGGCCAACAAGCTTATAAAAAAATGGCCAACATCACTAATCATTAGGGAAATGTAAGTCAAAACTACAAATACTGGTTTACACCTATCAGAATGGCTATTATAAAAAAAAATAGAAAGTAAGTGGTGGCAAGGATGTGGAGAAATTGAAATGCTGTGCACTGTTAGTAGGAATGTAAAAATGATGCAGCTGCTATGGAAACCAGTATAGCAGTTCTTCAAAAAAAATCAAAAACAGAATTACCACTTGATTTGATTAATTCCACTTCTGGATATATATCCAAAGAAGTTGAAAGCAGGATCTCAGATATTTGTAAACACATGTTCACCACAGCACTATTCAAAAGGTGGAAGCAACTCAAATATACATGAACAGATGAATGGATAAACAAAATGTGGTACTATGTACAACAGAATATTAAGTCATAAAAAGGAAGGAAATTCTGACACATGCTACAACATGAATGAAACTTGAAGACATTATATTAAGAGAAATAAGCCAGTCACAAAAGAGCAAATACAGCAGTCCCTCTCTATATCGCGGTTCACTTATCATGGCCTCACTGTATTGCAGGATTTTAAAAAATATTATATTTAATTATCTATCACGGATTTTTCACTATATCGTGGGATTTCGTGGTACTGTATATGTATGTTGTTAAAGTTACGTAGGTTTAAGAGTGTAGAATATGTTTAAGAACCTAAGTAGTGTTTATAAAAGTGTGGAAAAGGTTAATAAGGGACTGGGAACAGTTTATAAGTGTGTGGGAAGGGTTTATAAAGCCTTAAAATATATATAAATACTAAAATAAAAGTAATGTAAGGTTCCTACTTTGTGGATTTCACCTATCACAGGTGGGTCTAGAATGTAATACCGTGATAAGTGAGGGAATACTGTACTGTATAATTCCACTTATATGAGGTGCCTGGAATAGGCAAATTCATAGAGACATAAAGTACAGTGGGCTGGCAGGAGGAGAGGGGAATGGGGAATTACTGTTCAATGGTTATGAAGTTCCAGTTTAGGAAGATGAAAAATGTTCTGACATGGATGGTGGTGATAGTTGCACAACAGTGTGAATATACTTAGTAAATGCCACTCATCTATGCAGTTAGAAATAGTTAAAATAGTAAATTTTATCACATATATTTTACCACAATAAAAATGTAGGTTTCTCTCATAGCCCAAAAAAGAACTGTTTCAATCTGTTGCTCCCAAACTGAACTAGCCCTACTAGACAGTTTAGAAATGTGAGCCATCAGGATCTGTAGGATTAATTCCTATGATATTATCAAATCTGATTTAGAACTCCTTAATCTGACACGTTGGGGAATACCGAGAACATATCTTCACCCGAAAGCACTAATATATTTTCTTTTCTCTCTTTAGTTTCTACTCCTCAGTCTTCTGGCACATAAAAACAAAAGTTATTTAATGATAAAACATTTCAATTACTGTTTAAATCAAGGTAATATATTTAAAAAGCATTACAAAATGTTCAAATACACTACAAAAATTTAACATAACGGTATTAATAATAAATAACTAGAACCCAGCTCTCAGACTAAATAACAACATTCAGCCATCCTCCCATGAGGAACTACACAAACTATTACAGCTCAATTTTTTAATGCAGTTACCTAGTTTCTTTACATTTCACTCCCCACTATTTAAGTCTGAAAAACTTCTCGAGATATTTGATTGTCTTACATTTCAACCACTTATGTCTACATGAATCATGTTGTAAAATTCAGTCTAAAATTTATGAAATCCTTAAAATAATCTAATGCACTATAAAAGAAGAAGAAAATTCAAAATGGCCAATTCAAGGGATCTTTATAAAAACATTCTATTATCCATAAACCATGGGATTAAAACTTAATGTTAAAGACTTAATTTTGTTACCTGCACCTTTTATGCAAGATGGAACGTCAGTCTTCCCATACATGAAGATTTTCCTGATTAAAGAGGTACACTATAAAGCAATGCATTTATCATTTAACACAGGTATAAGTAAATAATATAATCATACCTGAGCAAAAAGGTAAGACATGACAAAGTCGTCAAGAAGAGGAGCTTCAGCACCTCGAGATATTCCATATCTATAGGTTCTGTTGCTGCCATTACAATACCAATAAGGAAAGTAATATCTACAAGACAGTTAAAACATTCCATCAGCCTCCAAATACATACTTCAAATATAAACGTACTGTGTATATATAACCACTTTCAGCATAATAAAAGGTTATCCCATAATCAGAAAACACAGCTAAGAGAGTTAAATACAAGTTGAGAACAAAAAGACATTTGGATAAGACCATAGTAAAAATATAAGTAGAAAATACAAGAAACATAACTGTAAAATCAATATACTGCCTTCTTCCATGCACAGAATGTAAAGACAATAACAGGAAACAGAGAAATGTAGAAATATGCTTATTATTGATACCTGTATACTGTTAACAATTATGTCATCTCCAAATAATGACTTTTTGTTTCTCTGTTCTGAATTACCAAACTTTTTCTTTTCCTGTCTTACTGCACTGGTTAGGAATTTGACTAAAATCCTAAACAAAAGCAGTGACTGTGGCTATCTTTGTTCCTAATTTTAAAGCAACTGTTTCTAACATTTTATCACTTAGAATATTATTTGCTACATGTTTTTTATAGATACCCTTTTCGTGGTAAGAATGTCTCTCTTAAGTCTTAGTTGATTAAGGCTTTCCTTTACCTTTCTTTTTAAAATTATAAATGAGTCCATATTCTTTTTTACTGTAACGCTGACTCTCTGAAGTGAATGGGTCTATTTCATAAGAGCCACAGATCAAAATTAACTTCTTTGTTTCATTAGGTAGGAAAGTACTTCTGGATTTCTCTAAATTAGTATTACATTGCCATAAATTAACTTTATAATTTGAGACTGTAATAAACACTGACAAAATCTCTTCAACTTAAAAAAAAAGTTATTAAAAAGAAGCGATGTGAGATTACATTTTACTGCAGAGAACATCCAGTTTTCTGGGAAACTAGCAATATTCCAAACATTTAGTATTTTCTAGTAAAGCCATGCTCATCATTTTAAAAATTTAACCATAATTTTAAGCGGTAAAGTAGCATCTCACCAGAACAGCTTTATTTTCAGAGCATTCTAGTCAAAGAACATGCATGGACACTTCCTCTAATAGAGAAACAGAGTTGTAAATGAAGAAAGTTAAATGTTAAGTAGTCTCTGGTATTATGTACATTGCAATTAAAAATTGTTTTGCCCTCGCTGTTGTGGCTCAGTGGATTGACTGTCGGCCTGCAAACCAAAAGGTCACCAGTTTGATTCCTGGTCAGAGTTGCAGGTCAGGTCCCCAGCTGGGGGCATCCTAGACGCAACTGACTGATGTTTCTCTTGCACATCAAAGTTTCTCTCCCTCTCTTTCTCCCTCCCTTCACCTCTCTCTGAAAATAAATGAATGAAATCTTTATTTAAAAAATCTGAATTAAATACACAGGGGTAGTTTCAGCCAAAAGGTTCTCTTTAATACCTACCCACTCACAGACACCAATCATTCCTAATTAAGAAAAAAGAAATTCTTTTCAATAATTTCTCCGACTTTGTTCTTTATCATTAAATGAGTCACATTACTGAAGAAAGTACCTTATTCTGTAGAGTACACTGTGCCTTGTTGACTCATCTATATGGAAGACATGGTTGGGTGGATACCAGATCCTTTCTGTTTCACTCATTAAAGCAAACATACTGTGATACACTGGTGTGATCCCTAGGAAAGAAGCAGAAAAAGAAATAAGTATAGATAGTTAAAAGTACATTTACATTACATCTATAATTTGTAGTGGGTCTGATGTAACAACTCAAAATAAGCACAAAATGCAATAGCAATTGAAATCTTTGTCCCGTTATATTTTAAAATATGATTGCTTGGACTCTTCCAAACAGATTTTCAAAAAACTTTTAGCTGTCTCTATAGAAAAATTGATTCAAATGTGTGTGTGTTTTAATTGATAATGAGGACATCAAGTAGCTAAAATATTTAGAAGTCACTGGATACTTTTAAGAGAACTATGAAACAGATTTATTTTTAAAAAGCAAATTTTACACAATACACTAGTAATTATATTCTGTACTATTTAAACTTACAATGAAAATTTTTAACTGTGAACTTAAAAATGCAAGGGTATGTGATTTTTTTTCAAAGATAATTTTGGATGTACATGAATAAAAAGTTGAAGGTTACTAAACTTTTTAAAAAGCACATAAAATATCTAAGCCACACAATTAATGTTTTTTATTTCCCAGCACATATAGAATAGTCACACATATACAACCATATATTCACCAGTATGTGGAGATTAAAAACAAGTCTCCAAAAATGCTAGAGAATAATCATACATAGCATGCCCTCTAATCATGAGTCAATTAACTCAGAAATGAATACTTAAATTTTTTCAATCCTATATATTTGAAAAAATCCTCAAAAAAAGTATTTTTAAGGTATATTAACTTTATTTGTTCAAAAAATTATTTTAAAAAGAGAGAATAGAGAGGTTTTTAATATTCACTGATAAATTATTATTTTAAGGAATTATTATCAATTCTTTATTAATAATAATGGTATTTTTTCCCCCTCAGGAATAGCTGTTTTATTTTATTTTATACTTTTCCATCACCATTTATATCCCCTATATCCTTTTCCACCTCCACCCACTCCCCTCCCCCTCACAATCACTACATTGTTGTGCATGTCCATGAGTTCTTTCTCTTTTTATTTCTTTTTGTGCTCAATCCCTCCGCCCACCCCAGCCCCCCACCCAAAGCTGTCAGCCTGCTCTCTCTCAGTCTGTTTTTATTTTGCCTGTTAGATCAGTTTGTGCATTAGATTCCATATATAAGTGAAACCATATAGTATTTGTCTTTCTCTGACTGGCTTATTTCACTTAGAATCATGTTCTCCAGGAACATACATGTCATCACAAGGGTAAAATTTTCTTTCTTTTTTTTTTACAGCTGAGTAATATTCCATTGTGTAAATACACCACAGCTATTTATCCACCCTCTACTGAGAATATTTTTACTTTAGTGACATTTTCATTCTTTTCCACTGTAGGCAAAATGACACCAACTGGACATACCAACAAAAAATTTTAATTTGTAGTTAAATTATTAAAATTGTCTACTCATAGATATGTAATAATTTTAGTGAGTCACATATGAAAAGCTTATTCAGTACAAACTTTGAAACTGTATCCTTGTGTTCACTCTTATATTTACAAATACTTCTAAATCTCTCACAGGTCACAGAAGAAATTATAACAAATTCATTTATAATGAATGATCAATACCATATATTAAAAATTATAAACTATAATTAGAGTGATTCTCAACAGGAAACTAGCAGCTCTGATATGATTATATTAGAAAATAACAGATTGAAGTAAGTTATCTAAAGCAAAACATTAGCAAAGAACAGAATAATCCTAAAGACAGCTAAAAGGACATGACACAATTGAAGTTACAATAACAGGGAATAAAAATTTAATAAAGAGAATTAACAAGATAAAAATTGATTATTTGCAACGACTAGTTAAATAAACAAACCTCTGTCAACTATGATAAAAAAAAAAGGCACTGATAAAAACACTAAGAATTTTTTAAAGTATAAGTTATGAAGACAAAAAGAGTGCTAGAATAAATTATGTCAATAAATTTGACAATGTAGACAAATGAACAATTTAAAAATATATAACTTTAAAAATAGATTTAATAAAAAACTTCAAAAGAACTACAATCATTAAAGGAATAATCTATCCACTTTTTTAAAAATGGAGGGGAAAGAAGGAAAAGAGAAATAAGGAAGAATCAGAAAGAAGAAAAGAAAACCACTATCAGATCCACAAGAAATTTATATGAGTTCAACCAAACATGAAAGACAATTTCTATTTTATTACAGAGACTAAAAGAGAATAGAGAAACTGACATATATTGTGAGTTTAGTGTGATCATGATACCTAAACCAGATAGACATCATAAAACGATAATGTCACTTACCAAAAGACACTAAAAATCCTAAACTAAATATTAGCAAACCAAATTCAGCATTGTTTCTCTTTTAAAAGTTAACAAAGTTCATTCATCCTAAGATTGAAAAATGGCTTAATTAGAAAAATCTATTAATGTAATGTATCACAGTAACATGCTGGGAAAAAGTCTGCAATAAAATGGCAAAATCATAGACTTGAAAAGGCAGGTGGCGAGTACTGACATGTATTATATTTTTCTAAACAAAGTATTACTTAAAATATTTTATAACAAGAAATCAAAATTAAAAAGGTAAAATAAAAAAATTAAAGTGAAAAATAGAATTAAGTTATTCACAGTAGAGCAAATCTACAGGACTAATAAAACATGAAGGAATGTTGAGACCTAGTACTAAAGGAAATGCAAATTAAAATTACAGCCCTGGCTGGTGTGGCTCAGTGGATTGAGTGCTGACCTGTGAACTGAAAGGTCACTGGTTCGATTCCTAGTGAGGGCACATGCCTGGGTTGCAAGCCAGGTCCTGGTTGGGGGCATGTGAGAGGCAACCACACATTGAGGTTTCTCTCCCTCTCTTTCTCCCTCCCTCTCCCTTCCTCTAAAATAAATTAATAAAACCTTTTTAAAATTTAAAAAATATAAAAATATGTGACATCACTTTATACCCATTCAACTAGCAAAAATAATGAGGGGTAACATCAAGTGCTGATTATATTGTGGTAAAAAGGGTACTATTACATAACTGCTAGAAATATAAACTGGTAGAGCTTCTGAGAAAGCAATATTGATATAATTTTGAGAAATCAATGTCAATAAATGCTTCTTAAAAAAAACCTTTAAACCTAGCAATCTCTCCTATGTACTCCTAAAAGTACAGTACATTAATAAGAAAATAGAAAGAAAATGTAAATTTGAGAGCAGAAGATAAGAAAAAATGATGGTAGTATATAATCCATGCCATGGACTGTTACAAAATTAAAGAATGAGTTAGTGCAAAAGTAGTTAGCTTGAATAGATTTTTCACAATGTCTGAAGCACACAAGGGTATATAATACAATTCCATTTTATAAAATAATAGCCCCAAAACCCTAATGACTGTGGGTATGAGAGGAAGTGAGACAGTGTGTCCCTATGTGATTACATGATCATGGAGCAAAGTATAAAAGGATTCACAAGAGATTATTGCCCCAGTTAACAGGATGGGACTAAGAAAAAGGAAGGTCAGACTATAGCGGAGAAGCAATTTTTTCTTTTATTAAATAGAAACATTAAGCACTCATGTCAAAAGAAGAAAAGAAAGAAAGGAAGGAAGGAAGGAAGGAAGGAAGGAAGGAAGGAAGGAAGGAAGGAAGGAAGGAAGGAAGGAAGGAAAGGAAGGAAGGAAGGAAGGAAGGAAGGAAGGAAGGAAGGAAGGAAGGAAGGAAGGAAAGAGAAGAAGGAAGGAAGAAAAAAGGAAGAAAGAAAGAAAGGAAGGAAGGAAGGAAGGAAGAAAGAAAAGGGGAAAACGGAGACTAATCAACTCCAAAATAAGGGTTTACCATGCAAATCATCTCGAAGCTAAAGATAACTATGGTCTGTCATTCTCTAAACTTTAAAATAACAAAAGGATGCCTTGGCCAGTGTGACTCAGTTGGTTGGAGCATCATCCCATAAACCAAAAGGCGGTTGGTTCAATTTCTGGTCAGAGTACATCCTAGTTGCCAGTTCGGTCCCTGGTCAGGGCAGGTAGTAGAGGCAACCAACGTTTCTCTCTCACATGATGCTTTGCTACCTCTCTCTCTCCCTTCCTTTCCCTCTCTCTTTAAAATCAGTTAGCATGTCCTTGGGTGAGGATAGAAAATTAATAAAATAACTAAGTTAACAGCAAATGTCACTCAAATAATTTGAGAAATAGTTATTTTATCAGAATACTATTTTGATCCACACAAATTCTGGATTGAAAAAATACCTTAAATTTTAAATAACATCATCTAGTCAAGTAGTTAGCATCACAATCCATGTCTCTGTGTCTTGCACATACTACTTTTCTTATCTAGAAGGAACTACCTCTCTTCTAAGTCAAAATATTTCACATAAGCCAGTGTTCTAGGTATATAAGAGACACAGGGGGCAATGAAATTGCCCAGAAAGAGGACATAAAAGACATGATATGAGATTATCTTGGAAAGAAAAAAATATTTGGAAGAGAACCTTAACAGAGAGCTAGCATTTAGTTTAAATGTAACTATACCGACAAAATTATATATGTAAGTATTATTCTTAGCACATGTTAATAAGGATATTTTTAGAACAAGATGGTGTCATTTTCAAACAACAGTGTAACTACACAAAGCAGGAAAAGTGAATTCATACTATGAATCATCAGGGTTTCTTTTAATGATGAATGATTTCTTAACACAATAAAGACTCCATTTATTAATTATAGGTATTAAAATAAGAAAATTAATGTATCCATATAAATTGGCAAAAGAGGTCAGAAAAAGGAGGTACACACCAAAAGAAAAATTTTAGGTCAGTTCTGCCATAACAAAAGACAATGCTCATAGTCATGTTTAGTCACACTGATACATTATTTCAAAATGGAAATTATATATTAATATTTCTTCCTTTTTTTTCCAATTTGATTGGATTGTTCTAGAAAGGAAGCAAAGGCACTGACCCTGTATTTGAAATATACACTGTATTAAAAAAAAATAAGGACCTCAGAGAAATTTCTGCCATTTTAACTCCCTTTTCTTTCCCTATACACCAAGTCCAAATTCTTTTTGTTTTTATTTATTAAAATCACTTAGATGTATTTCTTCTTTTCCAAGCCATTACCAGATTTGTGGTATAGTTTCATGCAATTCTACGGCAAGAACAGTCATCATTCCTCTAATATTAACAGAGTCCCTATTCTATAACAAGCACAAGATGAGTACAGGAATGAAAAATAGTGCCTAACTTTAAAGATCTCACAGTGTAGTAGATGGCACAGAGAAGCCTCTGGAGAATTATAATTCAAGAGGGTAAGGATAATGATAGTGAAGACCACAGGAAAATACAGAAGCACAGGGGAGAGGTGACAAAGATTCCTGACTGGACCAAATTTTAGTCAGGTTCCTCTGAACCCTCTCCCGAACAAGGCCCACATGTACTTCCTTGTAGAATCCAGTTCTTTGGCTTCTCCATTTCCTTTACTATTCTTAATATACTGTTTATTTTGTACCTACCAATTATGCTTCTTAATCCCTGTACCTTTTCCCCCTTTCTCCCCCTTCCCTCTCCCAGCTGATAACCCTCCAAATGTTCTCCATACCTATGATTCTGTTCCAGTTCTGGTTGTTTGCTTAGTTTGTTTTTGTTTTTATTTTTTAGATTCAGTGGTTGATAGTTGTGAGTTTGTTGTCATTTTAATGTTCATAATTTTGATCTTCATCTTTTTCTTAAATAAGTCCCTTTAACATTTTATATAATAAAGGCTTGATGATGAACTCCTTCAGCTTTACCTTGTCTGGGAAGCACTTTATCTGCCCTTACATTCTAAATGATAGCTTTGCTGGATAGAGTAATCTTGGTTGTAGGTCCTTGCTTTTCATCACTTTGAATACTTCTTGCCGATCCTTTTTTGCCTCCTAAGTTTCTTCCGAGAAATCAGCTGATAGTCTTATGGGAACTCCTTTGTAGGTAACTCTTTGCTTTTCTCTTGCTGCTTTTAAGATTCTCTGTCTTTAGCCTTTAGCATTTTAATTATGATGTGTCTTGGTGTGGTTCTCTTTGGGTCCAACTTGTTTGGGACTCTGTGCTTCCTGGACTTGTATGTCTATTGCCTTCTCCAAATTAGGGAAGTTTTCTTTCATTATTTTTTCAAATCAGTTTTCAGTTTCTTGCTGCTCCTCTTCTCCTGGCATCCCTATAGTTTGGATACTGGCACTTTTGCAGATGTCCCAAAAGAAATGGAAGGGAACTTCCTCAATGTAATAATGGGCACTGAAGAAACACCCACAGGTAACATCATGAATGGTGGTAAAAGACTAAAAAGCTACCCTTAAGATAAGGTTCGAGACAAGGATGTCCCATTCACACCACTTCTATTCAACATTGTAATTGGGAAGGAAGAATCAAAACTGTCCCTATTTGCAGGTCACATGATCTTATATATAGAAAATAATAAACAATCCCCCCCCAAATGATCGGAGCTTTAAGTAAATTCAGCAAAGTTGCAGAACACAAGATCAATAGGCAAACATCAATTGCATTTTTATACGCTACCAATGAACAATTGAAAAAGGATAATAATTTAAAAATCCATTTACGATAACATCCAAATGAATAAAACACCTATGAATAAACTTAAGAGGTAAAAGACTTATACACTGAACACTGTGAAGCACTGCAGAAAAAAGTTAAAGAGGACCTAAACAGACAAAAAGACATCTAATGTTCGTGAACTGGAAGACTTACTAATTAAGGTCATAATACTTCATAAACTGACTTTTATATTCAATGCAATCGCTCCTGAAATTTCAGCTTTCTTCATTGAAAAAACTGACAAGTTAATGATAAAATTCATATAAAAACTGAAGGGTCAAAACAATCTTTAAAAAGAACAAAAAAGTTGAAAGGCATATACATTCTGATTTCAAAACCTACTACAAAGCTACAGTGAAGAGAGTGGTACTGGCATTAGAACAGACATACAGACAAATGAAACAGAATTGAAAATCCAGAAATAAATCTATTTTTCTATGGGCAAATGACATTTTCACAAGTGTTTTAAGACAACTGAGTGGGAAAATCATAGCTTCCTCATCAAATGGTGCTGGGATTTGCATGTGGATATCCATTTGTTTTTGACTTCTTGTCATAAGGTTCATCCATGTTGTACCATGTATTTGATATCATTCAGCTGAATATTATTCAGCCACAAAAGAATAATGTACTATTACATGGTACAACATGGATTAACTTATAAACGCTGTACAAAGTGGGAGAAGTCAGTAACCAATGAATATTTACATGAAAAAGGAGGATATTGGAACCCTATCTCAAACTTTGGAGTAGCAGCTTTCCACATACATTAGTCACTTATAGCTTTAATCACTTAAGCCTATCAATTAAGACTAAACTACTTAACACCTGAGTTCTATCATTCCCCCTGTTAGTTTTTAATTATCTTATTTCTATAGGGTTGTTTACAAACTAAAACAACATAAAATACAAAAGCTACACAATTTTGGAAGAATGGCAGGCTTCTGCCTCAGAGCCTGTTCCCTCTAGAGCACCCAAAGAAGAATAACCCTACCACCCTCTGCCAGGCCAACCCAATCCTAAGCTGCACCCGGAGTTTCTTCTCCCATCCAAAATATTGTCCTTTGGGAAAAACAGGCAACTGCAGCACGATCATCCAAGCATTCTTAAGGAAGAGAGCCTGAGAACCAATTTCTGTCCTCTTCTTATTTTAAATCTTCAAGCCCATAATTCCATGCATTCTGGAGGCATTCAGCTTCTCGGCCAATCCTAGACTGTTTACCATTGCCTCGGGCAACCTCCTCCTACAGCCCCTCCTACACACCCCCCAGTGACCTTATCAGATCTCTCTGTATCAAAAGTTCCTCAAAAAGTTAAATGTGGAATTACCATTTGAACCAGCAATTCCACTCCTACACAGGAGAGAAATTAAATCATTTGTCCACACAAAAACTTCTATATAAATGTTCACAGAAACATTACTCATGATACCCATAAGGGGAAAACAGTCAAAATGTCTATCAACTGATCAACAGTTAAACAATATGTGGTATTATCCATACTATGGAATACTCAGTCATAAAAAAATGAAGTACTGATAGATGGTACAACATGCATGAACTTCATACTGTGATCAAAAAGACAGGTGTTGATGAGGATGCAGAGAAATTGAGGCCTTTATACACTGCTAGTGGGAATGTGAAAAGTGCAGTTGCTTTGAAAACATTCTGGCAGTTACTCAAATGGTTAAGCAGAAAGTTACCATATGACTCAGCAATTCCACTCCTAGTCAAAAAGAACCACATATTACATGATTCCATTTACATGAAATGTCCCAAATATGCAAATTATTAAAGGTAAAAGCAGATAGGTGGTTGAGGGAGCTGAGGAAGAAATGGAGAGTTACTTCTGATAGGTATGAGATGGTGAAACTTCACATGATGATTGCACAGCTCTGTAAATGCACTAAAAATATTGAATTGCTTAATCAAAAAAAAAAAAAAAGAAGAAGAAGAAGAAGAAGGAAGTCTCAACAGCAGCAAAGAAAACCACAAGTCACCTAACCACCTGCCAAAACAAAATCTATCACGATTTAAAGACTACAACAAAATCCAGCAGGCAACAATGTAAATTACAAATTTATGTTATAATGTCCAGCATCCAATAAAAAACTGTACGCATTCAAAGAAGCAGGAAAATACGACCTATAACTAAAAGAAATATCAATGAGTAAGATGCCCAAAAGTGAAACAGATGGAAGAATTATCAATGAAAAAATGAAATCAAATACTATAATACTTTCCATCTATTAAAGAAGGTAGAGCAAAACATCAACATGGTGAGGTAATGAAAATTATCCAAATATAACTTTTAAAGTATAACCTGCAGGAAAAAAGATTGGTAACTATGAAGACCTAGCAATAGAAACCAAATGAAATGAAGCCATACACAGAGAACTAAAACTGAAAAAAAAGTGCAAAAGTGATGTCAAAAAATATCAAAAGGTTAACTAAGAAAGTCCAGAAGGCAAGGAACAAGAAAGGAGTACATAAATATAATGAAAATTATAAACCCATAGATCCAACAGGCTCAACCACCAGCAAAGCAAACATAAAGAAATCTGCATCAAAATACATCATCATAATTAAATTTCTGAAAACAAGTATTAAAAAGAGAATCATAAAAACCATCAGAGAAAAAAGACACATTAAATACAAAGAACAAAGAAAAGAATAATAGCTTCTGATCAGAAACAACTCAAGCCAGAAATAGTAAAAAGAAGTACTGAAAGAAAACACTGTAGGCATTTTACGTAATTGGCTAAAATGTCTTTCAAAAATAATGGTAAAAACTTTTAACCAAACAAAAGTTAGATAGAATTGTTAAGCAAAAGTTAAAGATTTGGAAAATTCTCAGTCGATCCATCTTGTAGAAAATGAGGAAGTGTGGTCAGAGAGAACACTCAGGTAGTGGCCAAACAACCATTTGATAGTGTGGATCAACCATCTCAATAGATGTCAGGAGCTATTCCTTGAGACAATAGAAGAATGACTGCAAAGGCAACTCAGAAATCATCTTGGCTGCCCCTCCTATCACAGACTCGGAGTGCAAAGGCACTGGTAACACAGCAATTTCAAAGGAGGAGCTGCCAAATCTTGGAGACATCCTGCTTGCCTCCTAGTGCTAACTCATATTGAGGGCTCCTTTGGGGCACTGCAGTTCTGAGCTTATTGGTTGCCATAAGTGCAGCTCTGGTAGTCTCGAGTGCAGCAGGTACCCCTCTGTAGGGTGCAGGGAGCAGACTTTGGTGAAGGTGTTTCTACCAAGTGAGATGGCACAAGCCCAGAGGGCATGGTTGTCTCCACCGAGATTGCAAAGGATGGAGGAACCCAAATACATGAGAGAAGGGCTCCTAAAGCCTTGGGAGGCCAAACTCTGCCCAGCAAAGATGTAGGGGCAGGAACACTGCCCTGGTGGGCCTAGAGGTCAGAGCCTCATAGCATAAAGACAATAAGGTTTAGGCAAAGTGGCTATGTAGAGTTATCTATTGTAATTCTCCCACCTCTTTCTGAGCCCTTTGCCAATCACTTTTCCTTCACTGTACTTCTCATGTACCTAGTATTCCTTCCCTTCCCATCCCCAAATGCCCTTCATTCTATCTAGCTGTAATCAAAACTTATATTAACAGCCCTTTGTTTAGAATGGATTTGATTATCTGATAAAATATTTTATAATAAGTTATAAAGGATAAATAGTTTAAATATCAAAATATAATGAAGTATCTTGATCTATGGTAATCTCTCATTGTAAAAATATTTAGGGGAAATTTATATATTTTTTATATATATTTGTGTTAGAAAGTTGCTTTTTTTTTTTTTTTAATTATTGTTCTACTACAATTTTCCCATTTTCCCCGCTGTTGCTCTCCCCAGCCCCACCCACCTCCATCCCTCTCCCACAGTCAATCTTCATCCTGTTGTCCATGTCCATGGCTCATTTATGTTAGTTCCTTGACTAGACCCTTACCCTTCTTTCCCCCCTTCTCCCCTTCCTCCTCACTTATGGTCACTGTCAGTCTGTCCCTTGTTTCCATGCCTCTGGTTCTATTTTGCTCATTTGTTTGTTTTGTTCTTTAGGCTCCTATATTAGGTGAGATCATATGGTATTTGTTTTTCGCCACCTGGCTTATTTCACTTAGCATAATACTCTCCAGTTCCATCCATGCTGTCGCACAAGGTAGGAGTTCCTTCTTTCTGCTGCGTAGTATTCCATTGTGCAAATGTACAACTTTTTGATCCATCCATCCACTGATGGGCACTTACGCTGTTTCCAGCACTTGGTTATTGTAAATAGTGCTGCTATGAACATAGGGGTGCATAGGTTCTTCTGAATTGGTGTTTCAGAATTCTTCTGGTATTATCCCAGCAGTGGAATCACTGGATCAAAAGGCAGTTCCATTTTTTAGTTTTTTGAGGAAATTCCATACTGTTTTCCACAGTGGCTGCACCAGTCTGCATTCCTACCAACAGTTCACTAGGGTGCCCTTTTCTCCACATCCTTGTCAGCACTTGTTGTTTGTTGATTTGTTATTGATGGCCATTCTGACTGGTATAAGGTGATATCTCATTGTGGTTTTAATTTGCATCTCTCTAATGGCAAGTGATGTTGAGCATCCTTTCATATGCCTATAAGCCCTTTTTAACTTCTCCTTGGAGAAGTGTCTGTTCAGGTCCTTTGCCCATTCTTAATTGGATTGTCTGTCTTCCTGGTGTTCAGTCCTATAAGTTCTTTATATATTTTGGAGATCAAACCCTTGTCCAAGGTATCATTAGTAACTATGTTTTCCCATATGGTTGGCTCCCTTTTTATTTTGCTGTTTTCTTTAGCTGAGCAGAAACTTTTTAGTTTGATGTAGTCCCATTTCTTTACTTTTTCCTTTATTTCCCTTGCCTTAGGAGATACATCAGTGAAAATATTGCTACGTCGGATATCTGAAATTTTCTTGCCTGTTTTCCTCTAGAACTTCTATGGTGTCATGGCTTACTTTTAAGTCTTATCTATCTTGTTTATTCTGGTGTATGGTGTAAGTTGGTAGTCTAGTTTCATTTTTTTCACATGTGCCTGTCCAGTTCTCCCAACATCATTTGTTGAAGAGGCCATTTTTACTCCATTTTATGCTCCTGCCCCCTTTGTCAAATATTAATTGACCATAGAGATCTGGGTTTATTTCTGGGCTCTCTATTCTGTTCCATTGATCAATATGTCTGTTCTTAAACCAGTATCAGACTGTTTTGATACAGTGGCCTTGTAATATAGTTTGATATCAAGGTATTGTCAGTCCTCCCACTTTGTTCTTTCTCAGGATTGCTGAGGCTATTCGGGGTCATTTTTGTTTCCATATACATTTTTGAAGTATTTGTTCTAGGTCTGCAAAATATGTCATTGGTATTTTAATAGGGATTGCATGGAATCTATGAATTGCTTTGGGTAGTATGGACATTTTAATGATGTTGCTTCTTCCCACCCATGAACATGGTATATGCTTTCATTTACTTGTATCTTCCTTAATTTCTTTCTTCGGTGTTCTGTAGTTTTCTGAGTACAGGTCTTTTACCTCCTTGGTGAAGTTTATTCCAAGGTACTTTATTTTTTCTTCTTGCTATAGTAACTGGGTTTTTTTTTTGTTTTTTGTTTTTTTTTTGTAGTTTCTATCTCTGATATTTCATTATTGGTGTACAAAAATGCCTTTGATTTCTGAATACTGACTTTGTACCCTGCTATTTTGCCAAATTCACGTATTACGTTGAGTAGTTTTTTTTTTGTGGCGTCTATAGGGTTTTCTAGGTACACTCTCATGTCATCTGCAAATAATGACAGTTTTACTTCCTCCTTTCCAATTTGAATGCCTCTTAGGGGAAATATATATTTTTAAGTGACCTTTATTTTTAACCCAGTATCTAAAGAGTAGAATAGAATGTGGAGTTAATGTTACAGCTGTACACCATATAGCATATTTTTTCAGCTAGCTAAACCTTATTGACACTGTCCTAAATAATTTACATGTGTTATTCAATACTTACAACAACACTAGGGTATGTAAGTAGTATTGTTATCTTACTTTTAAAAATGATAAAATGGCTGAAATTACACTTCATTCTTAAACCTCACCTAAGAATTCCTTTTGGCTGTTTTGGAAGTAGAGCTTTCAGGGCTCTAACCTTTAATATTGAAAATTGTGACAAAACATGATATACGGTTCATGCATTCATTCAGCCAAGCCAGCACTCAGTTGAGCCATTTAATCCAGAATCATTTGACAAATGAATAAATGGGTTAGCTCTGTTGTGGAAAGAGAGTAAGAGAGTAAAGAAAGGTTATAAAATGATGTTGGAAACCACTGTCGACTCTCCTTTGATGTGAGAATAATAACCAAGACCTCATTAGGGTAGGATTGTTTTTTAAACCTGAATATTTATAGTTAGAACTAGCATTTCTAGTGTTTTGAATACTTTTTTTTAAAGATTTAATTTATTTATTTATAGAGAGTAGGGAAGGGAGGGATAAAGAGAGGGAGAGAAACATTGACGTGTTAGAGAAACATCAAGCAACTGCCTCTCTCACGCCACAAACTGGGGACCTGGCCTACAACCCAGGCATGTGCCCTGACAGGGAACCAAACTGGTGACCTTTCAGTTTGCAGGTTGGCACTCAATCCACTGAGCCACACCAGCCAGGGATGATTCATCTTCTTACTATGTCCTCACGTGGCAGAAGTGGCAAAGATGCTCTATGGGGTAGGGCACTAATCCCACTGATGAGGGATCTGCCTAATGACCTATTCACTTTCCAAAGGCCCTACTTCCAAATACCATCACACTGAGGGAATAGATTTCAATATAAATTTGCAGGGGATACAAACATTGTCTATATGACTAGCCCAAGGCAGATTTGCTTTAAATTCTACTCTAGTGACATTCTCACTTTTTATGTACATAAAAACACATCTGTCAGCTATATAAGCATTAAAAAAATAACACATTATACATGTACATTATATTAGAGTAAAAAAATTAAAGCAATCATCTATTAATAAGAAGAAAAACAACTTTTCAATAGTTACCACAGGCTTTAGAAGCAGCAACACAAATTTCTTCTGCAACATAGTCACCAGTTGGAAACTTCAGGTAATCTCCCTCAGTCTTCCCAGGGGAATGATAAAGATACACCTGTAGGACTGGGTCTATTTGCTTCACAGAATCAGCAATACCAGGAATATCACCATTATGCTGTAAAGGAAATGTAGATGATCCTTCCATTTCTGTGATTGTAAGGCAAGCCATTTCTATGTAGTCTTTTTCAGAACATTTGCCTGTAAGAGAAAACAACATAGTTAACAAATGAAAGTAGTATTGGTAAGGCATCCTTTATATACAAAGAAGTTTTCACTGACAAGAATCTATCAAATCCATTATCTGAATAAATATTGTGTGCTACCATATAGAGAGCACTGTGAAAGACATCAAGATTATAAACGTCCTGTGGACAAGGACCATAAAACTGTGAAGTTTGAACTTAACTGAGAAAACATAATATAATTATGTAACGCAAAACAAAGAAAATCAATTACAGACCACAGAAGAGATCCCATGAGGCACATGATTTCTTGACAAATGAATTACTCTGAAAATTGCTTATTAGTGTCTGGAGGGGAAAAAATAACATTTCAGGCTGGGATTAATTAATGAGTTTTATTAAAGGAGGTCATATTTAAAACTAATCTTGAACAATGGATTGGATTTAGATGGATGGAAAAGGAAGAACATTCCAAGAAAGTGAAACTGCTGAAGAGTAAAAAGGTATAACATATGCTCAGGAATTTGTTGGGCTGAAGTGTAGAATTTGAGAAGTTATACCATTTAGGATAGATGGATACTCGTGGCAAAACTGCAGCTACATACCCAATCTGCCTTTTCCCTTTTTCCTTGATACAGAAGCCCAATTTTATTGAGCAGAGCAATGTATCAAAAAACAAAACACGGTACTTCCCCACAGATACCTAGCCACATGAACCAGTTTTAGAAAATGAGATTTAGTGAAAGTTGGGTGGTACTTCCAGGACCACTCCTTAAAAGGAGGCTGGCTGAACTTCCTTTTTGCTTTTTTGTCTTCACTCTCTTCCTACCTGAATCTGAATATAAATATAGGGTAGTGAGTCACCTCAAAACCAGGAGGCAACCATGAAGAAAAGCCCAAGAGAACGAAAGACCTGGCAACCTTAAGCAGCTGAATCAATGTCATATTACCTATGATCTACCACCAGACATCTTGTTACTTGTAAATGAATGCAATCCTAACTGATATAGTACAAAATTAAGAGGCCTGAAGGTCAGACAAAAAGAATTTAAACTTTATCCCACAGTCAATAATGAATTAGAAAGGTAAAATGATGAAGAGTCAGAAAGCTACTGCAATAGTGGTGTAGATAGTAATAAGATCCTGAAATGAAACAGCAACATGAAGTAAAATAAAAGCAAGACTTCATATAGCCTGGAAACTAATTATGTATTCATAAAAGCCAGGAGTGGGAGCTGATGTGAGGATTTCAAATTTGTGAGATCTATAATACCATTAATGGAAATAAGGAAATGAGAAGGACTTTGTCCTTTGATACTTGAAGGTGAGGAGTATAAGGACTACAGTAGTTTTACACACTTTCATTTAGAAATGGAGGAAGGGCAATTACACCAGAATCTAGCTGGCAGCTAAAACATGACATTGACATTTGAAAAAGCTGAAAATCTGACAACCTTTTCCATAGATGTAATCACTTAATCATGAACAGAATTACACAAAAGAAGATGGGAATAATAGCAAGCATACTCATATGACATGTGCTATGTACCAAGCAGTTCTCTAAGTACAGATATTAAGGAAGGAAAAATGATTATTGAGTATGTGAATTGCAATGTGGTATTTAGTTCTATATTCAACTATAAGGACTTGACTGTATTTGAGAAAATACTGAAGTATTTACTTAGTTATTCAACAATATGGGACTTTCAATGTATAAAAACAAAACAAAGCAAAATTTTCAACTATATTCAAGTATAATTGACAAAACTGCAAGATAGTTGAAGTATACAACAGGATGATTTACATTGTATACACTGTAAAAAGATTCCCCCTCCCACTGAGTTAAACAAATCCATCAGCTCATTGTATACCTTTTTGGGGGATGAGAAAATTTAACTTCCCCTCTCTTAGAAAATTTCAATTATACAATACAGTATTCTCAACTATAGTCACCATTTTATACTTCAGATCTTTAGACATTATCTATCTTATAACTTAGAATTTATAGCCTTTACCAATTTCTCCCTATTTTCCCCACCCCCTAGCAACCACTTTTCTGTTTCTTAAGAGTTACACTTTTTTTTAAGATCTCAGATATGTGTTACTATACAGTATTTGCTCTTCTATCTGGATTATTTTACTTGCCCTCCAGGTTCATTTATGCTTTCACAAATAGTGTGCATTCCTTTATAAAGGCTGAATAATAAATGTTCCAGTGTACACACACACATGTACACGTGCACACACATTTTCTTGACCCATTCACCCAATAACAATCTATTAGGTTATTTCTGTACCTTGGTTGTTGTGAATAATGCTGCAATGAACGTGGGAGTACAAATATCTCTTCAAAATAATGGTTAAGTTTCCACTGGATACAGACCCAAAAGTGGGATTACCGGATCATATTGTAGTTCTATTTTTAATTTCCTGAGGAACCTCCATACTGTTCCCATAGCATCTGTACCAATTTACATCCCCACCAACAGTATAAAAGGTTCCCTTTCTCCACATCCTCACCAGCATTTGTTATCTCTTGTCCTTTGAATAGCCACCGTAACAGGTGTGACGTGATAACTCACTGTGGACTTGCTTTGTATTTGCCTGATAGTGATGTTGAGGACCTTTTCATGTATCTGTCAGTCATCTGTATGTCTTATTTGGAAAAATGTCTTTTCAGGTCCTTTGACCATTCTTTAATTAGGTTTTTGTTTGTTTGTTTGTTGGCTATTGAGTTGTATGAATTCCTTATATATTTTGAATATTATCCCCTTATCGGATAGTTCACAAATATTTCCCCCCATTCCACAGGTTGCATTTTCATTTGTTGATGGTTTCCTTTGCTGAGCAGAAGTTTTTTCATTCAATGTAGTTGCTCTTCTTTATTTTTACTTTGGTTGCCTTTCCTTTTGCTGTCAAATAAAAAAAAAATTGTCAAGACCAATGTCCTTTTCTTCTTCTAGGAGTTTCATGGTTTCAGGCCTGACATTCAAGCCTTTAATCCATATTGAGTTGATTTTGTGTATGGTGTATGATAGAGATTCAGTTTCTTCTTTTGTATCTGGCTGCCCAGTTTTCCCAACACATTTTATTGAAGAGACTATTCTTTCTTCATTGTTGTATGTATACATATATTCTTGTCTCCTTTGTCATATTAATCGATGATGTATGTATGTGTTTATGTGGGGGCTCTCTATTCTGTTTCATTGATCAATGTGTGACTTTAAGCTAATACTAAACTGCTTTGCTTACCATAGCTTTGTCATATAGTTTGAAATCAGAAACTGTGATGCCTCCAGTTTTGTTCTACTTACTCAATATTGCTTTGGCTATTTGGGGTCTTTTTTGGTTTCATAGAGTTGTAGGTTTGTTTTATTTTTGTGAAAATACCATGGTAATTTTGATAGGGATTGCATTTAATCTGTAGATCACTTTAGGTAGTAGGGACATTGTAATAGTATTAATTCCTCCAATCCATGAGCATAGAATAGCTTTCCATTTATATGTTTTCTTCAATCAATTGTCATATAGTTTTTTTTAATATGCTTTATTGATTATGCTGTTACAGTTGTCCCAATTTCTTTTCCCTTTGTTCCCCTCCACCCAGTGACACCTTCCCTCCAGTTGTCCCCCAACTTAGTCCATGCCCATTGGTTGTGCATATAGTTCTTCTCAACATCTTCCTATCTACTCCACTTCCTTCTACTATGCTTCTTAATTCCTGTACCATCTCCCTCCCTTTCCCCTTTCCCCCTCCCTGCTGATCTCCCCACAGTATGTTCCCCATACCTATAGTTCTTTTTCCACTCTCGTTGCCTACTTAGTTTGCCTTTGTTTCGATTCCCTAGCTTCTGTTGTTGGTTGTTGTGATGCAGTTTTCATTTTAATGTTCATAATTTTGATCCTCCTTCTAAACCAGTCACTTTAACATCTCATATAACAGTGATTTGGATTTGATGAACTCCTTCAGTTTTACTTTGTCCTGGAAGCACTTTCTCTGCCCTTCTATTCTGAATGACAGTTTTTCTGGATAGAGTATTTGTGGTTGTAGGTTTTTAATTTTCATCCCTTTGAATATTTCTTGCCAGTCCCTTCTTGCCTGCAGGGTCTCCCTTGAGAAATCAGCTGATAGTCTCATTAGGACCCCTTTGTACGTAATTCTCTTCTTCTCTCTTGTTGCTTTTAAGATTCTCTCTTTATCCTTAATTATTGATATTTTGATTATAACGTGTCTTGGAGTGGTTCTCCCTGGGTCCAGTTGTTTTGGAACTCTCTGTGCTTCCTGGACCTATAAGTCTATTTCTTTCCCCAAGTTAGGGAAGTTCTGCTTCATTACTTTTTCACATAATTTTTCAATTTCTAGTTCTTCTTCTCTACTTCTGGCAACCCTATGATTCGGATGTTGGCCCGCTTATAGCTGTCCGATAGGTTTCTGAGCCTCTCCTCATTTTTCTCACTTTTCATTTCCTCTTTCTGCACTGGTTGACTGTTTGTTCCTTCCTTATGTTCCGATTTGTTGATTTGATCCCTGGTTTTCTTTCCCTCACCACTAGTTTCATATGTGTTTTCATTCATCTCAGCAGGGCTAGCCTTCATTCCTTCCCTATTTTGTTTAAGATCTGCTGTTAGGACTGTAAGCATTCATATAACCAAAGCTCTGAACTGTGCCTCAGAAAGATTTCCTATCTGCTGAGCCATTAGATTAGATATTTGCTGTCTGGTCAGCTGCGTGATTGGGATCTCCATCGTGATCTGTGCCATCCTGACAGTTTTGTGTTTACCTTTAATTATGGTTACCAAAGAGAAAAACAGCCAAAGAAGTATAAATAGTAAGACAAAAATATGTAAGAAAATATTTTTGTCCTGGCTGATGTGGTTCAGTGGATTGAGTGCTGGCCTGCGAACCAAAGAGCCACTGGTTTGATTCCCAGTCAGAGCACATGCCTGGATTGTAGGCCAGGTCCCCAGGTGGGGGCAAATGAGAGGCAACTGACTGATGTATCTCTCGCACACTGATATCTTTCTCCCTCTCTTTCTCCCTCCATTCCCCTGTCTCCAAAAATAAATAAATAAAATATTTTTAAAAAAGAAAATATTTTCTAGCAGTTATGAAAATCTTAAAGACAAGCCAGTAAAATACTAATTAACAGGAAATGCAGAGAACAGAGAAACACATTAAACTTCACCATAAAAATATGATAATCAAAGCTAGATTATGGGAAACTATAACCAACCTAGTTAAAAACAAAAAAGAGAAGCAATACAGGAACTAGATAGAGACTGTAAATTTGCAGTGTGTGGACATTATTTGGAAGCTGGTTTAAAAAAAAATAAAACTAGACACATCAAAATTACAACTAAACTACAGAACAACCATCATTCAGAACCACCTGAAGTCTTGCTGAATGGAAGTCCTACAAGTAGGAATTAAAGAAGAAGCCGCCTCAAGACTGGTAGGAGGGATGAAAACTCAACCATGTGGGCCCCCCACCCACATGTGGCAGAAAAAAATCAGGAGGGGCTATCATCCCTGCTGAGGTTCCCTCTGAAAAACAAAGGTTCCAGACCCACACTAGGCCCCCATGACAGGGTTCCAGTGCCAGGAAGAGAAGTCCCTGTAACTTCTGTCTGTAAATACCACAGGGGGTTGAGGCTGAGAAAAGAGAGAAGCTGCTGGACTCCCAGGCAGAACCTCTTAAAGGGTCCATGCACACACTTACTTGGATTCACTCCCTCTGAGCTCCAGCACTGGGGCAGCAGTTTGAGAGGCACCAGACACATACGGGGAGAAACTGAATTGTCTGGCATCAGGGCAAGAGCTGGGGAACCAGATTCCTCCCAGAGAGAAGTGCTGGTGGGCACCATATCTGAGACTCCATCAATCAGCTCACACTGTTTACAATGCCCCAGTAACTGCTTGAGGCCCCACACCATCCACTTTCAGGCTCACATAAGCTGTTTCTAGGGGCTATTCCATATGAATGGCCTGTCTTGGCTCTTGCTTCAGAGTTTCCTGACATATCTCAATTAAGCAGCACCTGGCCTCAGCGTACTCCATACCCCATACCTCTCACCCAATGACCCCCAGCCCTGCAACTAGCAGCAGCTGGCCTTGGTTCCTAGCTTGGCCTCACCTGGGAACTTCCAAGCTCAGCACAAGTAGAAGCCATCTAAAAATTGTTTTGTAGTTCATGTCAGGTGGCCCTCAGCAAAACACAGGCTGCAACTGACCTTGGCCTGTATGTCCCAAGAGGCCCCAGTGGACAGCTTCAGACCACATGGAAGCATCACCCAACCACCTCCACAAGCAACTACTCAAGGGGTGTGTACAGAGCCCCACTGAGATAAATCCTGCTCTGTGGGGTGGGCCTTTGCACATCTGATTGGAGTTTGGTGGTCTCAGCCAGTCCTTTGCAGCTGGTCATCTGGGGGACAGGGGGACGGTAAATCCCTACCATTGACATGCCAACAGCAATAAAGGCTCAACTACAACAGGAGGGTGCACACAGCCAACACAGGGGGGCACACCTGGAGTGCCCAGTTTAGGTGATCAGAGAGGCTGTGTCACTGGACCCTATGGAACATCTACTACATTAGGCCACTCCACCAAGTCTGAGAGACATAGCAGCTCTACCTAACACATAGTAACAAACACAGGGAGGCTGCCAAAATGAGGAGACAAGAAACATGTCCCAAATAAAAGAACAGAACAAAATTCCAGAAGAACTAAACAAAATGGAGACAAGCAATCTACTAGATGCAGACTTCAAAACACTTGTTATAAAAGGGTGCTCAATGAACTTAGCGAGAACCTCGACAGCATAAAAGAGAACCAGTGGGAAACGAAGGATAGCCTTGCACAGTGTAGCTCAGTTGGTTGCAGTGCCATCAGTGAGAGGTCGCAGGTTCAAGTCCTGGTCAGAGTACATGCCTGGGTTGTGGGTTCAATTCAGACCCAAGTCAGAGAGCACGTGTGAAGGGCAACCAATCAATGTTTCTCTCTCACATTGATGTTTCTCCCTCTCTCTACCTCCCTTATCCTCTTTCTAAAATCAATAAGCAAGTCATCAGGTATGGATTAAAAAAACAAAAAAAGAAATGAAGGCTACACTAACTGAAATGAAGAATAATTTACAGGGGATCAACAATAGGTAAGATGAAGCCAAGAATCAAATCAGCAATTTAGAATACAAAGAAGCAAAATACAACCAAAAAGAAAAAAGAATCCATAAAAATGAAGACAGTGTAAGGAGTCTCTGGGACAACTTCAAGCATACCAACATCACATCATGGTCGGGACCAGAAGGAAAAGATAAAAATTGAAAACCTATTTGAAAAATAATGACAGAAAACTTCCCTAACCTGCTGAAGGAAATAGACATACAAGTCCAGGAAGCACAGAGAGTCCCAAATAAGATGAATCCAAAGAGACCCACACCAAGACACATCATAATTAAAATGCCAATGGTTAAAGACAAAGACGATCTCAAAAGCAGTGAGAGAAAAGCAGTTAGTTATCTACAGGGAGCTCCCATAAGACTGTCAGTTGATTTCTAAACAGAAACTTTGCTGGCCAGAAAAGAGAAGGGAATGGCAAGAAGTATTCAAAGTGATGCAAAGCAAGAACCTACAACCAACCTATCATTTAGAATCAAAGAACAGATAAAAAGCATCCCAGACAAGAAAAAGCTGAAAGAGTTCATCACCATCAAACCAGTATTAAGAAGAAGAAGAAAGATAAAAAATATGAACAAGAAAATGTCAATAAATACATAGCTATCAATAACTGAATCGAAAAAACAAAATAAGTGAACAAGCTGACAGAAACAGCAGCATAGATAGACAACATTTTGGCAGTTACTACATGGGAGGGAAGTTGGGGGATGTGTGAAAAAGGTGAAGGAATTAAGAAGTACAAATTCATTGTTACAGAATAATCATGGTGATGTAGTTATAGCATAAGGAATATAGTCAATAATATTCTAATTACTATGTATGACATCAGAAGGGTGCAAGATTTATAGGGGTTATCACTCAGAAAGTTATATAATGTCTAATCACTGGGTTATACACCTGCAACTAATATAATAATGTATGTCATCTGTAAATGAAAAATACAAATGACTTAAAATTTTTTTATAAAGTTAGAAATGGTACAGACTTTAAACGCATTTAGTATAAAATCATGGGATAAGTTTTGTAAAGACAGAAATTTTGAGTGCTTTAAAACCAAAGTAATTTGGTTGTAGGAGGAGAAGTGTTATATACTTTCATTATCCAAAACTTAGAAGTGTTTGCTAAAGTAAAAGATCCCCTGTGAATCTGATACATTAAACCAAAAGATGGTACACAAAAAGCAGCTAGTTACTTGCTAATCTTTCTTTACTTGTGAATATACAGAACTCTTTGTTCATCTAAAATACACTTATAAAGGAGTAACAGTACAAAAGAGCCCCTTTTTGGGTTAATGAGGAAGAGTGTCTGGGATAATACAAGAATCTCATTTATTACATAAAAAGTGTGTATCTCCTATAAACAAGATTAAAGGCAAATGATCAGCTTTTTAAAAAAACAAGAGATCCTGTTAAATTCTGTTTGAATGTATTTGATAGGCATTTAAAATCAAAATAGTATTGGTATACGCACAGATCAGTGGACCAAAACAGCATCTGTAAATAAATCCAAGAAACTGCCAGTAAACTATAGAGAAAACATGCTAAACCTATACCTTATATAAAAATAAATTATATGTAAATTAATTATTTAATGTAAAATGTAAATGAACGAAACACTGTAAGAACCTTTGAGATGACTTTTACCTGGAATGGGAAAAATTTCTTATGCAAAATGAAAAACCCAAAATCCATATAACAAAAGTCATACAAATTGGCTACCTGAGTCCTCATTTTCTTTGGCTAATATAGTGTTTTTTATTCCTTCTTTAATTTCAGTGCCTTAGGCAGGACATGCACTGTCCAGTTCCCCATGGTCTGCCTTTCTCCCTATTATCTTATATAATAAGCCTCTTTATACACGTTAATGACACTGAAGTCAATCAAGTTTTTTACCCGTACCATAAAGAAAAAGATGTACGTATTATATCACAATTTCAATTTCTCTAGAGGAAAGGAATCATAAACAAAAACAAAAGACAGACTGAGAGAAAATATTTGTAATTCATTTGTCAAACAGGGAGTCCTCCAACATACAAAGAGCTCCACAAACTGATAAAAGACAACCTTCTGTCAGACTGTCTAACGTCAATTTGTTTTCTGGCACTGCTTCTTCCACATCTTCTTCCTCATTGTATGACAGAGGTTCTGAAGCACTCAGCTCCATCAAGTCATCTTCTGTTAATTTCTCTGGTGTGGTGCCTGTTAGCTCTTGAATTTTCCAAGATTCATATCTTGAAAGCCTTCACCACCCACCTTTTTTGGTTATATCCACAATCTCTTTCATGATTTCCTTGATTGGCTCTCTTGTAAATTCTATGAATTCATGCACAACATTGGGACAGTTTTCTCCAGCAGGAATTTATTACTTCAGACTTAATGACTTTCACAGCTTTTTTTGTAACAATGATGGCATCTTCAATGGTGTATAGTCCTTCCAGACTTTCATGATGTCTATCAGGGCACTCTCTTCTCTTCTTAAAAAATATTTTAAAAATTTATTTTTAGAGAGAAAGGAAAGGAGGGAGAGAGGGAAAGAAACATCACTGTGTGGTTGCCTCTCGCAAGCCCCCAACTGGGGACCCAGTCTACAACCCAGGCATGTACCCTGACTGGGAATCAAACCACTGAGCCACACCAGCCAGGGCTTAGGGCTCTCTTCCACAGTGTCAACAATCCTTTCAAGGTCCTTATGACCCCTTGACCAAGAGGCTGAATTAGAAACAATGTGTTTTGGGGACAAGTAGACCATTTTGATGCCTTTGGCATTGAACTCATGGGGTTCTGGGAGGCCAAGGGCATTGTTCAATATCAAAAGAACTTTAAAGGGCAAAGTACCCTGACTTCAGGAACACAGCATCAAAAAAGTGAGTTCAGTAAAAGGGTTCTCATTGTCTAGACTTTCGTGGGCAACCAAAAGACTGGCAGCTAATATTTATCTTTTCTTTTCAAGTTTCTAGGGTCAGCAGCTTTATAGATAGGGGCAGACCTGATCACAAACCCGACCGTGTTTGCACAGAACAGTAGAGTTAGCCTATCCTTGCCAGAAGTTCTGACGTTCATTTTTCTTCCTCACTAATACATGTCCTTTGTAGCATTTTCCTATCTAGGGCACTTTTGTCTCATTAAAAACCTGTTCAGGCAAATATCCCTTCTCCTCAATAATTTTCCTTTTCTAAATTTTATTTCATTTTTTAATAGTTTTTCTATTACAGTTGTCCCACATTTTCCCTCATCGCTCCCTCCCAACCCTATTCACCCCTTCTCTCATAGTCATTCCCCACCTCATTGTCCAGGTCCATGGGTCATTTATACTGGTTCCTTGACTATACCCTTCCCTTTCTTACCTTCCTTGCTCTCCCTCCCCCCTCTCCCTGGTCACTGTTAGCCTGCTCCTTGTTTACATGCCTCTGGTTCAATTTTGCTTGTTTGTTTGTGTTGTTCATTAGTTTCCTGTATTAGGTGATATCATGTCTTTCATTGCTTGGCTTATTTCGCTAAGCATAATTCTCTCTAGTGCATATTACTTGTCTCTTCACAGGTCTTCGGGTAAAGAGCAATCATTCTCAAGAAACCATACCTGAGGAACCTGATCTGTATCTGGACCTGATTTAGATGACATACTGGATTTTCAGCTAATGTCATAATGGGATGTGAATTAGAGATCTCTGAGGAGGAGGCTGGTGTATTTTGCATGTAATTTGGCTGTGGGAGGGATGTGAAATGTGGCAAAAGGGTAAACCATGGCAAGAGTGTTCAGAGATGGCTATAACAATATCTCCAGGGCCTGGTTGGGTTGATCAGTTGGTTAGGCCATTGTCCGATACACCAAGGTTGTAGGTTTGATCCCCGGGCAGAGAACAGACATATGAAAATTAACCAGGATACAAAATTAATATCCAGAATCAGTTGCATTTTTATATACCAATAATTAACACAAAAGGAGATTAAGAAAACAATCCAATTCACAATTGCTTCAAAAAGAATAAAATACCTAAAAACAAACCTAACCAAGATGTAAAAGACCTATACTTGGAAAATTATAAGACACAGAAGAAGGAAATTGAAGAAGATACAAATAAAAGGAAGCACATATTATGTTCATGGATAGGAAGAATTAACATATTTAAATGTCCATACTACCCAAAGCAATCTATAGATTCAATGCAATTTCTATCAAGATTCCAATGACATATTTCACAGAACTAGAACAAATACTTCAAAAATTTATATAGAACCACAAAAGGCACCACATAGCAACAGTGGTCCTGAGAAAGAAGAACAAAGTTGGAGGAATCACGCTACCCAATATCAAACTATACTATAAGGCTGCAGTAATCAGAACAGCATGGTACTGGCATGAAAACAGGTATATAAATCAATGGAACTGAATAGAGAGCCCAGAAATGAACCCACACCTTTACAGTCAATTAATATACAACAGAGGAAGCAAGCAGACACACACAATGGGCTACAGATAGTTTATTCAATAAATTGTGTTGGGAAAACTGGACAGATATGTGCAGAAAAATGAAACTAGACCACCTTCTTACACCACACACAAGAATAAACTCAAAATAGATTAAAGACTTACATGTTAGACCCCAAACCATAAAAATCCTAGAAGAAAACATATGCAGCAAAATCTCAGACACTGCTTGTAGCAATATTTTATCAGATATATCTCCCCAGGCAAGGGGAACAAAAAGAAATAAATGGGACGACATCAAACTAAAAAGTTCTTCACAGCCAAGGAAAACATCAACAAAATAAAAAGACAATCCACAGACTGGGAAAACATATTCACCAATACATCTGTTAAGGGGTTGCTATCCAAAATTTAGAAAAGATTTACAAAACTCAACACAAAAAAACAAGCAACCCAATTAAAAAATGGGCAAAGGACTTTAATAGACACTTCTCCAAAGAGGACATACAGATGGCCAATAGACGTATGAAAAGATGCTCCATGTCACTAATTATCAGAGAAATGAAAGTTAAAACCACAATAAGATATGATCTAACAACTGTCAGAATGGCTATCATCAATAAATCAACAAAGAACAAGTGCTAGTGAGGATGTAGAGAAAGGGGAACCTTTTTGCACTGTTGGAGGGAATGCAGACTGGTGCTGCCAACTGTGGAAAGCAGTATGAAGATACCTCAAAATATTAAAAATGGATCTACCTTTTGACCCAGCGATCCCACTTCTAGGAATATATCCGAAGGAACCCAAAACACTAATTTGAAAGAACATAAAGCACCCCTATGTTCATTGCAGCATTTAGTTATAGTCACCAAGATATGGAGGCAGCCCAAGTGTCCATCAGTAGATGAGTGGATAAAACAACTATGGGACGTTTACACAATGGAATACTACTTGGCCGTAAAAAAAGAAAAATTTACCCTTTGTGACAGTATGGATGGACCTGAAGAACATTATGCTAAGTGAAATAAGCCAGTCAGAGGAAAACAAACACCATATGATTTCACTCATATGTGGACTCTAATGAACAAACTGAACTAACAAGCAAAATAGAGACAGACTCATAGAGAACAGGATGACAGCTAAGTCGGGGGTGGGGAGATTAGGGGGTGGAGGAATTGAGCAAAAAGGAAAAAAGACTCATGGTGATTGCTGGGGGAGGGAGATATAAAGGGACTAAATAATAATGGAAAAAAATACAACAAAAAATAAATTTAATAAAAAAGAATCAATCAATGAATGCATAGAACAACAAATTGATGTTTCTCTTTCTCAAATCAATAAATACATTTTTTTAATTTAAAAAAAGTATTATCTCCCATCCCATGTTTTCTTCCACAATGTGACCTTGCCAACCCCCTCTTAATAAATGGATTCTAATCCTCAGCACTCCCCACCGCCACGTTCACCAAAACACTGGCTTTTAAATTGACTCACCATGTGAGAAAGTCAGTTATCCTGAGGCCCCCATGTGGTACGGAAATTCAGGCCACATGTACATGCTTCAGTTAACAGCCCCAGCTGAGATCTCGGTCAGCTGACAGCATCAACTAACTGCCAGTCATATGAGCAAAGACACCTCCAGATGATTCCAGTCTCCCACCTCAGGTTATCCCCAACCAACAAGTCTTCCCAACTGAAGTCCTACACATTATGGAGTAGAAACAAGCCATCATTGGTGTGCCCTATCTGAACTATTGACCCATAATATCTGTAACTGTGAATCTAATAAAGTAGTTGTTTTACATCAAGTTTTAGGGTAGTTATGTCATGTAGCAACAGCAACCAGACTACATACTGATGGAAATGACTCACAGAGACAAAAACAGAAAATACAAGAAAAAGAAGGAGAAATACAATTGCAATATCCTTGAATATAAAAGGAATGGCTTCCTCTACACAAGTAGATGGAGAAGCTTTAGATGCAGCACTGCGTAGTTCACTCACTGCAAAGGGGAAAAGGGCAGAGTACAGGTACAGACACCATGGGTGTGGGAAGATATTGATGGCAGATTGTTATTTAGGAATATAGAGAAAAACACCAGAAGACACTTATGAAATTTATATACATCTTATCATCCTTTTAAAATAAAGTTTTTAAAAAAGATCCAGTCCATTCTTCATTTTCTAAATAAGGAAAATATAAGGCTCAATAATTATGTAACTGGCTCAAAATCATACACCACATTGACAGCAGTCATCCCTGATCCTGTTTCCAAAACAGTGTCCTTCCTCACATCACATTACCTTTCACATTAACAAAAATATTACCTAGTGGCACTATATTTCAAAATCAGAATTTATTAAACTAAAATCATTTAGTAAGCAATAATAAGTACCCTATTCCCAAGGACTGATATCAAAAAGGCAGGTTGAAGGATGTCCTTGGGACATCCAAAATAAGCATTCAAGCAAAACAAACAGCCCATGAGCTATCCCAACCTAGTTTACCTTCATTAGCTTTACTGTACAGGCTTCAAAAACAGATAATGCTTTCTTTTCCCCTTTCCAATTCTCCAATCCTAAACACTCTTTATCATACTAACTTCAGTTTTAAGTTATCTACCAAGGATTTTTCTTTCCTTTTACAACTCATATCTTACCACTTTATTCAGATTTTACCAGTACGATAGCACCCCAAGATCACTTGTCTAAACTCACTAGATTACTGAATGTCTAATGCTAACCACTGAATGTCTACTTATTCAAATAATACAAATGCAGGACTAATGTCCACAAGGAATAGCAGTACCTATGTAGTGTGAAATGAAAGGACACAGAAGAATGACAAATACTGTCAAAAATACCTCCCAGTCTTTATTATTTCCAAAATTCTCTTCCTTAGTCCTCACGATTAGAGCTCTGGATAAAAGTCTCCACTGTTCAACCAATTGCCAAATCCAAAATCATCTGTCATACTAGAAAGAACAAAATAGTAACAGCAGTAATTTCTGTATGTTGTACCAGGTAAAACACTAGTACACATTTTTAAGGCCTTTTTTCAGTTTTGATTCTTCTCATTTGTTGGCAGTGATCAACAATGATCAACATGTTAATCATTCTCACCTTCTTAACCTACCCATCTACTTGCTTCTGATGCTAACTGCCCCTTCCTCGACTCCTTTGACAATTCTTTGACCCATTCTCTAATAACAGACAATTCCCAAGGCTCAATCTCAGGCCTACTGCTCTTCACTCTGAGCACTGTAATCCAAGCCCTAAATTTCTCTACCAAGTTTTAGTTACGTGCCCCACTGTCTGGCTATCTATTTTTTACTTGACTATCCCACTGTCACCTCAAATTCAACATATCCAAAATATAAGTCCAGCTTATATCTATGTCTCTTCAATACTTTCATACCTATTTCTGTCACTACCGCCTATCTTTGTCACTCACTAGCTGAGTAACTTTGGACACATTTTTAAATCTCTCTGGGTCTCATATTCCTAATGCAGAAAATGTATATATTGTGGTCCAGATGTTCTCAGATGTCTTGGATTTGCAACACTTCATTTCCTCTCTCACTGAAGATCAAAACCTCAAAATCATCTTCGATTACTCTTTGCCACCTGCCCCACACCGCCACTCCCCCATCGCCGCCCCATCCTCCTTTCCTGTCTAATCCGTAATGAAGTCTTGTGTGACATCTCTCTCGTCTTATTTTTACTAAGTGCAAATCTTCATTATTTCAGGCCTAGATTATTTTCCCACTCTTATCACTTCTCACTCCAAATCATACTATGCCTAACATTGGTGCCTCTCTGATTTTCCTAAAATACTTTTAGCAAGCTCTTTCTTAAGATAAAAATTTTAAAGCTTCTCTGTGACCCATGGAGCAAAGTACATTCTTCACATCCCAGCTCTTAGAGGCATCCATAATCTAATTCCAACCTACAGTTTCAACCTGGTTTCTTACTACTCTCTCACACAAACCTTTATATCAGACAAATTATTTTATGAACTGTTCTCTGAATATATCATGCATATCTTGCCTTTGTTTACCTCCTATACAAGTTCATTCCTCTTCTGCAAAATAGGATCCTGCCTAGATTTGATTCTACCTCCTCTCTGGAGCCTTTTAAGCTCACTTCAACTCTAAGTGACCTCAAATATCTGTACCTTTCATTACTTATCTCCCCAAGTGAAAGGAACCTATTTTAGATTTTTCTGCATCTCTTTTGGACATAGCAAAGTACCTTTAACATTACAGGTATTAATAAATATTTGTTTGGTGACTGACTAAAGCTCCTTTTTAATACATAGCATTTACTGAATGCTCCCTATGTGCTTAGCATTATGTGTATGTGCTTTTTTAATCCAGGTATTGTTCATCAAAGCATACACAATCAATTTGAAAACATAGTTAACACCTGGAAAATAACTATCAAGTAACCAAAACATGTCCAGTTCATTTTAAAACTAATCTGGTTGCTCATTTGTCATTCTAGTCACAGTACTAGTCTTCTAGTATTTTTGACCATCTCCTCAAACTCAACATGCCCCAAATAAAAATCATTATTTTATATCCCTTTGTAATTTTCTTCCCTCCTGGTTAGATAGGATCTAAATTAGGCACCATTTCAAAACTACCTCTTTCATTTACCACCTACATTAACCCACTGAATAAGTCTTGTCTATATTTCCTTTGTCTTTAATATGATCAGCTGGTACTAGTTGATCAATAATTGTATCAATAATTTTGATGGAGGGGGGTTCAAATAGTAAGCAACATTAAAAAAGTGCAGTTTTTCCATTAAAAATAACTTTTTTTTTTTTTTTTAATCAGAAAAGCCAACCAAAAGCTAAGGCAGAGGTTCTCCAACATTCTCCATTCAGGGAGTCTTCAGTCTTTGTAATTTTTTTTCTCAGGACACCTAGGCCAAAAGAAATACTTAAGTAGGTAGGTTCAAACCACTTAAGTGTTAATGTCCTTACAACTTAGTGCTTTTGGGGCACTGCACAACTTCTCAAAACCTTGTTATTAAATCAGACATTATACTCTCATTGCCTGTATCATTGATTTTCATGTAGTATTTATTTTTTATCAAAGCACCATCTAAAAATACAGCTTTGGCCCTGGCTGGTGTGGCTCAGTAGCTTGAGTGCCAGCACGCAAACCAAAGTGTCACCGGTTCGATTCCCAGTCAGGGAACATGCCTGGGTTGTGGCCCGGTTCTCCAGTTGGGGGCACATGAAAGGCAATCACACATTGATGTCTCTCTCACTCTACTTCTCCCTTACCCTCTCTCTAAAATTAAATAAGTAAAATATTTTTAAAAAAATAAACAAAAATAAAAATACAGCTTTGCAAAGATACAACACTGTAGAAGGAAATGTGCCGATTTAATGCTGAAACCGTGAACTACTTAAAATGAATAGTTCAGGCCTGAGTTCACTGGTGCTCTGAGGCACCCCAGTGCACAATTTGGGAAACTGGGAGCAAAGGCAAGGGGTCTAAAAGGAGACAAAAGAATGGAATGTAGGAGCAAAAGAAAGTTCTTAGCACAATTAGCCACAAGAGGGCAGCACAACAGTTGGTGGGGCTGCTCAATGGGGTTGGGGTGTCAAAGCAATAGGTACAACCTTTCCATAAGAAGGTTGTAAAATCTGTTAACTAGTTAAAGACCTAAGTCTTTTTTTTCTCCTTATGCTAAAGAGGAAGAAACACTGGTCACTGGCAGATCACCTTATGCAGAGTCATTCTGTCCTCTGAATCTCCTTGGCCTGCCCAGTCATGATAGTAGCCAAGACTTTAATAGCAGCCAAGCAATTTACTTCTTTGCATGCATAGGCTTATTCAATTTTCACAACAATCATAAGAAAAGTGAGGCTCAAAGAGATTTTAAATAATACAATACTAGGATTCCAACCCAGATCTGACTCCCAAGCCAGTGCTGTTTCCTGTTCTGGCTCAAAAGCATTCCACCTTTCAGCAATATCCAGGTAAAAGCAGAGAAAAGATATCCCTTCCCATACCTGAGACACCTGTCTCAAATCACCAGAAAAAAAAACAGTACATGATTCTTAAATGGTCCCTAAACTATCATGAACTCCAAACAAAGGACATTCAATTAGAGCAGATTATGTGCTTCCCTAGTCAGCAAGTACAACAGCCTTCCTATACAGATAAATACATGTACTATTAAGGCAAGTGTTGGACACATCCAGTTTGCAGATGTTTGTTACACACTAACACACAAATGCATATACAAGCAAATGATTCTCCCACTTTAAGTGGTAAAAGGTGAAAGGGGTGGGAAAAGGGTGTAATATCAGAATATTTGCAGTAGCCCCACAATTCACTTGTACAAACCTATTATGAAACCAAAAGCAATTTTCATCTCTCTTATTCCCACTTCTGGTTTCCTTCCCCACATTTTTCTTCCCCACTATGTATGACACACCTCAGCTGCTTCTATCCTTTCATTCAGAGACAAGGAGTTTCTCCTGACAGATTAATAATCACCGGAAAGCAAACTGGGTAAACTCAACCGACACAGCAAACTTAGGCAGATAAACCATCCAGGAAGCATTCAGTGTGGTAGCAGAAGCCCCAGCAAGAACGGCTAACGTGTTCTCTCAATAGGTACTTAGTGCTAGAAAATGTTCCTCTTTGAAAGATTAAGAACCTCTGGCTGCTTGAAGAAAGGGTGCCTAACAACGTTTTTTCTGCAAAGCCGTGTTATTTGTATAATCAGCACGGAAAGAAACAATGACTGTTTCTTAAAGGATTCACGGGCAACAATAAACACCCCCAAGACACTCTCCCAGACCAACATTAAAAGTTCAGCACTGCCCTTTTCAGAGTAAGAAACCAGGAGCCCGGCTTGTCGGTACACGCTCCCAACCTTCCTACGCTCGCACTCGCAGCTCGTGCTACCCTCACCTTTACCGCGGCGATGAGGGGCAGCGGCCAGGATCGCAGACCCACCCTCGCGGGCAGGGAGAAAGGGCCTCTTTTTCTGCAGAAGAAAAACAGTTCACATCTTGTTCCCTTGCCTGTTTCTGAAACCTCAAAAAGAAGAGAAGAAGCAGTTACTACCGCAGAAATCCAGGGAAAATACGTGTTCTTTTCTAACTTGTTTGGATGTCTAGAAAATTTTAAAGAGGGGTAAGTAGTAAAAGGTGGGGGTGGATACCAGGCACACATGAATGCAAATATCAACAGCAAAACACTCCGTTGTTTCCCCATAAAAAGGAAAATTTTCTTGCCGTCAAGTGGGCTGCTACGAGCAGGGGGAAAGCGGGGATCAGGAGGTGGGAGGGTGGAGGGGAGACAACTGCAGTCCCCCACCCAGAGACCTGACAGCAATACCACCACCCGCTGCACGGATCCGGCGACGAGGACGCGCCCCCAAGCCTACAGGGGCTGCTCGTACCAGGTGCCTCCGGACGGCCAAGCTCTGCGAAGCCCCGGGAGCGGGCACTGGTCGGAGCGTCCGCCAGGCTGGGGCACCCTGCCGTGCGATTTCTGCTCCCACTCACATCCCTCGGTGGCGAGGACCAGGCCTTTCCTCGAGCCGCGGCAGCAGCTCTTCGCCCCGACGCGCGCCACAAGTCCGGGCCCAGGAGCCTAGTGGTCGAGGCGGCGGCGCGAACTCCCGAGCGAGCCGGTTGCCCGCCCAGCCGGTCAGCGCCCAGGGAGGCCGTTAGCTACAGCCGCTGCTGCCCTCTTCTGCTCCTCTTCCTCTCTACTTCCTGCAACCCTCGCCACTCTTACTTCAGGCAACCGGGAAGCCCGTCACAGTCGACGTCTCCACCCTCGCCCGGACCACCCAGTTTCCTAAGAGCCGCAGGCGACACTTTGACTTAGCCTACCGGTTGGCCTTCAGTCGGGCAGCCAGTTCAAGGCTGACTGAGTCCGGGTCTGAGCCAGGCGGAGACCTGGCGCGCGCGCCCGAACTGCGCGCGCGCCCGAACTGCGCGTGCGCCGCTCCACCCGGGCCGCGCAGATCCCGGCGCGCGCCGCCGCAGGGCAGACCAGGGCGGGCCGCGCAGGACCGTGGCCTCCTGCTAAGCCGGCTGGCGCGCGCGGAGATTCCCGGGACGGCCCTTAAGCCGGAGCGGATGGAGAAGCTGAGCTGGCGGAGGCTAGCGAAGACGCCCCCCCTCCCCCCAAGATATGCGTGTCTGTGGTGGCCTCCCGCAGCGGAGGCGACTGGGAATGAGTCAGCCCGGCAAGGAAGGCGCCCCCTGCGCGCTGCCGGGCACAGCACAGACTTTCCCCACCCGCGCACTGTTGTCTCCTTCCTGCCTTTGCTTCCACGTTCCGGGCCCAGCAAACCTGTGCTTCCCCAGTCTCGGCTTCCAGACCGAGGGTTGGGGCAGCGCGTTCATCCGCGCCGTTTTGTGCCCGTGCAATCCCGAGCGCCCAAGTCACCTCTACTAGGAAGCAGTGAGGGTGGGGTGAGGCTCCCAGCTGCCAGCGATTGACGACAAGGCCTGTGCGATTGAGTAGAAACAATCTCTACCGTCCAAAAGAGCTTCATTCATCCATTCAACAAGTATTTACAGACCACCTACTAAGTGCCAGGCTGTAGGCCCCCAAAGATGCTATGTGATCACTAACTGCATACTCCTTGGGTACTGGAGCTAGTATTCTGGTAAAGTGACAAAAATGCCTTAAATGTATAATGTGCGGTGTATAACTGCCACCAAAAGGAATAATGCAAAGTGAAGGAGTAGAAAGTGAGCAAGCAGTGTGCTATTTTAGTGAGGGTCGCCAGGAAAGACCTCCAGAGTAACTGACATTTCAGCAGAGACCTGAAGAATGAGGAGCCAGTTCTGCGACTATCCTGGAAAAGTTTCAGATTGAGGAAAGAGGCAAAGACCCTCAGAACGGGATGTGCTTGGCAAGTTCAGGGACCAGGAAAGAGGTCACTGTGGCTGACAGTGAGGGCGGGGGCAGTGGTTAGAGGTGAGGCCAAAGTAGCCTTTAACGGACTGTGTAGGGCCTTTGTACATTAGCCTTCTTTCTGTTAATCTGAAAGAAATGATGCATTTATAGCACCTGTTTTTCCATACACAAATGATGCTGCCATTCAGGACTAGATTGTATTTAATGGTTTCTTTAAATAAACCTCACCAAAGCAGCTCCTGCATTTCTTCTTACATAAGACCCATTGCAAAAGGTCTTTGAGCAAATGATAGCAGGATAGGAAACGACTTAAATTCACACCGACCTCTTTAAAGTAAATAATAAACTAGGGCCCTGTTTTCTCGTAAAAGGAAGAGATTATAGCGGAATTGCATTCCTATGGTGCAATATTGTGATTTATAAGATATTTGGTTTTCATCATCTACAGCTTCCAAAACCCTTGGAATTTCCTAAATGTTCAGTGATGGAGATGTCTTTTGTTATTTTAATGAGGTGACTTCTGGACCTCACCCAGGGGTTGACAGGAGAACCAATCAAGTGATTACAGATTTGTAACTTTGCGTCCCATCCACCCCACCCCATTTTGGGATAAGTGACAGGGGCTGTAAATTAAGTTCAATTGCCAAAGATCAATGACTCAGCCAATCATGCCTGTGTAATGAAGCCTCCATAAAAACCCAGGAGCACAGCTTTTTCTTTTTTGGAGAGCTTCCACAATGGGAACTAGAATGCTTCCATGTGATTGCCACCCTGTTGGGGACCCAAGCTCCACAAGGACAGAAGCTCCTTTTTCCAGGCCTCGCCCTGGATATCCTTTCACATCCTTTTATAATAAACCAATAAACTAGAAAGTAAAATGTTTCTCTGAGTTCTGTGAGCCATTCTAGCTAATTAATCAAACCCAGGAAGGGTGTTGTGGGAACCTCTGATTTATAGCCCATTGGTTAGAAGTACAGGTAACAACTTGGACTTGAGATTGGCATTCTAAATTGGAGGGGTCTTTGGGACCTCCAGTCTTTAGCTGGTTGGTCAGAAGCACAGGTAAGAGCCTGGGCTAGCCATTGGCATCTGTAGTGTGTGTGTTCTGGGGAGGGAGGTGGCAGGCAGTCTTTGTCAGTCTGACCCCTTAACATGTGGAATCTGATGCTCCGGGTAGATAGTGTCAGAATTGAGTTGAATTCTTGGACAGTGTCTGAGCAAGAGCTGTTTGTTGGTAGGAGGGGGACCCGCCCTCCCATGATGGAATTGGGTCTGAGAACCCTATACATATGGCTACTTGTCTCACAAGCAAAATACACTGCAGAGCCCCTTTCTAATTTTAAAAAAAATTAGAAATGTGAGTTGTGACTCAAATGGCAAATCTGAAACCTTCTTAGAATATTAAAGCTGAAATTACAAGCAGGAACTGCCATAAGAGTTCTCTTCTTGCAAACAAAAACTGTTACTGTAGTATAACCCAGGACACAGGCCCACACAAAAGATGGTAAGTGTTGAATGTGGCTTTAATGTCAGGGTTAAAATAAAAAGCATTTGAATTGTGGAAAAAGAAAAGCCTTTTAGAACTCTGAGACAGTGAAGATACATTCATTGTAGTTAAGTGATGTTTCTATATTTTACGATGTGTTTATTCAACCAGGCATGGCATCTGTAACTGTTCACTGCCTATTCACAAAAAAAGCCATTTGGAACTAGTGAATATTGAGGGTATATATATATATATACACACACACACACACACACACATATATTAGAGATTTGGATATGGAAGACAGTGGACAAGGGAAATATATTATTCAGAGGCCTATACAATTGAGAAATCAATATACCTACACAGAGAAATTAAATGACTTGCTTAGTGTCTGTCATTCAGATAGTAAAAACCTCTCTTCTCACTAAAATATTAGGATTTTAAGATAATACTGCCTTGGAATATTTAGCTCTTTTCACTCTGTAGAGAATTGTTTAGCTCTTTGTGTGATCCCTGGTAGCTAGAAATTTGCTACCAGGACAAACATTTCAGAAAATTTGCCCTATTCTTTGATAATGACAAGAGAATACAAAAAAAAATTGTCCAAGTCTGTCACAACATTCTTTCACACAATACAGAGAAACAAGAAATGTGGGTTGGATGATAACACATTTAGATTCAAAACTGATTGTATGGACCATATCTAAAAGTAAAAATCAGCAGGTAATTGTAAACTGTGGGGCAGTATGTAGTGGTATGCGGCATAATTCTGTTCTTCCACCGTAGTAGAACCTGGCAGAAGTGGTTCTTGACTGCCTTTCCCCAGACCCACGCCTGCAAAAAAACTGTGACAGTATGTGAGAAAGGCTTTGCCTTTCCTTTCTTTTGAAAGTTCTTAGGTGGTTTTGAAGCAAAGCCAGGATTGAAGACCCAGGCCAAGGGGTTGAAGAACTTAAGCTTGAGAGTCTGGCCAACCCAGATTTGAATCACAGCTTTCACCAAAGAAGTCATTGAGATTTTCTAAACTTCCATTTCCTTATCAGTATAATTGGGATAATGCTATCTTCCTTGAAGAGTTGTTTTGAAAACTAGATGAAAAAGTATTTTTAAACCCTTAGCACAGGTATTAAGTACCAATTATAATTGTAGGGACAATTTACCGATATCACTAAGCTGGGAGGCATAAGAAATATGTTGGATTTAATTCATGATATTGAAGAATTTGTCACAATCTCTTGCATCATACATAACTGTGGGCTGATATGATTACAGTTGAGTTGTAATGGAGATAAATGCCAAGACCTGTATTTAGATTAAAAAATAAATAAAACTATGCCATTAAATCTTAGGCCCTGGCTGGGTAGCTCAATTGGTTAGCGTGTCATCCCAATACACAAGGTTGCAGGTTAGAATCACCAGTCAGGGCACCTATAAGAATCAACCAATGAATGCATAAATAAGTGTAACAACAAATCAATGCCTCTCTCTCTTTTTCTCACTTTCCCTCTTTCTCTCTCCCGCCCACCTCCTTCATCTCTCTTTCTAAAATCAACTTTTTAAATTAATTAATTTTAATATGGGAGCAAAAAAAAGATACAGAAAGCCCTTGGAAGGGGAAGCAGGCCCAAGGGAAAGGTTGGGGATAGATCCTGCAGTTAGTTTGTTTCTTTCCAAAGTACGAAAGACGAACTTTTCTTAAGGCAAAAAGGAAGTAGCTATGAAGACAGGCTGATTTATCCCAGGTCTAGTAATATAAGGCAAAGGCAGGACTATGAATCAGACAGACAAGCAAGCAATATTTTTTGTTTTGTTTACTTTGAATCATCCAGATATTTCAGAGCTATTCATTTCAAAGTTTAGTTGAATATGGCAAAAAATTTTCCAAAACCTCCTTTGCATTAAAGACCTTGTCTCTGTATCAATCTTCTTTTACTTCCTTACAATCCCAAAGAAAAACATGTTCCTGGAAACAGGTCCCTCCTTCCCTTGAGATAACAGGTAAATTTAACTTCCATGCATGAAAACCCAAACAATCTCTGCCTCTGTAAATTAGGCATTAATAACTTCCTTCAGGTGAGGGTAATTACATTATTAAAATGTTGATTATAATTATGCTTTACCTTACAAAAAAATTAACTAAAATAGAGGTAAAGTTAGCAATTCACCAAAAATATTTTTCTTTGTTAAAGGATTCATACCAAGATTTAATCTTAAAATATAGAGATTCCCCTGGCATATTATTAATTTACAGAACATCAATTCCTGGGTCCTTATTTCGATTAAGAACTCTGTCCTCTTCATCCAAAGTAGCCAGCCTCTAGCCCTTATATTATTGTTTGTGACCCTGCCCCCACACTCTTTTTTTTTTTTCTCTTTCTTTTTTTGTATCCTTTGACCAACATGTCCCCATTTTCCCCATTCTCCCCATTCTTCAGCCCTTGGCAACCATCATGCTACTCTCTGGTTCTTATGATTTCCATAGACGTGAGTCTATACAGTACTTGTCTTACTGAGTCTTGCTTATTTCACTCCAACAAGGATTTTAAACCAGCCATCATACAAATGTATAAACAAGCATTAAATTTTCCTTTAAAAACAAGGAAAAATAGGAAATCTCAACAAAGAAATAGAATGTATTATAAAGAACCAAATTAAATGCCCCCACACTCTTGACTGCACCATGAGTTGTCACCTGACTAAGCCAATCAGGGTTTCCCTCCTGTGGAAGTTGGAACTGGGATTCAAAGACAGTTGCTCAGACTTGTTCACTTAAAATAAAGTTACCCATGCTCTTAAGATAACCACTGTGAGCTTGCCGTCTTTATTGGAGTACATGATGTTGCACAAAAAGCTGATTTGCTGCGGGAGAAAAGAATGATCAGAAGAGAGAAAAAGAGCAGGCATGCACCAGGAATAATCGTCATAGATTTTGTTTCCTCTTCCCTATAAGGCCCAAATAAACTTCCTGTAGTTAGTACTTCCTTATGAGAAGTTTCTCTCTTTTACTTAAGCTGGGTCTAGTAGTGTCAATACACTGATGAGAAGAAAAGAAAATATGCTCTCTCAGATTACAACAAGGAAAATGTATATATTTTTAAAATCCAATTTACCCACAAATTTTGACAGTCTATCTTCAACCATATAGCCAAGCATAACTATGTAAGTATTTGTCACAATCTAAGACATTTACATGGAACCCATAGGTTAGCAGAAAATAAGTTATCTTTGAGAATGATGGATATTTCATACAGGGAAATTTTCCTCACCTCCTCTTCCCAACCATCACTCCCTTCACCACTGTCCAGCTTGCTTTTCTCACTTGCTTCACTCTACTTCCTCTGTAATAATTTTGTGAATCTTCTGGGATGTAGCTACAGTAATTGCTTAATCCCTCCACTGTAGCTACACTACTAAACAAAGCAAAATGTGATTTGATATTAAAGCATCATAAACATAAATTATTTAAATACTCTGTTTTTCAGTTTTTACTTATGTAAACGGGACCAGAAACTACTGCAAGAAACAGTTTTCAATTTTAACTTGTACTCCTACCTGGTTACATAAACCCAATGTCTATAATTTGTCCTTAATTAGGCTTCCCCCTCCCTTTGTCTTTCCCACGATGCCTTCTTTTTTCCTAAGGTTTTGAGGCTGTACATAGTTATTTTCTGTTTCTGTTTTTGTTTTTGTTTTGCCAGTGAGTAAAATAGGAAATAATGAATAAGCAAAGGCCTAGAAAACACTTATTTACAGGCATGAGATTGGTTTTCTTCCTATTGTGTCAAATAATTTTTGTTGACTTGCCTGACCCTCAACATTTCTCATCGGGAATGCATAACCCCCAAGGATGGATTTTACAAGATGGTGAATGCAAAAGTGTTTTGGTAAAACAGTGTAAATCAGAGGTCTTATAATTAAGTGTCACAGAAGTAAAAAAAAAAAAAAAAAAAAAAAGTGGAGACTCCCAAGAAGGAAGAAGTAGTGTCAGATGCTACAGACTTTCAGAAAATAATTTATTTTTACCTCAATCCATTTGGTTTGTGATTTAAGGAAGTTAAAGCAAAAGAGTGAATCTGTTCTCTAATAACTTAAGAGTATTTTATGAGGCACGTGTCACCTGGTAGTACAGGAGATAATTTTTGATACAGTAAGTAGAACTGGATCACATAGTGAGGAATTCATTCTTCCGTTTCTCTTTTAATCCTTCTGATTTATATTAAGGGAGAAAGTCTCAATTGGGGCAAATAAGTCTGTAACATCTAACACTAGCTAACTTCCCTTTTCAATAAACTCCTTCAGATTGTCAATATTAACTATCTAGAATTTAACAACATCATATTAACTTTACCATCTACAAAACCTTCTTTTGTTGGCAAGGGATACCAGTTTTCCAGTTACAGTAATGATACAAAGCTTCCTTTTAAAATTAGTTATTTTTTAGAGGCTGTACCTCTTTATCTCTATATCATGAGTCTTGGACAGAAGGAAAGGCAATATTTTCCTCCTTAGCAGAGGCAGTTGGTAAAGACCTTTTTTAGGGTGATCTTACTTTATCTCAATTTCTGTCCTCCCAGTTGTTTTCTAGACCTAAGATCCATCACAGTGACCTATCCCTTAAATGTTTTTACCTGAAATTTGCTTTCTTAAAAAAAAGACACCTATGTCATGCTGGGCAATTGTTGAGATTATTGTCACTGAATTATTAAGCACTTTAAAGTCCACTAAATCAAAGTCTTATGCAAAAGTAATACATTTTAAATAGCTGTTATTAATAAATGATTAGACTTCAATCCATCTATTCTGGGTTAAATTGTATCCTACCCCGCCCCAACCCCTCTCTACCCTGCCTCCAAAAAATATATGCTGGAGTCCTAACCATCAGCACCTGTGAGGACCTTATTTGGAAATTAGGTCTTTGCAGATATAATCAAGTTAAGATGAGGTCATTAGGGTGTGCCTTATTCCAATATGATTGATATCCTTTTAAAAAGAGGAGGAAGAGACTCTGAGAGGAAACACCCATGTGAAACAGGCAGACTGGAGTGATGCAACCATAGCAAAGGAACATCTGGGGCCACCAGAAGCTGGAAGAGGCAAGGATGGAATCTTCTCTAGAGGCTTACAGAGGGTGGACGGCCCTGCCAACACACCGATTTGGAAGTCTAGCCTCCAGTACTGTGAGACGGAAGATTTCTGTTGTTTTAAACTACCCAGTCTGTGATACTGTGTTATCGCGGTCTAAGAAATGAACACGCTATCCTACATTCCTCATACTGAAACTGAGAAAGCCTTGAGAATAACTTTCTCTTCTCTCATCCACACCTAACTGAACATTGATATAGTCATTCATTTGAAGTGGGAAAAATATGCTGTCTTTGCTCTCTCCTTTTGTGCAGCAGTATTTTTATTTGGGTTTTTTGGGGGGTGGGTGGGTTGGTTTTTTACTTGTTTTTCACAGTCACCCTCATCTCTTACAGGTCAAGCATGAAATAATGTAATAGTCCTAAGACAAACTTCTTTGGCCAGACACTCTAATAATGCTATGAGAATTTTAGCATCATGTGCTTTCCTCTCAGATGCCAATTCAGCTCGTTTACTATTCACAGGAAATGTTCTGGTAGGCAACAACATTAAAAATCATGATGTTTTTAGTAAGAATGATGACTTCGGAAAATTTTTTGAGTAACTACTAATTACTAGAATAGACATGTTTCAAGGCTTGTGAAAGTTTATTCTTGTACATCTTAGCACTATTATCCTTATTAAAGGTTTTTTTCAGTATATTTCTCAAGCAAGCTACTTTATTCTTTTGTTCATCTCACAAGTAAACAATACATACCAATTATGGAAAATTCAAATAATATAGAATATAAAGTATATAAAGTGGAAGTTTCTCTTGATCTTCTTTGCTTAGCCCTCCTGACATCCCAAAGGTAACCACTAATAACTGTCTGGTGTGTAACTTTTCCAACTTTTTCCTAAGCATTTTCCTACATATTTCCTATAGACATAGTTTTGAACTGTATGAACAAAATGGATAATTATATATTTTTTCCTGTTACCATTTTTTCACTTAACACATGTTGGAGATCTCTTATTTCACTATGCATCATGGTCCCTCATTCTTTTTAACTTATACAATGTCCAATAAAATAGATGACTCATAATTTATTAAATAATTCCTCCATTTCTGAGCATTTAGGTTTGTAATTTTCACAATTAAAAACAGTGCTAAATTTAACTATCACTGTACATACATTTCATGGAACAGAGTGGTATTTCCTAGGAAAGATATTTAAGACTCTCTGGGCCAAAGAAAGCATATATTTAAAATTTGGTGGCTATTGCCAAATTGACTTCCAAAAATCTCATAATAGTATATCAGTGCCCATTTCTGTATATGTAATCTCACTAACTCTGGACATTATGAATCTTTAATTTTAGGTAATTTTAATTCCAAATCATACCATTCTAATAGTTCAACAAATATTTATTAAAAACTATGTGACAGGTACTCTGTAAATACTAGACACTTACTAGTGTGTTATGCAACCACTATTATACCTATACTTGCCTCCATTATTTGTCTTTAATACATTTTAAAGTAAATATAACAATATTAGGTTATAAAATTCACTAATCATCTCGATTAAGCAAGTAATTATTCAATCATATTTAGATATTCTTTCGAAATTAGCTGGCCTATACCATTTTCTTATGGGAGAAAGTAATTCCTTTGAGAAAATGCTAGTGAAATACAAAGACCAGAGATTTTTACTAGCTGGGGGACCTTTCTGAACTTGTTTCCTAGTCTCCACAATGAGAATAATAGACCTGCTTACCTTTTAGGACTGACTTTAGGTTATAAAGATATAATGAAGAAAAGACTCAACAAATTCCTAATAATATGAATGATAGGTAACATCATAATATGCAACACACCATTCTTCAAGGGCTTTTATATGAATTAAATCATTTGTGTCTCATAACAACTCGAGGTGGTTACTTCCAATATCTTAGTTTCAAAAGTAAGAAACTGAGGCACCAGAGTATAACTCTCCCAGAGTTTTCCATAAATTCTACCTCCTCAGGACTGAATCCCAGAGGACCTGACTTCAGGGCTAACTCTCCTACCAACCCTACTCCATTATCTCCCGTATAGACAATCAAACAATGAATAATATTTCTTTTATTATTCTTGCATTATAGTAGTCTACCAGATATACATCCCTACATACAGAATGTTAAATATGGTGATTGACGATGACATATTAAATTCTTAGCTTTATATTAACATATAAAGAATTAGGTGACATTATTTATGTAGAACAAAGGCCTGGTATGAGTCTTGTTTGCTGGGACAACTCCCATCTGCTCCTAAGTTGTAGAGCAGTGGTTCTCAAAATGTGGTCTCTGGACCAGAAGTATCAACTACTTGGGAACTTGTTAGAAATGTAACTTCTTGAGCTCCAAATCAGAACTTCTTTATCAAACTCTGGAGGTAAAGCCCAGACACTTGTGTTTTAACGAGGTTTCCAGATGATTCTGATGCGTGCTAAAGTTTAAGAACCACTGTTGAAGAGAATTCGTGTAAAGATGAAGTGAAAAGAAAAGAAATAAACCAAAAAAGCTTAGATTGACTTTTCTAATAAACAGGTGATATAAGGGTTGGGAAAGATGAAACGTATGTAAAGCCCAGATGTAGTACCTGGTTTAGGGATGAACAAAAAGATGAAATCTTTATTTCAAATTGCTGCAGTTCTGTGGAGGGAAAAAAGAGATGGATGGCAAAAGAGAATTTTAAAACATTTTGCTTTATGTTATAAATTGGGCCACTTTCATAGTTAAAAAAAAAAAAACCCTCAAATTTTCTCTTCAATTACTCCTGGCTATTAAACTTGTTTTTATTTGAATGAAGATCTATATAATGCCTAGATCACATAGGAGCCCCTAGATATTATAATACAATAAATGTATTTTTTTCAAAGATTTTTAAAAGATTTTATTTATTTATTTATTTATTTTTAGAAAGAAAGGGAGAAAGGGAGAGAGGGAGAGAAACATGATGTGCAAGAGATACACTGATCGGTTGCCTCTTGCATGCCCCCAACTGCGGACCCAATCCATAACCCAGACATGTGCCCTGACTGGGAATCAAACCAGCAACCTTTGGGTTTGAAGGCTGGCACTCCATCCACTGAGTCACCAGACAGGGCTAATACAATGAATTTAAATCAAATAGCACTGAGTACACTAAATACAAATCAAACAAATTCTAAAATCACAAAATGATGATGCTGAAGATCATTGATTAGATGGAATAATCAATTCTAAATACCATTTTCTAAACATTACAGAGGTTGTAAAGATGATGCAGCTTAAATAACATACTCATTTATTGTCTGGTAGGGTAGGTACCCAAGGATACTTTCGACAGGGAAGGCAGAAAACATATCTGTTTCATTCTCCACTGCATATCCAGTACTAATCAGAGTTTGACACACAGTGATAAAACAGATATTATACAAGTGAATTAATGAATAAGAACAATGGCAGACCAAGATGAGGGGAAGTCACCAAATCCCCTATACTAGTAATACCTCTAAGCTATCAGGAAACAAGTTACCACCTAACTCCTTGGGCAGAGAGGCCTAGATACGAAGGCAACACACCTTAATGGAAGAATTTGAGTTGCAGAAATTTAGCCTGGAGAAAATAAGTATCCAGAGGTATGGTGAGTGATAACTTAGCTCAGCACAGAATGGTTTTGTTCAAGATTTCCTTCCAGCGCAGCCACCCAGCACCTGTGTCAGAGTCAGGAAGGGAATGCAGAGAAAGGGCTGTTATTAAGAGCATGCCAGATAAATTACTTACATATCCAGGGCCTCTGCAGGAAACAGAGAGCTCAAGTCAGGGCTATTTGTGGTTCTGCTATAGAATACAACCAGGAAAGTACCCCACTGGAAGTCCTGGGTCTGAAGTTGTAAAAGTCAGAGTTGCCACTTCAGGAAGCCAACATGGGTCATTACAAGAGACAGAAGAGCAACCACAGTCACAGCCAGGAATTAGGGCAATGACATTCCCTGGGCCCTTTCCCTACCTTCCTATACACACATGGCTTACTCCATCACCTCTTTCAGGTGTGATAAAACTGAAATGGCAATTTCTCCCAGCCCCCAGCACTCCCTTCACATATATTTCATTTATTTATTTGTCTGTCTAACCTCAAGTAGAAAATGAGCTCTATGTCTATTATATTCATACTGTATACCTAGCATCTAGGACAGGGCCAAGTATGTGGTAGGAGCTAACAAATATCTATTAAATGAATAAACTTTTCATTATTTTGCTGTATATTCTATTAGGTAAGTGTTATTATCTCTATTTCACAGACAAGAAATGAAATTCAGCTAAGTTAACTGGCCCAAAATAATATAACCACTAAGTATTAAAGTTGCTATTTGAAGCTATCTCTGTCTCCCCACAAAGGATGTTCTCTTAAAGTAGATGTCATTTGAGCTTTAAAAAAGAGGGTAGTATTGAAACTCTTCTGTAACTTACATCATTTCTTTAAAAACTTACGTTCTGTTTTGTATTTATAATCTCCATATTTACCTCATTCTTGGTCCTACAATAAAAGATTCAGGGCCTGGTCGGGTAGCTTAGTTGGTTACAGCATTATCCCAATGCAAGTTCAAACCCCTTTCAGGGCACATACAAGAAGCAACCAATGAATGCAAAAATAAGTGGAAAAACAAATTAATGTCCCTCACCCTTCTCTCTCTCTCCCTCCCTCCCCCCTCTCCTCTATCTGTTGCTCTCTCTTTGTCTCTCTCTCAAATCAATAAGTATTTTTTTAAAGAAATTTAACATTCATCAGTAATTTTGTTATAGTTTCTCCATTTATGTATGAGGTTCATCCTTCAGTAGTTTCTTCAGAAAGGGTTCAGGAGAACTGGTCTCTAATTAGTTCATATTCAAAAAATTTTTTAAGTTTCCTCTACACAAGTTTGATTACACATAGATTTCTCTACTCTCTTCTAAGGTCATCACTCACCTTCAGAACTATCAACATTTTGCCAATCTTATTGTTTCTACTTACCCCCATGGTTTTCACAAGCTCCAGATAGCATGTAATTTTTTTCTGGTGAAGAGTACACACCTTTAACTGTAAGCTGTGACAGTAATAAAAAGTTGTACTTTCTTTTTTTTTTTTTTTTAAGATTTAATTTATTTTTAGAGAGAGGGGATGGGAGAGAGAAAGAGAGGGAGAGAAACAACAATGTGTGAGAGATACATTGATCAATTGCCTCTCGCAAGCCCCCAGCTAGGGACCTGGCCCGCAACCCAGGCACGTACCCTGACTGGGAATCAAACTGGTGACCTTTCGGTTCACAGGCCCACACTCAACCCACTGAGCCACACCAGTGAGGGCTGTACTTTCTCCATTAATTAGAGATAATTGCTGGTTAATGAGAATGTACAATTTCTTTTCTTCTGAAAAAAGGCAACTAGATGCTGTGTTTCAAAGTGACAGTTCTATTTCAGGAGGAAGTCCTCTAAGCTGAAATAACAAAATGTCAAACTCTCATGCTTCCATGTCTCCATGTATCCATCTAGGCAAAGATAGATGAATTTTCTGAAACTGAAATGACCCCATCTTAGTCTGTTATTCATTAAATTCCCTGATCCCTTGTATCTAACTTTTAACCTGAATCTACAAAACAAAAAACAAAAAAACAGAAAATTTTTGGAGAAAGACCCCCCTACTAGCTAAAAATCGAACAAACAAATTGGTTTTCCTTGAATCCATGACTTGCTTTTATTTTATTTATTTATTTATTTTTTTTGACCTACCAGATCTTCTTTCCTAGAATTCATAGTTCTGGTTCCCATGTAAACAAACCTATCTAGCTTGAACTCAGATTTTATTTATTCTTTGCCTTTGCTTCTTATAGTAAAACAAACACAAAATCTTTCTAGAGGAAAATTAAAACGTAAACCTCTAGTTCAAAACTTTTCCTTAAATCAGCTTCTTTTTAAATAGAAGGCTTATTTTTCCAGAGACCTGTGACATAGTGTGTAGAACCACAAGGAACTTCTTTTTTTGAGTTACCTTTTCTTACCAAACAGTGGTTCTTATCAAGTGTTTTCCTTTCAGGGCACATTTTACTCACTGGTTACAAACTCCTAGAAACAAGGTGTGTGTGTGAGAGTGTGTGTTTGTGTGTGTGTGTGTGTAACCGAAACTCAGAAACTCACCTACAATTGAACTGATTCCTACTCTCATTATAATAGAGTGATATTGTGTGTTCTTGAAAATAAATACATGGCAACTGAGTTATTTTTTAAAGTTTTCATTAGTCTATATATAAAAGTAGAATATTTTTCACACTTGGAAATAATGCTACTTATTCTGCAAGTCAGTAGGTATTCCTTTTGAATTAATCTGCTTACACATTGTCCCCAATGGCAGTTTAGATCATTGTTTTCAAATCTCCCTCTGCCTTATTAACATTTAATGGGAGATATTTCCCCCGTTGCACTACTGTTGGATACAGTCATGTACGTGACCTGCTTTGGTCTATTGAATAATAGCAGACAGGAGTCCAGGCCTTAAATAAGAGGTTTGACTTGGTCTCTTGTGCTTGTTAAGCCACCAGAAAGGGAGAAAAAAAAAGGTGTGCTTCAGGTAGCTACTGAGATTGTGAGGACATGTGGAGCAGGCACGATCCCAACTTGGAGCTTTGAGACAAGTCTAGCTGACCAGCAAAGGAAGCACAGCAATCCTAGCTCATCTACAGACCTGTGAACAAAATAATAAATACTTATTGTTATAAGCCACTGAGTTTGGGGCTGTTTCTCATACTTGGTGTAACAATAGCTGACTAATATAGGCCACATTTTTTGTGTGTTCAGTGGCATACATGTGTGAAAACTGACAGGCAGTGTTATGTCCTCACATTAACTCTCTGTCTCACAGTCTGCAATGCCCAAGAGCTTTGAAGCTCACTGCAACAGCCAGTGTTTCTTGCTACTATCATTAGGACCCAGACAAATTGGAAACACTAGATAATCTTCCATAATGAAGTTGGAGAAGAAGAATTGAGAAAAAGGATCAACCAAAATGTGTAAAAATTCTAGTTTCTGTAAGAGCCTGGTAGAAATAGAAAGAGCACAGAAGAGGTTTGTATTTAACCAAGCAATCTACCTGAGACTCTTCTGGCAGAAGGATCATATAGCCCAGCTTCTGAATTCTCTCTGCCAGCATCTCTTCCCTTTTCCTCCCTTCCATTAGCAACCAGCCACATTAGTATATTTTCCTTCCAGAGCACAGGGTACAGTGAGCAGAGTATTGTAGAGAAGAGGAAAGGGAGTTTATCTGTTAGCATTCTTGCTGATATTTCAAAATCTGCTTCTAGAAAAGCCTCTTTTTTCTCTGTGGTCTCTCTCTGATTTTGTTAAGAGGGGCCGCACAGAAAAAAATAAGAGATTGTATATCTTCCTGAGATATTTATTTTTTTGAGGTTTTTTTCACATTTACATTCTTGTTACATTTCTAATGAGATTATAGTAATAGTTCTATATTTCTTGTAGTCAAGGTTAGTGATGCAGTTCTTGGTAATAGTCCAGAAGAAAATCAATTTATATAGTACTTTTTGGTTAAAAAATGAGGCATTGGGTTATTATCTTAATTATGAAACTCTCCATCTTTCTACCATAAGAATAATTTCAGTGTTTTTCTTTGTATACATGATTTTTTTAATACACTAATATTTTTCATGTGGCTACAAACCACTAAGTCTCAACATTTTTCTGCTCCCATATTAATGACTTACCTAAGATTTTTCCACTACGACCATCTAGATTACACAAAATGTTTTTTTCATAATCACTATTTGTAATGGCAGCCTAATCTCCCATTGAGTGGACGTAATATAATCTAATTAACCATCTCCTATTGATAGATTTTTAGGATGTGACCAATTTTTCACTATTACAAATAACTTTCCTATTACAGACTGCAAACTTGCATCAGATATTTTTAAATCTTTTGATTATTTCCTCAGTACAAATTCCCAGAAGGTTCTACTGGGCCAAAAGATATGTATATTTTTAAATCTCTTGATAGATATTGCTATATTGATTTCTGTTAAGACTTTTATAATACCAATAGTAATATATGAGAGTACTAGTTTGACCCCTTCCTAACAAATATTAAATATTATTATGAGTGTTGATTTATTTTACAACTAAGTGATAGGATATAAAAGTATCTCAGTACCATTTTAATTGTTACTTTTTAAAATTCAAAGTGAAGTGGGGCCCTGGGTGGGTAGCTCAGTTGGTTAGAATGTCATCCTGATACACTAGGGTTGTGGGTTCAATCCTTGGAACAGATACATACAAGAATCAACTAATGAATGCATAAATAAGTAGAATAACAAATCAATGATTCTCTCTCTCTTTCGTTCTCTCTCTCTCAAATCAATAAATTAAAACATTTTTTAAAGTGAAGTGGAAGTAAAATAAGTCAGTCAGAGAAAGACAAGTACCATATGATTTCACTTACATGTGAAATCTAAAGAACAGAATAAACAAACAAAATGAAAAAAATTCATAAAGAGAACAGACTGATGGTTGCCAGACCAGAGAAGACAGGGAGGGATTGGGAGGCTGGGTGAAAAAGGTGAAGGGATTAAGTACAAATTGATAGTCACAAAATAGTCACTGGGCTATACAGTACAGAATAGCAAATACAGTCAATAATATTGTAATAACTGTATCACGCCAGATGGGTACTGGAAGTATCAGGAGAACACTGTAAGTATATGATTTTCTAACCACTGTGCTATATTCCTGAAACTAATACAGCATAACATTGAATATAAACTATAATTTAAAAATAAAATTTTTAAATAAAAAAATAAAAGCAAAGTGGAAATTTGTCCAAGTTGGTCACTAGATGATCTCCTCTTTTTAATATCTATGTACTTTATTGTACCACAAAAGAATAGAAGTAGCTTTCAAGCAGTACTTATCAATAAGAAAACATACTTACTGGAGTTTTTTAAATGTAGGTTACTCTATGAATTTTTATATAAAGCTATTCTCACAAAATGAATCTGTAAGTTGAGAGTATTTTTTAAAAATTTTATTTTAGAGAGAAAAAAACATCGATTTGTTGCTCCATGTATTTATGCATTCATTGGTTGCTTCTTGTATGTGCCCTGACCAGGTACTGAAACCACAATCTTGGTGTATTATGACAACGCTCTAACCAACTGAGCTACCCGACTAGGGCCTCTTTTTTCTTTTTTAAACAGAGCAGTATCAAAATCTTTCTGAAAAAATAATTGATGGAACATTTTACCAGAACTTACCTTGAGCCAAAAGCACAGACTTTATAGAGAGATCTAATCAACTTAGCAAATCAGCCAAAAAACAACAGTACATGACAGGTCAAATTCCATTTGAACAAACACCACACAGACTGAGCAATTCCAGAGGGCAGAAGTAGGACCAAAGAGGGTAAGTTGAAGGGAGACAAAACTTTTTCTAATGATAGGAAGGACGCTCTAACAATTAGCTCAAGCCCAGAATAGACATGGACTGTCCTGTAAAGAAGCTAGTTTCTTATCACCTTGCTCCAGCAAAGATGATCAGGAATAGTTTGGGGTAATGTACGGGGTGTGGGGGCTGGTGGTAAGTGGAATGGATGTACTCAAGTTCCTTCCAGCTCTATTTTCCCTAGCACAGCCTGTGGACCTGGACCTCTTGGTCCTGGAAATAGAGGACTGATTTGTAAGGACAGAGAAAGAGGAAGAACTTATCTTTCTCTTCTTGAGGGTGGAGTTAACCCTACCAGAATTTTGAAATCTTCAGATTTATCTTTGGCATCATTCCACTTCCCTTTTTGTACTTTTGTTTACCATCTCATCCAGGCCTTTCTCTCCCAACAAGACCACTCCTACCGCATTGCTTCTTCCTCTCCAACCATTTCAAATGCCCCATTCTTTGAATACAGGTAACCTCAGCTAGGTATTAAGAGGAAAGCAATCTGTTTAGACCACTTTACTCTAAAATGCAAATGACTAGTAGCCCTATGGACTTTCCAGATAGATATGAGTTTTCAAAACAAGATGTTTCTAAAACCAATGGCAACTGACAACATGTGGTAAATTGAACTCCAATTTAATAGCCCTTTTAGAGTTTAAGTCCAAGTTCCATTACTTACTGTCTGGTGAACCTGAAGAAATTACTAAGCTAAACTGTGCTTCAATACTCTAATCTGTAAATGAGAAAGATGTATTATTAAACAACAAAAAAAAGTATATAACCTGCCTAGCATAATGCTTGACACACAGATCTTAGTAAACGTTAAGTTATTATTCTCTCTTCTGCAGTCCTTCACGCAAAGGTACAATCGTGAATTTCCTGCTCTCTTCATTTCTCCATTTCGAAGCCCATAACCCATCTTTCTTGGGCTGGAAGGTGAGAACTTGAGTCAAAGCCTGAGCAGCTGAGAGCTCTATGTAAAAGGAGGGCCTCCTCAAGTTCAGCTGACTTTACTACCTTTTCTATTACTTATTTTCTGTGATTACATTTTTTACATTTTTCCCTTTTCTTTGTGTTTATTTTGTTATTCTTGCTTGGTTCTTTGGACTGGGGTGCTAAATTTTTATTTGAAAGTTTGCTTAATTTTCAGTATTCCTTATTTTCTAACACATATAGGTTTCCTTCTAAGCAGCATGTTATCTATAAACCACAGATTTTGAAAAGTAATGCTTCTGTGTCCACTCATCTTTACATGTTTTGTAAATTCTATTTGCTTTTTCCTTAACCCACATTATTTAGTAATTGTTATTAATTGTTTTAAATGTATGACTTCGGTTGGTATTCTTATTGACTTGGGATTCATAAATAGTCTTGCTGTCTCTATATTCTCATGATAAATAAATGTAGCACTTTAGGCTTCAGAAGACTAGAAGCCACCCCAGCTGGTGTGGCTCAGTGGATTGAGTGCCAGCCTGTGAACTGAAAGGTTGCCAGTTCAATTCCCTGTCAGGGCACATGCCTGGATTGTGGGCCAGGTTCCCAGTTGGGGGCATATACAAGAGGCAACAGATTCATCTATTTCTTACACATTGCTGTTTCTTTCCTTCTCTTTCTCCCCCCCAGCCCCCTTTCTCTAAAAATAAATTAAATTAAAAAAAAAAAAAAAAAAAGACTAGAAGCCATTGGGTGACTCCATTCTTTATCTCCTCTCTATTTATATCTCTACAAATGAAGCTAACACTCCAAAATTGATATTAAGTGCAGGTGAGCTATAAATGAAAGGATAGTTTATTAAATGTGTTTAAAAATAACAGTATAGTGCTTTCAGTAAACAATAGCAACAAGTATTCATTTAGGTGATATTCTGCTATAACAAATCAACTGTGTTCTGTCTGATGGAACCTGTGATTATAACAAAAGTAAACTAAATGAGAAAAATTTAAATTATTTTTTGTTTTGTGTAATGCAACATCTTTGCAAATGTAAGACATTGTTTTCACATGTGAAGCTAAAATTTGGCAGTGGCTTAGTGGTTTAAGTCAGGGAAGTTTAATTATGTAACTGTTGTTATTTTTATAGCCACACTTGGGAGTTCTTTAATGGTTATAACATTGCCTTATTGTAATGAGATAGCAGAGCTGACATCCTCCCAAACTGAGCTAGTTGTTTGCTTATTTAATGACGTATCTATTTCTCACAGGTACTGGAGACCAAGTTAGTAGCTGTATTAACGTTAAAATTAAGGGACTATAATCCGCCCTTACATTTGGGTCGTATAGGGTGACCAAATACCCTGGTTTGCCCAACACTGGGGATTCTCTGAGATACAGAAATTTCAGTCCTAAAATGGGGATAGCCCTGGACAAACCAAGACAGTTGGTCACCTTACCTATTTCCCAACAGTAAGTCACAGCATTATCCAGGGTTGATATTGCAAGCAGGCAGACTAAGCTAACTCACTGACTTTGTATGATTTAAGGGCTACCAGAATGGCTATTCTGTCTCTCAAATTACCCAGACTCTAATAGCACTATCTGCTTTCCTGACCTGCAGTTCCCATCATTAGAGTAATTCCTTAAGTTATTTTTCTTTTCAGCTAGAATTAGACATCAAAGACCCAGGCATTATCTTTAGAAGGCCTTTGTTTCAAAGCTCAAATCTGGAAAGGAAGCCCCTTTTAGTTCAAGCTCCATTGCATCTCACAGCCCAAAGAATCCTTTGAAAAGCATTAAAGACCACTCTGGTGAGGGTGACACAAAATTAATGAGAGGTTTTCCTCTGCCCCCAGCTGCTGCTTTCCTGCACCCCCTACTGTGGAGCTCCTGCAAGTAAGAAAGTTTCACCAGAGGGGTGAGAGAATCCATTTGGTCTTTCAACAAACATTTGTTGAAAGAGTTTATTATGTGCAAGGCACATTTGGGCTACTGAGAGAATTGAGATGTCTTTTCTACCCACAGGACCCTCTCATGCAGGTGGGAGAGAGATAGAAACACACCTAATGAGAGCTAGAAGGGGGATCTCTATGTGAAGATACCCGAGAGAAGTCAGGGCTTGCAGAGCAGGCATGGTGAACACAGAATTTAGGCCCACACAACACCTGTGCTCCATGCTCCCCCCCCAAAAAAGGGCTGAGAGACAAAGCCAGGTCCAAAATGCAAAATTCTCCCCACTTCACTAATTTCCCTCTGAAACTGAGTTTTGAAATCAAAATATTTTCTTTGCTACTAGAAAAGAAACCCTAAACATAAAAATGGAAAGAAAAAAATATATAGTTCTATAAAAAATATATAAATAACTAAATTTAATAGTACAAATTACTTATGTAATTCTAAGAGGACTACAAACTCAATTAAAAATTTCTTTACTGGGAAAATAATGATTCGAAAACCCAAGTAAATGGAGATTGACTTTTTTTTTAAGTTACTTAGCTGTTATCTCTTTGTTTCATTTCCCAGAAATAAAAACTGTTTCCATTCCATTATTTCCACTTCCCAAAATACATTACACACTAACTCAGCAATTTTCAACCTTTTTCATCTCATGGTACACATAAATTAATTTCTGATCTGACAAAAATTAGGTATAAGTTTGATTCAGTCACATCAGATGGCTATTGTTGTATTGGCTGTTGTCATTTTTAAATTTGACAATCTAAGGGAAACAGGTCAGTGCCTCTGACTAAACAAACAGTCAGGTATTGCGTGTTTTAAAAACTCTTGTGGCACACAGGTTGAAAATCACCGCACTAACTGAATTATCTTTCATGTTCTGACTCACAATGAAAGCTTTAAACCCACATTCCATCTCCTGATCTTTACACATCAGAAATTTAACAAATTTAACTTACAGAGTCTAAGTTTGCTCCAACTTATTTCAACAAGACAACCTAGCACCTTCTTCAGAAAACACTACAAATTTTCAGGGAGGCTATGGAGATTAACATATTTTACATTACCCACATTCATATTATCATTGGACTAAACAAGGCTCATCAAAGTTCAGCAGTGAAATGGAATTCTTAGGTTGTCAAAAGAATGTCTCAAGGAAGTTGTGGATCCTTCCCTAAAACTCTTGGTCAGACACTCTTGATGTGTTTACTTAGACTAGGACAACCCAGTACAAGATGAACTGAATGGAGTCACGCTTTAGTTAGAGGTACTAAGGGGCCTCTAAGGTCCCTTCCATGAAAGTTAAAAAAATAACAACGGGGAGCATTTGAGAGTGTGCTCCCTAGCATATGCCATCAGTTTAGCTCAAATAAACTTTTATAAAACTTCAAAAAAAAGGGAGAGATGTCACCAGGAAGTCTTTTACAGTGGAATGGAGGTGAATAGATACTTTTGGATTGTAGCACTGTTTACTAGCTATGTAACCATGAGCAAGTTATTCAATATCACTAATCCTATGCTACATTAGTAAAAGGGGACATTACTAGCATTTTTCTTATATATAAAATTGCTGTGAGGATCATGGGAGGTGATTATGTAAAATTATTAAAAGGCACAGAGGAAGTATTTGAGCTTGAGTCTTCCATTTACCCCTTCATAGACTCTCTGCTCTTCTCCACCCTCCCTGTGACTGGGAGGCTGGCCTGTGTGGCTTCTGCTTGGATTTGGTCACCTGAGGTCTCCTACAGAGCAGAGGGAGGAAGGAGAGTGAAGGTGAGATATATATCATCCAGCTCACTACCTAGAGGGTCACTGTTGAGGTTCTTGCCAGGTGGCCACAAGGCCTATGAAGTGGCCCTGTCCACACAGCTTTTAGGCCTAAATGAGGTAATGAGCCTGCATTGGGATATTATACTCCCTCTTGGTTTCCTACACACTAGCCACAGCATCGTAAATAGTCTCCTTGAATTACCCACTTGGTGCACTACATGATAAACTAACCAGTGAAGCACAGCAGCAACCACAGCAGCAGCTTCAGTGATTGTGACTATTTGGAGTATAAGGTTAAGTACCAAATGAATTATACAGATATTGAAGAATACATACTGTAACGCAAATAAATTCCTCCACCTTCAGAAGGCAGCTGGAATAACCCAAACACAGGCCACTCACTACTTCTCAGACCTTTTCACAATGTGCCTAAGGGATAGCTTTCTCTTTGAAGAATCACCTGCCATTAGGGTTGCCTGATTTAGAAAACAACAACAAAAAAAAAATGAGTAATTTTTAGTGTAAGCACTTCACAAACATTGATGCTGCTTCCCTGAAGTCTGTTCATTGTTTATCTGAAATTCAAATTTAACTGGGCATCCAGTGTTTTATTTGGCAACTGTACATGCCATGAAAAGATTTGGACCCTTCCATTCATTGTTTCATTTCTTTCTTGTTTTTTTTTTCTTAATGAATGAGAGTTTTATTGTAAAATGTCTTAATTTTTTCTATACGAATTTTCAGAAAAGGTTCATAAAAAATAAAAAACAATAGCCAAAACAACTGGCATCAAGTACTGATTGTCACCAATACTCATTCTTCCTTTCAGAGCTCAAATCCCTTTCCTCTTTTTTCTTAAATTGAATTTATTGGGGCCCATTGGTTAATACAATTATATAGGTTTTGAGTGTATAATTCTGTAATACATTAGCTGTACATTGTATTGTGTGTTCACTATCCAATGCCTAGTTTCCTTCCATCACCATTTATCTCCCATATACCCACTCCCAAAGCCCCTTTCCCCCTGGTAATCACCACATTATTGTCTGTGCCTGTTACTTTTTTATTTTTTGGCTTAATCCCTTCATATATGTCACCCAGCCCCCCAAATCCCCTTCCCTTCTGAGAGCTGTCAGTCTGTTCTCTGTATCTATGAGTCTGTCTCTTTTTTGTTTATTTTCTTCATTACATTCCAGTGTAAGTGAAATCATATGGTGTTTGTCTTTCTCTGACTGGCTTATGTCACGTAGCATAATACCTACCAAGTCCATCCATGCTGTTGCAAAAGGTAAGATTTCCTTCTTTTTTCTGGCTGACTAGTATTCTGTTATGTAAATGCACCACAGCTTTTTTATCCACTCTCCTATGATGGGCATTTGGGTTGCTTCCAAATTTTGGCTATTGTAAATAGCACTGCAATGAACACAGTGGTCAATATATTCTTTCAAGTCAGTGTTTCAGGTTCTTCAGATATAGTCCAGGAAGTGGAATCACTGGGACATAAGGCAGTTCCGTTTTTTAATTTTTGAGGAAACTTCATACTGTTTCTTAAATATACATTTCAGAACATTCTTGCCTTTACAACTGAGTGAGAAAGTCAGGCTTCGTGATTATCCAGTACTTCCCCATGGGAAAATATATTCACTATCAACAGAGTGCAAAAGTGATGAGGAGATAGGCCAACACTGGGTCACATTCTGTTCTAGACACACCAGTTGAGTCTACCCTTCCCTCCAGCCCTTTCAAGCTCAACTGCCCTAAACGCTGCCCCTCTGCCCAAGGAGACCATGCAGACCACAGCTGATTAGACCAGGAGAAGGACCACTGCCTGACAGTGACTGACATTTACCTGGTATAGAAAGTTGAACTGAACTAATTGGATTTCTGGTACTTCAGCTGCAGGGGCCAAAAGCCTTATGGAAGCTTCACGAGCTTTGTAAAACTGAATTTGTAAGAAGCAGAAGTTGAGGTAAAAGATAAATAGTCATCGAAAGAAAGAATACAACTATCTCAATAAATAACAGAAAGAGGCAGACATACAAAGAGTAGCTAGGATCCATTAATGGTGGAACACCAGAGGAAAACTCCATTCACTCAAGAGAGAGATCTCTAGAGCCTCATCTCAGGATGCTGACCAACCTCTGACACCTGTCTCCCTAAAGCCCAGTTATTTTGCTTTCTCTTGCATGGTGAAGGATGCAACCTCCCTTGTATCCTTGAAATACCCTCCTTCTTACTTCAAGTAATTCAAATGAGTCTTGTTGTGAATAAAAACCCAAACGACCACACTGCTCCTGCACCACACTGCTCCTGCACCACACTGCTGGGCAGTTTCCAGCCTTGAAGAAATTCACATGCAACCTCAGTCTCATGGAGGTTTAGGACCCTGCTTGCAGGCTTGAGGTAAAGGGAGTAATCTATTCTCTTGGGACCCTGACTTCTAGGGCTTTCTAATGGGAACCCCTTGAGGAGAGTGAGTCAACACTACTCTTCTTGCTTGCCTCGGATTCCTATTTCTCCATTCTTTGCTAAAAGTAGGGCTGGTAGTGCTGCAGCTGTGGTTGTGCCACCTGCAAAGCAGAAACCATTGCAGCCACTTAACCTAGCCCATCAGAGAAACTATAGTCAGCAAATATTAACTACAAAAAGAATCAGATGGTTACTGTTTAAAAAAACAAACAAACAGAAACAATAGCAAATGTTGGAGAGGTTGCTGGTGGATTGTAAAATGGTGGAGCCACTGTGAAAAACAGTATGGCGGTTCCTCAAAAAGTTAAACAAAGAATTACAGCATATTATTTGGCAATGCCATTCCTGGTTATATACTCAAAAGAACTGAAAGCAGGTAGTTAAACAGATACTTGTACACCAATGTTCATAGCTGCATTGTTTACAATAGCCAAAGGTGGGAAAAATCCAAACATCCATCAACAGATGAATAGATAAATAAAAGGTGGTATATCCATACAATACAATAAAGGAATAAAATTTTGATACATAAATGCTACAATATGGATTAATTTTGAAAACAGTATATGCTAAGTGAAATGAGCCAAACACAAGGGCCACATATTATATAATTCCATTTATATGAAATATTCCAGAATAAGTAAACACAGCGAAAGCAATCTAATAGGGGTTAGGGGGCAATGGGGAGTAACTGCTTATAAGTATGCAGTTTCTGTTTAAGATGATAAAAAAAAGTTCTGGAAGTAGATCGTTGTGACAGTTATACCACTTTGAAAGTAGTTAGTACCATTGAATTGGCACTAAAATGGTTAGATAGTAAGCTTTATATTATGTTTTTACCATCACTTAAAAAAATCAGGATGTCTGAGTTCAGGGTTTCAGTGGATTTCCATAAGCCACTGAGCTAGTTCTAAGGTAGCAGGTACTGCTGCACATTAGAACGACAGTTATACCGTGGTATTTGTCAGCTTCACAACTCAAACCCTGTACTTGTCTAATTTTGATGAATAAAAAAATGTTTCAGCACTTGGCACTTGCTCAGGACTCACTGCACTTGCTAGAACTTGAATGAGTCATGTTGCTGTCCCAAAAGAGAAAATGCTTCATCAGTCATCGCTTGCTCCTTACTTACTGGTTTCAGCACGTGTCATAAGTTCCAGAATGAACTAATGATGAGTACCAAGGTACCTCTGTATCTGAGGAGCTTTTAAAATGCTTGATGTCGGGACCACATTTCAGACTTAACTCAGAAAGAATCTCTGGAAGTGTGCATCATTAATTTTTAAGATCCCCCAGTTTATTCTGATATGCAGTGAAGTTTGAGAATAGTGCTCCAAGACAATTTGCTTCTCAAACTTTAATGTGCATACAAATAACCTGGGCATCCTCTTAAAACACAGATTCTGACTGGCAGATCTGTGGTGGAGTCCAACCATTTCTAACAAGCTCCCAGGAGATACTAGAGTCACAGGTCTGTGGACCAACTTTGAACATCCTGGCCAGCTGTGTATCTATTGTCCTTTTTTTTTTTTCTTTTAAATTATATTTTATTAATTATGCTGTTACAGTTGTCCCAATGCCCGCCCCCCCACTCCCTCAGGCAATCCCCACCCCTCTTTTCATGTCCATGGCCATGTGTACAGGTTCTTTGGCTACTCCATTTCCTGTAGTGTTTTTTACATCCCATGGCTATTCTGTGACTACTTATTTGTACTTCTTAATCCCCTCGTCCCTTCACCTATTCCTCCAAACACCCCTCCCATCTGGCAAAAATCAAAATGCTCTCTGTATCATAATTCTGTCTCTGTTCTTGTTTGCTTAGTTTGTTTTTAGATTCAATTGTTGATAAATATATGTTTACTGCCATTTTCTTTTTCACAGTTTTGATCTTTTTCTAAAATAAGTCCCTTTAATGTTTCCTATAATAATTGTTTAGTGATGATGAACTCCTTTAATTTTGGTTGGGGTTTTTTGTTTGTTTTTGTTTTTGTTTTTTTGTTTTTGGTCTGAGAAGCTCTTTAGCTGCCCTTCAATTCTAAATGATAGCTTTGCTGGGTAGAGCAATTTTGGCTTTAGGTCCCTGCTTTTCATGACTCTGAATATTTCTTGCCAATCCTTTCTAGCCTACAAAGTTTCTTTTGAGGAATCCACTGATAGTCTTATGGGAACTCTCCTGTATGTAACTAACTGCTTTTCTCTTGCTGTTTTTAAGATTCTTTCATTATCTTTAACCTTTGGCATTTAATTATGATGTGTCTTGGTGTGGTCCTCTTTGGGTCCATCTTGTTTGGAACTTACTGTGCTTCCTGGACTTGTGTGTCTATTTCCTTCACCAAATTAGGAAAGTTTTCTTTCATTATTTTTTCAAATAGATTTTCAATTTCTTGCCCTTTCTCTTCTCCTTATGGATGTTGGTACTCTTGAAGTTTTCCAAGAGGCTGCTGATCCTATCCTCATTTTTTTTTTTTTTTTTTTTGGATTTTTTTTTCTTCTTGTTCCGATTGCTTGTTTCCTTATGTTCCATATCATTGCTTTGAGTCTCAGTTTCATCCATTTTACTGTTGATTCCCTGTAAATTGTTCCTTATTTCCATTAGTGTATCCTTAATTTCTGCCTGGGTCTTTTTTATGCTTTTGTGATACTCACTAAGTTCCTTGAGCATCCTTATATCAAATGTTTTGAACTCTGCATCTGATAGGTTGCTTATCTCCATTTTGTTTAGTTCTCTTTCTTGAGTTTTGATTTGTTCTTTCATTGTGCCATGTTTCTTTTCTCTGCATTTTGTCAGCTTCCCTGTATTTGTTTCTATGTATTAGGTGGAGCTGCTATGACTTCCTGTCTTGGTAGTGTGGCCTAATGTAGTAGCTGTCCTGTAGGGTCCAGTGGCACAGCTTCCCATATCACCCAAGCTGGGTACTCGAGGTGCACCCTCTGTGTGGGCTGAGTAAAACCTCCTTTTGTAGTCAAGCACTGATTGCTGTTGTCTGGTCAATGGGAGGATTTAGCCAGGCCAGTCAGCTGCAAGGAATAGCTATGACCACTGACCACCAATCTCCACTCCTTGTGGAAGATCAACTGTGCAGGGGCAGAGTGGTTGTATTCCAACACGGTCTGTTGCAGTCTCCTGGGTACACAAGCTCTGGGGTTTCCTTGGTGGTATAAGCCAAAACAGCCACCACCTGTGTTCTGTCTGGGGCTGCTACTTGCTCTGGACTTGTAGATTCCCAGACAAAACCAAACTGTGATCCAAAGCTGGCAGCTGCTAGTGCCAGGCCTGGGGCCACTTAGCTAGAGGTATGGTAGCTGGGGACTCACTGAAGCTGGCTGTTGCTTCTTTGAAAGTATTCAGGAAAATGTGAAGACTGAGCCAAGACCAGCCATTCATATAAAAAAGCTATTGTTAACAGCTTGGGTGGGCCCTGAGTTGTGTGGAGCAGAGCCTCTGGGATTCCCCAGGGCAGGGCAAACCATGTGAGCCAGGTTGATGGAATCTTAGATATGGCTTCCACCTGCCAGTTCTGTGGCTCTGGGGGGTAAGGTTCAGAAAACAAATGATGATTTCTGCCCACCTTTCCGTCTGGAAGAAAGCTGTCCCCCAGCTCTTTCCCTGATGCCAGACACTTCAGTTCCTTTCTATATGCCACAGGTGCCTTTCAAGTTGCTAACCCAGTGCTGGAGCTCAGAGGGAGTGAGTCTGAGTAAGTCCATGTGTGGGCACTTTAAGAAAAACTGCTTGGGAATCCAATAGTTCCTTTCACCTACTCCAGCCCCACTATTTTTTACATCCAGTAGTTATGGGGGCTTATCTTCCTGGCACTCAAACCCTGGACTGAGGGGCCTGGTGTGGGGATGAGACACCTGACTCCTGAGATATCCCTCCTGAATTTTTATTCACCACAGGTGAGTGTGGGACCAGCCTGTTTTGTATCTCCATATCTCCTGCTAGTCTGAATGGATGTGATTTCTTTAGATCTGTAGTTGTCAGATTTCCATTCAACTCGCTTCCTGATCATTGTAAGTGATGATTGTTCTGTAGTTTAGTTGTAATTTCGGTGTAGTGTGTGAGGAGGCGAGCTGTTTACTTATGCCTCCATCTTGACCAAGAGTCTTGTGCATCTATCCTCTTAAGAAAGAAAATTTCAGGACTTCTGGCCAAGATGGAGGCCTAGACAGACACACTGCGTCTCCCTCCACAACTAAGAAGAAATACAACTACCTCAAAACTAGAGACAACCAGAAGTTTCAGAAAATCGAGCTGCATGGAAGTCCAACAAATAAAGATATAAAAAGGAAATACTCATCCAAACAGGTAGGAGGGGCGAAACCAGGGCAGAGAGGTCATGGAGTGGTGGCGGCAGCAGTGGCAGGCCTGCAGAAAGCGCAGTCACACGTTTTAAAAAGTAGAGACAGACAGCGGGGAAGCACTCCCAGCACCAGACCAGACCCCACAGCTCATGTTTCCAGTGCCGGGGACAATAAAGCCTCATTGCTTCTGACTGTTCAAACCAGTGGGGGTTGGGGTGGAAGAAGAAACTGATGATCTCTTGGTAGCGTCTGCTTGATTAAAGGGCCCCCACAATCCTAGAATGTCCCCAGACCCACCCACTCTGGGAATGATGTCCAGGACAACTAGAAAGGCACCAGTCCCATACAAAAGTGGGAGAAGCACCTGGAAAAGGGGCGAGTGCTGAGCAAGTGGCATTGTTCCCTCTCAGGCCCCTCCCCCACACACAGTGCCACAATGTGGTGAAACAGGGAGCCCTGTACTGACGAATACCTAAGGCTCCACCCCTTACGATGTAACAGGAGTGACAGCTCTACCTAAGACACAGAGGCAATATATATATATATGAGCCTGTCAAGATGAGGAGACAGAGAGATATGGCCCAAAAGAAGGAACAAATCAAGGTTTCAGTGGGAGAACTAAACGATGAGGAGATAGCCAACCTAAAAGACACAGAATTCAAAACACTGGTGATAAAGATACTCACAGGCTTGACAGATATGCTTGAGTATGGCAAACGCATCGAGGAAGAAGTGAAGGCTATGCTAAATGAAACAAAGAAAAATCCACACAAAACCAATGGTGAAGAGAAAGAAACCAGGGTTCAAATCAATGATTTGGAACATAAGGAAGAAAAAAACAGTCAACCAGTACAGAATGAGGAAACAAGAATTGAAAAAAATGAGGAGAGGCTTAGGAACCTCTGGGACAACTTTAAACATACCAACATCTGAATCACAGGGGTGCCAGAAAGAGAAAAGGAAGAGCAAGAAATTGAAAGCTTATACAAAAACTAATGAAGGAAAACTTCACAAATTTGGCTAAAGAAATAGATACACAAGTCCAGGAAGCACAGAAAGTCCCAAACAAGATGGACCCAAAGAGGACCACACCAAGACACATCATAATTAAAATGCCAAAGGTTCAAGATAAAGAGAGAATCTTAAAAACAGCAAAAGAAAAGCAGAAAGTTACCTACAAAGGAGTGCCTATAAGACTCTCAGCTGGTTTCTCAAAAGAAACTATGAAGGCTAGAAAGACTGGCAAGAAGTTTTCAAAGTGATGAAAAGCAAGGACCTGCAACCAAGATTCCTCTATGCAGCAAAGCTATCATTTATAATGGAAGGGCAGATAAAATGCTTCCCAGACAAGGTAAAGCTAAAGGAGATCATCATCACCAATCCATTACTCTGGGAAATACAGTTTTCATTGAGCTAGATCTGACACTTGTTTTTGTCTAACTTTTGGCATCTGAATCCCCAGTTTTTCTCTATCATGTCAACTTTTTAAGGTACAGGATACCCTTCCTTTGTCCCGAAAATGTACATACAAAAGAAAATAAAGAAAATATTACCTGAATATACTGTTTATTTAGAGTTATTTTACTCATATAAATGCTATATAGTGTTACTGTAAGTCAAATTGTGTACAAGTAGTAAAGTTCTGCTACGAAACATACATATTAAGGTATTTTATCTTTTCAAATGACAGGCTAGGAAATGCCTAAATGAGATACTAGAAACAGTCTCCTTCAATTGGCAAAGCTTTAGCAAATTGCTTCATGAGACCCAGTTTTATGTGCAGGGGTGGGAATATGATGTTCTTTCTGTCAACAAGTGGCTCATGTAGAATGTTTGGATCACCACGTTTGAGGTCAGATCTTGGAGGCCAATTCAACTCCACACAATGCTTCTCACGTCCTCTGCTGTCCCACATACACAGAAAACAGGGATACTTGGTGTATTCGGGTTGCTGACCAAGAAGGAAGCAGATCATTTTAAGGTCAACACAGATTATCCAATGTGCTTGTGATATTGCAACAGATCAATGACTCTCTTTATGTCTTCATATTCCTCATGAATACAAACTGAATGGCCAATTGGGACTGCACAAAATAAATTGCCATTGTGGAGGAGGACACACTTCAAGCTTCACTTTGAGCTATCAATGAACAGTTACCATTCAGTTGTGTTACAGATTGGAATTCCCAACTCCTCCATTAAACCATGTATGTTATGGCAATACACAAAGCCACCGTCACTTTGAAAGTACTGCAGAAATGTACCTTCTCTTGATTGAAAGTAGGATGCCTTCGCTCATTTTTCAAGCAAGTTTTTCTCGTGCAGGCATAATGCTAGGAGTTCTGAAACCTTTTTGGATAGTCCCAAACCTTGTGCCAAATCATTCAACTCATGCTGATCAAATCCCTCATGAACTGAGTCATCTTCAATTTCAAAATCTTCATCGTTGCTGTCACTTAGTTCTTCAACACACTCCTGTTTTTCAAAAGAGGGTAATTCAATGAAAACTAGCACTGGGATTTCAGCTGAATGAGGCACTGGGCATATAGCTGATGGCAGACTAGGATGCTCTACATTTATTTTTCTTGTTATATCCTGACGTTTTCACTATACAAAACTAACAGTCACTTGAATGATCTCTGGGCTCTTGCCAAACCATAGGTACATATACCAAATGGCAGTTTATCACATTTTCCCTTCGTCCACATCCGTAAACTCTTGACACACTGCTTGCACACCTTGTGAGGGGCCCAAGACTTACTTGGATCACCAAGTTTTACTTTAAAATATGCAAAATGGGCTTGCCTGACAAATGCGCTGATGTTTGTCCTTTGACTGGGAATGGTGAAACTGCCACAGATATAACAACAAATCAGGGTTGTTTAGGCACTTACAATGAAAAATAGCAGAGGCAAACATGATCTGAATGAAAGGAAATAAGTATGTATGTGAATAAAAAAATAAATTCTGCTAACTCCTTGTATACAGACAAGAACTCGGACTACACTTTGGAATACAATCACTATATAGAACAGCACACAACCTCTCACCACACTGTTTCATGTGTAGTCTAGACAAGTATGAACCTTTTGCTGGTCTTCAAGGTTGTCCCCCACCTGTCCCCACTCGAGGGAGGTTTGCTCTTAGCCAGTTCGAGAAAACTAGTGCTTCCCTCAATCCAGGCTCGACCTGGCCTAGAGTGGTCACATTAAGATAAGATGTACAGAAAAAACTTGACATGATAGAAGAAAAATAACTGGAGTTTTGAAATCAGCATGCCTATTTAAGTCTAAAACAGCTGAAAAATTGAACTCAACAGAAATTATGTTAAAAGTTGTTCCCCTAAATATCAAAGGGACTTACTTAAGAATAAGATCAAAATTATGACCCTTAAAATGACAACAAACTCGCAACTATCAACAACTGAATCTAAAACATAAAAACAAAATCCAACTAAGCAAACCAGAATAGGAACAGAATCATAGGTATGGCAATCATTTGGAGGGCTATCAGCTAGGAGGGGGAAGGGGAAGAAATGGGGAAATGGTGCAGGGATTAAGAAGCTTAATTGGCTGGTACAAAATAGACAGAGACAAGTTAAGAATAGTACAGGAAAGGATGAAGCCAAAGAACTTAAATGCATGACCCATGGACATGAACTAAGGGGGGTGGGATTGCTGGAGGGAGGTGGGTATTAGGCAGAGGGGAGCAAAGGGGAAAAAATTGGGACTACTGTAACAACATAAGCAATAAAATATACTAAAAGAAAAAAGAAAATTCCATCAGCACTTAAAAACTGATTCTAAGACTTAACAACCTTCATATTTAGGAAGGTCTTTAAGCCAACCATGTTTTTATTATCCATATTTCTTCAGCCAAATAAAATATTCTTTCATGGCCTTTCCCCAAAGGCCCAATATTATCATCAGCTACATTTAAGTAGTGAATATTTCTTATCACTTCTGTTTTGTCTGATTTTTCATGTTCCTATAGATCCAAGTATGGATCCAGAAATTTTCACCTAATGAGTTAAAGTTATGTCCACATCTTGTTTGCAGTACATAAAATATAACTGTCAACATTTTAGTGAGACTTTGTGCCTGATGATTCAGGAATAAATCATATGATATCTTGACAGCTTGGCCACTGATGTCAAAACTATTTCCTTTCCCAGTTCAAGCAGTAATAGAGTTGAAAATGTACATTTAAGACTCCCAAGAAAATTAATTTCAAATGATGGCAATTATTTATAAATACTAAAACAATTTCATCACACAATTTAATTGACAGAGAAGATGCAAAAACTTTAGATTCCAAAGGGTCTTAAAGAAAATGCATGACATCTTCAGTAGTTATTATGATTGGGAATTTAAATATTAGTAGCCAGAGATTTATAAAACTCATTGGTGAGCCATTTAAAAAGATTGGTAAATGGGTGTTTTTACAAAAGACAGTTCAGTTTTAGCATCAACTTATCAGATTATATATAAACTAGGAGAATAGAAGAGGAATTTCAGAGCTTCACTCTAAATTAACTTTTGCCTGAAGCTGGTATATATAATTCTGGTGCCACAGAAAGTTCATAAACCTACAATGTGCAGCAGTAATGAATAAAAGCAATGCATCTGTAAAGATGGAATAAGATCTAAAAATCACTGACAGGAAAAAGAGAAGAAAATCAAACCAATTGAGCACAGATTTGTGATAATAATTACTTAAAATATGGCTAATTAAACAAACTCATGATGATAATTTAAGGGTTTAATTATTATATCTGATAATGTTGATTTTATAAGAAAAAGCATTGAGAGCCAAGCATTTAGAGCAATAAATAAGGACATTATGTGAATAGAAGCCAAATAAATGCAAAAAGCAATAGTCCTGAATTTATGTTTCAAATATAACAATACATATATAAAATAAAATCATGGAAATAAAGTAAAAATGTAAACATGATCAAGAGATTTTAATCCCCTGCTTTCCGAACGGTACCTATCAATAAGATGAAGCATTAATAAAGATACTACAGAGCTGAACAATTTATTATATTGCTCAGTGCCTCTTAGATAAAGATCTGCATGGCAAATTCCTCTCAGAGTTCATAGCCAAGACAGAATTTCCTCTCCTGATGGACAGATACTATTTCAGAAAGATATAAAAATATAAAATTCATGTATTTCCTGTTTTGTTGCAGCTATTAGAAAGCACCAGGCCAAACTTCGCTCTTAAAAAATGTCACTTTCTTCAACCACAACTTTTAACATAATATTAATTTTCTCCCTTTCTGCTTGGATTTCTGCCATTTAACCTGTATTACTGGTTGCTGATCTTAGTGCATCTATGCTTCTATTCTAAACCACTTCAAATCCTTTTTTGAAAATATATAATGAGAAATAAATCAATACGAATGCAGATCTAAACACAGTTTTTAATGAACTAGAATGAAATAGATGGATATCCCTGGCCATCTTCAGAATAAGGCTTTTAAGACTAGATGGAATCAAGCAGCTTTCCCAAGCTAAGGCTTTTTAAAAGACTTTATCATTTGCATAAACCAGCATTAAAATGCACAGCCCAATCCTAGTTCGAATGTGAGATTCTTTGGCTGACAGACAATCTCTGCTGCCCTGGTTTGCATCTGTATCTTGTGTGCAGGAGGTGGCCCATCTCCTTTCCTCTTCCTGGCTTGCTGTCTCCATTTTGGCTCCCCTAGCACTCACTGGTCTTTATCCAACATTTACTGGCATCCCTACTAAGAACGATTCTCACCCAGCGAATCTAGCAAGTTGGCTAATTCCTCCAACAGGCAACTCTGCTCCACTGCCCAGATCTGATCAAGCCTGCCTTGGTCTTGGCCTGTGGGGGACACCATGAAAGTCATATAAGCATCAAGGGAATTCAAAACACATGCCCTCTTTCTAAGTGTCTCTTTCAACACAATGTGGATCACAGAATGAAAAACAACCAAAAAAGTACTTGGTAACCATTTAAAAAGTATCAATTTTATATATTGGTGCTATAAACATTAAAAAATAAAGACATATGGAAAGTTAATAATGTTGCAAAATCTGTCCAAAGAAAAATTATAACCTCTCTTAGCAGCTTTAGTATGCCTCCTCAGTTAAAAGCTCACCTTTCCAAATTTTTAAAATTTATCCAATTCATTCACTCATCAAATAGTTATTGGGCATCTACTGTGTGTCAGGTCTGGGCTGGAAACTGGGGATACAACAGTGAACAAGAAAAAAAGGAGTGAAGGATATATAAAGAGCTTATTGTTTAGTGGGCAATTACTTATGAGTAAGTACAGGATGTTGTTGAAGTACAAAAAAAAGAGTCTCCTAATTGTCTTGCAGGAATGGGATCTATAAGGGAGACCTGTAGGATGAGTAAGGGCAGGTCAAGACTGGAAGCTGCTGTGGGAGAGAGATCAGGAAGAGGTGGGAGGAGCAAGAGTTAAAATGAGGTATAGCTGATGGGACTTCATGACTGAACAGTAGGATGAGGAAGGGAAAGAGGCATGGATAATATGCAGGGTGTGGTTTTGGCAGAAAGGTGGTGTCACTCATTGTGACAGGCAACAGAGGAGGAGCAAGACTGTAGGAAATGTAATTCACAAGGTTAGTTATGTTTCGAAGAGATAGAGAAGAGAAAGAGGGTGAAGAAAAAGGAAGAGGGAGAGAAGAGGAAAGGGAAAAGGTAGAAAAGAGGGTAGAAGTGTTGAAGACTGATGATCCCAGGATTACTGACATCTCTACTGACCACAGATGCTGCAGGGAAAGATGAAGAAAACTAAACATACACTTGCTATTTCTTACTAGCTGGTTATTAACATCCTTATACCTAGAGACCTGGACCACATGGTGTGTCTACTGGAAGAATTCCATTTGCTTAGGCTAGAAGCAAGTCAAGTGGCTTGGAGAAAAATCTGGCAAAATCACCTTATTGGTCCAATTCCCTAAGGCTCACAACTCCTGGAAAGGAGGAATGATAACCAAAGAAGATCTGAAAAAGGAGGATTCTCTGTAAGCCCTAGTTGTGAACCAAAGGCCTCATTTTCTCAGATTCCCACTTGGCTTTCTAAGGGCAGGTATAGGCTGCCCTTCTTTCCAGGTAGAGGGCTGAGGCCAATTTCTGTGTAGCATCATTTGTACTAAATGACCAAGAGACAAGTCAAAGCAGATCAGTGAGCCACAAATAGGCAAAGGAAGCAAACAAATGCCAACAGCTCAAGAAAAACTGTTGGACTCAAAGGAGCATGAATTTTACAGGAGAGAGCATGAACAGTGATCCTGACTCCAGATACAGGAAAGGCCTTCATAAATTTGATTTGAACTTGACACAATACATTTGATTCTTGGAGTAAAACTAGTTGGCCCATCAGTAGAAATGCTCTAATCTTAGAGTCATTGATAAGCCCCATAAGTAGAAAGATGAATCATATTTCTACTTTTGACCTAGGTAGTTAGAAGTAGTACAGCTGCCCTAGGTAATCAGAAGTATGGAAGATCTGGTACCTAATTCAGAGTGACCAACCAGAGTCCCACTGTGAAAGGTCTCAGGAGAGATGATGGGATGTTTTTGAGAGGAAGAGGAAAAGCAAAGATGCAGCTTTTTACCTAGACATGGAGACAAAGTGTAAATTCAAATTCGATGATGATAAAGTATGTTTTATTCAAAGCTACACACACACCAAACCAACCACCTTCTAAAATATGAAGACAGTGCAAATACCATTTAAAATTATTCCTTAAGTGCTAGAAGATTCCGATTATGCAAATATTTAATGAGTCAATGAGAACCATTTCCTAGGAAATTTTCAGAGCACCTCTGTGTAAACTACCAAGATCTTCCACAGGCTTATTCATGTGCCTGTGGGATGGTAAGGGTTGGACTTGTGTGCATATGGCCTCTCAGAGTCCAGGGCAAGTCACAGGTGAGCTGTGTCTTAGATTTGATATAAGGAAAGAGGAGTAATGGCCTTCCAGGTTCTGACAAGTTTTACTTCTTGTAGCTTTTTCCTAGAACTTCTCTGTGCAGTTAACTGAAAACAAAAAGTGAGTTTCTTCAGGATGAGCTTCCAGAGATCGTGTTCTTCACTATCTTCCTTTAAGAGAATACAACGATCTATTTCAAGGAAGCATAAAAGATAGCTCTCTTCCAAGGCACAGTGGATTTCAAGATACCTGGATAAGGGGTGGAGAGAGGAGGGCCTTCAAAGTAGGTCTGGACTCAGATTTAGAAAAAAGTCTTTCATTTTTACAGAGATTTGCTTTCTCACCTAAATGTCTGCAATAGCCTCCTAATTTGGTGCCCCTGGAGCTGTCCTCTACAGTGGCCTTGGATAAATATTGTTGCTGTTGGTGAGAATAAAAAGTGATTCGACTTCCAGTCAAGATGGAGGTGTAGGTAAACATGCCTTGCCTCCTTGCACAACTACAGCAAAAATTACAATTAGACAACAAAATAAGTATCACCCAGAAACATCAGAAAATAAAGCTGTATGAAAGTCCAACAACCAAGGATTTAAAGAAGCACATTCATCCAAGTGGGGAGGAGGGATGGAGACATGGACACACTCAAGAGAGGTGAAAAGATGTGGAGAAACATGGAGAGGCACAGAGATGGAGAACAGGCAGTCCAAAATCCATGTGTGGTGGATAAAAATCAAGCGGGATACCTCAGGAGTGAGGGACCACAGCACTAGACCAGACCACCCAGCCCAGGGTTCCAGCACCAGGAAGTCCCCATAACTTCTGGCTGTGAAAACCAGTGGGGGTTGGGGCAGTGGGAGAAACTGCCAGTCTCTGAGGAGAGTTTGTTTAGATGGCCCCCACAATCCTAGAATGTACTGAAACCCACCCACTCTGGGAACCATCACCAGGGCAACAGCTAGAGGGATGCCAGCCATATGTGGGAAGTGGGTGAAGTGACTGAAAAAGAAGTGAGTGCTGAACAAGCATCACTGTTCCCTCTCAAATTCCTCCCCCACATACAGTGCCACAACATGGTGAAACAGGCCACCTCATACTGACGAATACCTAAGGCTCCACCCATTACAACATAACAGGTGTGGCAGCTCTACCTACTACACAGATGAAAACACAGGGAGGCTGTCAAATTGAGGAGACAAAGAAGTATGGCCCAAATAAAATAACATATCAAAACTCCAGAAAGGGAACTAAGCAAAAAGGATGCAGAGTTCAAAACACTGGTGATAACAATGCTCACAGAAATTACTGAGTACAGCAAATGCTTAAGGGAGAAAATTAAGGCTACACTAAGTGAAATAAAGAAAAATCCACATGAAACCAATAGTGAAGGAAAGAAAGCTGGTATTCAAATCAATGAATTAGAACATAAGGAAGAAATGAACAACCAGTACAGAATGAAACAAGAATTCAAAAAAAACAAAGAGAGAATAAAAAGACTTTGGGACATTTCCAAAAGTGCCAACATTCAAATCATAGGATGCCAGAAAGAGAAGAGGAAGAGCAAGAAATTGAAATTTTATTTGAAAAAAATAATGAAACAAAACATCTCTAATATGGTGAAGGAAATAGACACACAAGTCCAGGAATCACAGAGAGTCCCAAACAAGTTGGACCCGAAGAGGACCACACCAAGACACACCATAATTAAAATGCCGAAGATTAAAGATAAAGAATCATAAAAGCAGCAAGTGAAAAGCAGAGAGTTACCTACAAAGAGTTACCTATAAAACTATCAGTTGATTTCTCAGAAGAAACTTTGCAGGCAAGAAGTACTCAAAGTAACGACAAGCAAGGACCTACAACCTAGATTACTCTATCCAGCAAAGTTATCGTTTAGAATTTAAGGGCAGATAAAGTGCTTCCCAGACAAGGTAAAACTAAAGAATTTCATCATCACCAAGCCATTATTAAATGAAATTATATAAGAAAAAGAAGATAAAAACTATAAACATTAAAATGGCAATAAATTCACAACTAGCAAAATTGAATCAAAAAAACAAACTAAGCAAATAAGCAGAACAGAACAGAATCATAACTATGCAGATCATTTGGAGAGCTATCAGTTGAGAGGGGTAAAGGGGAGGATGGGGAAAAGGTGTAAGGATTAAGAAGCACTTCAGTGTCTATTAATAAATTATACTGAAATAGCCACACTCATTCATTTACAATTTTGCCTATGAATGCTTTCATGCTACAACAGCAGAGTGAAATAGTTGCATCAGAGACTGTGTGGCCTGCAAAGTCTACTTACTTTTGGTCCTTTATAGAAAAAATTTGCCAACATCTGGAACATACTACTGATTGATGACAGACCTCTAAATTCTTAAAATCAGACAAGTGAATTAGGGGATTCTCTAGTCAGAGCCACCCTTGAACTACTAGGCTCAAAATAATTTAGAGAGCCAGAATTTTATTCAGGAAGTCTCATGTAATATTTTACCATTTAATGGTAGGCTTTCCTCCTATTTGTATAGATGAGAAAACAGACCTAAGCTGTTACGCAGTGGCACAACCAGACTTCCAGGTGAAGACAGTATAACAAAGCAGGATTATAGAATCTACACTCACAAGACTATTAAATTTAAACAAGAAAAATAAAAAGGAAGAAAATAAAAAAGTTTACCGAATATGTAACCAAACATGAGAAAGCACTGTGGGTACTTTCAATCTCATTGATGACTGATATTCCATAGACTTCAAAACTTGGTTGATGCCCTGAATGGTGTGGCTCAGTGGACTGGACGTCATTCTGAAAACCAAAAGGTTGCAGGTTTGGTTCCTGGTCAGGGCACATGCCTGGGATATGGACCAGGGCCCTAGTTGGGGTCATGAGAGAGGCAACTCATCAGTGTTTCTCTCCCTCTCTTTCTCTCTCCCTCCCCGTCTCTCTAAAAAAATAAATAAAATGTTAAAAAAAAAACTAAACAGTTTGTAAGCAGAAAAACCAGAAGAAAAGTCAGTAAACAATGTCATAAGAAAAGTCAGTCAACAATGTCGTAAGAACTCTCATTAATTATCCTCAATTGTAAATGAAGTGAGAGATCAGTAAGCAACCCTAGGAAAAGTCAAAGTCAGGATCTGCAGAGACAGGAAGGGCTGCTGGGGCTTGTCATTTTTTCAGGGCATTGTGCTGAGTCAGAGGAATGAATAAGAAGTGGGATATAGCATTGGCTGGGTAGAATGAGCTCTGTCATCTTACCATTCTGAGATTTCACAGAACCCAGCTAAAGAGTGCACTTAGCCCAGACTAGATCTTTCCTCCCTCACACCCATACTCATACTCTTGGTTTGCAGAAAAGTGGATAGAACGCAGCACTCTGCTCTTAAAAGGGATAGAATGAAATGGGTAATTTATTCCCAGTGAAGGAGGAAACAATGACAATTTGAATAGATGTCATGGAGAAAATACAGGAAATAATCAGAATGAATGTAGAAGAAAATACACAAAGACCTGGCTGGTGTGGCTCAGTGGACTGAGTGCCAACCTGCAAACCAAAGGGTTGCCAGTTCAATTCCCAGTCAAAGCACATGCCTGCGTTGCAGGCCAGGTCCCCAGTTGGGGGTGTACAAGGGGCAACCACACATTGATGTTTTTCTCCCTCTCTTTCTTCCTCCCTTTCCCTCTCTCTAAAAATAAATAAAGTCTTAAAAAAAAAAAGAAAATACACAAAGAAATTAAGGAAGTTAAGATTAAAGATAATAAGAAGAGAAATTAAGTAAATCTTATATTAGGATAATTGGTACCATGAACAAAAGATGATGAAATAGAAATAAATATTCAAAACATAATATAAAATATTTTCCCTGAATGATGGCAGAATCGATTAAAAGTACCCATAATGGTTTTTTTTAATAAAAATTTAACTTTAACAAAATCAATATTTGATTCATACTTCAATTAGGTTAGCAAGGTTCAAGTATAAATAAAGAATATTTCAGGCATACAAACAGAAAAAGTAAGATACCCACAAGGGGAAATAATGAAGTTAGTCTCAAAAAACTGTTTAGCAACATTCAGTGTCGCAAAATAAGAGAACAACACTTACAAAGTTCTAAGGAAAAGAGTAACCCAGAAATATTACAGACTGCAAAGCTGTTGTTTAAACATATTATTTTTCTAAATTTTAGAAAACTGAGATTACTTAGAACCCATAAAACTCGTTTTGGAAAAACTACTTAACTATCTAATCTGACCAACTGAAGTTGAACTAAAATTAGGAATGGCAAAGTCATGGTAAAAGTTCTAATGGTGATCACTAAAGTCTTTCAAATGTTAAATTAAGACTAAACAACTCAGAGAATTATAACTTTAATCCAGAATGCAAATGTTATAATTTCTGACAAAGTTACAATATATGATCAACAAAAATCAATGGTAAATGCAAAGGGAAGTGGGAGCAAATGTAAGAATTCATATTATCTCCCTTTTCCAAACAAGCTGTCAATCTGTATTGTCTAAAGTTAAGCATTTTTTCTTTTAAAAGTTACTAACTCTTAATTAATTATTTTCATAATTTCTTTTCTTAGCCCTGAAGGACATTGTAGAAAATATCTCTTGTGGTGAAAATATAAAAATAAAACCATTACCTGAAGTTCATCAACCTCTTCAGTTTCTATTTCTTTTCTTAAATTAAAATAAAATTAAATTTTAAGTATTATTTATAGTGTGGTTTTATTATATACAAACAAGTAAAATTAAACATAGTATTATTTACAACACAATTCTTTGTATAGTTAAAACTTATAGTAAAATATTTATTTATTACTATCTTTTTTTTTTTCAATCTGTATGCAGAGAGAGATACCTGGAAACATGTTAACCAAATGTCACACTCATTTTGGGATATGAAACTTTGGGTGATTTGTTGTTGTTTTTCTTTATTACTTTTCTATATATTTTTGAGTTTTTATATATTGTTTAGCCACTTGAATTTACATACAGTGAAACATTGTTCTTGATATACAGATCTTTGAGATCAAACAAATGCACTGCCACACAACTGTCACCAAAATCAAGACATGGAACAGTTTCATCCCCCCACAAACTTCCCTCATGTTACTTACTCCTTTGAATTCAATACCTCTTCCCACTTCCAGTTCCTCAAACTCCTAACCCATTTATTCTTCCCACAGTTTTGCTTTTTCCAGAATTTCATGTAAATGAAATAATACATTATGTAATCTTTTGAGTCTGGCTTCTTACACTTAGCAAAATCCATTGAAATTCATCCATGTTGTTGTGTGTAGTGGTTTATTCACTTTCAGTGCTTAGTAGTATTCCATTGTGTGGGTGTTGACAGTCTGCTAATTAATTCAACAGTTCAAGGACATTAGGCTGTTCCTGTTTTGTGATAATGAATTAAGACACTGCTAACATTTGTGCACAGGTTTTGTGTGAATATGCTTTCGTTTCTCTTGAGTAAATACCTAAAAGTGGGATGTTAAGTACAGGTTTAACTTTGTAAGAAACTGCCAAACTGCTTCTCAAAGTGGCTGTACCATTTCGCATTCCTACAAACGTATGACAGTTCCAGTTGCTCTGTTTTCTCATCATCACTTAATACTTTTAGTTATTAGTGTGTGGGTTGTTTTTTTTTTTAAATAGCTATACTAATAAGTATGCAGTGGTAGATACCTCATGCACTCCCCCAAGATTGAATTTTAAAAAAATAAGAAACGTGTCTTTTTTTTTAGAAAAAAAATATCTTTGAAGCTATTACTTAAAAGAACAAAAAAAAGATATTGAGTTTTAAAAAGTAGTAAGATAGTTTCAGTGTTTGCTTTTCAAAGTGTGGTGTGTAGTTGCTAGTGCACCCTTTTTTTTTTTTTTCCAAGAAATTGTTAGTCCCAGCTTTGTCACTTTGTAACATTAAGACTTTATCCGCAGGGCCTGATTCCTCATCCCCTAAAATGAGGGTTTGGGCTACAATTAAATTAAATCAGAATCTCCAGGGATGAGGTCCAAGTGTCAGGATTTTAAAGTTTCCCAGGTGATCTTACAGGCAACCAAAGTTGAGAATTGCTCAACTCATATCTAAATTGCTTCAAACTCCCAAATTGTTAGTCCAATTTCATCTTTCTCAGGCCTATTTGTTAGGTTCACTCTACTGGAACCAGATAATTCTTTGTTGTGGCTGGGGAGGAGGACTCTTGTGCATTATAGGATAGTGAAAAGTATCCTTTGATTCTACCCACTCTATGCCAGTAACACATCCTTCGCCCCAAGTTGTGGCATCTAAAAATGTCTCCAGATATTGTCAAATGTTAACCCTTGAGGGCCAAATGACCCCATCTACGAACCACTGCACTACTGCAAGCCATAGTAAACCAAAAACAATTCAGTCGAATTGTAAAACGTATATTTTGTTTTATTTTATTTTACATAAATATTTATGATGGCTTTATTTTTCATAGCCCAAAACTAGAAACCATCTAAATGCTGCCCAACAGATTAATAGATAAACCAACTGTGGCTTATCCATAAAATGAATACTATGCAGCAGTAAAAAAGTGACTCTAGACTTCGGGCCAAGATGGAGGCTTAGACTGATATGCTAGGTCTCCCTCTACAACTAAGAAGGAATACAACTACCTCAAAACAAGAGATAACTAGAAATTCCAGAAAATAAAACTACATGGAAAATAAAATTCCAGAAAATAAAACTATAGAAAATAAAAACGTATGAAGTTATAAACCAGCGGTGCTCATCTGGATGGGTAGGAGGGGCGAGATCAGAATCGGGACGAAAGGGTCAGGCTAAGCTGTCCGCAGTAGCCTCGGGAATAGCGGCGGGACTGCGAGAAACGCCAAGGGAGCAATCCCGGCTGCAGTTGAGACCCGGCAGCTCGTGATTCCAACGCAGGGGAAGGCAGACCCCCCCCATAGACTTGAACAGTAAGGCTGTGGGGAAGGAGCTTCCTGGTCTCTTGGCAGAGGGTAATGGCAGGAATCCATGTTGGACCCTCGCCCCCACACAAAGCGCCACAGTGCAGTGAAAAAGGTAGCCGATCACCGCTGGTTGCCAATCGCTGCCCGTCGCCAGCAGTGACGAGTGCACAGGGCTCTGCCCCCTATAGCCTGCCCTGGAAAAAAGCTAAACACAAATCTGTTAGAATGAAGCAGACAATGATTGAAATCCCAGTGACGCAGCTCACCAGGCAGCAGATGAGAGATCTGACAGAGGAACAAATAAAAAACCTTTTGGAGGCTCAGTTCAGAGCTATAGTTATAAGGTGGCTTACAGAATTAACAAAAAATTTGGAACAAGACAGGGAAGGAATGAAAGCCACTCATACTGAAACAAACGAAAACACATACGATACAAGTGATGAGGAAATAAAATCCAAAGATCAAATCAACAAACCAGAACATAGGGAAGGAACAGACAACCAGTGCAGAAAGAGGAAACAAAAAGTAAGGAAAGTGAGGAGATCAGAAACTTCTGGGACAGCTATAAGCGATTTAACATTCAAATTATATGATTGCCAGTGGGCGAAGAACTAGAAATTGAAAAATTATGTGAAAAAAGAATGAAGTAGAACTTCCTGAACTTGGGGAAGAAAATAAACTTACAGGTCCAGGAAGCACAGAGAGTTCCAGAAAAACTGGACCCAAGGAGAACCACTCCAAGACACATTATCATCAAAATGTCAAAAATTAAAGATAAAGAGAGAATCTTAAAAGCGGCAAGAGAAGAAGAGAATTATGTACAAAGGAGTCTCAATTAGACTATCAGCTGATTTCTCAAGGGAGACCCTGCAGGCAAGAAGGGACTGGCAAGAAATATTCAAAGGGATGAAAATTAAAAACCTACAACCACAAATACTCTATCCAGAAAAACTGTCATTCAGAATAGAAGGGCAGAGAAAGTGCTTCCAGGACAAAGTAAAACTGAAGGAGTTCATCAAATCCAAATCACTGTTATATGAGATGTTAAAGGGACTGGTTTAGAAGGAGGATCAAAACTATGAACATTAAAATGAAAACTGCATCACAACAACCAACAACAGAAACTAGGGAATCGAAACAAAGGCAAACTAAGTAGGCAACGAGAGTGGAAAAAGAACTATAGGTATGGGGAACATATTGGGGGGAGATCAGCAGGGAGGGGGAAGGGGGAAAGGGAGGGAGATGGTACAGGAATTAAGAAGCATAGTAGGAGGAAGTGGAGTAAATAGGAAGATGTTGAGAAGAACTATATGCACAACCAATGGGCATGGACTAAAAGGGGGTGACAACTGGAGGGAGGGGGACACTGGGTGGAGGGGAGTAGAAGGAAAAGAAATTGGGACAACTGTAACAACATAATCAATAAAACATATTAAAATAATAAAATAAAATTAATAAATAAAAATTTTAAAAGAGACTCTACAACATGGACAAACCTCAAATAATGATACAGAATGGAAAAAACAGACCCCCCAAAAAGAGGCATACATACTATGTCATTCCATTTATATAAGAGTTCTATAAATGCAAACAATCATAGAGACAGAAAGTCTCAATAATTCAGTGTTGAATAAGGTGCAGGATAAAACTGACTGCAAAGAGGCACAAGGTAACCTGTACAGGTAATGGATATGTTGACTATCTTAACTGTAGTGATGGTTTCATGTATATATAAAGTGGAACAAAAGTAGGTTTACAGTTGTGAGTACATGAGTTTATTCTTTTATTATAAATTATTGTATTATAGTCCATACAAACAGCTGTAAACCTACTTTTGTCCCACCTTGTATGTAAAAATCCATCAAAGTGTGCCCTTTAAAATTTGTCATTTATTGCATGTTACTTATAAATAAATATTTAAATAAATACTTTATTTAAATATAAAGTAATACTACACTGAGGTAGTATTTCTTACCTGATAGGTTTATAAAAACCCCAAAACTTGACAACACACTTCATTAAAAAATTATAGGGAAATGGGGATTCTCCTTCATTGCTGGCAGAAAAGCAAAATGGTCAACCCAGAGAAATTTGGCATCATCTATCAAAATTACAAAGAGATATGACCCCTGGGCCCAGCAATTTGGTTCTGAGAATTCATCCTGCAGATAAACCTGCACTTACACGTGCAAAGTAACAATGCAGGTGCAAGATTACACACTGTATCATGGTTGATAATGGGACCCTGCCCCATAAAAGTCAATAAGCCAGTGTCCGTCCCTGGGGCTGCTGAATGCTAGGTGCTTCCCCCACTCAGAATGCTAGGCAGCTGGAAAGCTTGCTATGTACCAATGGGAGAAAACTCCCAGGACACACTGTTAAATGAAAAAGAGCGTGATGCCCAGTAGCACATGTGGGTTACTTTGTGTTTAAAAAGGGAAAATATAAAAATATAGACTGGGATTGTCTGTGTTTGCATAATAAAGCACCATAAATTTATCCAAGCAACTCATAAAAGTGGTTTGCTACGTGGGGGCCAGGAGGGTAGGATGGGGAAGTGTGTGAGGAAGACTTCTCATTGTACAGTCTTTCATATTGTTCCACTCTTTGATGCATGTGAATGGATTACCTTTCAGCAAAGGTATCAAGTTTCCCCAAATCCTCACAGAGGCCAACAAGGGAATTCAAGGTTGCCACCTTAAGTCAAGAATGGCGAATTTGGTTTTACATATACAACAGGGTGGACTCGGAGGTTACCATGTTCATCCTTTCCAGAGCTTGTAAATTTTCCTTATCACCATGGGCAGAAATTAACCAAAATTCTGACATGCTTCCTGTCTTCTTTTAACCAGTTATGGAGCTGGTGAGCCTCGCAGGCAGGCTGTGGCTGGGCGCGGGGCTGGAGCGCACGGATGGCTTCCGGGAGGCAGAGGCTCGGAATTTCAAAACTCTAAGAAGCTTTTGTAAGATACAGCAACATTTTCTTTTGTGTTTTATCCTATCTGCTAGTTGCACTCCAGATTTTTATTAAACAAAGACTTTAATTTTCATGTTGTGTTGTTGACAACCAGTAGAGGGCACATCTAAATACTGACCAATCCTAATTTCTTCTGAAATCCTGTAGGGCGGTGATAAGATATGGCACAAGCTGGCATCTAGCCCTACAACCCTACTGTGTAGGACAAGGGGAGAGTAGGGAGGAAGACAGGACTGAAAGCTGAAGAAAGATCTGAGGAGAGAAAAGGTAACACAGGAGAGCCAGGGAATTGGTAGGCAGGCCAAATGGTGAGATGTGGGCCACCGAACTGGAAATTCATTCCAGAAACTAAACAGGATCCCACCTACGTGTAGAGCTGAGGTCACTTCCAGTTTCCTGGAAGGAACTGCAGGAGTATGAAGGAATACCTAGACTTCTTCCTCCTTTTGCCTGGCCTAACTCAACTGCCTCCACAGAGGCCCAGTGACAAGGGCATTAACAACTTCTGCCCACATGTGACCTTGTGAGGAAGCCCAAGCAAGATACCATGTTGCAACTGCCACAGTGTGTCGCGATTTAAAACTGCTATATTGTTTTGCTCAGGTACACCACCTAGTTTTCTGGAGGGTCTACAAGTTCTATAAATCTTCTCTCCAGGCATCTGTCATGCTGCCTTGTTACTATTCGCAGTAAAAATATCTCCATTCACTCAGTCTTCTTAAGAGCCATGAACTCTTCTAAAAATGTCTTTTAAAGTCAACTTTTATTACACATCACTTCTCACTTACCAGCAGGCTTGATTTTTCCTCTGGTTAACTTTTTTTCTGACAACAACACATTGAAAATTATTGTCAGAGGGGGCTTGGACTGATGGTTCAAACAGTTCTAGCCTGGCACTTCTCTTGTCTTTTGGCAAAATCAGAGCACTGCCCATGTTACAGGAAGAAAAACTGCCACCTATGGTAGTCTTCTTTTTTTTTTTCAAAAATATTATCATATATTTCCCCATTTAAAATAATACATACAACAGGACTTCCGGCCAAGATGGAGGCATAGACCGACACACTCTGTCTCCCTCCACAACTAAGAAGGACTGCAACTACCGCAAAACCAAAAATAACCAGAAGTTCCAAAAAATAAAGCTACATGGAAGTCCAGCGTATGAAGTCATAAACAAGTGGTGCTCGTCTGGATGGGTAGGAAGGGAGAGACTGCAGCTGGAAGATCGAACTGTGCTGGAGGCGGCAGCTGCAGCAGCAAAGAGCGGGACCAGGTAAGCACAGACACCCGTATTGCGGGAGAGGAGAGAAGCACCTGGGAGCCGGCCCTGGCTGCAGACCAGACCAGCTGGCTCTCGATTCCAACGCCGGGGAAGGCAGACCCCATTGTCTCGGACTGTGAGGCCCAGAGGAGGAGATTCCCGGTTCCTCAGCGGAACCCAACTTGGATCCCCGCCCCCACACAAAGCACCACAGTGTGGTGAGAAAGGTCACCAGGTTGTGACAAGCACATGGGGCTCTGCCCAATATAGCGTAGGAGGTATGACAGTGCCCGCCCAAGAAGGGAAGATAAACAAAATGGTCAGAATGGCAGAATTAATGATTGAAATACCAATCACACAGCTAACGAAAAAACAAATAAAGGCCTTGACCGGAGAACAAATAGTGAATCTTTCTGAGGCTCAGTTCAGAGCTATAGTCATAAGGCAGCTTACAGACCTAACAGTGGGGCTGAATCAAGACAGGGAAGGAATGAAGGCTAGTCCTGTTGAAATGAACAAAAATACACACAAGACAAGTGGTGAGGAAGGGAAAGCCAGGGATCAAATCAACAAATCGGAACATAGGGAGGGAACAGTCAACCGGTGCAGAAAGAGGAAACAAAAAGTGAGGAATATGAGGAGAGGCTCAGAAACCTCTGGGACAGCTATAAGCGATCGAACATTCGAATTATACGATTGCCAGAGGGTGAAAATGAAGAAATAAAAATTGAAAAATGATGTGAAAAAATAATGAAACAGAACTTCCCTAAATTGGGGAAGGAAATGAACTTACAGGTTCAGGAACCACAGAGAGTTCCGGATAGGCTGGACCCAGGGAGGACCACACCAAGACACATTATCATCAAAATGTCAAAAATTAAAGATAAAAAGAGAATCTTAAAAGCAGCAAGAGAGAAAAGAAGAATTATGTACAAAGGGGTCCCAGTTAGACTCTCAGCTGATTTCTCAAAAGAAACTGCAGGCAAGAAGGGACTGGCAAGAAATATTCAAAGTAATGAAAAGTAAAAACCTAAAACCACGAATACTCTATCCAGCGAAGCTCTCATTCAGGATAGAAGGGCAGAGAAAGTGTTTCCAGGACAAAGTAAAACTGAAGGTGTTCATTAGATCCAAACCACTGTTATATGAGATGTTAAAGGGACTTGTTTAGAAGGAGGATCAAAACTATGAACATTAAAATGAAAACTGTATTACAACAACTAACAGCAGAAGCTAGGAAATCGAAACAAAGACAAACTAAGTAGGCAGCAGGAGTGGAAAAAAGAATTATAGGTATGGGGAACATATTGGGGGGAGGTCAGCAGGGAGGGGGAAGGGGGGAAAAGGGAGGGAGATGATGCAGGAATTAAGAAGCATATTAGGAGGGAATGGAGTAGACAAGAAGAGGTTGAGAAGAACTATATGCACAACCAATGGGCATGGACTAAGAGGGGGGACAACTGGAGGGGGGGTCACAGGGTGGAGGGGAGCGGGGGGGAAAGAAATTTGGACAACTGTAACAGCAAAATCAATAAAATAAAAGAAAAAAATAAATAGAATAATACATACACAGAGGAAACTCAAATGCATATTGCTAAAGGAAAAAAAGCCAATCTGAAAAGAGTATACTTGTGTGATTCCAGCAATATGACATTCTAGAAAAGACAATAAAAAGTTGAGTAGTTGCCTAGGGTTAGAAGGGAGGGAGGGATAAATAGGTGGAGCACAGAGGATTGTTTAGGGCTATGAAATTACTTTGCATGATACTAGTGTGGACAAAAATAGGGGGCCACATACTAAACCTGACAAGTTCACAGGAAGCCAACATGGCAGGTCTTACAAATTCAGGGACCTAAAGTAACCACATAGGATGGTCTGAAATTAAAATTTCCTTATTGAAGGTGAGTCATGGTGGGTAGTTATGTCCTAGGCTGATATCTTTCTTAACAAAAGTCAGTCTTCATCTTAAGTGAAGCTGTCTATTGTCTTTTTGCATTTTTGATAACATACCTTTGGAATGTCAGAGTAATTCCCCTTTCCCAGACCTCTCAGGGCCCAATCTCCCACCAGAATACCAGACCAAGGAAACCCTCATTGTTAGTTCCTTCTCCCGCATACCATCTCTATGTGCTATAAAAGGTAACTGTTAACTATCCTGTACACACCAATGTAAAAGAAGTATGTGTCTATCCTTTTTACACTGTATCCAATCCTCTAGATTCCCCCACTTTGATTTCTCCCACCTCTCTAATATACCATCAGTGGATTTCATGTAATCCCCTTATGTCTTCCCCTTTGATTCTGATATATAAAATAAGTGGTAAAACTGCCATTTTTAAGAGGATTTTCTCAATCTGTTAAGATTTTGCTTTCTGGCAGTTGTCATCAGTTTGGCTCAAATAAACTCACAAAAATTCTCTACAGGTTTGGACATTCTTATGACAACATGCCTAAAAGCTAAAAGATATTGAAGACAAAATATTAGTACTTTAAGACAAAAGCTGGGGATAGACATTAAAGTACGGTGCAAATGAATGACTATGTAATTGGAGAGAGATGTAGGTTACAATTTATCACAAGGTTGTATGACACTCCTGAGATAAGTCTGAGAACTAAGCTGAGTGAGTTAAATGACCCAGCAGGATTGGAATTCAATCAGATTGGAATTTACCCAGAACAGGAATGTAAACACTTTTTATCTTTTGCTGTCCTCAAGATAATGAATGGGGTTACCATATTACACAAACTGAGCAAACCCAAGTCAAAAACAATAAAATGGCTAACATTGAGACTACTCCTCGGCAGCCGTCCGTCTCGAGAGACGATGGTGTAGCTTCTTAAGAGTCTATCTGCACCGCCGAGAATGGTTGTGCAGTCCGACTCGGGAGTGACACGGTATCTGTCTCCTCCCGTGTTGAATCGACATCTTGCGATGACACTGGAGTGTCCTCTCCAGTGAAGCTGAAGCTACAGAGCCTGGGCAGGGTGATATGGAGGGTCTGCTGTTGCCCATGCAGCAGATCCCCCCTCTCTTCGCAGCTGAAGGGTCCAAGGGAAAGATGGAGTCAATACAGCTTGGCTTCAGGTGCGCCGCAGGAGTTGCCGGTGTTGACTACAACGTCAAACCGCCTTAGGGACTCCGGCTCCGGATTTTCTGTCAGGGTTTACTCCCTTAGCCTTTCCGCTGAAGAGGTATGCCGCAAGGCAGCGGAGGTTTTTTGGAGTCAGAGTTTTCCTTCTCTGATGTGCCCTGACTGGAAGATCGAACCAGCGACACTTAGCTCGCAGGCCGACGCTCAATCCACTGAGCCAAACCAGCCTACTACTACTAATAACTCTAATTTCTGCTGCATTTCAGAAAATACAAATTTAATACAATTGTATATAGATTTACATGAGCTCCCCCTTGAAATTCTTTCTTATAAACTTTGCCTGTTTTTTTTGTTGATATTTGCACTTTTGCTTCACAGTAACTTATTTCAAACCAGAATTTAAGATGGTCCTCTAGCTAGACACAACAGTAGTGAGAGTCAATACAGTGTTTCTGTATGGCTTGCAAGAAATTCTCCATCAAAAACGGACTTCCAGTCAAGATGAAAACATCGGTGGACACGCTTTTCCTCCTCACCCAACTACAATAATATTCACAACTAACTTCAAAACAAAAAACACCCAGAAACTGCCAGAAAATCCAACTGTATGGAAGTCTGACAACCAAGGGTTTAAGGAAGCCAAATTCATCCAGACAGGTAGAAGGGACAGAGATGGGGAGACAGGGAGGAGAGGACATGGTGTAGTATGGCAGTGGCAGCAGCAGTGGCGACAGTGGAGTAGGTGGTCCCACATTCACATGGTGGATAAAAATGAGGAGGGATATCTTGGGAGTGAGCGATCCCAGCCCCAGGCTAGACTATGCTACCCAGGTTTCCAGCACTGGAAAGACAAAGTCTTACAACTTCTGGCTCTAAAAACAAGTGGGGGTTGGGGCCGTGGAAGAAACTGCCAGTTTTTTAGGAGACTCCATTTAAAGAGCCCACATAAGTTTAGAACATACGCAAACCCACCCACTCTGGGAATCACCACAAGGGCAACAGCCAGAAGCACACCAGTAGCATATGGAAGTGGGTTAAATGACTGGAAATGGGGCGAGTGTGGGCCATGTCTCCAGAAGCCAGGCAGTGGCATTGTCCCCTCTCCAAATCCCCTCTCCCCAACAGAGCCTCAAAGCGGTGAAGTGGGTTGTTGTGCCCTGGCAAATACCTAAGGTTCTTCCTCATACAACTTAACAGCTGCACTAAGACAGAGTCAATGCAGCTCTACCAAACACACAGAAACAAACATAGGGAGTCTGCCAAATTAAGGAAACAAAGAAATATGGCCCAAATGAAAGAACAGAACAAAACCCTAGAAAAAGAACTAAGTGAAATGGAGATAGCCAAGCTATCAGATGCAGAGTTCAAAACACTGGTTATAATAATGCTCAGAGAACTCACTGAGTATGGCAAAAACATAAGAGAAGATATGAAAGCTACACTAAGTGAAATAAAGAAAATTCCACAAGAAACCAACAGTTAAGGGAAGGAAGCCAGAGTTCAAATCAATGATTTGGAACATAAAAAAGAAATAAACATTCAACCTGAACAGAATGAAGAAACAAGAATTCAAAAAACAAGGAGAGAATAAGAAAACTCTGGGACATTTCCCAAAGTTCCAGCATCTGAATCATAGGGGTTCCAGAAGGAGAAGAAAAAGAACAAGAAATTTGAAAAAATAATGACAGATAACTTCCCTAATTTGGTGACGGAAATAGACATACAAATCCAGGAAGCACAGAGTCCCAAACAAGCTAGACCCAAAAAGGACCACACCAAGACACATCATAGTTAAAATGCCAAAGGCTGAAGATAAAGAGAGAATCTTGAAAGTAGCAAGAGAAAAGCAAAGAGTTACCTACAAAGGAGTTCTCATAAGACTATCTGCTGATTTCTAAGAAGAAACTTTGCAGACAAGAAGAGGCTGGCAAGACGTACTCAAAGTGATAAAAAGCAAGGACCTACAACCTAGATTACTCTATCCAGCAAAGCTATCATTTAGACTGGAAGGGCAGAAAAAGTGCTTCCCAGACAAGGTAAAGCTGAAGGAATTCATCATCACCAAGCCATTATTACATGAACTGTTAAAGGGACTCATTTAAGAAAAAGAAGAAGGCTAAAACTATGAACAGTAAAATGACAACAAACACAACTATCAACTGAATCTAAAAAACAAAAACAAACTAAGCAAACAACTAGAATAGGAGCAGAATCATAGATATGGAGATCATTTGGAGGATTATCAGTGGGGAGGGGAAGGGGAAGAAATGGGGGAAAAGGTACAGGGATTAAGAAGCGAAGGTACAAAATAGATGGAGATGTTAAGAACAGTATAGGAAATGGAGAAGCCAAGGAACTTACACGTATGACCCATGGACATGAACTAAGGAGGGTATTGCTGGAGGGAAGAGGGGTACTGAGAGGAAGGGGCAACAGGGGAAACAGTGGGACAACTGTAATAGCATAATCAATAATATACACTTAGAAAAACAAACACACAGCAAATAAGAGCTGAAGTAGAGTCTCACAAAGACTTTAGACTTTAGAAGTTTATATGGAGCTGGAGAGTCTCTCTCTTCATTTTAAATTAAACCTTGCCTCTTTTCGCACTTCCCAAGCTAATTTCCCTCTTTAAGTGTTAGGATGGGCCTGAGCAATGTTAAGGATAAGAGTATACTTAAAAGGAAAGTCATGCCTTGCCATTCTGTCTAACATACAGTTCCTCGTCATTATATAAGGATTCTGAATTTACAAATTCATCTACTTGGTAAAATTTATTTGTAGTCCTAAAATCAATACTGATGGAGCTTTTGGAGTAATTTGCTGGCATGTGTAGAGTGGCAAAAAAAATTGAGTCATCTGACAGCACACATTCCCAGGTACAATGGCAACACTCTGCTTTCTTGTTTCAGTTCTCGTACTGTAAATGTGTCCTTTTCCTGGTCTATTTAGTGCCATGTTTTTCACATTTTGGTGCTTTTTCTTGGTGATTTCGCTGTTTAGAAGACCCCCAAATGTAGTACTGGAGTGCTGTCTGGTGTGCCTAAGTGCAAGAAGGCTGCGATGTGCCTTATGGAGAAATCATATATGTTAGATAAGCTTCATCCAGGCGCGAGTTATAGTGCTGTTGGCTGTGAGTTCATATCAATGCATCAATAGTATATATTAAACAAAGTGTCTTTAAACATAATACACATAAAACTAGGTATGTATTGATCAGTTAATGAAAATGTGACCAGTGACTTGGAGAAACCTAACCCTGTATTTCCCCTAGGAGCAATGGTTCGGTATTTGCTAACTCAGTATTGACAGCAACGTTACAAAGTACAACTACTGTGAATAATGAAAGTCAACTGTATCTCCAGGAGAGAGACCACTAAGAAGAGCTAATAAATAGTTGGATTAATCATGCTTGTGCCTTGATTTGGGATATCAATGACACACTTCCTTATTTTTGCCCACAAGCTGCTACCTAGTAACAGTAGAGGTGATTATACATGTAAAGGTGGCTTGGTATTGTGGCCTTTGATTGAGAAATTGAAGTGGCAACCAAGGATTACTCTTTCCACTCTATATTATAGTGTAACACTTAGTGGAACCTTGCTAAACCAAAGCAATTATATTTCCTAAAAGTATCAAGTCAGCAAAAGAGTGCTTAGAAAGTTCAAAACCATGTCAAAAAATTCAAGTCTATCAAATATATAAGAAAATACAAACATTCTGGGTCATGTAATTAAGAGATTTTCTTCTTTTTGACACATTTCTATATTTTCTATAATAAGATGTATTACAATAAAAGTCAGAAAAAAGGGAACTTTTAAAAAGGCTTTAGTTCTCCATACTAACAATCTAGATTATTTTAGTCCTTCAGAAATATGAACACTGGAGAAACTGACCTCATTTGAACTTTTGGAACTTGGCACTTGACGTTTTGGTCTGCAGGCATCCCCAGGGATAGGCTTAATTTACCTGGAATTTGGGCAAGATGTGAGCTAAGGTTCTTGCAGCCTGTTGTCAGAAGACCGTCATTACGGCCTTCTCAAACCAGACTGCCTAAGTAGGGACACAGCTATGTCATGAGACTGCAAAGCTGGATTGGATAGGGGTGTGGGTATAACTAGGGCATAAGCAAGGTTGAGGGGAAATGCCTCTTATTTTAAAGGGGCATTACCAAAACCTGCAGTCAAAGGAGCTGGGCCAGAGTTATCCAAGTAAGCACAAATGTGCAGACAGATCAAATGGGAAACTTTGTTGGTGTAAACATTACCATAGTAGAGTCATTTGTATAATTATTCCTATAATTTGGTCTACATTCCAATATGTTTGACTTGCAGAGACTAGGGTCAGCCAAAGATGACATTCTATTCTTCCTTTGGGAAGAATGCCGAGCATTTCAACACACCATTTTCAGCTGCTTTCTGGTACTTCAACTCAGACTTTCAGATGGCCTGGTTGATCAGAATGTGATAAGACAGCATCAGTTTTAACAGCAAAAAGGAGAGAAAATATGCTCAATGTCTGTCATTGGGTTCTGTTAATTTACCAATGGCATGTCCAGACAATGCTATGCAGCCCTGAAAAAGGACCAAGATCTGTGTGTGCTATCATGGGAAGACAGCAGTAACAGAGGTTAATGGTGCCACTGCCACACCCCTCTCCCCAAGTCCTAGCCTGAGCTGCAGCTGTGATAGACAGTTCCCATGCATGCTGAAAGCCGCCCAGCCCGAGTGCCACTGGCAGTCTCTCAGTTTTTCTACCACAGAGCTTTCTCAGCCCTCCCAGAGTAGACCGAGAGTATTGGGAAATTAACCTCTTGAGGCAACCCTCAGCAAATGGGGATGTCTCTCATCCTTCAGAAGGACAATGCTGAGATACATTCTACATGGTTAATTAGAATCTTCATGACATTGCTCCCTAGTATTGATTCCCTACATCCACTGCACTAGTCAGATCCTGCTTTTACAGGTTTTCTCTCCTCTGTATTACTCTCTTAATATTTCATTCCAGATGACTGGGAGTACCAGGGAGGAAGGAAGGAAGGAAGGAAGGGAGGGAGGGAGGGAGGGAGGGAGGGAGTGAGGAAAGGGAAAGAATAGAAAAATACTACCTGGCCCAAAGTCCTTTACTCAAACTCTGCTTTGGGGCAAACCCAAACTATGATGATTAATGTACATTGGAAAAATCAAATTGCATGATTGGATTCATGGTAGTTCCAATTAGTGCAGAAACAAAACAAAACACCACAACAAAATCATAAGTGATGTGTGTGTGTGTGTGTGTGTGTGCGCGCGCGCGCACATGTATATTAGAAATAAAAGCTATAGAGGTAGTCACACCACACTATAATAGCGGTTACCTCTGGGCAGTTAAGGGAAAAGAAGAGAAAATTAAGGGAAAAGGAGACTTGCCAATTTAACTTTGTATACTGCTGTATTATTTCAATGTTTAATAGAAGATGTTACTTTTGTAATTAAAAAATAAACTAAAGGAGAGAGGACAGTGTCAATTCCCCTGTTCTTGAAATATCTAGCTTCCCCTTTAAGCTGTGAGATACATTGTGAAAAGAAAAGTAACCATGCAGAGATACAACTACCTATCTTTAAAACACAGATGCTGATCATCCCAACCCAAACCATCTTCAAAGAGAAATCACAAACTAAGTAAAAATTCTTTTGGAGACCAGGCTTAATGGAAGGTGAATTAGTTTCTTTAGCTTTATTCTTGAGGCCTCCAGTGTAGTGACTCTGGAATGAAATATTAAAGAGAGTGTATGAAGACTACAATATTTTAATTATAGGTGTACCATTGGTCCTTCTGGCATGGGTGCTGCAGTATTGTGAAAAAATTTTGGCTACAGTTCTTTATCACCTCCTTTATCGGTGCCTTCCACCATGTATGTTTTAGTGACTGCCACTCTTACACTGGGTTTGGTCACATGATGTGCATTGGCCACTAGGATGCTAACAAAAGTGATACAGCTGGGCCTTAAAAAGCATTTGTGCAGCTTTTATTCTTTTGTATTTTTATTGAAGTATACATGATGCTCAACTGTATGTGAGGGTGTATGGGAGCAGGAAATCTGTCTTTTTAGTTTATAAGTCTCCACACAAAGAGAAATCACATCTGGACCTGGTGTAGATCATGAGAACCTGGATTTCAAGCTTGCTTCCATGATCTGATGAGACTTTTGGGGGTCCTGAGATATGTTTGAGCATATTCTGCATGTGGAAATATTTGAATAATTTTGGCCAAAGGGAAAACTGTAATATTATGTAAAAAAAGATGATCATAATTCTTAACCCCTCCCTCATCCATACCCTTTGTCTTTTAACTTTGTAATGCTCTCCCAGTCTGACTCCAAAATCAGTCAAGTGACTTGATCTGACAATGAGGCCTAGCAAATAGGATACAAGTAAAGGCTTGAAAAGTATTTGCATGTCTAGGTTTGCTCCTTTTTTGTACTTTAGTTAGCCTGAGTCACCCTACTAAGTTCAGTTAACCTCAGCTAAGACCATTCTAGATCAGCCAATAGCCAGCCAACACCTAGAAACATGAGCATGCTTAACTAAGATCATCAGAGCCACCTAGCCAACTTACAGTTTATCATGGATGTATAAGCAAGCCCAGGCAAGGTTAGGTGAACCCAGTTCAAGTCAGCTGAATCTCACAGATGTGCAAGCTGAGCAAAGATTTATTGTTGTGTTAACCTACTGAAGTTTCATGATTGTTTTATGCAGTATTATTGTGGCAATAGATAGCTGATACAGATTCCTTATAGAAAAACTCAGAAGTAACTGCTGACTTTCTAAAATCAACTATATAGAGTCACTTACTTTTTAACTTCCCTTCTTATCACTTCTCAGTTCTCAGGAAAATACTTATTTTATAGTTCATGTGACAAAGTTATGTGTGTTGAAGGCTATAAAGGTTTGAACAAATTTATAACAAGTATTTTCCATCAGTTTTTCTGATAGTTTGAGCTAGACTTAATTTTATTTTGAGGTATGTATTACAATAGGATGTAGGGTTTGGCTTGTAAGTATACCATTGTCATGGACAACATTTTATTACTGATGCTATTAACAATTTCTAGGCTATCTGTTCAGTAAAAGGGATTATCTGGGATTAGTGAAGTTCAAATTGTTAAAATAACTTCTCTTTCTTTAAGCTGTTGCCTCTAACTTGATGGGTCATTACCACCATCATCAACTTTACCACAAACATTCTCTAAGTGATTAGTATACCACAGGATTCTACTAAGTGCTTCACATATGTATCTTAATCAGTCCTTGCAAAAGTCCTTTGAAGCAGGCATTCTAAGGCATTACTTCTACTCGGAAGCCATCCTAGATCCCTATTTGAGTCTGGTGGTACCTTTGAATTCCTGTGGTTGCTTTTGCATCTTGATTATTACACTCCTCACACTATAAAAACTGGGTGATGTCTTTCTATGTCTAATTGTCCCTCCTAGACTCCAAACTCCTAGGGGGCCTGGATCATATCTTACTTATCTTTCTAATCCCAGTGCTGGGCACTCAACCTGGTATAAAGTAGGTGCACTACAGATGTTGAACTGGTTTTCTGAAAAGAGGTAACATGGAGACTATTAGGTCCAGAGCACCAACACATACAAACCACAAAATCCATGAAGGACCGACTAGAACCTCTTAATCTGATATTTAGACTCTATCAGATTCTTGCCAGGTACCCTGGTTATCACTTGTATCCCGAGATAAAAGAAGGACATGACACACTCTGGAGAGACCCCCCCTCACTGTACTTTATAAGTTTAACAGCTTTTCTTTTTTAATTTATTAATTTTAGAGAGGAAGGGGAAAGGAAAGAGAGAGGAAAGGAGGAAGGAAGAGAGGGAGGAAGGAGGGAGGGAGGGAGGGAGGAAGAGAGAAACATCAATTTGTTGTTCCACTTATTTATGCACTCATTGGTTGATTCTTGTATGTGCCCTGACCAGAGATCAAACTTGCAAACTTGGCATATCGTGACGATGCTCTAACCAACTTAGCTAACCAGTCAGGGCAATAGCTATTTTTTAAAACTGAATTTATTGGGGTGACATTGAATAATAAAATTTATAGGTTTCGGGGGTACGATTCTATAATACGTTATCTGTATATTTTATTGTGTGTTCACCACCTCAAGTCTCCTTCCATCACCATTTAATAGCTTTTAATAAGATTAAAAGTGGTCTAATTGTCCATTTGTCACTGAAAAGGGGAAGGAATTTGGGTACCAATTCTGTGCCAGGTACTGTCCTATGTATTTTTATTTCACTTAAAAACAAATATTGCGGCCCTGGATGCTGTGGCTCAGTGGATTGAGTGTCAGCCTGTGAGCCAATTGTCGCTGGTTCAATTCTGAGTCAGGGCACATTACCAGGTTGCATGTCAGGTCCCCAGTTGGAGGCGCAGGTGAGAGGCAACCAAACAGTGATGTTTCTCTCCCTCTTTTTCCTTTCCCCTCTCTCTAAAAACTAAAATAAATAAATAAACAAATAAATTATTTTTTTAAAAAAATAATTTTTTAAAAAAAGAAGAAGCATAATTGATTGGTACAAAATAGACAGGGGGAAATTAAGAATAATATAGGAAAGGGTGAAGCCAGAGAACTTACATACACGCCCCATGGACCTGAACTAAGGTGGGTAGGATTGCTGGAGGGAAAGGGTATACTGGGCGGAGGGGAGCAAAGGAGGAAAAAATTGGAACTACTGTAACAACATAATCTATAAAGTATATTAAAAAAAAAAAAAAACAGGACTTCCGGCCAAGATGGAGGCTTAGACGGACACGCTAGGTCTCCCTCAACAACTATAGAGGAATACAACTACTTCAAAACAAAGGATAACTAGAAATTCCAGAAAATAAAACTACACGGAAGCCCAACATATGAAGTTATAAACCAGCGGTGCCATTTGGGCAGGTAAGAGTTAAAGAAGGCAAAGCTGTTTGCGGAGCGGTGGGCGGGGCGGCGAAAAATCCCGGAGGCAATCAAGCCCCTGGCGTGCGGGACTCCAATCAAGCCCCTGGCTTGCGCGACTCCGACTCCGGGCGCTGGGGTGCAGCCGCAGCATCGCCTTGAACAGTGAGGCCCAGTGGGGCGGGAGGACGGATCCCGGTCTCCTAGCTGAATAACTGTGTGAATCCATCTTGGACCCCCGCCCCCACAGAAAGCACCACAGGGCTGCGAAATAGGTCGCGGACAGGCAGGCGACTCCAATCAAGCCCCTGGCGTGCCCGACTCCGGCGCTGGGGAGCAGCCGCAGCATCGCCTTGAACAGTGAGGCCCAGTGGGGCGGGAGGACGGATCCCGGTCTCCTAGCTGAATAACTGTGTGAATCCATCTTGGACCCCCGCCCCCACAGAAAGCACCACAGGGCTGCGAAATAGGTCGCGGACAGGCAGGCGCCGGCGGGTCGCCAATTTGTGACGCGTACACAGGCACTGCCCCCTATAGCCAGCCCAGGAAAACAAAACGCATCTGTCAAAATGTGGCAGACAAATATAGAGATCCCGGTGGCACAACTCACCAGACAGCAGATAGAGAACCTGACAGATGAACAGATAAGAAACCTGTCAGAGGCTCAGTTCTGGGCCATTGTTATCAGGTGGCTTACAGAATTCACAAAAGAGCAGGAAAAAGATATGAAAGAAGCGAAAAACTTTCATAATGAAAGGAACAAAACCACATACAAGACAGATGGTGAGGAATCCAGAGTTCATTTCAACAAACTGGAATATGGAGAAGGAACAAGCAGTCAACCAATGCAGCGAGAGGAAATAGGAAGCAACAATGAGAGGATCAGAAACCTCTGGGACAGCTATAAAAGGCCCAACATAAGAATCATTGGTTTGCCAGAGAATGAGGAAGATGAACTAGAACTTGAAAAATTGAGTGAAAATATAATAAAGGAGAACTTCCCAGACTTGGGGAAGGGAATAGACATGCAGGTCCAGGAAGCAAGGAGAGTTCCCAAGAGACTGGACCCAGGGAGAACCACTCCAAGACACATTATAATCAAAATGTCAAAAATTAAGGATAAAGAGAGAATCTTAAAAGCAGCAAGAGAGAAGAAAAGAATTATGTACAAAGGGGTCCCAATTAGACTATCAGCTGACTTCTCAAGGGAAACACTACAGGCAAGAAGGAACTGGCAAGAAATATTCAAAGTAATGAAAATCCAAAACCTACAACCACGAATACTCTATCCAGCGAAATTGTCATTCAGAATAGAAGGACAGAGAAAGTGTTTCCAGGACAAAATAAAACTGAAAGAGTTCATTAGATCCAAACCACTGTTATATGAGATGTTAAAGGGACTGGTTTAAAAAACAGAAGCTAGGGAGATGAAACAAAGGCAAACGAAACAGGCAACGAGAGTGGAAAAGGAACTGTGGGTAAGGGAAGCATAGTGGGGGGAGGTCAACAGGGAGGGGGAGTGGGGAGAGGGAGGGAGATGATATAGGAATTGGGGATCATGGTAGGAGGGAATGGAATAGATGGAGAGAGATTGGGAGGAACTGTATGCACAACTAATGGACATAATCTAAAAGGGGGGGACAACTGGAGGGAGGGGGGCCACCGGGTGGAGGGGAGCAGAGGGAAGGGAAATTGGCACAAATGTAATCTTTTAATCAATAAAACACATTAAATCTGAAAAAAAAAAAAAAAAAAAAACCAAATATTGCTACACTTACGCAGAGAATGAGCTGACTGCATTAATTGTAGAGAATAGAACTGTTTTCAAATGTCCTGTTAAGGCTGTCCTCTAGCCTAAAATTTTGTAAACCAACTCTTTGAGAGCAATTTATAACAATGATACTTCATTGGACTTTCTCTGACTTCATCCTCACACCAGGTCAGTTTGGTTCTATTATAGATATCTAACAGTTTGTCATTTTCCTATTTCTTCTCATTATTAAATATCTTTTATCTCTTTTTTCTTAGATATCTTTTAAATTTATATATTCCATGCCAAATTTCTCTGAATTTAAGTTAGATGTTCATGCCTCTTTGTATTTTTCTTTGAAAAAAGAGAGTTTTAGGTAAAAAATTCAAAATGGCTAGTATTTTTAGGATAACATATCTGAAGACCATTTTATTTCTCCTAGTTTAATTTCTCATATCCAAGTTCATTTGGAATTACTTGCACTTCCCAGATTGAAGTTGTCTCCCAATACCTCACTAGTCCTTCAAGGTCTGTTTTTCCCTGTAAGCTTAGATTCTGGATAATTTTCTCTTTGAGTTATTTACCAAAATGGTATTGTACAAGAAAGGAATTCAGGAGTCTGGGTCATGTATATTTTAGGATTGAACTAATCTCTTTAGCTAACTGAATAAAAAATTACCTTGACTTTTTCTTTTGCAATCGGGTGTTAGTTACAGAAGGCCAAGGAACAGACATAGTCCATGATTAAAATTTAGTGGAAAATTAACCCAGAATATCTTTTGGTTTTTTTCTTGTTATTTTTCTTCCTTGGATTTCTACCTTTTTGCTATTTAACAGATATGTAAAGGATTTTGTGTCATGTTGGAGGGGATGGCAACAGCCACATAAATATCACAAACTCAATGATCGCTTTCCCCAAGATGAAGGAACTTTAAAGTTTTAAAGCCTCTGGTGATTCACAGAAATAAATGCTAAACAGGGACAGAGATCAGATATCACCAATTTTCTTCCAAAGCAACACAAGAAAAGTCATCTTATTTTTAAAAATGTAAATTAAAGAGCACAAATGAACATTTATATATGTTTTAATAAAGTTTTAATAAGGTTCTCTATTAAAAGCTTCTTTTAAAAAACAGCACTTAGGATCCTCAAGCAAGTTACATCAAGGATAAAAAACTGATATTAAACATGAAATAAGTAAGCTAAATGGTTCTTTTATTGTAGAAAATGAGGAAGTTTTAATACTGGCTATATCCTTGGGATCGGTACCAAGACTAATACTTAACATTTTATGTATTAGTTAATACAACTTCTCTGATGATGTACTAACTGGATGGGGATAAACTACAGAAAGTGCTCTCAAAGCTATGAATCTAAGAACATTTAAGATGAGAGCCTTAAAGGTATGAATTATAACCTCATAAAGAAAAGAATCTTTCTCATTGATTCTTAAAAAATTCAGCTGAAAGTTTGCAGCCATTTTGCTTCTAAAGCTGAAGAGACCAAATCATCCCCCCCACACTGCCCCCCAAAAACTATCATTAGATGTTTTCATTCAGGTATTGAAAATAAAACAGAGAGCATAACCTTAATTTTTCGTAAAAACATGACATATTTGCCAAACCTGAATGGAAAGGACTTCATAGTTGGACTGTAAGGCTATCTGCGTTTGAGTCTGCCTATCTATAAGTGTTCAAATCCTGGCGCTGTCATTTATCAGCTGTATGCTCCTGTGTGACCCCATGAAGATAATAGCAAATCTCTTAGTGAGATTTGTGTAAAAGTAAATAGGATACAGCTTTGCACATAGGAATTTTGCAATAAATATTTTAAAGGTTCCTGGAACAAGGTGAGAGAACAAGTTGTTCTACTTGTGGTTCAAACAAAGGCAATAAAGCAGTGTTCCCAAGAGGGGAAAGGGATTAGTTGAAGATTCCAAAGGAAAAGGTTTAAACAAACTGAAAATTCTGGGTTGGTTCCAGGTATCCTTGAACAGAGATAAGAGGGCAGAATGGCAAAAGTTATTGTAGAAAGATATGAGCTAAAGAGTTGGAGCTTCAGATTGGAAGCTGAAAGCAGAAACCAAGGGTGATGGTAGATAATGGCAAGTCAGGTCGTAGAGTTAAACTCAGAAATCTCAGGGAGTGTGCATTAACAGCTTCTCTGAAAGAAAACTGTACCTCTGAGGCAGTTCAACTTACTGCTATAGAAAGCACCAAACTCCAGTAGCCCTGAGGCCCTAACAATTTTTACATTAAAGCATTTCATTTCACTGAGGTGCCATAACTGGGCGAGAAAACATTTTGGGAAAAAAAATAATTCATGGAAAAAAGATGCAAAATCCTCAGTGTACACAATAGAGGAGAAAAGAGAAAAATATAGCCATGGTACCAAACTGAGGATATTACATTGTACAGATGAGGCTTCTCAAACTTTCTGTGATGAAGGGCTAGATTATGTACTCCTTAATCATCATCACCCAAATCCTACCATCTGCCCCAGCTGTAAGCAACCTCTAATTATTTTGTCTCCTCAAACTCACCTATTTTAGACATTTCATATAAATGGAATCATCCAATATTTAGTCTTTTGGGACTGGTTTCATTCACTTTAGCTCATCCATACTGTAGCAGTAATTTCTTTTTATTGTTGAATAACATTCAGTTGTATGGATATATTACATTTTATGT